>NC_067399.1:466154727-467354727 GCF_016432865.1 Antechinus flavipes | reverse complement strand
TCTTCTTTTCTTCTTTCCTTCATTCCTTCCTTCTTTCCTTTCTTCTTTTTAAATAACAACATGTGACTTTTTTCATAGCTTAAAAATGTAGTTAAAGGTCTTGAAGTGATAATTAAGACGCTTGGTCTCAGTTGGGCATAAAACCTAGCTGGAAGCTATAGCAGATAGAACACTGGATTTGAATTCAACAGGACCTAAGTTCAAATGCTGTCTCAAGTTACTAACTCTGAGCAATTCACTTACCCTCTCTGCACCTAAATTGGGTACAAAATAGCACCTGTTTTCAGGTCGTTTTGCAGATAAAACAAATAATATTTGTAACATGATTTGCACACCTTAAAGCACTGTATTATTGTTGTTGCCCAGCAGAAGAAGGTCCTCACTGAAGCTGGAGGAGTCCGAGGAAGGCTGGGCACAGAAGGGAGGCAGGGGCAGGAAGCCTGAGAAGACAGGCACCTTTTCCCAGCAGAAGCACTGTGGGGTGGGGATGGGTAGATGCCCCCCACCCCAGGCCAGCCAGTAAAGGCAAAGGGCGATACTACCTGCTCCTGTTTTACTATTTACAAAGTGCTTTCCTCTCCATGGTCTGGGGCAGTGCAAGGATGACTACCCACACTGCCCAGGTGAGAAACATGAGGCTCTATTACATTCAGTTACAAACATTTACTAGCTATTCACTATTGTGAACTGGGCCTTGGGCTCAATGCCAGTAATACAAATCCACATCCATAGGGTGCTTTAGAAATGCTATAATCGGTAGCTTGGTTATTATTTACTGTTTACAGAGCATTTTATTCACCCTATTTCACCTTAGCTTCAAAGCTACATCCTGAGGCAGACAATGCAGAAATTACTGAGTCCGGCTGGAGGAAATTACTGCCCACAGCGAGGGCCTGCTAACACCTCCTCCATGAACCAGGACTCCAAGCACAGCTCTCTTCACCCTCCCAGGCAGCCTCTAAGAACCAAACGGATGGAGAGCTGTCCCTGGATGTTTATTCTCCACCTCATGACTTCCTCTGGGTCGGGAGGCAGGTGTGGGGAGTGGTGAAACAATGAAGGAGGAGAACAACTCGCATTTCTGTCACGCTTGAATGTTCAAGGAGGGCAAGGATTAGTATTCCATTTTACAGAGGAGGAAACTGTGCTCGGGGCAAGTGACTTGTCCAGGATCTAGGAAATCACAGAGTTGGGATCTGAACTCACTCATTTCCTCAACAAATAGAGAGCGAGCACCTTTACATGCCAGATTCTATGCCAGGGAAGGAAAGCTAAGTCTTCTCCTGATTCTGAGACAACAGGATTAAGGGCTTGGTTCCATTTGTTTGGGCTGGGCCAGCCCTTCCTTTAGCTCTAGAGGCCCTGAAGAGAAGGTGTGGAAGGACACGAAGACAAGACTTAGGGGGAAAATGTCTCCTGTATTTGAGCCCATGTGGAACTTGGCTTCCACTCCAATCATTAGCCCGTGCCCCGCTGCCCCCTGGGAAAGGCCAGGCCCTCTCACCTCTTCCAGCGTGTTCATCTGAGAGGCTACTTTGTTGATGTAGGCGTGGACTTTCATCAGGTCCATGCTGTACAGTGTCCCTTCCAGGAGGTCGACCATGGACTGGAGCTATAGGGGAAAAAGGCCACAGTTTTCCTCCAGATCGCATACTTCACATCCAGGCCCCTCCTCGGGGCCCCCAACTGTGTGGGAAGATAGTGAGCTCCCTGTCAACGGAGGTAGTTGAGCAAAAGTTGGGTAAATGCTTGTTGGGGATGGTCTTGAGAGGATGCATCCTCCAGCAAGGGGTTGGACCAGTGACTTCTGGCTCAGGAAGCTTGAACAGCAACAAAGAAGAGATGTACTGAGTATCTCCATCATTCACTTCTCAGCAACTGGGACTGCGCTGTTGTGAGCTAATTTCTATTAAGAACTTACTTCGAACTAGTATGGCAGAAACTAGGCATTGACCCACACTTAACACCGTTCACCAAGATAAGGTCAAAATGGGTTCATGACCTAGGCATAAAGAATGAGACTATAAATAAATTGGAAGAACATAGGATAGTTTACCTCTCAGACCTGTGAAAGAGGGAGGAATTTATGACCAAAGAAGAACTAGAGATCACTTTTGACCACAAAAGAGAAAATTTTGATTATATCAAATTAAAAAGTTTTTGTACAAACAAAACTAATGCAGACAAGATTAGAAGGGAAACAATAAACTGGGAAAACATTTTTATAATCAAAGGTTCTGATAAAGGCCTCATTTCCAAAATATTGACTCTAATTTATAAGAAATCAAGCCATTCTCCAATTGATAAATGGTCAAAGGATATGAACAGACAATTCTCAGACAAAGAAATTGAAACTGTTTATAGACATATGAAAATATACTCCAAATCATTATTAATCAGAGAAATGCAAATTAAGACAACTCTGAGATACCACTACACACCTGTCAGATTGGCTAGAATGACAGGGAAAGATAATGGGGAATGTTGGAGAGGATGTGGGAAAACTGGGACACTGATACATTGTTGGTGGAACTGTGAACACATGCAGCCATTCTGGAGAGCAATTTGGAACTATGCTCAAAAAGTTATCAAACTGTGCATACCCTTTGATCCAGCAGTGTTTCTACTGGGCTTATACCCCAAAGAGATACTAACGAAGGGAAAGGGACCTGTATGTGCCAAAATGTTTGTGGCAGCCCTGTTTGTAGTGGCTAGAAACTGGAAAATGAATGGATGCCCATCAATTGGAGAATGGTTGAGTAAATTGTGGTATATGAACGTTATGGAATATTATTGTTCTGTAAGGAATGACCAGAAGGATGAATACAGAGAGGACTGGCGAGACTTACATGGACTGATGCTAAGTGAAATGAGCAGGACCAAGAGATCATTATACACTTCAACAATAATCAATTCAACAACAATGATCAATTCTGACGGACCTGGCCATCTTCAGCAATGAAATGAACTAAATCAATTCCAATAGAGCAGTAATGAACTGAACCAGCTACACCCAGTGAAAGAACTCTGGGAAATGACTATGAATCATTACATAGAATTCCCAGTCCCTCTACCTTTGTCCGCCTGCATTTTTGATTTCCTTCACAGGCTAATTGTACACTACTTCAGAGTCTGATTCTTTTTGTACAGCAAAATAACTATTTGGACATGTATACCTATTTTGAATTTAATTTACACTTTAACATATTTAATATGTATTGGTCAACCTGACATCTAGGGAAGGGGGTGGGGGGAAGGAGGGGAAAAATTGGAACAAAAGATTTGGCAATCGTCAAGGCTGTAAAATTACCCATGCATTTACCTTGTAAATAAAAAGCTATTAAAAAAAAAAAGAAGAATTTACTTCAACTCTGAATGGCTGTCATGGGAATTAGATTTATTCTGGTTAGCTCCAGGTGCTGGACTTGAAGCAACTGGAGTAAGTTATAAGGAGGCAGAGTTCAATGTGAAATAGGAAAGAACTTCCTCACAATTGGACCTCAATATTGGAAAAGTTTGCTTCAAAAGATAGTGAGTTCCTCCTCATTTTGGGTATTCAAGCAGAGTCTGGATTTTGTAATAGAGGTATATTGGAGATACAGGGATTGGACTTGATAGCTTCTGAGATACTTCCCATACAAGGTCTCTCTGATAATTTGGTTTTAAGGAAAATTGGTCTAGTGGAAAGAATGCTGGACCAGGACTCGGCAAACCTTGGTTCTAATCTGGAGTTCACAGTGTAACCCCAAGAAAGTAATTTCCCTTCCCTCGTTTCCTTATCTGTAAAATAATATTGTTAGATAATGTTCCTTTCAGTTTTGACAATTTTTGTTCTAAGGTCCCTTCAAGTACTATATTCTAAAGCACTTTTCAACTTTTCAAAGATCTCTTTTGATTCCCTAAAAGCTTTTACAGTGTATGTTCTAAGGTCCCTTCCAGTCCTGACATTCAGTGTTCTAAGGTCCTCTCCAGCCTCCACATTCTATGATCTAAGATTCCTGTCAGGGCTCACATTTTATATTCTAAGAATCTTTTGAGCATTAACAATTTCTTTATTTTAAGATCTCTTCTAGCTCTCACATTGTATGTTCTTTTTAAAAATATAATAATAGCTTTTTATTTTTCAAAATATATTCAAAGATAGTTTTCAACATTCACCCTTGCCAAACCTGGTGTTCCAAATTTTTTTCCCTCCCTTCGTCCTATTCCTTCCCCTAGACAGCAAGCAATCCAATATAGGTTAATCATGTAAATGTATTTCCACATTTATCATGCTTCACAAGAAAAATTGATCAAAAAAGAAAAAACACTGAGAAGGAAAAACATATAAACAACAAAAAAGATGAAAATGCTATGTTATGATCCATATTCAATCTCCATATTTCTTTTTGTATGCAGATAGCTCTCTCCATCACAAGTCTATTGGAATTGGTCTGAATCATTTCATTGTTAAAAAAGAGCTAAGTCCATCAGAGGTGGTCATCCCATAATCTTGTTGCTATGTACAACATTCTTTGGTTTTACTCACTTCACTTAACAACAATTCATCACATTCTATGTTGTAAGGAGCCTCCTAGCTTATGGTCTTTGTTCTGAAGTTTTTTCAGTCTTCATAGTTTGTGTTCTAAGCCTTCTTTAACTTTAATATTTTTGATTCTGAGGTTCCTTTGAAGTCTAACAATCTATGTTTTAAAATACCTTCCAGCTCTCACATTTAATGTCCTAAGCTCTCTATTAGCCTCCAAGGTCTACATTTTAAAGGCCCTCCCAGTTCTGCAGTCCTTTTAGCTCTAACACTGTCATTTCTTTCCCATCTTAAAATTCTGTCTAAGGTCCTTTTTAGTCATTATAGTCTATGTTTTCTAAAACTATTCTACTTCTAAAAGTCCATAATCTAAGATTTCTTTCAGTTAATACTGCACGAAGGCCAAAAACCAATGCTTCACAAAAGCCCAATGTTGGGTGGAGGGGGGGTCCCCTCCTCAGAGCCCACCCTCTGCCTTGAGGCTTCCAGCTTTGGTCCTAGGCCCCCTTCCTGCCTGGAAAGCCGGCCCCTTCCCACGAGCCTTTGATGTTGCTTTGCCTGATCTGGGAGCAAAGAGGGAAACAGAGTCCACACCCTTTCCCTCATTGCCTCCATGGCTCAGGTCTCCTCCCCACACCAAACTGGAAAAATGATGACACAAGAAGTACACACCCAGGGCATTGTCTTGATTGACCTTTAACTGAAGTCACTGCTCTCTTGGGAGGGTGGAAGGGCTGGCATAGGAAGCCAAAGGACTTGGGGGGGATTATCATACAAAACAGCTCTTGTTGGGGGGAGGAACATAAAGGCTAAAAAGAGCTGCTTCTGGCTCCCCCCGCCCGCACCCTGCCTGCAAATACTCCATTTCCCCAGCTCTTCCCTGTGTTCCCCTGGATTCCCCTTGGATTCCTACCTTCCTTGATGTATACCCATCCACCTCACCTTTCTCCAAAGATCCCTGATCGTTCCTCACTCCCCCGAACATTCCCCTCACTAATATCTGTCATCTCATGCCATCGGCTTCTCTTTCCAAGGTCTTGCCCATTAGAGGCAAGGCTGCCCTTCTCTGGAAGCCTCCTAAATCTCCAACCTCAATAACATTTATCCCCCCTCTCGACCAACACACACAGGAAACATGGGTTTGACTCTTAGACTCTACAGGGCCCCAGGGACGCAGCTGATCCTCAGTTCCCTGGCTCAGTTTCCTGAGGCTGGAGGCTGACTCATCCCTCTCCCCCCAGAAAAAGAGCCTGAGATGGAGGACCTGGAGAAACACCCTTTTTAGAGTTTGGAAGGAAGATAGGAGTGAAAAGCGGAGCTCTGCCAAAACTTGAAGCAAAAAGAATGTCCGAGTGACTCCCTGGAATTTCTTGGACAGACAGGGAAATCCACGTGCTGCTAGCAGATAGAGCAGAAAGGACAGTGTACTAGGAGGAAGAGGGCCTGCATTCTAAGCCTCAGGCTTAACTAGCTGTGTAACTCTGGGCAAAACTTTTCCTCTCTGGGCCTCAGTTTTTCTGTAAAATGATGGAGTCATTTTCCTTCAAAATGAAGGAGAGCCCGTAGAGTCCCATTCTATGTTCTAAGCTCCCATTCCATGTTCTGTGTGCTAAGGTTCTATATTTTATAGTTTTATTTCAACTCGAACATTCTATATTCAAGGCCCATTTCAGTTCTAATTTTCTTTATAATTATCCTTTCCACATTGTAGGGGGTTAAGAGCGAAGCCCTCATGATCTGGAGAATTTGTGTAAAATTTTTTGGCTCTCCTTTCATACCAGAAAAGTTTTAATCTTTTTTTAAAGTGGGATATTGTGTAAAATTTGGGTTGATATACAATACTATACTATATAATACATATATTTTATGCATTTCTGAGCATCTAAACTTTTTCTGTGTTATCTTTTGGCCTTCGTGTGTCATTTGTGACTTCTGCAAAACTCCCCCAAAATACCCACGTAATTTATTTTGCCAATCTGAGATATACTGTAATTGTGATGGAGAAAGTCACAATGTGGAAGGGATAACTGTATTCCAAGATCCCTTCCTTCTCTGATATGCACAGTTCTACAATTCACTGAGATCAGAAATTAAGAAATTTATTGAGACGGGTGACTTACTAGAGCATGATTTATCATTCTGGTTGCATATCAGAAGCTGCGTTTCTTGGGTAACTTACTGCTGAGTATTGGAGGGCTCCCTCGGTAGTTCTGCCCTTGGGCCTGCCTCCCTCCCAGCCCTTCCAGGGCCAGCCAGTGCCGTGGCTTCCCTTTCCCGGGAGCACATACCTTGAAGAGCTCTGGGGCTTGTTTCTTGATCTTTTCCATCTTCCACTCATTCTCGCAGGGGTTGAGAGAGGAAGGGGGTGCCGTGCAGGAGCAGCGGCAGTCGGCCCCAGAACTCACAGTTTCCACCGTGTAGAAGTCCTCCACTCTCATGCTCCCACTGCGGACGCGGCTGCAGGCGTCTTTGCTCAGGGGTCTCAGGATGCACTTGCAGCGGCAGTCAGAGCCCTCCGACGTCATCCGAACCTGGTCCGTATCACCGAACACCTGGGGGGAGACAACAGCACAAAGGTTCCTAGGGAGAAGTCCCAAAGACGGCACCGGGGAGAGCAGTGTCTATTTAACCAACAGGCTGAGAAGGCACAGGAGTATTAGGGGCCACCAACTTAGTGAGGAAGCAAAGGAAGTACCAAGTGGACCTGTTCTGGATCTGATTCTCTCCAACAAGGAGGAACAGGCTGCCGAATCAGAAATATTGACCAGCTTGGGGTGGGGTAGGGGAGACCACCACTCAACCCATCTTAAAAATCGCTTATGGAGGAGAGGAAATCTGACAGGCAGCCTAGATTCTCAGAGAACAGGTTGGAACAATGATAAAGGACAACAGAGAAAAGGCAGAACTGCTCAACTCGTTTTACTTCTCTTTACTCTGCTAAGAAAAAATGATCTGGAACTAGAAAATGATTAATAAGGACTCGAAGCCCAAGTTAAGTAAAGAAATAGTAAGAGAATGCTTGACTGCCCTTTATGAATTTTTATCTCCAGACCTAAATGATCCCAGAATACTAAAGGAAGTAGCAGATGTAATTATTGAATCAGTCACGGTGATTTTTAAAAGTCTGTGGAGAATAGGATTTATGCTTCAGGACTGAATAACGGGAAATGTCCCAATTTTGCAAATCATGAAAAAAAGGCAGAGTTTGCCCAAAAGCAATGGTTCTTAAAGTGTGATCCAGAGAATCCTGGGGGTCTCTGAAATCCTTAAGAGAGTCTATAAATTCAAAATTAGTTTTTATTTTCAATATGGTAAATATCTATAAGAATCCACATAAACAAAAACTCTTTGGAAAGATCCTCAATAATTTTTAATAGTATAAATAGTATAATAGTAAAAAGTTTGAGTCTGATCTATAAGACACTTGAATTTGATTTCAGTTCTGAGAAAAATCCTAAAAAATACATTAAAGGTAAAGATTGGAAACATTTAGAAAGAGAAACAGTGACAAGCATGAGACTACATGAATTCCCCAAGAACAAGCCTTGGAAGAATAACCGCATCTCTTAACAGCATATTATATAGGAAAAGCACAAGACCTGTCACTTTTACTAGTATGAGTGGGAGAAGAGGATTGGTTGATGGCTGAGGTTTCTTCCTGCTCTAAATCTATGATCCTGTGATAATAGGAGGCAGGTAGGTGGTGTAAAATCAGAAAAACTTGCATTCAAATCTAGCCTCAGACCCTCACCAGCAGTTTGTCATTTATCTTATGTTTGCCTCAGTTTTCTCAACTGTAAAATAGAGACCATAATAGCACCTGCCTTCTACAGTCACTGTGGGAATCAAGATGATTTTTGATGAATGATATTTATAAAGCACTTAGTATAGTAGCTGGCACACAGCAGAGGATTAATATTTATTTTCTTCCTATGATCCCTCCTCTTTTTTGGATAGGGTTACTTGATTGATAGAGTATAGAAATGTTATAGACACTGGAGACTTCTTTTCAGCAAAGCATTTGAAAATCTCTCTCATGATAACCTTGGACAAGATGAGAAGTTGTAGGCTATATAAGAGAACAGTTTGGTGGATTCAGATCTGGGTTGAATGAGTTTTAAAGATTTCTAAGCAGAAGAGGGGAGGGAATAAGCATTTATCTGTTATCCCATTTGATCTTTTTTTTAAATTTTTATTTAATAATTACTTTATATTGACAGAATCCATGCCAGGGTAATTTTTTTTTTTACAACATTATCCTTTGCACTCGTTTCTGTTCCAATTTTTTTCCCCTCCCTCCCTCCACCCCCTCCCCTAGATGGCAAGCAGTCCTTTATATGTTGGATATGTTGCAGTATATCCTAGATACAATATATGTTTGCAGAACCGAACAGTTCTCTTGTTGCACAGGGAGAATTGGATTCAGAAGGTATAAATAACCCGGGAAGAAAAACAAAAATGCAGATAGTTCACATTCGTTTCCCAGTGTTCTTTCTTTGGGTGTAGCTGCTTTTGTCCGTCATTTATCAATTGAAATTCAGGTCTCTTTGTCAAAGAAATCCACTTCCATCAAAATATGTCCTCATACAATATCGTTGTCGAAGTGTATAATGATCTCCTGGTTCTGCTCATTTCACTTAGCATCAGTTCATGTAAGTCTCGCCAGTCCTCTCTGTATTCATCCTGCTTATCCCATTTGATCTTCGTAACAACTTTGTGAGGTAGGTGCTGTTATTATTCCCATATTACAATTGAGGAAACTGAGGCAGACAGCAGTTAAGTGACTTGCCCAGAGTCACACAGTTAAGTATCTGTCTGAGGCTAGATTTGGAATCACATCTCTAAACTTATCATTCTTATCTGTTGGGCTACCTAGTAACCTCAAAGTAGATATCAACTGGGAAGAAGGTCTCCAGGGAAGAGAGTCCCAAAGGTCTGTCCTGGGTTTTGTGCTTATTTGATTTTGTGATAAATAATGTGGATAATGATGCAGATTGCAGATTTGCAGATGGAACAAAACTTGGGGGATAGGTAATTGAATGTTGGAGCCAGGATCCCAAAAGACCTCCATGGACTAGAGCAATAGACCAAATCAAATAAGATGAAATTGACTAGTGGTAAGTATAAAGTCCTACACTTATGTATTTTTTTAAAAGTTTTAATTTTTTGTGAAGAAGATCTGGAGGTCTTCGTGGACTGCAAACTCAGTTCAACATGACAGTCAGCAAACTTAATTAAACCTTAGAGTGGATGAAAAATAGTATCCAGAGTTTGGGTCTTCTTTATCCTGGGCAGGACCCATCTGGAAGGCTGTATTCAATTCTGCCTGCCATGTTTGAGAGAGGAGAATAATAAGCTAGAAAGGGCCCAGAGGAAGGCATTTGGGATGGCAAAAAGACTTTTGAGATCATGCTATGTGAAGAACATTGGAAGGAACAAAAACATTTGGCTTGGAGAAGATTTGAAAGGCTAGGAAAAAGACTATTATAGCTACCATTAAGTAAAGTGTCATGTGGAAGAAGGATTATGCTTCTGCTTTAGATGATCACAAAATGAGAATAACTACAAGTAATCTGAGCATTCCCAGATAAAAAGATATAAAGGTATAAAGGGAAGGGCCCTGTAATGAGATTCTGGAGGCATAGATTTGAACTCTGGTTCTGATACATGACCAATTGTGGGCTTGCACAAGTAAGAGACTTGAGATCTGGGAGAGTCCATAAAGATCTTCTAATCTGTCCCTCTCCATTTATAGATGAGGAATTATAAGAGCAGAGTAGAATCAGAATTTGCACTCACACTCTTTGCCTCCAAAAGCAATGCTTGTCCCTTTACCTATCTTTAGATAAATGGGGACAATAATCCTCATACTTATTAACAATGAAAAAAGTACTCTGTATACTTAATAGGTTATGTGCTGAAGTGAAAAGTACACTGAGTTTGAATCCCAGTTCTATTATCTGAGTGATACTTTCTGGGCCTCAGTTTCCCCTTCTGTAAAATCAGACTTGAGCATTTCTTTTCTAACTCTAAATCCTATGATTCTGTGAATTATAAAGGACTAGAGAAATGCAAACTATTAACAGGAAAATCACTTCTACTCTCCAACTTTATGGGGATAATAATACTTGGATTGCTATCCCATAAAAGTCGTCATGAAAATAGGTTTTTGTAATCAAGTACAGAAATGTAGTCTTATTGCTTTTATGATTTGTTTTGGATTCCCGATTCTGGAATCGTAGTGTTATTTTAGTGTTCATCTTTTAAAAATCTGTCTTATTTCTTCAGGGTCTTGATCCCTAGACATGAGTTTTCTCTTTTCCTTTTTTGGGTTTTTTTGAAAGGGAAGGCCAGGAATAATGGTTCAACTCTCACCTCATGATTCTGTGGGAAAGACAGGCCAGTCTTGAGCAGGGAGCTCTGAGACTGCTGGAAGAAGTTTTTGGTAACAAGGACATTTTCCTGGCAAAACTTACTTTTGAAGTTGCCAGGTAATTATCTCCTACCTGTTAATGGTTAACACCAGGCTGGGATGAGGGCTCAGTGTTTGCCACATTCCACGGTTTCCATTTATAGGAGGAGCTTCCAAATGCTAATTCCATCTAATCAATCATAGAATCATATATCCTACTTAGGTTGGAAGGGAATTTAGAACATGGGTTGTTAAAACAAAGAGTTTAGGATATTAGAATGAAAAGGATCCTTGGATGCAGAATATTAGCTATATGGAAAGGGCCTAAAAACACAATATTAGAGCTGGAAGGTTTGTTAGAACACAAAATATCAAAACAGAGTTGATAGAGATCTTAGACTTCAGAGCTTAATCCCCAAATTTTGATTAAAGAAAACTGAAATCAGGCAGATGATTCATGGGAGAGCCAAGTTAGAATTCAGGTCTTTTAACTCATCCGCTAGATCTCTGCACTGAACCAGGCTGCCTCTCAGTCCTTTAAGATCACCCCCAGGGGTCTCCGGAGTCTCAGAGGGTCTGTGTTCTGAGGGCCTCCGGGTTCCAGGCTTCTGCCCCTCACAATCTCAGCCTGTGCCTCTCGGGCCTGCTTGGATGGGGCCCCAGCTAAAGGGGAGCTCACAGAGATTGGGTGTGGGGGACTTAACTGGAGCCTCCCCCATTACTGGGCAGGAAAAGCTGTTTAGCTCATCTGCCCAAGCAGCGACCATCTGCTACATTCTTTCCCTCAGTGATGAGGTGCAACGTCCTATGTGGCGCGGGGAGGTTGGCAAGGCTCACTCAGGCCCACTGGTGGGTCAGTTTTCAAACTGGCCTGGAAATGGCCTTTGGTAACAAGCCTGGGTTTGGTCCAGGAGGGGAGCCCCCTACCCCCACCAGCTGGCTCCTGCTTCCCTCCCCATCCCCCTCCTGTCCCTCCCACCGCCCATCTTTTCACTTTTGAACCTAAGATCCGCACTTGGAGGTGGAGCTGACTGAATTCCTTCCTCTTCTCCACTAATTTACACAATAAAGGAAGATTCCTGTTATTAGAAATAACAGCTGGACAGAACCTGGAAACCTGGAACCTTAGAAGTGGGACCCAGAAGGCTGGGAGGGACCTCCGAGCAAGGAACGGCAAACCCTAAGCCTGGTGAGAGTTGGCAGTGACCTTAAGGGGCTTTCTTCTTTGTCCATTTTAAAGAAGAGGTAATGGAGACACAAAGAAAAAGCAACTTTTCCAGTCAGAGCTAAGCACGCGGGAGCTAAGAGGAGAGCCACACTCCTGCCTCCCAGGGTAGGGCTCATTCCAGGACATCACTCTGGAAAGGGCCAGGAGAGCTTTTAGAAGACTGTGTTCCAGGCATCCTGGGAAATCTTTTGGTGACTTTTTCTTAATCCTGTCCTCCCTCCAGGCAAACCTGGAAAACGTGTTTCTTCTAGTCCAGAGCTCCCTGGTCCCCACTCCCACCCCTTCTACCTCTGAAACAAAACTCCTCACTGCCCACATAGACTGCTGCTGTCCTCATTTTCTCGGTGGTTTTTATATAAACAGGACTCTGAATGCTTATAAGTAGTTCACAATGGAATCCGAAAACCATCAGGGAGAAAATTAGTGGTTTTATTGAAAATGAGTCAATTAGACTCTGGGATGGATCAGATTTTGCAGGGACCAGTGCTGCCAAAGGAACTTCCTCTTTCCCCTTTCTATCCGTTTATATTTCCTCTTCAACCCCTCACCTCCTTCTGTAAGGATATCCTGCCACCTACTTGGAAGGTGATTCTGACCTTCTAAAAGCCTGAAAACCTGGCCTCTGGAGCTCTTGCTTGAGATTGTTTAGTTACTTTAAATTTAAGCAGTGGGGTCTAATTTACATATATGCAAATCACCTAATTTTGGACATACCTTCCAGATCAATTTCAGTCTCTTTGGTCTTCACCCCTAAATGCTAAACTTGGGGTTAGCTGGCACAGATATAAGTCCTAACTCTTACACTTATTAGCTCAGCAATTCATGATACCTCTCTGACCCTCAGTTTTTTCTTCTGTAAAATAGAGAAAATAATCTTTACTTTTTACCTGCCTCAGAGGGATGCTGGGAAAAAATGTCTTGTACATCTTAAAACACCATAGAAATGTGTATCCTCTGTAAAATGATGTAGTTGGACTAGAATCAGGGTTCTTTTTGTTTTTGAGGCAATTGGACTTAAGTGACTTGCCCAAGGTCACACAGCCTGGAAGTGTTCCATTTCTGAAGCTAGATTTGAACTCAGGTCTTCCTGATTTCAGAGCTGGTACTCTATCCACTACAACAACTAGTTGCCCCTAATCAAAGGTTCTTAACCTTAACTCAACTTATTATTTTTATATTTTAATAACCATATTTCAATATATTTGGTTTCCTTTGCAATTTTTTATTTATTTTAAAATTTGTTTTTTAACCTAATGAGCTAATATTTGTAAAATATTTAGCACAGTGACTGATACATAATGAGATAATATTTGTAAAATATTTAGCACAGTGACTGATACATAATTGGCTTTTAATAACGCATGCTCCCTTCCCCCTTATTTTATGCATTTAAAAACATCATTCTGAAAAAGAGTCCATAGGCTTTACCGGACTGTTAAGGGAATACATGACACAAATAGGTTAATTACCCTGGACTAGAGGATCTCTAAGATTTTTTCCAACTTTCAATCTTTGAATCCTCCTATTACTTCTACTACTCTTCCTCTTCCTCCTATTCTTCTGGTTCTTCCCTTTCCTTTTCTTCTCCTTCCTCTATTAATATTACTACTCCTATTCTCCCTGCCCCTCCCCCCCATTACTACTATCTGGGAGCTCTCATCTATTCTCAATGCTCCAAATATCTACCTTGCTAACCATTCTTCAACCTCCTTCACTTCCTTTTCTTTCTCCTGATTCCTAACCATAAGTTCATAGGTTCATAGCTTTGAAACTGGAAGGAACTTAGAGGTCACCTACTCCTTTCCCCCTCTTTTTACAGATGGGGAAACTGAGATCATGAGAGGTGAAGGCTTACCCAAGTTAAGGGACAGATCTAGGATTTGAACCCAGATTCTCTGAGTCAAATCCAGCAATCTCAAATGCAACCTTCTATCCTTAAACTGTTGTAGGCTTCCTTCCCCAAACTACTTTATTATATAACATTGTTATATGTACATATATATAAGCATATAATGTATATAATACAACATTATTATATATA
Source organism: Antechinus flavipes (assembly GCF_016432865.1). Lineage (NCBI taxonomy): Eukaryota > Metazoa > Chordata > Mammalia > Dasyuromorphia > Dasyuridae > Antechinus > Antechinus flavipes. The sequence continues at coordinate 467,340,521 of NC_067399.1, read as the reverse complement.
ACATTCATTTTGCATATATTTTAGATATGCTTATCTAAGCCAAGTTATTTCCCACTTTTTGGAGTAAGTTCCTGAAGGAATGCTTAGCTAAATGCCAGGCACACAGCAAGTACTTAATAAATGCTTGTGATTGATTACATCCCCCCTGCTGAACCCTAATAGACTTTTCTTTCCCTATACTTTCTCTCTTTGTAATCTAATTTATTCCCATGAGTTCAATGATTTTGTCTATAGATTAGTCCCATTTCATCTTGACCTCCTTTTGGAAAACTAAATCCATGCGTTTTAACTCACTGACTATCTCCACTGGCCTCTCAAACTCAGCATATCCCAATCTGAATTTAATCATCTTTCTCCTTCTATCTGCTCTTCTCCATGACCTCTCTATTTATATCCATGAAACTATCAAAATACATTTGTATTTGGTCACCTAGGCTGGAAATCATCACTTCCTCCTTCCCCCATAAGTCTCTTTCAACCTTTTTCTCCTCTTTTTTCTCCCACTATTATCACCCAAGTTCTAGTACAATGGAATGAGCACTGACACTGAAGTTAGAAAATCTGGGTTCAAATTTCATTTCTGGCAGTACTATTCTTGTATAACTTTGGACAAATGCCTTAAGCTCCCTGAACCTTAATTTTCTCACCTGTAAAATGATGGGTGAGACAGAGGTAATGATTTCTGAGATCCATTTCAGATCTAGATTGATGCTATTACATCCAAGTCATCTCCTTCTTAAGTCTTCCAATTTATTCTTTTTTTAAATACATTTTTACCGATATCTTTTGTTTCTTTTTCTTTTTTTCTTTTTTTGAGAGGCAATTGGGTTAAGTGACTTCACCAGGGAAACACCTAATCAATGACCGGTCATAAAGAGTCTTCATTCATGGGTAGATGTCAACTTGAAAGGAGGTTATATAATGCCCCAGACTGATATTCTGGCCCCTAGGCTGTTTACTATTACTACATACAACTTGGATGACAGCATGTACAACATGCTTATAAAATCTGCCTATGACATAAAGCTAGGAAGTGTTAAAGGGTCTGAGGCTGGATTTGAACTTGGGTTTTCCTGACTCTAGGGCTCTATCCACTTCACCACCTTGTTCTTCCCTTTCCCTCCCATTCAGTCTTTATATTGAGGGCTGGATTCCTAATGACTTGCTCAGTTCACACAAAGCAGTAAGGGATAGAAGCAGCATTTTAACTCCAAGTCTTCTGAATCTAAATCTAGTTCCCTTTCCTTTATATCACATTGCTTCCAGGCTCAAGGAATAGCTTGTAAGCAAGCTTCTACAACATCCAATATCCCTTGCAACTCATCCTTATACAGTCTAAATGAACTATCCAGTCCCAGGATGTTTTCTTTGTTTTGTCTGCCAAGAAGAATCATCTTTGGTCTGGAAAGAACTGAACAAAAATGGTTAACAGGGAGTAGAAACCAAGATAAATGAGGAAATAGTCAAAAGAATACCTAGCAGCCATCCTTACAAATTACAGCACAAATTACCCAACTTGAATGAAGTAGATCCCAAAGTACTGAAAGAACAATCTGACATTAATGTTAAGTTATTGTCACTGATCTTTGAAAGACTGTGGAAAATGGGATAAGTCCCACAGATCTGGAGAATGGCAAACATTACTTTAATTTTCTATTAAAAAAAATAGGGAGATCTGAAAATTATAGAATGGCACATCTTTTCTTCAGTGCAGAGGTAGGGAGCCATGGGTTACCCTATAGATAACTAAAGTTTGATTTCAATTTCTGGAAAAATTCTAGAACATATTATTATTATTTGGCAAGGCAATTGGGGTTAGGTGACTTGCTCAAGGTCACATAGCTAGAAAGTGTGATGTGTCTGAAGCCATCTTTGAATTAAGGTCTTTTTGACTCCAGGGCCAGTGTTTTATCTATTGTGATAACTGTCCCTATAACATATTATTGAAGGGATGATTTGTTAACAAAAACTATTATGATCTCTTCAAAAACGGGTCATGACAGACAAATCTCATTTCTTTTTTACCAGATTCAAAGACTGCTAGATCAGAGTAATAAAGCAACCATTCTTTTTTTGACATATATTTGATAATATTTCTCATATCATGCTTATGGACAAGACAAAAAAAAGATGGGCTAGATAAGAATACAATTAGGTGGACTTAGAGCTGGTTCAATTCTTCATTCATGGGTAGAGGTCAGCTTGAAAGAAGGTCCCTCATGTAATATCCCACATTCCTATCCTGGGCCCCAGGCTATTGAATCTTACTATAAACCACCTGGATGACAGCATGGACAGCATATTAATAAAATCAACACATGACCTAAAACTTGGTAGGATAACTAATACATTGGAGGACAGAACCAAGATCCCAAACGATCTTTATGAGATGAAATTTAATAAAATAAATACAAAATTCTCCACTTGGATTTTTTTTAAAGATCAATTCCATAACTATGTAACAAGGGGCAAATGGTGGTTCCTATGAAAAAGGTCTGGGAGTTTTAATGAATTGCAAGCTCAATGTGAGTCAACAGTGCAACCTGTCAGTAAAAAGAACTAATGAGATCTTGGGATTTATCAAGAGAAGCATATTGTCCATAAATTAGGAGAAGACCATGTTCTTTGCCTTGGTCAGATCACATCAAGAGTACAGTACTATATTCACTCCTAAAGAGCATATTTTAGAAACTACTTCATTGATCTGGAGAAGACATAGAGAAGGGCAGGAGCCTTCTTTTACCAACAGAGTGAGGAGCTTTTGACCATATCATAGAAGAAGTGACACCGAATGAGCTAAAGATATTAAGTCCAGAGAAGAAAAGATTCAGGGGTTAGCAAGATGACTGACTTCAAGTATCTGACAAGCCATCAGATGGAAGAGAGATGAGACACATTTTCCTCATTCCTGATGGTTGAACTGGGAACAATGGCTGGATGCTGGAGAGAGGCAGGCTTAAACTTGATGTAAGGAAAAAATTCTTAACAAGTTACAGTTAACACAATGCTAGCACATAGTAGGTACTTCATAAATGTTTAATAATTGATGGATCTGTCACTACTGTGTTAGACACTAGAGATACATGTACAATGGAAGAAAGAATTCCTACCATCAAGACTCAGGAAAACACTTCTCTGCCCTCTGTACAGAGGTGAAAGACCAAATGGATCTGAAGCCCTACACATAACTCAAGTCTGTTTTGATGGGTTGCTTGGTTTTGTTGATCTGTTTTCTTCCTTCCTTCCTTCCTTCCTTCCTTCCTTCCTTCCTTCCTTCCTTCCTTCTTTCCTTCTTTCCTCCATTCCCTTCCTCCTTTCTTTCTCTTTCTTCTTTCTCTCTGTCTCTCTCCCCCTCCTCCCTTCCCGCCTTCCTACTCTTGCTATCTTCTTTCTTCCCTTCCTTTCTCCTTCCTTTCCTTCTTCCCTCCATTCATTCATTTTTTCCTTCTTCCCTTCTCTGTCTCTCTCTTCCTCCTTCCCTCTCCCTATCTCTCTCTATATTATAAGGGATGGTCCTCTGGGAAGACAAAGGGGAAAGAATACATTTGGATATGTATCTGGTATTTTTTAAAGATATCAATAAAAAATGATTGAAAAAGTTATAGCTAATCTAAAATGGAATGACTCAGGAAAAAATGGAGGTCTGCCTCCAGAGGTCTTCAAGTCAAACCTGGAAGAACACTTGTTGAATATCGTATAGGGAGTTCCTGGCCACTAGATGGGACTGGTTGGTTTCTAGGGTCCCTTCTAATGGTGAGATTCTATGATTCTGTTGGGAGCGGGGAAGAAGGAAAGCCTTTCCATCTTGATACCTAGTGTTCATTCCCTGAAATTCCTTCTACTTCCTTCTTTTACTTAGCTGAATCCTATTCAACTACTTCAGCTCTTCTAAGAAGCCTTCCCTGACTTACAGGAATTTGTTCTTCCTCTAAATTTCTACAATAACACATCTTGTCTGTGCCATTCAGTTGGCACTTAAAATTCAGCACACAAATCTTATTTCTGCTCTATGCAGAACAACACCCAGTGACTGAAACAAAAGGAGAGACAAAATTTAGATTAAAAAGATCACTGCCCTCTTTGGGCTTCCTTCTGATTGGAGAGTGACATAAATTATAGAATAATGGAAAGAGCACTGAATTTAGACAAGTAGCTCTATTACTTATTACTTGTGTAATTTTGGGCAAATTTCCTTCTTTTGGCCTCAGTTTCCCTATATATAACGTGGAAGATTAGATGATCTATAGACCTTCTAGCTCCTGTGATTTTCTTTGTCCTGTTTGTAGAGTATAAACTCCATGATAAGTAGAACCTGAATTAGATCTAATATGCAATCTATAAATGGCTATGGAGTGATTGGCTATCAAAGTTCAATCCATGTTTTAATATATTAAACACAAAGAAATCCTCATCTTTCATGTCAGGCTAAATCCATTTAGAACGGGAAAATTATTGGCTGAATTCTGCTGTCAAGCTTGTGAGCCTTGAAAATCACCAGGTCTCACTTTCTGGTTGATATCGCCACATTTAGTTCTCTTCCTCTGCAGCAAAGTCAGAATCAAAGTATTTCCTATTAGTGTTTGATAGGGGAGCACAATATCTGTCTGTCTGTCAGTCAAAGGAAATGCTGAGAGATCTGGCTCTTCTTCAATTGGAGTCAGAGTCTGGAGTTTACTGGCAGCCAGGGTGTCCATCCCCTACTTTATCTTCACCTTCACCTTCCCCCACCCTATCAGTACAAAATTTTCCAAGGCTGGAAATCAGGATTAATCTTGTCTTCCCAAAACATACATTTAGGTTCTGCGACTCTCCCCAACCAATTAGTGCCTCCTTCCCTCCCACCTCTGCATGAAAGAACGTCCAATTTTCTCAGAATAACTGGCGGTCTGCCCCTTATTGTTTTGTCTCTCCTGGCTTGCCTCTTTTTCAGGTTTCCCATTCTCCTCCTCTCCTTCCTTTTCTCTCCTCCCTCCCTACTTCTCTCTGCCTCCTTCCATCTTTCCCTTCCTCTGTCTCCACCCTCATTTCCTCCCTATCCTGCCCACGTTTTGAAGTCTTCAATCTCACATGAGGATAGTATACCTTCGTAGCCTCTAAACCACATCTAGTTCCCATTTCCTTTCAGGCTGGGCATGGGAGAACTGAAGCTAAGGGCAGGCAGCAGCCAGAGACAGGGGTGAGGTGGGGGTGGGGGGTGCTGGAGGGTGGGCTGAAGGATCAAGGGATTTAGAGTTGGAAGGGGCTTTAGAGAGCTACTTACCCAGCCTGCTCAATTTCCAGATCACGAAACTGAGGTCTAGAGAGTAACCTGACCATGGTTAATATAAATGGTAGAATCAACATTTAAACCCAGCCCTCTGACTGTGAATCCAATGTGTCCTACCAACCATTTCACAGAGTGTGGGAGAGGAGGGGAAAAGACTAAGTGGAGCCCAAGGGGGAAAAACCCCACCAACAAATAGGGAGAAGACTTCCAGAGGTAGAGAAGCCCCAGAAAGACCATCAGAGGAAAAGAAACTGAAAAATGGGACTACTCCAGTGGGATAGAAAGGGGTCCCAGCTGTGTCTCCAGAGGCCAGGTTTCCAATAGGCCACAAAGACCTCATGGTAGGAGTTGCTAGAAAGAGGAATTCCTAGACTAAGACAGTGCTCATGGAGCCTAAAACTCCAAAGAGAGGCCCCAGAGCAGAGTGACCTGGACTCCCCGCCCTGCAGCAGAAGGGTCCCTACAAGAGAAATGAACACAGGGCAAAGGGCTCCATCGTGGGTGATTCCAGAGAGGAAACTGGCTGCCACAGGCAGAGAAGGAAAGATGGCCCCAGAGAGGGGCTCCCGGAGAAAAGGGGGACCAGGAGCACGTGGAGGTCAGAAATCCCACAGACCTCACAAGCGCTGAGCTGGCCCTGGCACTGAAGAGTCGGGGGAGTGCTGGAGGGGTGAGGGGTGACAGCTGCAAAGAGCTTTTCCTGCTCCAGCTTGTCCTGTTTCCAATTACACCCCCGGGCGGAAACTCCACAAGTTAAAGAAGAGCTACCTAACCCCCGGAGGCCTGGAACATGTGAGCAGTCAGCCCTGCCCGATGCCGGGGAAGGGTCTGGGCCAGGGCCACCTCCTGCCAGCTTCCTCCCAAGCCCCACCTGCTCCCCAAGGACCCCGGGGTCGGCACGTCAGCAGCCCAGAGCTCCCGCTCCCCTGCAAGTTACCAGCTGCTTCCTTCTCCCCCAGCCTCCGCACTCTGGCCCTTATTTCCATAACCCCATCATCACCAGCTAAAAGGAGGCTTCCTTCCCCCCACCCCACCCCACCCAGCTCATGGATCTGAGGGAGGGCAGCTCTGTGCCCTACCCACCCCCCAACCCATGCCCAGACCTTATACCTGCCAGGACCGCTACACACCTAATCTGCAGAGGTCTGTGAGGAATCATGGGATCACCATTTAAGAGATGGAAGAGACTTCAGAGGCCATCTAGTCCAATCCCTTCATTTTAGGGATGAGAGAATCAGAGAGATCAAGTGACTTTCCTAATATCACACAGGTAGTAAGTGACACAGCAAGGATTTGAACCTGGGATTGTCTGATGCTAAATTCATGATGTGTTTTTGGGGCAGAGAATGTTAGAAATGCTGGAAATGACCTTAGATCACAGACCATAGAATGATAACACTCACAGGGATTCTCTGCGACCCTGTTTGGGATTTTCTGGGCAGAGATACTTTGCCATTTCCTTCTGCAGATTATTTTTACAGATGAGGTAAAGGAAGCAAATAAGGTTAAATGACTTGTTCAGAGCCATACAGTTAGTAAGCTTCTGGGGTCAGATTTGAATTCAGATGAATCTCCCTGAATCCAGGCCCAGCACTCTATGCACTGGGCCACTGGGCCATCTAGCTGCTCCCCAAAAGGACTTTTGAACTCACCTTTGGATTTAGAGTCAAGGGAATTTAGAGATTACTTCATCCAATTCCCTCCTTATGCAGACAAAGAAACAAATGAAATCACTTGCTAAAGGTTATATCACAACAAATAAATAGCAAAACTGAAGTTGAACTCAGAATTCTTGAATTCTAGCCCCCAGGACTTTCAGGTAATAAATAAATAGGAAAGTTGGGTTTTATTTTTCCTAACAACTTCAGACTTGGATCATACTAAGCAGAATGCTCCTTCCTATGGACAGTGAAGATTACTGTCTTTAGATGGCAGAGATGTACAGCTCCTCAAATGCTCATGCACCACAGGAGCTCCAGCCACAAAAGTTGTCCACCTGGGGCCAGGCTGCTTTGTCTACAGTTTCTTAATTTTTTTAAACAAGTAAGTGGTGTTTGGCTAACACAGCAAATTTGTGTTTTCATCTTTTCTGCTTTCAATTTAAATTCTTCTGTCACAAACCTACACAATCTCTTGTTCTGTTTAGAGAAACCTTAAAGGAGGAAGGAAAAAAAGATAACAAGATGACATTTGATTCCTGCATCCTTGATATATAGAAAAGTAAATTAGTGGAACTAGCTGATTCAGAAGATCTGGATATGACCACTAACCAAGGGCAAGGCAGAGACTCAGAATGTTGGGTTTAAAAGAGACCCTAGGCTATAGAATGCTAGGACAATGAACATTCTAGTCCATTCCCATTATTTGACATTTGGAAAAACTGAGGCACAGAGGTGAAATGATTTGACCAGGGTCACCTAGCAAGTTAATGGTAGATCTGGGCAGGATAATTTATCTTCACATACAGAGACCATGCTTCCCTTGTCCAAACCCAACCCTCCAACTTCAGCCTAGCTCAAAGATCTCCATTTTTCTTCTGCTTGGCTACAGGGAAAGGGCAAGAATATGAAAAACATAGATTTAGATTGATATCCAGTAACTTGATCTTTATGACTATAAGACTTCAATGAGAGTGTGGACAACTACTTACTGAAGTTGTTTAAAGGACATTCTTGGTCAGCTAAAACCTGGACTGGAGGAGTTTTCAAGTCCTTTCCCATCCTAAGGTTCTTTGATCCTTAACACTGTAGCTCTATGCATAATTTGTGGTCCATGTGGAAATACTAGATACATAGTAGTTATTATCATCATGTTCTAAGTTCCTCTCCACTCTTCTGGAAATTAAGTGAAATTGCATTTCCAGGGGATCTGAGCTAAATCCCTTGGCATCTAAGAATCAGAGGAAAGATGCATAAGAAAAAGTACAGGCAGCTCCAGTTCCATCTGGAAATCTTTCCCTCTCCTCTCCAGGAATGGCTCCATGCTCAATGGAACGGATACTTCACTACATTCCTTGCAGGCAGGCATTTTGTACCACTTTTTATGCTATACTTTCCTGGTGGAAATCCCACTAGAGACTTAGGTGAACTAGCTGCAACAGGTTGTAGAAGACTGTCCTGCCTCCTTTTTCTTTGAATTCCCAGACAGTATTTGCTCTTTCCTGCCTTATTCCCTTCCCCTGAATCAGCATGGTCAGTAGACGGATCCTCCTCCCCTACTCCCTTGCCTCCCACCTTTCTGTCGGAGGTCTAGTAGCTTGTGAAGGGTCTGGAGGAATCACAGAATAGAAGAGAGCTGGAAAAGACTTGAGAATGCAGAATGTTCTAACACAGAGCTTAAAAATATAGGACAGAGAATATTTGAGCTAGAAGGGCTCTTGGAGGTCATCTGGTACAAATCTCTCACTTTACAGATTTGAAGGAAAAACAACTGATCTCAGATGCTGAATTCATTGTAACACTGTCTTATTTACATAACTTAGTAAGAATTTAAAGGAGGTGAGATGTGCGCCAGGCAGGGTGGTACTAACCAGAAAGGACATTGGTCAAGATGCCCCGTTTCCGGGATCCTATCCCCTCTCCCAGGCCCCAACCTTGCCAGAATCTAGCATTCTTTCTCCAAGCACCCCCCGGATCCAAAGCTAAAAGCCACAGGGTCAGTTTTCCCAGGGGACGAGTGGCAAGAGCGCTTTTACAGAGAAGAGCGGTCCCAGGGCTTCGGCAGAGGGCTGACGGGCAAGTCGCTCTCCGTCTCCGGGCCTCAGTTTCCCATCTTTAAAAGCTGAGCAGGATGGGTGTGGGCTCTTTGGCAGCTCTGACTTTCTCAGTCCTGAGGTAAGTGACCTCCGAGCTCCCAACAGCCCCGACGTTCTAAGATCCCTCCGAGGATCCCAAAGGCATCCAGATGAAGGGAGCCAAGCGGGCATCGGAGGCACTCCCCCGAGCCCTCCAGCACCTACCTTGTTGTTGGCCCTCACCGAGGCCACGTACAGCACCAGCGGCAACCAGAGCAGTCCGCGTCGGGCCATTGCTCGGCTGGACAGCTGGACAAGCCGGACAGGCGGCTGGGCTGGGCTCAGCGCGCAGTTAAGTCCCGAAGCTCCCGCCGCTCTTTCTCCACACCCCGCCCTCGCCTGCCGGGTTTGTGTAGGGGCCGGCCAGGGGGTGGGGCCGGAGTGGCCAGCCCCACCTCTCATTCCCTTACCCCTGGGATCGTGGGCTGGGCTCCGGCCCCCGCCCCGCCCCGCCTATCCCTCCGGCCCCCACCCCTCGGTCCTGGGACTTTCCCACTTGCCTAGTGGTTTGTTTGAATTTACGAGTCTCTTTCCTCAACTAGGCAAGTTTCTTTTCTCTTCTCTTCTCTTCTCTTCTCTTCTCTTCTCTTCTCTTCTCTTCTCTTCTCTTCTCTTCTCTTCTCTTCTCTTCTCTTCTCTCTCTTCTCTTCTCTTCTCTTCTCTTCTCTTCTCTTCTCTTCTCTTCTCTTCTCTTCTCTTCTCTTCTCTTCTTCTCTTCTTTTCTCTTCTCTTCTTTTCTTTTCTTTCAATTAAAGTGTATTGAGAGCATTTTGTTTGGAGAATTTCACAACCTAGAGATAACCTTAGACATTGGGCGTGGGGTATCAAAATTGAGATGAGGAAGGGTCACTCCTCATTTCTCTTTACGTTTTCCCTAGCTTTCTCTTTCTCTTCCTTATTCACCTTTCCCGCCCCCGCATTCTATTTAACGTACTCTCCTACTCTTCTTCCCTCTGTTTTTCTCTTTCTAATCTCTCTCTGTATCTCTTGCCTTCCCTCCCCACCCCCCCTCCTTCGGTAACGTCTGCCTTTCCTATCTCAATTTGTCTCAACTTCTATCTTTTTTTCGCTTTCTCCCTTTTTGCTTGAATTTAACTCAATGTCTTTCTGTCTCTGTTTCTCTCTCCCTCCTCTACGTAGACTAATCGCTTCTTTATTCCAGAGCAGAGATTTCTATACAGTGACCCTCAATTCTACTTTCTCTAGCCAAACGCGTGGAGACAACGATTAGCACGATTCTTTACTACTGGGTTTTTTAGCTTACGGTTTCCCACTCTTTCAAATCCTGTCCGACTCTTCAGAAACCCTGTTTTTTGTTTTTTGGCAAAAAAAGTGGAGCGGTTTACCATTTCTTTCACCAGCTCATTTTCCTGCAGGATCACACAGCTTAGTAAATGACTCGGGAAGATGAGCTCTCCTGACTCCAGGCCTGGCACTACCCACTGCACCACCTCGCTGCCCATTATTTCCCACTCTAGTACAATCTTCGTCTATTCTTTCAACACACTTACCTTTCCACCGGAAGTAAGAATGTACACTCCTTGACTGTAGGAGCGGTTACTTTGTTCCGTTCCTTCTTATTCTTCCAGCCCAAAGCACGGAGCTTTGCATCCAATAGTTATTTTATTATTTACATAACTTAGTAAAAGTTTAAATTGATTGAACTGTGTGCTTGGGTAATACCAAGCAGGTGGGCTAGAAAGCAAAGGATGTGGATTACACTTCTGGCTTTGCCATTTACAATTATGTAATTTCAGCCAAACCTTTCCTCTTTCTATACAATGGGGTTAAGGATACTGCTCCCAGCTATTGTGAGGTAATGATTTGTGAATTTTAAAAGAGGATCTTTTTCATCATTCTCTTAGAGAAAACAGGAAAGAAAAAGAAAAAAGAATTACAATAGAAAATGACAAACTTCATCAATAACTTTCTCAATACCCTCAAGGATATTTCTCCTTTCCCTTTTCCCTCTACCCCATCCTTCAACGTCTTCCTCCTAACCTCCCCTTCGCCTTCAGTCCACACAGAATAAAGCCTCAGAATCTCAGAGCTGGGACAGTCTTCAGAGGTTAATTGCTTCCCACCCCCAACCCCAGTCTTTTAGAATATGATGGTCCCTTTTTAAATAATTTTTTTTTTTTTTATGTTTGTACTAGCTCTTTTAGTAGTGGGAAGAAACTGGAGCCAATCAGTTGGGGAATGGCTAAATAATTTATGGTATGTGAATGTAATGGGATATTATTGTTCTATGAGAAATGGGCTAACTTCAGAAAAGCCTTCCTGGGAAGACTTACATGAACTGAAGCTAAGAGAAGTGAGCAGAATCAAGAGAGCATTGTACACAGCAACAAGATTATGTGATGATCAACTTGATTGACTTGGCTCTTTTCAACAATGGGGTGATTCTAGGCAATTCCAATAGCACATGTGATGGAAAGTATCATCCACATCCAGAAAGAACTATGGAGAATGAATGTGGATCAAAGCATAGTATTTTCACCTTTTTTATTGTTGTTCATTTACTTTTTACTTTCTTGTTTTCTTTTTTCCCTTTTGATCTGATTTTTCTTGTGCAGTCTGACGAATATGGAAATATGTTTAGAAGAATTGCACAGGTTTAACCTATATTGGATTGTTTGCTGTCATGAAGAAGGAAAAGAAGAAAGGAAAGAAGGGAAAGAAGAGGAAAAAAAATTTTGGAACACAAGGTTTTGCAAAGGTGAATGTTGAAAACTATCTTTGATATATTTGGAAAAATTAAAATCTATTATAAAAATTCATTTTCTCTCTCCACAATGTGATAGTACCATTACTATCCAGTGAGAAAATATGTGATAAAAAGTTAGCATGAATTCAGAAGCACTTTAAATGAATTTGTTTTCTTAATCACATCAGCATCTAAACTCAATTAAAAATAGGAAATATGTGCATAAATTCATTCTATCTGCAGAAATTATGCTTGCTTATATTTAATCATGCTACACATTTCCTAAGAGTTAAATAAAAATGAAAAAGTGGGGTTCTGGATTTCTGGATCCCTTGCAAAAACCCTGCGTCCACTCCCCATCCAAATGAGGGAGTCCTTGGTCTGCTGACTAGGAATGACTGGTCTAGTTCAACTGATATCTGAACAGGAATCCTTGGGTAGCATATGGAATATTGAACTTAACAGAATGAAAGACCTAGATTTCAATGTTCTTTCAAGTATTTAATAACTGTGTGATCCTAAGCAAGTAATTCAATCTCTCTGAGGTCAGTTCCTTCATCTGAAAAATGAAGGGGGAAAAAAAAAATTAGGATTGATGCTAGATTCTGTTAACTGTCTTTGTTTAAAAAAATTGCTATATAAAGATCAGCTTTTATTTTTATTTAGACGGGAAAGAATTGATCATTCCACATCCTCTCTGAAATTCATTTTTCTCTATTGGTGAAATCATGCATCATTGAATATGGAAGCACATATTTATGAAAGGCATCATTGTACAGTGGTTAGAGCTGACTTCAGATTCAGGAGCACCTGAGCATGAGTTCCTCCTTATGACTGGGTCACCGGAGCTCCTCAATACTCAATAAATGATAAACTGCAGAATAGGTGCATACTCCCATTGATACATGTTTTCTTACACTCGCTGATGCCTTGTCCTGGAATCATAGGGAGCAGGGGACAAAGGGAGACTTTAGCCATAGGAGAGGTCATTGAAAGAAAGTTGTGGATGAAGCTGTGGAGTGGTCTAGCAGCCCAGCCAACTGGAGTTTCCCAAATTCTGTCCCTGAAGTCTTTCTACCGGCACTTTCCAAGTTTAATACAGCTCTGGCCTGCCCTCTGGTGTTTTTCTGGTGAATTAATCAGGAACCACAGGATAATAAGAGGATAAGAATTACAGTAAACTTTTGCAAGCTTTTTACATATAATAACCTTTTAAGGTCAGCTCTGTAGGAATGAAATTGCCCATTTTATGGATGAGGAAACTGAGGTCCAGGAAAACTACCCTGAGCAAGATTACATAGGTAGTAAGAGAAAGAGTTAGGACATCTAGGTAATTCTGAAGTTAAAGTCCAATGTTCTTTTCACTCAACCAACACTGTCTTTAAATCAAGAATCCCAAAAACTAAAGAAAGTCCAGACTTGAGGCTGGAAAACCAGTGTAGGAAACTACAGAAGTACTAAAGGGGATGTGAGAATTATCAAGAGGTAGAATTGACATGATTTGGTAGCTGATTGAAAATGAGAGATAAGGAGAGTGAAGAATAAAGTATGAAGGGTAAGTTGTGAATTTGAGCACCTAAATTGTTGAGACAGATGGTGTTATTTTCAATTAAATTAGGAAGTTTGGAGAAAGGAAAAGTTAAAGAAGAAAATGAGTTCTATCTTTAATATAAATATTTTTTCTATTCTGAACCTGACAAATACCAGGAAATATGAGCATATCTTTAAATAAAAAATAAAAAAAAGAGGTTTGTATAGGAAACCACAAATCTCCATTACATACAATTTGGGATTATAAAAGTGTATAATACATTTATCAGATTAGTTCCAAAGATATTCCTCTTACTCTTAACTTGATTTGCTTTCAAACCTCTTTTTGTCCTGTGTACATTTTTTTTTTTACTCCCCTGGAATTTTTTTTAACTAGTTGGAACAGAAAAAAGGGTTTTGCACTTGAAACTGTGAATCTCTGTTGCATAATGCTTGTTTTTCTTTTAAAGTGTATAACAAATTCAATATGAAACTTTTGAATGCTGAACAGAGGATTTTGTATTTTTCCTAGAGATGATAGGGAAATACTAGATTTTGGTGAATTTGGGGATGACATAGTGAGATTAGTGCATTAGGAACCTTATTTGACAGCTAAATGGAGGACTGGATTGGAGTAAGGAGAGACAAAGCAGGGACAACAACTAAAAACCTGTATCAGAATTCTCTGTATCAGATGGGGGGGATCAGAGATGTTGAGAAGGTAGCATCAAGAGGACGTGGCAAGATTTCATATGGGAGGTGAGAGAGAGTGAGGAGTTATGGATGACATCTAGGCTATGAGCATGGGTGACTGAAAGGTTGGTAGTATCCCCAACAGGAATAAGGACGTTAGGAAGGAGAAAAGGTTTTAAGGGGGATGATAAGAAAGGTAGAATGAGAGGGAGAGAGACAAAGAGAAAGAGACAGAGACAAAAAGACTGAGAAACAGAGAGAGAACTAGAGATAGAGACAGAGGAGATACAGAGATAGACACAGAGACAGAGAGAAAGACAGAGAGAAAGAGAGACAGAGACAGAGAGAGAAACAGACAGACAGACATTCATAGCAAGGAATAATAGCTTTATAACCCTCCTCCCTTTCTTAACCATCACTTCTTTCTTTAAAAATTACCATGATCTTTCAATTGCCAAATCTGAGCTTTTTTCAACCTATCTGGTGCATTTGATATGGTTACTCCTTTTTTCTTGGCTACATTCTCTTCTATGAGTTTTTCTCAGGCTGCTTTCTTCTGATTTTCCTGCTTATCTGACTCTTCCTTCTCAGTTGCCTTCACTGACTCATCGTTCATATAACACTCCCTAATTATGCCTGTTCCCCAAGGTCCTGTCCTGGGCCCTCATCTCTTCTGCTATGCTTTCTCTTGGAATGTCCTCAGCTGCCATGGAGTTACTATCATCTTTAGATAAATGAGACATAGACATGCATCTATATACACAATATTTGTATGTGTAGCATGGATAAGGACACATAGCATATATGTATACATTAGTGCATTGCAAACACATCCCATACAAACATATGAGACACACATCCATGTACACATACAATGAATCCCATATAAGCATATGTATGTTTGTAAACATGTTTAGAGATATAACATGTATATATATACACAATGTGCCACACATGTATGCAATATATACCACACCATATAGAGATATAATATATGTACATTATATGCACACAAACCAGAGACCAGCCCCATGCTCTCCCTTTGAGCTTTAGTCCTTTTATCATCAATTACATATTGGTTATTTCAAACTGGATGTCCCAGAAGCTACACATCCCATTACATCTTAAGCTAAATTCATTATCTTTGCCTCCTTAAACCCCCTTCCCCCCAAATCTTTCTTCCAACCTTCCCTATTCCTGCCAAAGGTGCCATCATCCTTCCAGTCTCTCAGATTTTTAATCTAGACATTATCCTTAATTCCTCATTCTTTCTCACTCCATGTATTCCTCCAGTTGCCAAATTTTGCCATTTTTCTGTCCACAATATCTCTTGCATCTGATCCCTCCCCATAAATTTTGGTTGGATTTTTGATAAAGTCTTCATCACTTCTTGTTCAGATTATTATAACAACCTATTAATTGGGCTCCCTGCCTGTAACCAATCACCATTACAGTTAATCTGACACACTGATTAGCCCCAATCTATCTCTCCAACCTCATTACATATTACTTCCCCTCTCATATTTTGTGACAAGCCAAACTGACTTCCTCATCGTTCTTTTCTCATGGTTTTCCTCCAGTTCTGGATTCTGTGCCTTCTCTGTCTGTCTCTTTCTCTCTCCTTTCTCTCTGTCTCTGTTTCTGTCTCTGTCTCTGTTTCTGTCTCTTTGTCTCTCTCCCTCTCCCCCCACCTCTCCTCTCCTCTCTTTCTCTCTCTCTCTCTCTCTCTCTCTCTCTCTCTCTCTCTCTCTCTCTCTCTCTCTCTCTCTCTCTGTCTCTCTCCCTGTCTCTGTTTATCTTTCTCTTATATATACCTACACAAACATACATATATGATATATATGCACATATACATATGTAGTATGTATTTGTTGTCTCCAACATTAGGAGGAAAGTTCCTTGTGGATAGGGTTTGTTTCATTCTTTGTACCTGTATCACCATTACCTGGCAAATAGCAGTTGCTTATTAAATGCTTGCTGATTGATACAAATACAAATATAAAAATAAACAGCGCCTGTTCTCATGAAATCTACATGCTAATTGGATGAAGAAACATATCTATAGGAAGGTTCTGTCAGAGTGGCTAGCAAGCCTAGGGCTCCTTAGAGTGCATCCATAGATTAGATGGCAATCCTAGGGATCGTAAGAGCATGTGATGAGGGCAAAGGACCTTCGGACCAAGTGTAAGCCAAATGGCAAGCTTGAGTTATCTTCCCTCTTACCAGTCCTGCATATTATGATTGGTGACTGCTAGTTTCTCTGATTGATCAGCCCACCGAAGGGTGGGCATGTAAAGGAGCCTGGCTTGCCACCATTGTGAAATGATGGGTTTAATTTGAGGCTTAACTTGTTAGTCATTTAAACTATCCCAGATTGAGACAAGTTACATAGATTATCCTTTCATCTGCAGGTCATAATCTATATAATAAACCTTCTTCATCTATTTGGTCTTTTCAGTGCAGACAATCATATCAAACCCTTTTGAGTATTATAGATCTCTTCCAGTAAGCTTTACAAAGTTCTGAGACTTCATGCAATCAGAAAGCTGACATCCATAAGCAAGAGAATCTGGAAGCTCTTACCATCCATGGGGAATCTCTATTCAATTTTAATTCTGCACTAAATTACCAGTGGTGGATACCTTTACTGAGCTTAACTTTTACATTTCTGTTTTTTCCTGTGTCTAATGTTTATGATCATTTAACAAGGTTATCTCTGTTGTTATATCTATCAAAGAATCTTAAATGATCCTGATGCATGGGTTTGAGAAATCTTATTAGAAGAGATAATTCTACTCTATTGAATAAAATACTTTTTCACGATCAGCAAATAATAAGCAAGCAAAGTGAGACTTTGCATTCTCTACATCTTTGAGTCAATTGTGTGAAGATAAAGGTGTGGTTCAAAGTGGAATATCACTTCAAAAATTCTGCTTTTTCCATACTTATCCAAGATTATTCCTTATCCACTTATCCCTTATTCAAGATTCTCTTAAAGCTTGTATAGATGATTCTTATAAAAATTTTTACATAGATGGTAAAGTAGACACTTGGTCAGTAAATGCTGATGTTCTCTCAGTTGTCCTCTGTTTTTATTAATGAAGACTGAGACTCCCTCTTTCTCACTCCTTAGTAGCTTCTTTAGAAACCTTGTAAAGTGATCTCTTAATACCTTTCTCTCTCAATTGTAACACCTAGACACTCTATATCAGCATATTTAAGACTATAATATTAGTGTCTAAGTATTAGTGCTTCTACTGCTTTTGAAAATGAAAACAACTTTTTATAAATTATTTGCATATCTTTTCCATATTTCTTGTTCACTGTTCTTCCATTTTTATGTTTAAATGTCATCAGGATACTTTTGCTTAATTGAGTCTCTCGCTAAACTTTATTTAAGCTGATTTTAAACTTCCACTATTTCTCTCTGAATTGAGCTAATACTGTTTATAATCTCCTCTAGTTCTTCTTTGTAATAATTTACAGATAAATTTATCTTATAAATGTATTATCTTTGTCTACCATTTCCCTCTGTTTGGTAAGTTGTTTGCTGACAAAATCTTTTTGATTTGCTGTTGTGATTGATTTGTATTAATTAAACTTTCTATGTGATTCTGAGTAACTCATTCAACCTGTATTCCTCATTTTCCTTATTTGCAAAATGAGTCCCGGAAGGAAATGTCAAACCACTCCAGTATCTTTGCTAAGAAAACCCTAAAAGGGGTCACAAACAGGGGGCACAAATGAAACAACAAAACAGCCACCATAAAATTATTATAGTTAAGTGTTGCTATAACTTTTGTCTATGATTTGTTTAAATAGGTCAGGATTGAGTTATTCCAAATGGATCTTTTCTCTTCTAGCTTGTCTGATCTTTGTCCTGGTAAATTAGTGGTTTGACTGTAAGAAGATAGCTGATTAAGAGATAGCTCACCTTAATAATGAATCCTTTCTTATCTATTAAAGTTCAGCCACTTTCATTCTTGTGATGTTGTTTGATATTATTTGCTTGCTGTGGCCACTGCCTTTTCTTTTATTTCTTTTCATGACTTATTTAAGATTGTATTATTTTCATAATATGTTTTGGTAATAATGTCTTTTGAACTGTATTATTATCTATGATTTGTATATTTATTTCTCTCATAAGTTTATTTAATTCTACAAAGGCTCACACTGTATCAGTGTTATTTCTTGTATAGTCTGGAATACATAATTTTAGAATAATTGGGATTTTTAAATGAAGTCAGTGTAATATATGTGAATCTCAATGGCTATTTAGTATTAATATAAAAGCTATTCTTGGTTATGTTAGAGGCTTACATTTTAACTTTAGTAATTTTTATTTAAGAATACCATATCAACATATGCATCACTTTGAGTAACCATACTCTAAATGGCAATGAAGTTTAATATAGATTACTTTAAAACCATTTTGAAATCACAATAAGCTTTTAAAAATATTTTTTTCCCAATTACACATAAAGATAATTCTTAAACTTCTTTTAAAAAATTTTTGAGTTCTAAATTCTCTTTTCTCTCTTTTTCCCTTTCCTTCCCTCCCCCCCTTTCTGAGACAGTAAGGGATAAAATAAGCTTTTAAAAAACATTCAGAAATCAATGTACCACTTCACCCCTCTCAGATTGGCTAAAAAGACAGGAAAATATAATGGTGAATGTTAGAAGGGATGTGGGAAAACTGGGACACTGATACATTGTTGATGAAATTGTGAACAGATCCAGCCATCCTGGAGAGCAATTTGGAATTATGCACAAGAGGCTGTCAAAATGTGCACATCCTTTGATTCAGCAGTGTTACTACTGGGCTTATATCTCAAAGAGATCTTAAAGGGGAAAAAGGAATCTGCATGTGCAAAAAATGTTTTTGGCAGCCCTTTTTGTAGTGGAAAGAAACTGGAAACTGAGTGGATGCCCATCAGATGGAGAATGGCTGAATAAGTAATAGTATATGAATGTTCTGGGATATTATTGTTCTGTTAAAAAAAAAATCAGCAGGATGATTTCAAAGAGGCCTGGAGAGACTTATATGAATTGATGCTAAGTGAAATGAGCAGAACCAGGAGATCATTGCACATGGCAACAACAAGACTATTCGATGATCAATTCTGATAGACATGGCTCCTCTCAACAATGAGATGATTTAGGCCAGTTCCAATGATCTTATGATGAAGAGAGCCATCTACACCCAGAGGGAAGACTATGGGAATTGACAACATAGCATTTTCACTCTTTTTGTTGTTGTTTGCTTGCATTTTGGTTTTTTTTCCTTGTTTTTTTTCCTTTTTGATCTGATTTTTTTTTCTTTTTGGTGCAGCAAGAGAATTGTATAACAATGTTTATACATATTGGATTCAACATATATTTTAATATGTTTAAATGTTAACATGTTTAGCGGGGTGGGGAAAAGAGGGGGAAAATTTGGAGCATAAGGTTTTGCAAGGGTCAACATTGAAAAATTATCCATGCATATGTTTTGAAAATAAAAAGCTTTAATAAAAAAAATTCAGAAATCTTTGCTTCTACCAGTTACCTAGTTATTCAACATAATGCAAGCAGGAAAATTTAGCTATAATTTTTAAATGTTCTTAAAATCCTCTGACATGTTTTAAAACAAAAAAGCAAATAAAGATTTTTGCTTTCCACAATAGGCCATGACAAATCAGTGACAGAATCTTCATGTGTACATTACTCTTAAAAATGTAAAATTCATTCATTAGTTATCCTATAATTTTACTGATTCTTTTCTCAAAAAAAGAATTCACGACATAAAAGTATGAGGCTTCTTTGTTTTCTATGGGCCTTTGTATTCTCTCAATCTTTATTCCTGACTTATGCTTTCCAGTTTATTTCTCACACCATGCTCACCTCTTCTTATCTTTGTATTGAAGTCATCTAGTATTAAAAGTGTATGTTGATTTAATTAGCAATGTCTTAACTAGTTCTTCATCCTCTGCAATTGATGTTATTATGTAACATCTATTATGTAGTCTAAAATACTTTCATGGACTTCTTTTCTGAAAATACTTATGACTATTGAACTCAATAATGAACCAAATGTTCCATGAAATAATGTTTCTTGTCATCTTTGGACAGACAATAAAAACAATTCTATCAACTTTTTTTTTTTTTTTTTTTGCTTCTAAGGACTTGAAGTATTCTTTGATTTGGCTTCAACTTCCTTCTTCTTCTTCTTCTTTTTTATTTTATTATATAGCTTTTTATTTACAAGATATATACATGGGTAATTTTTCAGCATTGACCCTTGCAAAACCCTCTTTTTCAACTTTTCCCCTCCTTCCTCCCACTCTCTCCCCCAGATGGCAGGTAGACTAATACATGTTAAATATATTAAAGTATATGTTAAATACAATATATGTATACATATCCATACAGTTATTTTGCTGCACAAGAATCGGACTTTGAAATAATTTACAATTAACTGTGAAAGAAATAAAAAATGCAAGTGGACAAAAACAGAGGGATTGGAAATGCTATGTAGTGGTTCACACTCATTTTCCAGAGTTCTTTCACTAGGTGTAGCGGGTTTTATTCATTATTGAACAAATGGAACTGATTTGGCTCATCTCATTTCAACTTCCTTCTTTCTTCTCATTTCATTTATTGCAAGAAATCAAGATTAACCTAATTTAGCTCTGCCTAATATGTCCACTAATTGAACATTGGATAAGAATTTAACATTTAGAGAGATAACATCCAAATTAAAGGAAAGTTTAAAACTGTGGAATTCTTAGTATCTTCTGTACCCTTTTGCATCACTCTGCCAGTGTCTCTGCAGAACTGCACAGGAACAAGGATCATCTTTTAATTTCCTGGTTTTGTAGCTTTGCCATGGTTAAAGAATTCAGAGATGATTGGCCAACACCAACCTACTGTAGAATGGTCTTGGGAAGTCTATCTCTATTGCTAAGACCAAACTCTAAGCTCTTCCATCAGATAAGAATTTCCAGAATTTGCTCTAATAATGTTGTTCATCCTTCATTCTTGAAGATGACCATGACGTCATGGTACCATGATATGCAAGTAAATTGGATTTCTGAATGATGGAGGCTATGCAGATTCATCAGTCTCCCTTCCTATTCCAAAGACAATCTGAGTCCAGTGGCTGAATATAGATCAGGATAACTTAAGATGGGCCTGGATCCATTGGAAACCTTCATCTTTTTAAGTTCCTTAACAGTTGCATTTTAACTTGAAGGCAACTGCCTTCAAGTTTCAAAGATTCAAGAGCCATTCCTTCTTACCTAATAACATCTATTAAAAATATATCTAATAAAATATTCCTTAAGACTCCAACACCATAGTGAGACATCAGAATAGAACTTTGGGGATTACAAGGGGAAAATACCTACAAAATAGCCTTGACTTTCTTCCCTCTGATGGCCTTTCATTTAAATCTTGAGTAGAAAAGAAACTAACTTGAGAGGGGAATAGTGAAAACTCGACTAGTAACAGATTCAGATCTTCTTACAACCCACTATGTATTTCCTAATATTTATAAAATTTGTAATCATCTGCCCATGAGTTTTGCATCTTCCCCAAGTGATGAGCACAGGAGGCACTGAATAAATGCTTGTTGCAGTCAACCAATTAAATTTGAAGAATTCCTCTTTTACCAAATGTTGCCCTGTAAGGGTAACAGAATCCCTCCAAATCTACCCATCCGTTTCTCTGTCATATCCTCTTGACAGAGGATATATTGTATGAGGGTGAAGGCTCAGTCCCATGCAAAGTAATAGATGATCTTTGGAGACAGCCTTTGGTGCAGGGGATCTCTAAACACTGAAGAAATGGGGGAAAATAAAAATTCTATGTAATTAAGAAGCCATTTACTTGAAATGTATTTTATATAGCCCCATGAGCTACATTTCAGGAAGGTTCAAAGATAAATAAGGAGTATCTATTTTTCAGAAACTTCTAGTCTTTTGGAAGTAGGGGTGAGGAATGAAGCAAAGAAGCACACAAAATTGCAATAAACAATGTAGAAACATTATAGGATTTAAAACTGTTGGAATGTAGAATGTCTAGTTCCATCCCACCATTTTATAAATAAGAAAAGCATAGCCCAAATGATTACCTAATGCCTACATTTCAACATGTTCAATCTATATCTGATTGTTTGTTGTCTTGGGGAGGGGAGAGATAAGAGAGGGAGGGAGAAAAAATTGGAACATTTTGTAAAGATGTTTAAAACTACCTTTGCTTGTATTTGAAAAAAATAAAGCAAACTTTAAAAAAAAGTGTCTTAAATGGTCTCCCTGCCTTCATCCTTTGATTTAAATTTAACTGCTAATCTTGGTCAAGTCACAGTCTCTGTAATCTTCCCAATAAGTAGGTTACTCCATTGCTCAAAAACCATCACTAGTTCTCTATTGCCTGTAAGATACAATGCAAACTCCTTAAACTGACACTAAAAGAAGCTAGATGGCACAATGGATAGTCCTGGATTTGCAGTTAAGATCTGGGTTCAAATCCTGCTTAGATATTTTCTGTCTGTCTGATCCTGGGCAAGCCATTTAACCCCTTTTAACCTCAATTTCCTCATCTATAGAATGGAAATAATGAGACTATCTACCTATTGCTGTGAGGATCAAAGGAGATAAAGTTATGAAGAATGGTTAAAACCGCCATGTCCAAGCTAGTTGTTATTATTAAGGCCTTTCATAATCTTATTTTCTCACTGGAATCCTTAAGCCCCTTTCATAGCTCAGCTCATGGGCCTTTTTTTCAGATATCCTTAGTTGAGTACACTGCCTTTTTCTTCTTTCTCCTTTGCAAACGATCCTGTATATACTTATCTGTTTACATGATAAATACTTCCAATAGAATATAGGCTTCTTGAGAACAATAATGTTTTTTTCCTCTCCATTTTGTAGCCTTAATATTTGGCATAAAGTCTATTCACTCTAGGCATTTAATAAATGCTTTTTAGATTGAAATCTACTTTCTAGCCTTATTTGGTATTGGGCATTCTACATTCCATCCGCATTGGGAGGTCCTGCCTCCTCACCTCTGGCTTTCGAATCCTTGCCTTCAAGGAGCAACACTCCCTTGGTAAAGCTTCCCCAATCCCTTGAACTGAACGTTTGTCTTCCTAGAATTTTCCTCAGCGTTTGTCTGGATCTCCGTACCATCACTCTTCACTCCCATTGTGAGTGTTCAACTCTTACACACTGTCACTGCTCCCCAGCCCACCGTCCCACCCCTAAAACATAAATTTCAGTACAGCAAAAGCTCAGTTATTTTTTATTTTTTATTCTTTGTATTTCCAGCGACCAGGACTGTGACTTACATGGAGTTGACTAGATCTTGGCTGAACTGAATTGACTTGCCCAAGAACATACAGGTAGCAGGAGGAATTCATTTACTTTTAGTGTGGGGAACTGACAGAGAGGGGAAGGGATTGATGGGTTTAAAAGCCTTAATTTCTGCGATACTTTGGTGAGAGATTAGGGTGAGGGAGGAATAAAGAAAAGTGAATGTATTTCTCTATTTTCTTCATTTTCCCAGACGCTAACCTAGGACCTGTGCGTAATCAAACAGGTGCCAGGACATTTAATTCTTGGCGGGCTCTCGAGTTGGACCCCTCGATTTCAACTCGGCAGCATTGGTAGTAATTGTGCGCCATCTCCTGGCCAAAGATGGCTCAGCAGCTAAAAAAACATTTTCAGTTATGTTCGATTCTTTGTGACTATTTGGTTTTTTGTTTGTTTCTTTTTTGATAAAGATACTGGAGTGGTTTGCCATTTCATTCTTCAACTCATTTTTACAAATGAGGAAATGTTGGCAAACAAGGTTAAGTGACTCGGCCAAGGTCGCACAGCTGGTGTCTGAGGCCAGATTTGAATCTTCAATCCCCTTATCCGGCCATTAAGTGGCCTCAGAAAAATAATCGGAGAATCCCAAAGTGGATTTGGCTGCAGGAAGATAATTTCAAATAAATACTAATAGTCAGGTATTCGGTGGAAGGGATTGATCCTTGCTCATATGAGGACTGGACCCCTATTCTCCTGATGTTCATTCCAACCCCGAGATTCCGTTACATTTGTGTGGTAAGTCACTATTAATCTCTCTGGGTCTCAATTTCCCTATCTGTAAAAAGAGAGTGTTGTATTCCTAGGTCACTAGGATTTATTGATGATGTAGGTGTGGAAAAGGGAAGATAGTGTTGGATCATGAGATGTAGAACTGGAAAGAATTTGAGAAATCAATTCCTACATTTTTCATAGGAGGAAACTGAATTCCAGTGGTGTCGTGGTATAAAGTGCTGGACTTGGGGTTTAAATCCTAGATCCAAAATTTATTGGCTGTGCCACTCTGGGCAGTTTATCAGAGCCTCAATTTCTCCAACTGAAAAATGGGATTATCTTTGAATATCTAACTCATGGGGGTGTTACGGAGGTTTTTTGTAAATACTTTACAAATGTGTTATTATGAAACACAAGCAGGATGACAATGGTAGCGTAATTCGTGCCACTTAATCCCAGGGAATTTTGTCCCGCAAAAACCAAAAAAGAGAGTTGAGGGACCCCGCCCCCTTAGCCATCCCACCTCCCGAGGGCGGTTCTTGTAGCACGTGCTCTTTTAGGATACGGGAGCCTACCGGGAGGAAGGGGCGGGCCTTAATCCGAGGAGCAATCCTTTTGGAGATTATTTTTTAATAAAGGGGAAGTTTCAGAACCACAAAGTCTAGGGCTTTCGGAAAAATAAATGTAATGATATAGTATCTAAGGTTTTAGTGATTTTTAATATAAAACAGAGGAACATGTAGGGATTATTCTTATCTATGATGTCATGGCCATTTTTGGGTGGGGACTCATAGTTTCATCTCTACCCATGATGAGGATGGTATTGGTATGTCCCAAGCCGGGGCGGAGCCGCAGAGCGGACTCCATTTCCCAGCGTGCTTCGAGGAGCCCTGTGAGTTGGGCGCGGTGACGTCGGGGGAGGGAGCTGGCCAGTGCTGAGGGGCCGAGCCCGGTGCTCTATCAAGTAGTCTCAGTCAGCGCCCGAGCCTTGGAAGCCCAGCACGACTCCCGCCCAGGGTCAAGCAGCTCAGCCTAGCCCAGCTTGTCCCGGCCCGGCCTGGTCCGGGCCATGACAGCCTCCGCCTCTGGGGAGCCGCCCCTGGCGGAGCTGCGGGCCCCGCGCGGGCCCTGAGCGCGCCCATGGAGCGGGACGAGCGGCCGCACAGCGGCGCCGCAGGCTCCTCCGCTTCTCCAGAGCGGACTCTGGCTCCAACCCCCGCGGCGGCTCCGGTAGCAGCCTCGGCACCGCGCAACGGTAGGTATCTTGCACTCACTGCCCGCACTGTACCCCAAACTCCAGGCTCCCCACCTCCATCTCTGACCCAAGACCCGGATATTCTGGCTGTCCCTCCTCTAGTCATCCTCGGCATGTCCTGGACCCTCATCCTTTCCATGCCCCTTGACCTCCCCCTCTACCCCCTACCCCCATCTCCAGACATTTCCCTCTTCCCCTTTATTCCAATTTTCTGGTCTTTTTTCATTTTCCTTCAACTCAAATTCCATTTTCCAGACTCTTCTGCCTTATCCCCTTGGGCCAACCTCTCCCCATCTCCTTTCCCCAATCTCTAGACCTCAGCCCTTTTCCCCGTCCACCCGGACAGAAACTCTTCTCCCCTTCGGCCTTAACTCTTCTTCCCCCCCCAGCCAATGTTCGGTCCTCCCTTCCCATTCTCTGAATCATCCCTCCCCTCCACCTCTACCCCCTCCTCTTCCAATTTCTCTAGGACTTAAGTTCCTTGGTTCAACAAACTCTTCACCACAATTTCCGGATTTGCTCTTTCCTCTATTCTTGGGACCCCTCTCCCCTCCCCCATAACCCGGATTCCTTCCCGTACCCTCCTTCCCCGCTCCCTCAGGCCCCTACAGCACCCGAATCCCTTTCCTCCCTTTTCCTCCTCGCGTTCTCACCTCTCCAGCCTCCCCTCCTCCCGGAGATTCTCCCACTTTTCTTGACCCCTTCTCCCCCCACCCCACACCACCCCACCCCACCCTCGATCCCTTCTGTTCTCCTGGACCTCACATCCTCTCAGTTCTCCAGATCCCTCCACCTTCTTCCGGCTGCCCCCACCCCATTCTGCTAATTTCGAATTCCCGGGACAACTCCCCCTTCCCCCCGTTAGTGGCGGACTCCTCCCCAAGTATGTGTTCCTGTCACCCCTCCCTCATCTCTTTTCTGTCCTCAATTTCCCCTTCCCACTCTTTCGAAGTCTACTCTTGTCTTACCTTTCTCAGACATATGCTCTGCCGCCCTCATTTTCTGAACCCCACGAGTCCGGGGTCTGGAGTGTTTCTCATTTCCTCTTAAATTTTCCCGGCCCTTTTCCATCCCTTAGCCCTCCTTCCCATCTCTGAGCTCCCTCTTTCACGTCTCTAGTACCCGGTCTCACTTCTTTCCAGTTTCAACTATACCTCTTCCCTCAAGTCTTTACATCTCGGAGTAAACCTTATCTAGGGGCCGGACTCCTATTTCGCGGTCCTAGCTTTACCAACTCTCACAGTCCGCTTTCATCCACCACCTCGGGGTTTTGCCCCGGGTTCCCCGAATGCCACTCCACGGCGGACTTCTTTCCCCTCCTCCTCGGCCATCCCTCTTCCTATGTCCCTTCATTGCTCACGGTGTCTGTGACTGGTTATTTTATAGGGTCTCTTTTCTCCAGTCCTCATCCTGCTCCTCAATTTACTCTTTTTGAGTGCGGTTATCAGAGAATAGGCTCTCCATAATCCCCTAGGTTGCCGGGTCTTGATTTACCTCTGGGAAAGCCTTAGGGAGCCCTGCTGGAGGAATTAGCCCTCGGAAGGCTTTGTCCCAGTTGGGTCATGGGAAATTTGGGGAGGATCCGAGCGAAGACTTTGGAAATCGGGATGGCAAAGGTGGGCGTCCCGTTTAGGTAGCATCTCACCCCCTCTCTCGGCCCTCGGGACCCTTGACCACACAGTCTATTTTTTTTTTTGAGGTGGGTGTGTGTACTCTTTATTTATATGTTTGATATAGTTCCCTTCAGTGTTTGCCTTCGGTTTGTGTTTATTAGTAAAGTGTAAGAAGCCTTTGTGAGGTCGTAAAAGGTGAACTTTTGAACTTGGAAAGCGCCCTGGAGCAATTAGCTGCTGGAGCAATTGCTCCGGGAGTTCTGAATTACAAAGGTTGCTTGGGGACCTGCCATGGCAAATGCTGAAGTGGCAAAACCTTTTTATTTATTTGCTATGGCTTCCACCTTTTACACATCTAGGCATTTCAGGATGAAGAAGAGAGTAGCCCAGGTTTACTCTTCATAGATACTTGAAATTATTTACAAAGATTTAGTCATGGGATTATATTGAGCTTCAGACATCAGACATAAAATTTTAGAGTTGAAAGCCATAATAGAACACAACGGTTTTAAAACTGAGAGGGAATATAGAACATAGAATTTAGAGTTGGTAGAATCTGACAACAAAGAATGTTTTTGGTATTCTGACTTTCTAATAAAGCTCTTGATTTGAAAATAACTGAACATTATTATTGCAGAAATGCCCTTTAAATCTGGCTTAGAATTGGGAAGTATATATTTGACTTTGAGGGAATCTCTGCAGAATTTGTAACTTGAAATTCTTGCTGATCTTGCTGCTTTATGAAATAAATTCAGTGAGTTTGTATTGTCTTAACATTTGAATAAAACATAAGTTGCAGGTGAAAGAAGTTTTAAAAAGTTGAATCGTGTTTGATTTGACTCAGATTAAGATGTGGGGAATGTGGATAAAAGGAATCCTTCCCTGA
The DNA here is from genome assembly GCF_016432865.1 of Antechinus flavipes. Lineage (NCBI taxonomy): Eukaryota > Metazoa > Chordata > Mammalia > Dasyuromorphia > Dasyuridae > Antechinus > Antechinus flavipes. The sequence continues at coordinate 467,312,714 of NC_067399.1, read as the reverse complement.
TATTTGGGTGTCATGTGTGTGGTTCTTTGGGAATTGACTTATGAATTGTGAGCATGTTTGAAATCAATAGAATTTCCTGTCTCACAAAGAGAGGGAACCTGGGATACAGTTAGGACAGGGAGAAAGAGTCTTGCAGAACAAAGCCCATCTATTTAATTCATTTTTTCCCCTCTGTAATCTTTTTTTTTTTTTTTTTTTTTTTTTTTGTAATTTAGGTTAGCTATGTATGTGTGAAGACTGTTAAGCCCATCTGAAAAACTTGAGACTATAATTTGGACTCTTCCCAGCAAGGACTATGAACATATGTGGAGTTAAATATGTCCTCTATTGCCTTTATGTAAAATTTCACTTTTACATTATGTAAAAATTCACTTCTAAGATGACAAATCTTTGATTACTTTTGTCTACTTAAAAGCAATATGGTAGTTAAGAGAAGGCTAACAATTGCCTTGGCTATCAATTATTCATTGGTACATTTAAAGAACTTTAATGATCATTTTAATTCACCCACATTTCCTATTCATCTTCTTCAATTGGCCAGTTTGAAATGACAGAGTTCTAGCCATCTTGTAGAAACTAGCATCACGTTAGCATTTGACTTTTGTCTTATTTAGGATTGCTGGATTCTTCTGTATTAATAGAAGCTGGCTCTGTGTTGTTGTAAACACACTGGAAATTGGGACATTAAGCCTAGCAAATAGTTATAAAACAGAAATGGAATGATCTTATTTGACTGGAAGGGTGAAAAATCTGACAGTTTATTTTTGCACTATCTTTTGTTCTTTCTTTGTATTAAAGCTTCAATTGGAACTCCCAAGAGAATCCTATTATGCTAGTGAAAATGAGTGGCACTCTATGTAAACATTTTTTAAAAATGTATTTGGGCTTCCTGGTTAGATCTTTCTGTAGACCACATGAAGAGGTAAAAAGCATAGAATAAAGAATGATTGCTCTGGAAGGAACCTTAAGAAAGCTTCTGATTCAGCTTTCTCATTTCTCTATAAGTACTAGTCAGAAGAACCGAATTCTTTTCACTTTTTGCACTTGTAACTGATTTCCTCCATTGTAATAAACAGGGCTCTGTCCTGAGATTTTTAAGTTTTGGGGGAATTCTGAGTTTGTGTAAAATAGAACCAGAGTAAATAAAATAAAAATGCTTAATGCTGATAGAAGTATGAAAACAAAACTCCCAAATGGAATTTTAGAAATGTTTTCCTGGAGGAATTCCTGGGGATGCTGAATTTACAGCCTTCTAAATGGTTTTTTCTGTTTTGTTCTCATTGGTAATAGGACAGCCTACTTTTGATGCAAGCAGCTCCAACCCTTCCAGGAATTCTTTGTGCTGAGTGGGCAAGATAATTTTCCATCACTGTCTCACAGGATCTTTTACAATAAATACATTTCCTCAACTGTAGTTATAACTGAGAGGGACTATAGAAGGGTTTTCAGAAGAAAGAGGAATGAATGATTTGGGGATGCCAACAGGAGTTCATTTTATTTGAGAAGAATGAGTAGTACGTTTTCAAGTATGGGCATACATACTGCTTAAGAAGAGCTAATTGGGTTTTCAAAAACAGATCACTGGGGGAAAGACGTTGGGGACATTTATTTTTACTAGAACAATGTAATAAATGGAAAATATATCTTAGTTATAACATTAACTTACTGTGTGGCCAACTTATGTAGTTAGTTAGAATGATTATATCGATGGCTCAAAAGATTTAATGTGATTTTAAGAGTCTTAGTGCAATTTTATGCTATTAAAGCTTTAATTAAAATTAATTAAGGCTATTTGAACTTTAATAACTTAAAACTGCATTTAGACTTTTGGGATACCTTCTATTTTGAACAATAATTTGGACCAGATGATATGAGGTTCTTTTCCATTTAAAATTTCTGTGATTCAATTCACTAAATTAAACATCTATTATTGTATGCAGAAACACCAAGGGGAGGGGAGGGAAAAAGAGAAGAGATAAAGTTTAGATAAGATAGGGCTCCTGGCTTCTTGGAGCTTGCTTTTTTTTTTTTTTTTTTTTTTTTAAAGGAGATAAATATTCACAAATGTGTTATTCAGCATTTATAGTTAAGTTCTTTAGAGAGATGGAAAGATAAGTACTATATAATTGGGGGTCTTGTTACTTTCTTGTGGGATTTGGAGACTTCAGGGAGGGAAAGGCCATTGAATTGAGAATTGAAAGGGTCATTAGAAATGCACTAGATGATGGAAAAGAGGAAGGAGAGAGAATTTCAGGCCTTTATACAACTGGTAGCAAAGGTATTGAGGTGTGAGAATGGAAAACTTGTTATGGAATTGGGAGTAGTCCAACTTAGCTTGGATTTTAAATTATATGAAGTAGAAAGTAAGGGAGAGAGGCTAGAAAGGTGGGGAATGTTGTCAGATTGTGTGCAGTGGTCTAGAGAATCCTGGGGATCTCTGAAATCCTTTTAGAGGGTCTACAAATTCAAAAATAGTTTTTATTTCCAATATGGTAAATGTCTATAAATATAATCCAGAGTAAAAAAAGTGCTTTGGAGAGATCCTCAATAATTTTTATTAGGATAAAGATACTGAAAACAAAAGTTTGATAACCACTGGTGTAGGGCATTGGAATTAACATATTCAGGAAGCTACTGGAGGGATGGTAGAATCAGAATTAAGACATTCTCAAATTTAGAGTATTTTGGAAGATTTGAGCTAGGTTTCCTCCAGACTACTGAGGAAAGTGGTGCTTTTAGTGAAAGTTGAAGGTTTAAATGAAACTACAAAGTCTCAAATTTGTATGTTGGTAGATTCCCTTTTATTGGGTTTTAAACATACTACTCTTTTGTTGTGGCTATTTGAGAGAACTTGTGTTATGCTACAGTTCTCTTTTATTGTCCTGCCTCAGTTTCCCTAAATTGTCCTACCTTAGTTTATAATTGTTCTGTTCAATCTTGCAAAACCATCCCTCCCTCTTAATCAGAATAATTGATAAGGATAAAAGATCTTATATTTTAGAATATCAGAATGCCTCTCTCCAGCCCAAGCTATTAAAATATCAGATACTGTCTTATCAAGATGCCTCCCTCCGTCTCCTGTGGCTCACCCCACTCTGTCAGAGTCCCATCCCACTCTCAGCACCCTCACTTCTCCCCTGCCTCAGTCCACCCCTTGAGTCTGAGCCACTTGTATATATGTCATTGAGAACTCACATTGTTTGCCGGATTCTTGGAGAGGATAGTCTCATTCAGCCCTGGGACCAAACATGGATCCATTTGGTCCCAGTAAATCTCTCCCTTTTAAATAAATTATTAAATACTCTCTAATCTCTATCTTTGCCTCAGTTTCTCCAACATTACACTTGTAGGAAGAACTCAGTCATTCCCTGTTTATCCATACTCCAAATTAGTCTGTAAAAAACTAGATGGGAGAAGCATTTGCCCAGTTTATACATGTAATTTTACTTTTAGAAATCTGGGGTTGTAGAGGCAACTAATATTCAGACCTATTCAGGTCCTTTGTTGAAACCTTACTAATACTTTCAAGTTCTCTTAAAATGTCACCACTTCTAGGAGTCCAGGACGTCTTCTTTGATATCCTTCAACAACTTTTACTCTTTCTGATGCATTGTTGAAAGGACACATGCTAGAGTGGAAATTTGTGTTTCTAAGAACATGAGTTGAAATTCTTGGTCTGGAATTTACTGACCATCCAACCGTGGGTTAGTCATCTGATCCTCAGTTTCCTCATCTGTAAAATGGGGGTGAGCATGTATCAGAGGTTATGAAGAAATGACTTAAAAGTGAGAGTTATTGTATGTGTCTTAATCCCCAACCAGGCTGTGAATTCTGATAGCTAGGGTCCTACCCTTAGCCAAACTTTTCCAACCCTCCAAGCATTTAGCATACACAAATAGGAATTTAGTATTTTATAGTTTTTATTTATGGAGTTATTTCAAAATCCTGGAATATTTTTGCACTATCTGTATATCAGAGTTCTTACGAGAAATGCTTATGAAACCTTAAAGATTTGCATCATCATTTTATAGAGAAACAAACTATAACTTTCCCATAGTCACACAGATAGAAAGTGTTGGAGAAGGTATGATTGAATGAAAAATACTTTCACATAAGTTTGAATTTAATTGTATTTATTGGTTCATATGAAGGTTTACTAATTTTAAATATCTTTAACAGCTAGAAGGCTAACCCTCATCTAGAGGAAAATTGTCTTAATTCTATTGTTAGGAAGATAATCTAGATACTAGTAGTCTTTTCAGTTTCCTTTTTCTTACATTTATTCCAGAATTGTATTGCTTCTTTTTCTCCATTGTAGTGGAGTTTAATGCCTTTCCTTTGTTGACTATTTCCAATGTATATAATTGGTATGAAAGCTAAGCTTTTGGCCAGTTACCTTTGAAGAGTAATATTTATATTGATTAAGATTCTTTTAGTTTTTTTTTTTTTAAAGCCTGAGGCATTCCAATGTGCCTTCTACTATTGTGAACTTAGCTCTATCCCTCTTTTGTGTGGGAACGGTGTCAAAGTTGGAGGGAAAAATCAAAGAATTCCTTGACCAAGAACAGATAAACACTTTGGAGAATGAAGGTTGGGGGTTGGTTGAGGGTGGAGTAGGAAGGGAACAAAGAGAGAGCAATTGATCTCTTAGTTTCCAGGAAAGTTGGTGAGGTTTTTTTTTTTCCCTCCCAAAATTATTTTTTTTCCACTTAGTTATTACAGTGACAAATATGAAAATGATTGCGAATGGAACCATGAATGACATTAATTTTGTTAAAGTATCTGTTAACTTTAATATGGTAATAATACTCTGTTTGCTTCTGCCTTTTGAACTTTGGCATATTTTCTTGGATTTTGTTGCTAGGTTCCTTTCTTTCTTTTGTCAGTGTTTTCTGTTCCACTTTCTGAAAGGTTGCTAATATTTAGTTTTTCTGACTCTTATTTATATAGCTCTGAAATGGTTTCATGTTTAAAACAAGGTAGCCTACGGGGAGTAATTGTTGCTTGTCTTGTGCCTATATTGGCAAGCAACCAGGGTTGAATGGAAACCTTTTCCTTTCCTGACTTTTGTATCCATGAAGTTACAACAGACATTTTCTCTCTTTTTCCTCAAGTTCAGAATTTAATATTGTAGGTTTCAATGTATTCCCTCAGTTAGAAATTGAGATTTAGGAACATTACAGGATTACAAAAATCTAACCTGACAGAGTCAGGAGATCAGGTTTTGTGTCATAGCTTTTATTAGGTGTGGGACCTTGGGCAAGTCACTTTATTATTCTCCGAGTATGTTTCGTCATATGTATAGTGGAGATAATAATGCTTGCAAGCAGTAACTCAAAAGGGATATTATGGGGAAAGTGCTTTGATAATCTTAAAACCTATAGATCGGGATTTGTTATTCTAGTTATCTTGAATGTATGTCATAACTCCATATAAATCTATGTAAATCCCTAAGAACATGGACCGGATCTTATCTGGACTTGCTATCTTGAACAGTGGTCTGCACACAGTGAGTGAATGCTTAGTATATAAAGTGCATGAATATAAAACAGAACTACAGTTTGTCTAGTTCCTTTGGAGTGATCTCCCTTAGAGTAAAATTGGTGGAAATTTAAAATTCAGTCCCAAATTCCCCTTCCTATGGATAAATTAGTATTTCATGTCTAGCATATTATGGTATGCCTAACTCCTCTCCTGCACTAGAGAAAATTGAAGGACTAGTCATATGGAGAGAAGATCTCTTAGACACTCACTCCCACTGTCTTTTATAAATTGTTACAAAGAACTTTTTGGCCACCCTAGATGGCTTTCAAAATTCCTTATTAGGTGTGAGTGTTATCACAGCTTCTAAACACTTTCCTGGGAGAAGAAAGAGTCTGTCCTGTTGATACAGTGATTATTTAAATCTGGCTTTCTCCATGTAACCTGGTAATTCTAATTAACAGTGATTTACTTTGGGAGAGGATCAGGCTTTCCCTAGACTGCTGGCTGGTGGGTTAAATTGTTTCTCCACCCTCCCATCTCCAGCTGCCCTATATCTTTTGATCTCCAGGTTACAGTGATTGGCCTTTGAGCAGGTTAACTCAAATTGTTTTGGAAATCTCTTTGGAGGTATTCTTTGACATATTCAGCTTTTGGAGACTAAGTAAAAAATTGAATATTAACTTAATTTTGAATTATCTGCTGGAGGGGAAACCTTTGAATTTTAAGTATATGGTGCAGATGTAAGTTAAATATAAGCAAATTTAGAATTAGAAACCCTGTTACTAAAGTGCTGTTAGAAACACTTGATTACTTATTTGTCATTGAAATGGTTTCTGAAAAGAACTGCTTTGTTTTTATCAACCCATATATAATCTTACCATTTTCTTCAAAAAATGCTTGAGAGATATATATTTACTGATTTTACTATGGGCAAGTTCACTATATTTCTTTAAGCATCTTTATTCATCTGTAAAGTGTAAGTATTATTCTTGTCTCACAGAAGCACTTTGGAAATGTGAATAGTTACTATAAAAGTATCTTCAAATGATGAAACCACTGGCTATTAGTCACATTTTTCTTATACCAGCAGAGCCATTCAAGTAGAAACCACAGATGGCAGTAGTAGTATATTTTTCTATTTTCTAGGCTGATTTACATATCTATCATCTTAATTTCGGATATATATTAGCATGCATTTGTGTGTACATGTGTAATATATACATATACACATGTATGTTTGTCACTTTTTTCCTGGTTTTGGCCTGTTGTCTGTCTCCATGTGCCACCACTTTGTCAACTGCTTAGGTGTACCATTTCTGAAATCTAATACCAGGAAAGCAAAAACATGTGTTCTTGGGAAAATTTAATAAATTTGATGGAAAGATCTATTTAGCGGGTGGTTTACCCTAGAATGGTGACTCTCATGACTATATGGAATTTTGAATATCAATTTGTTAAAAAGTGCTAGTGATAATTTAATATTTTTATATATAGATGTGTGTATATTCATTTATGTATTTGATATTTCTCTTAGAAGGTGCCTCTAAAACCCATCTATTCAGGTAATTAGTAATTGCAATGGAGGTAGTTGGGACTTAGTTGTTTTATAATGAAAATAGCTCTCTTATCTGTTTTATTTATTTAGAACCAAATCAAAGTGGGGCATTCTTTCTAATTATACCTTGCTCTCAACATGTTCTCAGGATGTCTTTTGTTAATTGACATTGGAAATCTCTTTCTTGACCCTTAATTATCTTAGTTGTAACTACAAGAGTCTAATAAGAAGCTACTCTTTCTCAACCACAAGCTCACAATTTGGATTGATGGTAAATAATAGTATTAAAAGTATGAGGGTTGTGATGATACTTCTAGTGTTTTTGTCACTAGAAGTCGACTTTGTCAACTAAGAGTCATTCTTACAAAACAGAAGAAACTGAGGCTGGTCATATAGCTGATTTAACATATCAGACTAAGGATTCAAACTGCACATTCTTTGTGCTATGTCACTGCTTGCTTCTCATACCAAACTGTTAATGGCTTGACTTCAGAGGTACTGATGTGAGATGAACAAATCTAGTGGATTTTTGGCTGGTAGAAAAAGGATTTACACTGACATTGTTTAGAGCATTAAGTTGGGGGATTATCCAAAAATTTCAAGAGATTTTATTTCTTCTATGTGTTGTCCTTCAATAAAACCAATTCCTAAGTTTACATTTTCATGAGTTGTAGGGGGGAAAATGTCCCCAGTGACGAATCTTCTGGAAAATAAAGACAGAAGCTAGTCTACAAACCAGAGAGACTCAGTTTGGATTCTGTAATCAAAACTTTGTCAACTTGATGGGAGCACAATCAGGGTTTATGTTCCAATGGCATTGCCTGAGAACTTGGGATCATAATTTGGTGTTCATTGATTTTTTTTTTTTTTAAGTTGTATGTAATGTTTAGGGAATTTGTGTCACTTAAAATTTTATTTTCCCAAACGGTTTTCTCATGTCTTGATCTCTTTAAAACTTTGTTAAATTGACTATATTTGTCTTGCTGTGTTTGTTTCTTATTCCCTACTAAACTATGGCTCCTTGAGGACAGAAACTAGATCTGTTAAGCTTTGTATCGCTTCTAGCTCTGGCACAGTACCTTGTACACAGTAGGAATTAATCAATTTGTTGTATTTAAATCTCCCCCAACTAGCAATTTTAGAAAATACCAAGATCAGTGTAGAATCAGCATTTCAGTTTCAGCCCTGGAACAGAGACTGCCCCTCTGTCTCTAGTGTGAATGACATTTTAGTGTAAGTCAATTACTTTGTTGTTAAGGGGTTAAGGCAGTTGCTAGGTAGAAGTCATTCTGTGGTAAGCCAGAAAGCTGAAGAAATGTCACATAACAATGTGAATAACAATGAGTTACAGGATCAGAACTTCCAATGAAGCTTGGTATGGGGATTAAAGGCCAGAAAAGTCTTTGGGGGAGGGGGAGATGGTGAAAGAAGTCATTCTTGGGAGTTTGTATCATTTGAATGGAACACATCTTCAAACAGATTTTATTTTATATTGCTGGCATATTTTATGCATGAGAATAAATTGATGCTACCTTTCATAGAATTCATTCAACAAACATTTATTAAGCATCCATGATGATGCCAAGCACTTTTAGGTATTGGACATACAAAGACAAAAAATAAATTCATCCTTGCCCTCAGTGAGCTTTCATTAAATTGGAAACATGTCCACAAAAAAGTAAATATAAAAGATTTATATATAGTTGTTGGAAGGCGACCATCAAGGGAACTATGTCTTGGAGACTCTAGATAGGTTTCCTGTAGAAAATGCCACTTAAATGAAGTTTTGAAGAAAGCTGTGGTTTGGGAGGGAGGTGAGGGGGAAGGAATGTGCAAGAGCACAGATGTGAAATCTGGGAGACTTGGTAACCAATTGACTTATAGGATTTGAGGGAAAAGTTGGATGACTCTTAATGTTTCAAACCTGAATAATTGGAGAGGGTGGTGGTGACCAACAGAAACAAGGAAGTTAAGAAAAGGGGCTAGTTTTAGGAGCTTGTGATGGCTCTTTAAGATGTGTTGAATTTGAGTTATCCATGGGAATAACTCATAGATAGTTGTTGGTTCAGTATCCCGGGCAAGAGAATAGGTATGGTAGATATGTAGGCTTTGGAGTTGTCTGGGATCTTGGAATATAGACCAATCTTAGAAAAATAATCCAGCTGCCTCATTTTACAGATGATAAAATTGAACCCATAGAAGGTGATGGAGTCACTTAAGGTTATGCACATTGTTAACTGGAAAATCAAGGATGATAAATTTTTGGATGATTCTGAAAGTAGTCCTTCAGTTATTGGACAGTGCTAAATTCAAAATTCTTTCTCAGATCTGCCGAATTATAACTTTAATGCATCATTCCTAGTTCTCCCTGTGGACCATTCAAAACAAGACTGATTGCATGTAAAATCCTCTTAGATATTTGAAGATAGCTACCCTGTCTCCCCTGAAGTATTCTGCTCCTTAGGCCAAATATAAAAAGTTCCTTCAGTTGTTCGCCAAAGTTATTGCTTGTAAGAGGAGCTTAACTCAAAGACAAGAGGGAGCCAGAACAATTGGGTTCTGTAGAGCCCCCCTACTTTGCCATTCAACCTGAGTTTCTGGACTATAATTAACATCTGAATAAAATATAAGAAAGCTGTATCTGATGGTCTTTGAGGTCTCTGAGAACTTGTGATTCTAATAAATAAATCATGCCTTTCCAGCAAAATAAGAACTCGTGTTGGGAAAACATTTGTGGAGTCAAGTGATTTTGTTTTTTGAGAACAGAAAAGGTTGGGCTGCATAAAGGAAAGAAATCTAAATTAGCTAGTAGGAGAGAAGTTCAAATCCACAAACATTTATTAATGGCTATATAGAATTCAGGGCTAGGAATACACACACACACATACACACACATATATATATACACATATATGTAGTTATGACACAAGTCTTGCTCTTGGGGAGCTTGTACTTTTAAGAAATGGAAGACACTCTATACCAATGATGATGATATGGGGGGAAGAGAGAGATAAATACAGAAAAGACTAAACAAAATGTAATGTAATGTAAAGTGAGAAATCAGTTTTATTGGAAGGAGGGTCAAAGACTTCATGGAAGATCAAAGCTGGATCTTGGAGACAGGAAAGAACTGGAATCAGGAAAACCTGAGTTCAAATTCTGCTTGAGATCACTTACTAGCCATGTGACTCTGGGCAAGTCACTTAACTTTTGTTTACTTTATCCACTGGAGAAGGAAATGGCAAGCTAAAAGATTTCATGATTTTAGCATCATTGCCAAGAAAACCCCATGGACAGTATGGTTCACAGAGTCAGGAAGAGTTGGACATGATCAAACAAAAACAAGCATGAGTAATGGCATTAAGAGTAATGAAATGTTTCAAATGGAGAATGAATGAAGGGGAGTAATATGAGAGAGTTGGCCAGATCAGTTGACTTATAATGTGGAGGGCTTTGTTTTGAATGCCATTATCACAATTGTATTCTTTATTTGGTGATAACTCATATTTCTATGGTATTTTAAGTGTTGGAAAGCACTTTGCTCTCTAGTGGGTTGTATGATCATTATCCCCACTTTATAGATCAGCAAAGTGAGGATTAGAAAAATTAAATAATTTTCTCACACAGTTAGTAAGGACAGAACCAGTATATGAATCATGATTTTCTGATAGCAAGTCCAATATGTTTTCCCACCTCTTAACATACAAGAGGTGATGAATTGCTGAAGAGTCTTGAGTGGAGGAGCAGCGTGATTAGAATTATGTTTTAAGAATTTTACTTTATTGTGGAGTCTCCTGAAGAAGGGATTGTAGAAAAGAGAAGTTGGAAGAGGGAGATTTATTAAGACTATAATAATAATTCAAGAAGAGATGAGAAGGCTTGAAGTAGATTGGTTACAGTAAATGTTGACAGAATGGAATAGGTGAGGGAAAATAGAAATAATTAGGATTGGTAGTTAATTCATTATAGAGAATGAGGGGGAAAAAATGAAAGATGAGATTGGAGGAAGTTAGGTTTTTAGTTACCAAGGAGGCTTCAGGGAAAGATAGAAATTTCAAATTGTGGCCAAAGAGAGGATACTTATGATACACATGTACTCATCTAGCTTCATCTTCTTTTGCTAGCTTTTGTGATATTAGGTTTTGGAAAATTTAACCGTCATAAAGTTGGTTGTTGGCAAATCAAGGGCTTAAGGAGAGAGAAGATAGTTTAATTAATTTAGTCTTTTGCTAGTATCCCTAAGAAGGCTAGAAAAAATGAGTGGGCTTAAATTCATTTCCATCGAATGGAAGTGGTCTTATTTTGGGGGAAGAAGATGGTGTATTCAAGCATATCCACTGCAAGTTAGACCTCAAAGAGGTGTTTGAATTTATTTAATCTACTTTCCTCATTTTATCAAGAGAAGAGATAGCTCACACAGTCTTGCCCAAGGTCATACTGTTTATGTGGCAAAGTTGGAACTTGTAACCCAGATCTATTTTAAATCCTGTGTTCTTTCCTTCTGCCTTAGTTGCCTCTTTTGTAAATGACTATATCTTGAGGAAAGAGAATCTGAATTCCAGTCCTAATCTTGTCATTTGTTTAGTAATCTTGGACAAAGCATTTTATCTCCTTGAAGTATATTCAGCTTGCTCATCTATAAAGTGGAAATAATTTTACCCTAGGACAGTAGATTTAGAACTTGAAGTGATCTCAGAAACATATATTTCAACCCTCTCACTTTAGAGAGGGGTGTCCAAGGTCATACACTAAATATAAGAGATTGGATTTGAATCCAAGATTTCTGTGATTCTGGAACAATGTTTCTTTTATTAGATCATTTACTTAGCTATCCTTTGGATGGTTGTGAAGAAAATACACAAAGTGTTGTAGAAGGAAGACCTAATATTATATTTAATCGTGATTTATTTCTTTAAGACAATCGATCCCTGTTAGTAGTAGTTTTTGATTCAGAGTTCTTAGGATCTAGCATCATTTTATCAGCATCTTGAAAAGATTCTCTTCAGGCCAGAAGACCCACACTTAGAGAATTCCAGATTCAATTTAAAAGGAAAAAAGGCCCTGTATAACAGAAGGGAAACCTTTTCAAATGTTGTGGGTCAATAAAAGGAAAGCCCAGCAGGAAGAGGGGTGGGTAGTGTAAGAGTGGGGGAGGGTGCAGTACTACAGGAGAGAGGTGGGATTTAAAATTTTTTATTTTTTTGGGGGGGGGAATGGGAGACTTAGAGAAGAGTAAGAGCCATGGTTGAAATATTCATCAATCATTTTACTGGCACCAGGAAACCAATCAGCCTTTTAAGAGAGTAAAACGTAATCAGTCACATAATGGAAAATTACAATTGCTTCTTTCCCCTTCCCCTCCCCCCTTCCCAACACAGGAAAATTCCTTTTCATGCCAATGATTAAATCTGAGAGGTAGAAAGCTTGGCAGGAATTCAAAGCTGTCTAATTGCATACAGCTCTGGAAGGTACCATAGAAAAAAAGATTAATTTAACTTTTGGGAAAGGTGGAATGTTTTTATATGCAATCAGGAGATGTCATAAAATACAACAGCTAGAGCTTTGTTGTAAAAGTCTTTCCAGTTGTTAAAAAAAAAAAAAAGGTATGGGGATTTGAGTATCATATAATATGAAATAAATGTTAGAGCTCATGTGGTTCAATGTACTCTCATTCCATGAGGAATACAGATGCAACCCAGTGGAGACCATAATGATGAATAGAGTAATGAGGAATAGAGGAACCCCCAAACTGGGAAGTGACTCACCTAAGAAAGTTGAACTACAAATTAGTAGCTATGTCTCTTCCCTGCCAGTATAGTGTTTGTGATTTGTGCTAGCCTATTTCTTTTAATTCTGTTGGCTGATCTAATTGATGTGCCTTTTGTCTCTTAGTTCCTTTTATTCATTTAATCACTCCTCCCACACTGGTTAGATCCTTTTCCTTCTAGTTGACATAGGATTGCTCATTTGGTTTCATTCAAGGTGTCTTAACAATCTGTCAGGCAACAAGCTTGTGTTAAGTACTACCTCTGTACCAGGTAGTATAGGTTAGGTACTGGGGATACAAAGATCCCTGCCTTCAAGAATTTTATGTTTTTTTAGGGAACTCAGGGAAAGACAACCTGTATACATATAAATACATATAGAACAAATGAGGCAATTTTGGAGGTAATAAACTGGAGGGGTAGAGGAAGATCTTACATTGTAAGTGGCATTTGAGCTGAACTTTGCAGAAAATTCTCCCCAAGAATCAACAAAGAAACTGAGAGAACAACAGTGCCAGCAAAGTTTCAAGCTTCAATATAAACAAATACCTCCAAATCAACAATAGTTCTAAGTGATTAAAAACAGAATCAAAGAGCCAATAACAGAAAAGTTAATGCCTTCCAAAATAACTACAAAATGCATAACATATTTGGGAATTAATCTAGCCAAACACATTCAATTACTATATAAGTTCAGTTACAAAATGTTATTTGTCTGTCATTGTATCCCCAGTACTTAGTAAACATTTAATAGATGATTGTTGATGACTTATTGATGATTGATTTTTAAAGAAATAAAGAAATTCTTAAAAAGTGAAAGGCATATTCAGTATTTATGATTAGATCAGATCAATATAATACAAATTACCTACTACTAAAGTTAATAGACAGATTAAGTACTATACCACATTACCAAAGGGACTATGGGGCTAAACAAAATTATAAAATTTATTTGGAGGAACAAATGATTCAGGTTATGAAGGGAAATGATGAGCTTAAGAGAAAAGGAAGAATGAAGGGATTTCAAACTATATTATCAAGTTTGCAATCATTAAAACTATTTGGTAACTTTTTTTTTTTTTTTTTTTAAAGAAGATCTTTGGAACAGACTGGTAGACAAAGAAGAGAAATTTTTACCCAGTCTTTGATAAATCCCCAAATGTCAATTACCTAGAAAAGAACTTATTTAAAAAGAATGATTATAGGAAAGTGGAAAGCACTCTTGCAGAAATTAGATTCCTACTATGTCCAGGTCCTGTGTTAGCCCCTGAGGGTACAAGTGCCAAAAAAGAAAGTATGGACTCAAAATAAGCTTAAAAAGCAAATGAGGGAGACAACAAGTACATATACAAGCATATGTTCAACAAGTGGTTGGAGTGGGGATCAGGAAAGGTTTCATTCAGAATGTAGTGTCTGCACCTCATCTTAAAGCCAACGAGGAACTCAGTGAGGCAGACTAGTAAGGAGGAAGACATTCCAAGTGTGCAAAATCAAGGAGATGGGAGTGAGGAAAAAGACAGACCAATTTGGCAGGGTTGGGAGGGGAGATGTGCCTGGAAGGGCCATTAGAACCAGGCTGTGTGTTACAGGAGGGCTTAAAGGTGGCAAGAGATCAGTGATCTCCAGGACATCACATGTTGCTAGGTGTAACAATTTTCTGAATTTTAAAAGAAAGGTAAGATTTCACAAGAGGGGATACAATAAATGCCTTTGGTAAGAATGGAGAAAATATAAAAAAGGAATACTGTAATGGAAAGTACAAAAACCCAAAAGATGGATTAAATTCATCCATCTTCAAAAAAGTATTATTCTGTAAGGGTACATGAATCAAAAAGTGATGGAGAAGTGGGGGTTTTAAAAAATTAATTCAGAATTTTATTTGCAAAACAATGCCCAAGCTTGCTAACCCCTAAAGTAAGCTCTCCACCAGCCTTCAAAGGAGAAAAATCTCATTTCTCAAAACAAAGAGCTATTTTCCACAAGAAATATTCAACTTAAAAACGTAATTATATTCCAGTGTTTCATTTAGAATAGTGTTCTTTAGCTTTTTTTTTTATTTGTTTGTTTAATAGATCTCTTCTGCTGGCTAAAGTCTGGGGGCCCCTTTTCAAGTTAATGTTTTTTAACATGTATAAAGTAAAACACATAAAATATAAAGCAAAATGTTTAAATATATTTCCAGAATATTTTAAAAAGTGGTTCATAGATCTTCCTTGTTCCCCACCGAAAGTTAAGAACCCCTGATATAGAAGGTAATTATTTGGGTTTTATTTTCTAAAAGAAACAATGTTTAAAAGGATAAAGATCCTGGGCACAATTTATTGCAAGAAATAATGGAAATTGTCTAGAACTATTAGAATCAGAAGGAAGATATAATCTTATCAGTTACCTCTTGAAAGGAACCCAAATCGGAAAATTACCAAGATTGTTTTAACCAAATTCCCACAAGAAAATACAATAAATTCACCTAGAGAAAAGTGGTTCATCTACCAAGGAACCATAGTCAAGATCACATAAAGACCCCAGCAGCTTTTACAGTAAGTGAGAAATCTTGGCATACAATATTTCAAAAAGCAAATGTGATAAAGACTTGTAACCAGGAATAATTTACCATGTAAAAATAAATTTAGAGGAGGAATAAAATGGATTTTTAGTGTAATAGATGACTTTAAAGCATTTCTGATTATAACACTGAGGCTGTGTAGGAACTTTGAAATACAAATATAAAAATGAAGAGAAATCCAGACTAATAAATTTATTTGAGCAACTGGAAAGAGTTGCATGATACTGTAACATTCGAATAGAGGGAGAAGAAATATGTGTTTTTCTAAAAACTTAAAAGTCTTCAACAGATAGTGAAGAAATGAAATAAGAAAAACTGAGGATCTGGCGGTAGATAGGTGTATTTTTAAGAAGGGAGAGTAAAAGGAATAGACAGACAAGCCTGAAACAGAGGAAGAAGCTTAAGTAGAACTTAGTATTTCTTGCTATTGAGGTGCAAGAAGTGAAGATTATATAAGCATGGAAATAGAGGGTGGGAAGAAGAAGAGTGAGCAAGAGATGACTCTTGCTCTCATTTGCAATATGCAAATGAGAGATGAACATCCATACATATAGTTTAGAACATCAAATACTACTAGGAAACAATAGATAATGGAAAAGAAGGACTTAAAAGGAAAAATAATGCTGGGGATGCAATAGATTCTGAAGGGAGGAATTAAAAAAGCAAAATAAAGAAAAGAATTAGAATCTGTAGGAGTGCCCATCTGAGGGGAAATGCTTGAACAAATGGTAATACAGAAATATCATATAAAAAAATTTAAAGAGAAACGATGATACACCTTTTATAGTCACAGAGGATAAATCCAGAAGCCAAAAAAAAGGGGGGAGGGAGGGAGCAATTACAAAAGATGAAATAGATAATTTTGGTTACATAAAATTGAAAAGCTTTTGCATAAATAAAAACAGTGCATCAAAGATAAGGGAAGCTGTTGACTAGGATTGGAGGGAAATCTTTGTATGGAATATATTTAAGGATTTGATATTTAAATCATATAGACAGTAGAAATATTTAAGATCAAAAGCTATTCCTCAGTAGAAAATTGGTCAAAAAATGTAAACAGATAGCTCTCAAAAGAATGTGAAAGAATACTCCAAATCACTAATAATACAACAAATACTAATGAAAACTCTGAAACTTTATCTCACAAAGACCAATTTTGGATATGATGATAAAAGAAAATAATAGTCAATATTTGGATGGTTGTGAAGAGACAAGTATATTAATGCATTCTTCACAATGATCTATGAAATAGTACAAACATTTTGGACAATAATTTGGAATTATGCAAATAGTGATTAAAAGTCCTTTGACTCAGATTTCACTTTTAAGCATTTACTCTAAGGAAATCATGACAAAAAGAATTGTATACACCAAAATATTTAGAGCAATACTTTTTTGTATTAACAAAGAAGTAGAAACAAAGTAGATCCAAAGTAGGAACCCATCTTTTGCAGTATAATTAAACAAATTATATTACATTCATGTAATGGGATGCTACTATACTATAAGAAATGAAATGTGATGAATACTTGTGAAGATCTCTATGATCATGTGTAGAGTGAAGTCAGCAGAGTCAAGAAAACAATATTCACAGTGACTACAACAATGTACATGGAGAGAAAACAATTGAAACTGAATGTTGTGAAATTATAAAGATCAATATTTGCTCCAAAGAAAGGAAATGAGAAAATGCCCTTCCTCCTTGACTGAAGTAGAAGTCTATGGGTACAAAGAATTGCATAAAACATCAACAATTTTTTCTATGTGTTTGGTTTTATTAAAAAATTTTTTAAATAAAAATACATATATATACACACACACACACATATATAGGGACTGGTTTTGTGGGAAGGGATTCGGTGGAAATGTAGGTAATAATGAAAATATATTTAAAAAATAAAATGTATAGATAATATATGTTATAATAAAGTATAAAAGTAAAACATATAATTTAAAAAGTCTATCTCCCCAAAGGGATAAAACGCTTGAGATCTATGATTTTATCAGAGTTGAAAGTTCTGTCCACCAAAGAAAGGATCTTTCCTAAGGTAGCTGTGTGAGTGAAGAGAAAGGAACATAGAGGAAAGATGTGTAAGTAAAATGAATATGTTTTCAGCAACAGATTGAATATATGGGGTGAATGAGAATGAAGAGTTAAGGGTGGCATTGAGCTTTTGAGTTTGAGTTACTGAGGAAATGCTTATGCTTTTCACAAATTGAGAATGTAGAAAGATGTTATAGAAAAAGGTAACTTCTCTTGTGAATGAATTGCGTTTGAAGTGGATGCCTGATGTTCACAAGACAATTGGTGATAAAAGATTGGAGCTCTAGAGCTACACAGTAATTGAATCATAGGAAGTGATGAGATCAACAGTTGAGAGAAAAAGAGAAAGTCCAGATGCCCATCAGTTGGAGAGTAGTTGAATAAGTTATGGTATAAGAATATTATGGAATATTATTGTCCTGTAAGAACCAATCAGAGGAAGATTTCAGAGAAGTCTGGGGAGACTTATGTGAACTGATGCTAGTGAAATGAGCAGAACCAGGACATCATTGTACACAGCAACAAGATTATACGATGACCAATTCTGATGGACTTGGCTCTCTTCAACAGTGACATAATTCAGACCAGTTCCAGTAGTCTTGTGATAGAGCCAGAGACAGGACTGTGGGAACTGAGCGTGGATCACAACATAGCATTCTCACTCTTTTTGTTATTTGCATTTTGTTTTCTTACTCATTTTCTTACTTTTTTGATCTCATCGTTCGTGTGTAACAAGATAACTGGACAAATATGTTTATATATATATATAGTTAATAAACTATATATGTTAAATCCAATATATATATATATATATGATTTAACATATATAGTTTATTAAAATATTTACAAAACATATGCATGGATAATTTTCCAACATTGACCCTTGCAAAGCTTTCTGTTCCAAATTATCCCCTCCTTTCTCCCACTCCCTCCCCAGATGGCAGATAGTCTAATACATGTTAAATGTGTTAAAATATGTGTTAGGATTTAACATATATTTAACAGGGCGAAGGAGGAGAAAATTTGGAACACAAGGCTATGCAAGGATCAGTGTTGAAAAATTATCCGTGCGTATGTTTTGAAAATAAAAAGCTTTAATAATTTTTTAAAAAGAGAGAGAAGGGGACATCAGTACTGAGTGGATATGTGAAAAAACAAAGGACATTAAGAGCCTTAGGACTCACAGGAGAACTATAAACTGCAGAATCAAGAAGTCATAGAAGGAAGAGAGAATAAAAGGTGATGAGCCGTATTGAGAAACATTGGGATTGAGCCATTAGGTTGGGTGTGTAAGAGTCCTCTAGAAATTTTGGAGAGGACAGACTTCAGTCCAGAATACAGAGTTAAAGAGTGAATAAGAATAGTGAGCAAATGGAGGCACCTAACAGTCTGTGGAGATTGCTTTCTCAAGTTTAGCTGAGAAGAGGAGAAAAAGAGGATAATGTTATGACTGCGTTTTGCTCTTTAAATCACATCCAGCTGTCTCTATTACAAGTCTTTGAAGGAAAGAAGTCTAATGTTATCCCCATGGAAGGACATGGAAGTTAAGGAGTTGTTAGGAGTCACTTGGGCCCTTAAGTGTTAGAACTGAGTGTCTTCTAATTTCTGATCCAGTGTTCTTTTTAATGCTACCTTTCAGTTAGTTTTATTTTGCTTTAAAATAACCTCCAAGCTAATTTGATTTTATCCCTTATACATAGAATGTTAGATTTTGAAAGAACCTTTAAGAGTTAGTCTAAAGGTTCTTGGCCTGGAAGCTATGGATTTTGTTTTGTTTTTTTACTGAGGCAGTTGGGGTTAAGTGACTTACCTAGAGTCACACAGCTAGGAAGAGTTAAGCGTAAGAGATTAGACTTGAACTCAGATCCTCCTGACTTCAGTGCTGGTGCTCCATGCACTGCACCACCTAGATAACTATTTCAGCATAATGGGTTTCCTTTGTAATTTTGTGGATTTAAGAAATGCATTTTAAAACATTTTGAGGGAAGGGGGTCCAGAGTATTTTTACTAGATTGCTAATCCAGTCCCATTTTCATATGGATAAACTGAGAATTGGCAAGTGAAATGACACTTAGTCTAGAATCCTGTGGCTTGTTAGTGGCAAAAATAGGTCTAGAACATGAATGGCCTCTCTGTGTGTCCATTGTTTGTAATACAAATCTGAGGGTGGGGTTTGGGAGGTGAGGGATGTGAGAGTAGCAGACAGCAAGTTTTTATTTATGTATAATCCATGCAGTACTCCACACAGATGTATTGTACTTAGTTTGTTCTTCTCTGCATGACCTTTCTCATAGTTATTTTAGGCTTGCTCTCATGAAGATTTTTTACCCAAGGCCTATTTTCTACTTCCTTAAGATCCCAAATGGGAGGTAAGAATCTTAAGAGGTCATTGCAGAGTGCATATCTGAAAAATTTGGAACTATGAAAATAGATCTCAAACTGGGATTCCGGCTTTTACGCAAATTTCAATATAAAATTTAAAATCACTGTATTCACGCATTGCTTTAATATTGATGGTGGGGAAAAGCTTAAAGAGATGTTTGGTTATCTTCTCCTTTAGTTCTTTGTGTTTCCCCATGGGTAGTTAAGAGAACTTGGCATTTGCCAATTCGTGGGTTTTATAATGTTCTTTAATAAGAAAGTGAGAGAGCCAGCTGCTCTCTTCTCTGAAATACAGTGAGCTCCAGAGCCCTCAAATCCCAGTTAGTAATTAAAAGCCTTAGAATGACCTTGAATCTAGCCGAATCACAAAAGCTGTCTTCAAGTAAATTTATCGCATTTGTTCATTGCAAGAGGTTAGGTAGAATGGTACGCTGTTTGCTGAAACATTAAGCTTTAGCCTTGAGTGAACACTGTGGATCAGAAATCATTAATAAGAGGTTCTATTAAAGTGTAAAAAAGGCACCCACACTCTGACGCAAACATAATTCAATTTGTTATCTACCTTTGGCATTTTAAACACACTTACAAAAGGTTTAAAGTTGGATGGAATTAATTTTTGAAGGTGAGTCAATTTCGACCCGATTGGGGTTTATTGTGAATGCTTTTTTTCTCATTCCCAGTTTAACATTCTACAGCTATTGGTACTCAATAAGGAATCAAATATTTCATAATTATTGCTTTTAGGGTTTTTTAAATTTTAAAAATTCCAGTTCTAAGATAGTTCTGTTCTACAGTACTTTACAGCTGTAGTATTCACAGGACACTTACTTTTTATCATAGCTGAGCATACTATATTTCATTAGGTTATGAAATGAATTCCCTAAAATCACAGGGAATTAAAAAACAAACAACTCCTCATCAAGAAAATTGTTTTAATGTTCAGTTGTAATATTTTTATTTATCAAATCAAAGAAATAATCATTTAGTTAAATAACTTAAATACAGACTATAAAAATTGAGACAAAAATAATAATTTTGAGAGAGACTTAAGGATATGGTGTGGTGTGGCCCACCTTGTTCACATGTTGATATACATGGCTTTGAACCACTTTATGTTTCCTCATTTGTAAAATTAGTGGAGATTCAACTACATGGTAACTTTAGAAGTCTCATCTCTAGATCTTTTATCCTTTAATCCAACTCTCTCAAGTTGACAGTGAAATTCAGGTGTTAAAAATCAAATGAGGCTTCCTTTTCATGCTAATTACCACTTTACATTCAATAATTTCTTATTAAGCCTGAATGAGGTGATAGCTGAGGTCTGATTTCTGGGGTTTTGTTGGTTTTTTTTTTTTTTTCTGGAAGGCATTTGGTCTGATTAAGTCTAAGATTTTATTATTTATTAAATTAGCTTCACTACTAAAGCATACTATAGTATCTCTCATGATAAAAATTTCAAATTGCATCTTAAAATTTCTTTGAATTTCTGTTTGTAACAAAGGATTCTTTTTTTTTTTCTTTTCTTTTTTTTTTTTTAATTTAATTTTATTTAATAATAACTTTGTATTGACAGAATCCATGCCAGGATAATTTTTACACAGCATTATCTCTTGCATTCACTTATGTTTTTTTTTTTTTTCTCCTCCCTCCCTCCCCCCCCCCCCCCCAAGATGGCAAGCAGTACTATATATGTTAAATATGTTGCAGTATTTCCTAGATACAATACATATTTGCAGAACCGAACAGTTCTCCCGCTGCACAGGGAGAATTGGATTCAGAAGGTAAAAATAACTCGGGAAGAAAATCAAAAATCAAATAGTTCACATTCATTTCCCAGTTTTCCTTCTTTGGGTGTAGCTGTTTCTGTCCATCATTTATCCAATGAAACTCAGTTAAGTCTCTTTGTCAGAGAAATCCACTTCCATCAGAATACATCCTCATACAATATCGTTGTCGAAGTGTATAATGATCTCCTGGTTCTGCTCATCTCACTTAGCATCAGTCCATGTAGGTCTCTCCAAGTCTCTCTGTATTCATCCTGCTGGTCATTCCTTACAGAGCAATAATATTCCATAACATTCATATACCACAATTTACCCAGCCATTCTCCAATTGATGGGCATCCATTCATTTTCCAGTTTCTAGCCACTACAAACAGGGCTGCTACAAACATTTTGGCACATACAGATCCCTTTCCCTTTTTTAGTATCTCTTTGGGGTATAAGCCCAATAGAAACACTGCTGGATCAAAGGGTATGCACAGTTTGATAACTTTTTGGGCATAATTCCAGTTTGCTCTCCAGAATGGCTGGATTCGTTCACAACTCCACCAACAATGTATCAGTGTCCCCGTTTTCCCGCATCCCCTCCAGCATTCATCATTATTTTTTCCTGTCATCTTAGCCAATCTGACAGGTGTGTAGTGATATCTCAGAGTTGTCTTAATTTGCATTTCTCTGATCAATAGTGATTTGGAACACTCTTTCATGTGAGTGGTAATAGTTTCAATTTCTTCATCTGAAAATTGTCTGTTCATATCCTTTGACCATTTATCAATTGGAGAATGGCTTGATTTTTTATAAATTTGAGTCAGTTCTCTATATATTTTGGAAATGAGGCCTTTATCAGAACCTTTAATTGTAAAGATGTTTTCCCAGTTTGTTGCTTCCCTACTAATCTTGTTTGCATTCGTTCGGTTTGTACAAAGGCTTTTTAATTTGATATAATCAAAATTTTCTATTTTGTGATCGGTAATCATCTTTGTAACAAAGGATTCTTAACATCTTTTTAAGAGGGTATTGTGATATGATGGGGGAAAAAATTGTATTTCGAGCCATGTCTGGGTTTGTTTGAGTCCCCATTCATTTTATAAGCTGTGTATCTCTCAACTCACAGCCTGTTTTCTCATCTGTAAAAGGGGGAATTATAATAACTGAAGAAAGTGCTTTGTAAACCATAAAGTATAATATAAATGTAAGCTATTTTTATTATCAAAAAGTGTAATCTGACAAGTTTCATATAGACAGGGCATTGGAATACCAATTTTGAATTTTTTTTTTTTAAGGGAGAAAGCCCTAAATAAACAAACAGTTCACAAAACCTGTAGTTAGCATTCATTTATACTATTTGCTTTGCTATTGACCGACAGAGGATTTATTATATTTATGATACTAGAGAACGTGTTATCTTGCATTTCAACATGTCAACCTGACTCTTACATCAATAATTTCAAGGCTTTTATTATCAATCAGATTGTAGTAGCTCAAGGTTTTCTTTACACAACTGAGCACACACTTCTGGTAACTAGAACTTTTGGTAACTAGGATAATTTTACTTTTGTTAAATAGAATCATTAAAAAATTAGCCCTGGAAAGAGATTTTGGAACTTAGAATTTTAAGGTTTGAAGGGATCTTAGAGACGATAGAATTCCAGAGACAATAAGTTACTTGCTACACTAGAATCTATATCTCTGGGTTCCCATTTGTGTGCTCTTTCCTCTCTTATTAGGGATTGCTTAGCCTCTTATAAAATAGCTGCGACTCTTCTATGGGTAACCTTTTTGATAGGTTTCCCTGGCAGTTTAAAAGATATAAATAGGATAAAGAATGGTAGAGCAGAAAAGTGTTGCACTGGGAAGAGAATAAGCTTATATTTTGGACCTAGCTTGACCTTGGTGCACAAACCAAGAAATAATGATCAGCTTTAGTTTCCTCATCTGTATAATAAGGTCAGATTAGATGACCTCCAAGTCCCTTACAATATTACCCTGCGAGTTTGTATGGCACACTATTCTAACCAATTTTAGGATCTACTGCATTAAGGAATGTATTTTTGTGAATGGACCTACCTTTTCTCTTAATGCATGGCTTTTTCCTAAGGCTTATTAGAATGCCATTGTAGTTTTATTGCCTTCTACTTTTCTGCATTGTGTCTATTAGAATAATCGGAATGGCATTCTAAACTTCCTTTTGATTCTTGACTTGATAATGCTCTAAAAGAGTTAAAAAAAAAAAAAAGACTGAGTCTTTAGGGTTAGTAGTTTCTGAAACAGATGTTATCTCACGTATAATAAAATTCTAGGAAGCAGTCTTTTTATTACCTTCTGCTCATCTTTTCCCAGTTACATTTATCGTGAATTAACTGTTTACTGTGCTACATTTGTTAATGAATGGGAACCATGATAATCTGGTAAAACTATGTCAGATTATGAAATCTAATCTATGTAAAAGTTTGAATTACTAAAATTCCCTCCTAATTTTAGATGAGAATTGACTTAGTGTTTTACTTTTTAACTTTAAAATGGTCTTAATAATTATCAGTTTTTAAAAAATTAGTAACAATGGAAAACATTTTCCCTTACTATTTTAAAAAATTATGTCTGGTGGCAAAATTGCTTCTTAAATGTCATTGATATTATTCCATTGTTTTTGTAGTTTTGCCAATTATCTGCCCTAAGTTAATCATTAAGCAAATTATATTCCTGTTTTCATTGTATTCTAATTTTTAAAATTGGTCTTATTACAATCATATTACCCACTCCCCAAATCAATGTGAAAAACTCTTTAATATGTTAAACAAAACAAACAGAAAAGGTTTCTCACATGAGTTTTCCAAAGGATCAAAGAAACAACTAGAAATGGGCTCTAATGAGATAAAGTCCTCTTGGGGATAGAAATATTGAATATTAGAGATGAAAGCTATCTTAGATTATAGGATATTTTATAATAAGTCACATATTGGAGCTATTTAAGATTTATAATGTGCTTTATTTACAAGAACCTTAAAAAAGTAGGTAGTATAGTACAGGTGTTATCCTGATTTTATAGAAAAGGAAATGGAAGTGCAGAGAGGTTGAAGGACATAGGGTTCCAGATCTATTTAAGTGTCAGATCCTGAATTCTAACCCAAGTTTTTCTTGAAGCCAAGTATAAAGTTCTTTCCTTGGCTTACATATGACATAGAACATCAGAGCAAGATGAGCCATAAAGATTATCTGATTTAATGGGAAATTAGAGACTTGAGAGAGGAAAACGACTTTGTACAAGGTCAGACAATGTGTGAGTTTAAGAGCTAGGCCTTGAATCTCAACTCTACAACTTTAGTTCTCTTTGAACTAATAGATCAGATATGTAGATTGTGCCTTTTTTTCCCTTGCAATTTTGAACAGGTCATTGGATTTAAACCTACTTGATTGACAAAGGGATCTAACAAAGTACCTAACATTTGGTTATATGCATTTTCTTGCATATAAAAGGCATTTTTTATGAAATTAGTAAGTGATGAATTAAAAATTCTTACTGAACAACACTGAGTCAGATGATTTTCTCTAGGTTTATGATTTATTTCTACCTTTATTCTTCCCGTTGGAAATATTTAATAGAAAGAAATTAAAGGTCAGTCTTTAAAAGACACAAGTGTAATATTGGAACAAATGTAATAATTAAGACATCTGTAGTACTTTGTTATGCTTTTGGGTCATTAACACATCAAAATAGAAAATTAAGTAAAATTTGTAGCATAAATTTAGTGCATAGTACTGAACTGGGAGACAAAAAAAATCCTGGATTTAAATCCTGGGCCATTACCTATTTGAATTTTATGAATTTCCTTAATTACAAAATTTAGATGGTTATTCTAGATGCTTTCTAAGGTCCCTTCCAGTTCTGCTCCATTCTCTAGTACTTGATATCTCTGTAAATTTGTGCCAAGCCACTTTTCTCTTTGACCCTGTTTCCTCATCTGATCTAGAAGAATAATTCTGCCTTTCTTTCATATTATCCTATAAGTACCCGACTTTACCAGACATTTTATCGTAGCAGGTAGGTTAACTTAAAAAAAAAAAAATTTTTTTTTCCCAGCATAATACCAATTCCTCTTCTTAAAAACATTCAGTGTCTCCCCAATGCCCACAGAATAACATTCAAACTCTTCCTGACATGCAAGGTTCTACATAGGTAGGTATATTAACTTTTCAGTTTGATTGCCTACTTATTTACCATTTGTTTTTTGTTGCAACCAAAAAAAAAAAAAAAAAAAAGGTCACTTTGCATCAATTAAAAGATTCTTCTGTCTTTTCTGCCTTTGCTAATGTTGTTCCTATGTGTTCTATATCTATCGTTCTCTTCTTTCAAGTAGTCAGCTAGCATTTATTGTTTGCAACAGATTCCTATCCATCTTTTAAAATCTTGAGTACTTTCCTCCAGAAAGCATATCCACATTTTTACTGCTTAGTGAGCCCAATAATCTTAGAATTTACCTTAGCACTTTGTACCCTTATTTCTTGTGTTGCAGTTTATTTATATATTTTATTCCCCTACTAGACTGGTATATTCTGATAATTTTACATCCTTCCTAGCACTAACATATCATGCACCATATACAGTAGATACTTAATAAATGTGACAATCCCACATTGTGTTCTATGGTATATTCAGTATGAAACATAGTTGAACCGAATATTCTGTGGCATATTTAAGTCCTACTATATGGAAAAACCTGTACTTCATAATTATTTTTAAGGAGCATTTTAGATGTGAACTTTCCAGTGTTTCTCTGATTAAATAAGAATGGTTTTTTTTTTTTTTAATAAAGTTTTATTTCCAAGTGGGTGTCTTATTTAATATTCATTTGTTGAGCCTTTTATTAAGTACCTTCTGGATCTGTTACACTAAATGAAGCTGATAAAAAACCATTTTTATTTGAAAAGAAGAATTTATTTATTGCCTGTTTGTTTTCATCCATGTATATTTTATTAGAGTAGTAATACTCTAATATCAGTATCACAAGGATATATGTTTTTAATTAGGATGGGCATTCCTTCCATTGATGCTAATCTCTGACATTTATTCATCTCTTTATGTGGGTCCTCTAGTGATGAGCCTTTTCATGATTTAACTGAAAAGGTTAAATATAATATATTTATAATTCATTGCCAGGCCTCTGTCTTTCAAAAAAATTTTCAGCTTGGTTGGATTGACAGAACTTGCAGTCTGCCAACATAAACTTTTTTAAAAGCTCAGGATCTTCTCCACACTATAAGGTGCAGATAAGGGGGATAGTGATAGAAGAATCATAGTTGATTTATAGCTGAAAGGGATCATAATGATCTTCTATCCTAATTCTTGAGCCCAGTCGGTTAGGGAATGTCAGGGAAAGGAACTCCTTCTGGAGGAATTATAATGTTGTTGGGGTATAGCTTCTAGCGGAAATGTGACAGTAACCCCAAGGCCACTGGGCCTTGGCAGTGCCTACTTCTACAAATAGTGCTATCAGATAACAATCTGTTGGTCAGTGACAACAAAATTTCTGAGATGATAATAAGGTGCATACCAAACCACTCTTCACCTCTAAGACCACTCCTCAATACCACCTCTAAGCCATAAAATTAGCATGTCAGTGGTATGAAACACCTGATCTCTCTTTTTCCTGTAAATATATCTTGCTCCTAGTTCTTTGCTAAATTCTTTTGAAACTTAGCCCACTTCAATTGGCATTACAATTATAATAAACTTTGACCCTTGACTCAAGAGATGGATTCCAGCCTGCAAATTCTTTTGAGACACCTTACTATGCCAGTCTGACACCTCAGACTTTTGGGGTCCCTTTTGAACTTCAACATTTGGTGGTCCATTTGGGGAGAATCTGATCTCCTCTGGCTTCATCCCCTTGTTAAGGTAAGCCCTCATTTTTTTCTCCCTCAATCCTATAGGTAGAACACTCCAAGCAATTAGAAAAAGGCTTGCCTGGGACATCTTGGGTGCCATGCTCAACAATTTTCCTTGACACCCAGACTTGGAAGTTCTTGCAATTTTTATCAAAGTTAGTAGGGAACCTTTGCTACCTTTCCACCTTCTTTGAGACTCCAGAGGACACGAGGCGCTATAGGATGGCTTTTGGCAGAGATAGGACAATCTTCTTCCATGTCATTTTTGTCTGTGGCTCGGTGCAGATTGTCTATGTCATGTTTGTTTTGTGAGCTAGATTTTGATACCTGGAAAAACTTAAAACACAACCAGCAAGAAAAAACTTCTATGCTGTTGTTAGAATACAGGGATAGATTTCTTGACTTCCTCGATTTCCACTTTAAAAGGGGGAAAAGCCTAACTTTTTCCTATGGACCTCAGCTTCGGCCAAGTGGGGGGCTACAGAAATAAAGTTAACTAATTAAAATTGTGGAACTGCTAAAATAATATCTTAGCAGATTCTCAAGGTTTTGAGGACAATGATTAAGGAGTTTGGCAGTTAGTCACTTACAATTGCAAGAAAAAAAATTCTTGAAACATTGGGGATAATTCCAGGAATTTACCCTATTCTGGAAGAAGGGAGTAAAAAAGAGGGGGAAAACCCAACAACTAAGTAAATAGCAACTTTTTGCTAACCTTTCCTTGACTCCTATCTTGTCCAGAGTCCCCTTTTGCTCTTTTGGGAAAGCACTCTAGAAAATATTAAGGTACCCTCTCCACAAACCTGACCACTCAGCATGCTCCACTCCTGGAGTCTTGAGTGTATCTTAGTTTGGGGATTGCTGATAAGATCAATATAGCCCAAGTCCCTCTGTTTGTTAACTTCTCTCATCTTAGATCAGATTAAGAAAAGAGAATGCTAAAGAACTGTGGGGAAACTCAGATTCTGCCTCATCTATAGAAATATAGGAATCAGAAACAGTCAAGGGGACGCCTTGTCCAAATATCTCCCCAATCCAGTTTGGGGGAATGGGGATGGAGTGGGAGGTCAGGCCCCATGGTCAGCATTCCCTGAGCCCTGGTATTACCCAGCATGGTAGTATGAGGTGAGAAAGCCAGTCAGTCTCTGTATTTGGTAAGCCCATCATTCTTTGTTTTAGTTGCAGATATGTATTAGCTATATAATTTTTTGGCAAATTATTTTGCCTCTGCCCAGTTTTCTGATTTGTAAAGAGAAATAATAATGGTGGTTGTTAAGATCACATAATTGCAAAAGTGCTCATCATAAAACAAATGCTATGTGAGTGTTAAGAGCACCAGTCCTGAGTTTAAATTCAGCCTCAGACATTTAATGTCTACCTGTGTGACCCTGGGCAAGTCACATGACCCTAATTACCTCAGCAAAAACACAAACGTGAACACACACACACACACACACACACACACACACACACACACTTTTATGATTTAGTTAAAAGGAAAAGGTCTCCCTTTTGCCCATAGAGTAAAATGAATGTTATTTGCCTGGTATTTAAGTACCTCCACAATCTAATTCCAGTCTTTTTACCAGTTTTATTTCACATACTCCTGTTCATGCACTATGCTCCCAGCCAAAGATTTATATAGGTGCCTATGATTGATACATTCCACCCAAAATGATTTGATATTATCCAATCTGATTCCTCTCCCAACATTCATACTTGTCATCCCCTGTGCCTAGATCACATTTTCTTATCATCCCTACCTACAAAAAAATCTGTTTTCTTTTTTCTGGGCAACAGTTTAGGAGCCACTTTCCCTAGTTCCCCTTTGTTCCCTCCCAAGGAGAAGTGTTATACCTACCCATTGCCACTGTCATAATTTTTCTTGTCTATATACTTGTGTCTTTGTAGTATTCATTCTATTGATTAGATTCTTGAGGGCAAGAATTGTCACCTTTATATTACCAGCATCAACCACTAGTAGACACTTAACATAGTTTTGTCAAATTCAGTTGACCATCTCAATACCTTTCATCTCTCTGTTGAGCTGAAAAACTTGTGAGCCTTTCTATTTCTTGACTTGGTGCCTCAGTTGTCTTGTTTTCCTTATTGCTGGAGAATGGTGAGGACATACTGTTTATAGTTCCAAGGAAAAAAATCTTTCTTACCCTACCATATACTTGGGAGAGAAAATCATAGATCCTTAGATTTAAACCTAGAAGGGAATTTAGAAATATTCTGATTATCTGATTCATTCTTTCCCCCACTTTTTACAGATTATTAAGATCACACAGTAGAGCATGGATTTGATCACGTTCTTTGACTCCAAATCTAAAACTTATTTTATAATCCCAGGCTGCCTCTGAGAAGATTGACAATGAATAATAAGAAAGACAGTCTTAACATTTCTATCTTTACAGTGATTAATCTAACCCCTTTCATGTAATAAACTTGGAGGAAATTGCAGGGGGTAGGGGAGATGCCTTAGACTATACTGTAAGATGACAAGAATTCGAGGTTTATCAAAGAGATGACTAACTGAACAATGGCCTCCCACCCAGGGAGCCCAAACCCTAAACTCTTGCTCAATATCCTTTTAAATTCCATGATGAAAAGAAAGGAAAACTAAAAGCTAACATTCCACCCCCATGGTTGAAAATGGTATCTAAGAAGGGTCAGGAGGTTTAGCTCTTCTTCTAAGCTTGTAAAGTATACAATTTAGTCATCAACTGGGGGACAGTCTTAATAATGCAAGGTACTTTGCTGGTATCAGAGAACCAGGATTTGATTCTGTTTCTTCCTCTTTTCCTAGCAAGACTCTTTATCTCAATCTATTTTCTCCTGTAAAATGGAGATATTTGTGCTGTGGTAAAAACAGCTCTGACCTTGGAGTCAGAAGACTTGGGTTTCCTGCTAGGTTCCACACTTACTAGTGGGACCCTGAGTCAGTCATTCTACCTCTTTCTAACTCATTTTCCCCATCTGTAAAATAAGGATAATACTTTAGCCACCCTGGGGATGAGATCAAATGAGATAATGTATGTGTAAAGCCTTTGGAAACCTCAAAGTGCTGAGTGTGAGCTGCTATTATTACTTTAAAGGGAGAATTGTAATTTAAATTTGTTTGGGGGGTAGGGTGGGCCTGGGGAGAGAGTGTCTGTAGCTGTTAATAAACATGCCTGAGTCATTTACTACTTTGGTCCTGTCATCTGAAGCCTGAATGGTTGACCCAAGGTCAATTTTCACATGAATGGGGCTGCTTCATAGAGAAGGAAACATCTTAATGATAGCACTGAGTGATGGCTTAATAAGGCCCCTGTGCCATATGTGTGACTGACTTAGAATGGTAACACCATAGCCTTTTCAAAACAGTTATACATTTGAATTAGGAAAATGTTCCTTAAAATAAAAATGATTTTGAAAATGCTCTGGATTAATTAACAAAGAAGCATTCCAATAACTCAAAGATAATGCTTTTGTTAAGCTTTTACAAATGAAGAGCCATTTCCCTAGTTTTCTCATTTGTTAAAATGAGAAAGATTAGAGTAGATGACTTCCAAGGTCATTTAGACTTAACATCTTAACTTCTAAAGTTAAGCTCTAACATTCTGTATCCTAAGAGTCTTTCCAGCCCTGACATCCTATGTTCTCCTAGATCTAGGTTCTGGTGTTGGAATTGAAGTTAGGAGACATTTGGATTCAAACTCAAACCTCAAGCATGCAACATTCATAATGTGTATGATCCTGGGCAAACCACTTAGGTGTAGTGCTTTGTATATAACAAAACAATACATATTCTAAAATTTTACATTCTCCAACACTTCCTCTGCCAAATTGGGAGGAGACTGCTGGATAATAATGTAATCACATTGTGGAAATTAGTATTATTATACATTAGCATTGATGCTAATATCAATAATTCATAATAAATCATACAGAACTTTGTTCTGTGGTCTGTTTTAATTCTAACTTGTAATTCTTCGTATGCTTTGGCTTCAGATAATGGGAAAATCCTTGAGGTAATTTGAACATCTCTTCTTAAGCGGTTGGAGTCACATAGGTAATAAGTGGCAGAACTAATATTCCTTTCACTGTACTATGAAATACTATGCTTCCTTGCTTATTAATTTTTACACTTGGATTATTTTGTAATTGAATTTGGAGAAATGTCCTTTGGCTGTATTTTGATGTTAGAAGGATGGAGTAGATTGTGATGATCATTAGTAGGCAAAAGTAAAATCATGAAAGTTAAAGGGAAAGGCACTTGTTTGATTAGCATGAGAAGAGAAGGAATAGTATGAAAAGAATGGGGAGAAGTGGGTTAGAACTAGGTTATGTGGGCCTTGATTGCCAGGTTCCAGAGTTTATATTCTATTTAGTAAGCTTCTGAAGGCCATTCACTTTGAAAGGGGGATTAGAATTGTTCTTGGTTTCACAAAGCAGAATTAAATGCAGTGGGTAGGAGATAGAGGCGGGGTTTAAGTTAGAAAGAGACCCTGACAGAATTGAACCAAAATGGAATGGGTTATCTAGGGAGGAGTGGTGAGTTCATTTTCACTGAAGTCTTCAGGCAGAAGTAAAACTTGTCAGGCGTGTTAAAATAAAAATCTAACACCCTGGATAGGTGTTAAATTAGATGCTGCCTGGCATCCCTGTCAACTGCTAAAGTTTTGTGTCACATATTTCTAAAACCTGTCTGTGTTCTTGCTCGACTTTTCATTTGTTTGTAGCTATGATTTTGGACTGAGTTTCCTACAGAATTTGAATGTTAGATTTTTTTTTGTTTGTTCCAAATTCAGTTCTATTACTATCAATCAACAAACCTTTTATTACGTACCACTATGTGTGCCATACATATTACTATATGCATCACACATATATGTAAGTTTAGAACACAGAGGTTTTCTTTCTTATCTCTAATAACAAACCTTCCCGATGCATTGATGAAGTTATTAGAAGCAGAAAAGCAAATAGAAATTTCATTGACTCAAAAAACCTTACATTTTAAAATATATTTTATTATATCCAGATTTAGTAATGAGCCTTGAAGTAATCTTAGATAATCTAGTCTGACCTCATTTTATAAAGGAGGAAACTGAGGCTCCCAGAAGTTAAGTGGTTTGTGCTCTAAATTCAGTATTTCTTCCATTGTGTCAGGTGCCATTTTCGGATTACTGATCAGATTAATCTTTTATACATACAGGGATTATTTCATAGGTTTGCTGTTAAGTAGGCTGGCTGCAGAATATTACTAACAATGACTTGTACATTTAAAAAAATGATGTAAGTGATTTTATCTTAGACAGAATTTGGAGCAGAAAGGGATCATTTGCTGTAATTTTCATGATGAAGAAAGTGAAATGTAGGAAGCCCTAGAGGATGACTCACCTATGTCCAACAGTGACAGCAGACTTTATGTTCTCTGTCTCTAAATTCAATGTTCCCTGCACAACACTACCTTTTGACATATAACTAGATAAGGTGTTTTAACCCTGTAGCCAGATTGGCTATCCATAAAATATCCATAAAAATTTAAAAAAATATACAGCATATTAAATATATGCTGTATTTTGTGCAAAATTTGTGGCACAAAATGTACTACATACACAGTGCTCAAGATTGGGAAACAAAAATGAAAAAGTATACACTCTGGCTGCAGTTTTAAGTTTACATTATTAAAGGAATGTGACACTTCACAGATAAATATAAAATCACACTATTGTGATTAAGGAGACATCTTAAGTTCTCTATGAATGTTTGAAGAGAGAACATTTTTAATTTTGGAAAACCAAATGATTGAATAAATGAAAATGTATTAAATAATTACTTTGTACTAAATACTGGCGATAGTAAATAGAAAACCAAAACAGTTACTGCTTTCAAGGAGCTCACATTCTGATTAATTGGGGGAGATGACAAATATAGGTGCTTCCATCCATAAATCAGGTGGAAAAGTCCTAATGATCCCTAAGATGCCTTATTAAAAATAGATGGCCATGTATCATGAAACCATTTTATTGGTTCAAAGGCTTTGGTATAAAAAAAAATTTCTTTTCCCAGTCCTAATTAGCTGTGAATATGGTCAAGGCCAGTGATTCAGCCCTTTAAGAGATAATTGCAGTTCTCATTTCCATTTCTGTTGTTTTCCCTGGACAGTGGTGAAGAGGTCCAAGCTGGTTATCTGGAGGGCATTGCTATCCCTGGATCTCTTGGGTTTACCTGCCCACCTGTGATAGTTGGTTAACAACTGATGATGGCAATGGCAGCAGATCTCTTTTCCACAAAGGAAAGATTGTTCCTCTTTATGATGGCTTTGGTGGGGCAGGCTGGAAGCAGTGACAGTGTTCTGAGGGAAAGAGGATAGCACTATGTCTGGGACTCTTGATATCCTGAGCTATTCCCCTATGTCCTTACCCTCCACAAGAAAAGTGACTTGATTTGACTGACATGGCACATGTCCACCTTGGGTGTCTCTCAGTGAAATCAAGCAATATTCCATAAAACTGGGGTTATCTGAGCTAGATCTGGAAGGAGAGATTTTAGTATATTAATGCTTTATTAATAAATCTTTGTGAATATATAGAGACTGGAGAAAACTAAACAATTAACCATCAGACGTTAAGTATTTACCATATGCTAGAGCTATGCTAAGCACTACTGATAAAAAGATAAACAAAAATAATTACTGCCTGCTAGGAGTTTTACATTCTATTGGAGGAGACAATAGGTACCTTCAAGATTCAGAGTAGATGGTACATTAGAGACAGGATAAGCAGCTAGGAGACCAGGAAAGGCCTTCTACAGAATTTAGCTTTTGAACTAAATATTGAAGTAAACACAGATGAAGAGCAAAAATATTCTAGATATGAAGGAAAGTCAATGTAAAGGTGTGTAGAACACAACAAGTAGAATAAAATGGAAAAGTGTGTAGAGGGGAATAATTTATAAGAAAACTGGAGAATTATGAACATTTGTGAAAAGATTATATGCCTGATGGAATTTATAGTTATACTAGAGTTAATGGGGAGCAGTACTATTAGAATTTATTAAATGGCTGAGTAAGGTTGAAGATATCAGGATCTGACTTGTGCCTTTGGAATATAACTTTGGCAGTTGTGTGGTGGATGGATTGGGGAGAAACTTTAAGCAGAGAGTCCAGTTAGGAAGGTATTATAGTAACTCAGGCAAGTAAAGTCACAAGCATTTATTTATTAAGCCACATAGGTGTCAGGTACTATGCTAAGTGTTGAGAATATAAAAGAAAAACAAAAATATGATCCCTACCCTCAAAGAGTTCACCTTCTAATGGAAGCAACATGTTTAAAAAAAAAAAAAAAGTATGTGTGTGGGGTTCCTGTGAGTAGAGATTAGGAGACATATGGGAGAGGTCTTGTAAAAAAAAATTACAAGATTTGTCAACTGATTGGGTAAATTAGGAAGCAACGTATTAGTTTGACTGAAATGGAGAATCTGTGAAGAGAGGAAAAATTTGAAATAACATGAGAAAGGTAGATTCTAACCAGATTTTATATAGTCTCAAGTGCCAGGTTGAGTTCTTTTATCCTGGAGGTAATAGAAAGACATTGGATATGTTTGAGCAAGTGAGTGACTTGGAAGACTCCAGCATTTTGTTCTATGGTCTAAGCAAAGAAACTTCATGAGATGAAAAGACATTTCATATACTCTCGGTACTGACTAAGGGAATCTCCTCACTGATGAGATCGTGGATCTCTTGGAAACCTTGAAATGTGATTAATTTGTTTTGCTTCTGCCTTAATTTTCCTGGGGTAGAAGATTATATAGCTGAAGTATTTCTTTATTGCTTACAATTGGTTTCTTAAGGTGGGCATGGGGAGATTGTCACACAGGACCATAGGGTTTTACTTGCTGAAAAACTCGGGAAAGGCTTGTATCTAAATATTTCTTATAAAGGAATCACTGATAGTATCTCTTCCACATAGAGAATTTTAAGATTTACAAAATATTTTCTTTATTACTGTCATGTGAAGAAAAGAGATAGCAAGGGTTGTTTTTTTTCCATTTTAGAAATGAACTAATGCTGTCTATCAAGGCAAGTGTTTTGTCCAAGATCGCAGGGTAGGAAGTAACAAGATCTTCTGATCTTCTGAAAGATTATAGAGTCTTTCCATTATGCCAAATAGGAAAACCAGTTTGTGTAGGATATTTTAATTGAATAAGGAGGCAGATCTGTTGGTCACTTGGGGTTTTTCTTTTAAAAATCGTTGGCAGCTCCTGACTAATGGATTTCCAGTGTGTTGGATTCAGCTGTTCTGACAAACCATCTGTTTAGGATGATAAGGAGAAAAGTCGCTAATCCCCTAACAACTGGGCAAGTTTGCTTGATTGACTGAGAGCTTTAGGTATATAAGGGTTTTGTTGGCATTAGTAGCTTCTACATTGTTCTAAATTATTGCTGCTGCTGAGTATCATTACTGTGGATGCTTTATGTTATATAAAACACTTTTGTCATAACTTACAAGTGAAGTAGATATTGCAGGTCTTATTAGTCCCATTTTATGTATTAGAAAACTGTGTCTCAGCAGTTAAATTTCTTGCCTGTGGTTCCATGTTAGCGTTAGATTTTTTTTTTTTAAACTACAACACATTCTTTTCTTCTTATCTCGTTTTTCCTTCACAAAATACTGGAAATACAGAATTGGAAGAGACCTTAGAGGACTGCATAGTATAATAGAAATAACATTGGATTTAATATCAGGGGACTCTGTGGGGTTTGAGGTTGGGAAAAGAGTGGAAAAGACTTTTTGGGATGCTTTTTCTGAAACAATTATTATTTTTTTTCCCAGAGAGATTTATTTTTGGAATTTAAGTTATAGAAATAGATTTTTCAGATTATCTGTAGGCATCTTTGAGACCCTCGTACCTATGATCAAATACTGTATAGCTTCGGAGTACCTCATACTCTGATTAAGAGAAAGCCTCTGCTTTTATAGCCAGCTGTCTTGTGAATGTCAATTTTGCTGCTTAATAATTAATTTGGTGTAGCGGAAAAAGCATTGAGGTAGGAACCTGGGAAACATTAATTCATGTCCCGCCTCTCTACTGTGAATTTTTGGACAAATCACTACCCATTTATGGGTCTCAGTTTTCTCATTTATAAGATGACTAGGCCCAACAAGATGGTTCCTGGTCCTTCTCAGCTGAATTTGTGTTGTTAAGTCCCTTTTGTGGTCTACATGACAATTACATTTTGAAATTTATCTTATACCACATTTGAAATGTCTAAAACTTTCATAAAAGCAACACTAAAACCTCCTACCTCCTCTTCAAGGCTATGGCTACAAAATTGGTAGGCTCTGCAAATTGCATGAAGGGGGATGTGGGTTGGTGAGTTAACAGTGATTAATGTTTCTATAGAAATAAAGGTCCTTCTCAGAGAAAGGCCTCGAAAAGCTGAGCAAGTCGGTGGCACAGAATAGTGAACAGAATGGAGAAAGAAGTCTCTTGCTTTTGCCCACAATCCTTCCAGTTGAGAAGACTGCATTAGGGAAAAAAAAACCACATAAGTGTTCTCAACAAAAAGGACATCTTGTTTTTGTCAAGGCTTTCAAAACATGTAACCTTGACATTTGTAGGTGGTAGAAGAAAAACATGACTTGAAACTCTGCCAGGCTGATCTTTGGGTCCCTGTATTTAAAAGCATTTTCGGATCTTTTTCAAGTGCTATTTGTTGCTAATGGAAAACAAAAGTTAATGGCATTAAGTCATTCTACTCACTGAAGCAACTTGTAGGAGGAGGCCGGGAATTTAATTAAGCAAACATTTTTTACTAGCCTACTGTGTACCAAGATGGCTTTGTGTTTTGGATGGAGATTAGATGAAATCCTGTCAGTTTGTACCCTCAGGGAGCTTACTTACACTCTAGTAGAAGGGATGAGATTAAATACATTGATAATTGATATTCCAACTGAATCTGAAGACCCAAGTCTCAAACCTGCCTCTAATAATTCTTAGCTTATATGACCATGTTCAAATTCTTTTGTTTAACCCCCTCATTTTACAGATGCCCCAAATCAATTATTCACTAAATAGAATAGCCAGGATTTATACCATATTCCTTTGACAACAAATCATGACATTAAGCTATCTCAACAACCCTAAATGAATAAATTAAACTAAAACTCCAGTATTTCAGGTATGTGTATTGTATGTCTTGTTTAAATATTTTGGTTTCTAGTGAAGAACTTTGAAACCAAGTCACAAGGAATTCATCTTGAGTGATTGATGATGGATTGTCTATAGAAGAGAGAGTAGATGCAGATGGATTTGTTCAGAGAAATGAAATGAATTTTTCATCAAATGAAAAAATGGTTGTAGACACAATGTCTGGTACATATAAATATGCTATATAAGTATTTATACTATGTAAATACTATATACTTATACTGTGTATTATACTATACTATGTAAATACTTAATCTCTTCTCTTCCCCCTTCCAATCCCTGAATGTTAGAGATAGTGTAGAGGGGATTCTTGTTCAGAACAGAGACCAGACAGATCTTGTATTGGGGGAAAAGCTCTTATATTTGGTCTCAGATAACTCAGATCTGGATCTTGACTGCAATTTATTAGCTGTGCATGTTACTTAATCTTTTTGGGCCTCAATTTTCTCAGTTGTAAAGGGATTGGACTAGATTTTGAAAATCCCTTAATCTCATGGTCCTAAAGGACCTTTCAGCCCCCACATTATATGATTTTGAACTTCTTTTCCAGGAGTAATTAATTCTAGTATAGATGGACTGACCAACTCTTGAAAGAGCAAACAGAAGGATTATGGTTTTTGTATTTATCTTATAACCTCCTTAATCTTCTCTGTTTGTTTTATAACCTTCTTAACCTCCTCTTCCCACCTTCTCCAGGTAGTGAAATTCTTTACCTAAGCTGCTCTCTGCAACAAAGGCTTTCTCTCTCTAGGAGGCAAATGACTGAGTTACTTTGTCTCTTGTGCTAGTCAGAGATGATTTTGCATGTGTATATAAGTTGGCCCTAGGGAGTTTACTGCAAAATTCTTACTGTTCCTAGATATTCTGCTTAAAAGTCATTCTGGTGCTTTGCTTTTGTTATTCCACTATTTTTGTTTTGAGGATGATTCAGAACCCTGCAAAACTGGTCTTAATGGAGAAGGTCTAGTACAACTTTTTTTATGAATTTTTGAAAGCTGATCCTTGGCTATAACTGGCTATGGAGATTGTTGTGGGTCTGAAAGGCAAAAAATAAAAAAGGGAGGAGGAGTGTGTGTCAACCATAACATTGTAGGAACAGAGGCACATGGACCAAATAAATAACTTGTTAACAGTTAGGCATCTTTCAGATCTCACTGAACTATATCATTCAATGATATTATAGGGTCTTACTCCAGCTCCAACACTGGATGATTGTTTGACCAAGTTTAGTGATTTCAGGTAATTTAATTCTCTGGACCTTAGTTGTTTTCATTTGTAGATAAGGGGATTACATGTTAAACGCACAGATCTAACTTCTAGTTTTAGGATTATGTCATTTCCTTCCTCAAAAATATTTAGTGTTTTTTTTTATAGTTACAAAACTATAAATCCCTTAGCCTAGCATTCAGAATCTCTCCACAGTTTGGGTCCAAATTGCCTTTTAAGTCATATTTTAGGCTACTTTATGCACTCTTCTCCATTCCAGCCAAATTGGATTGTTGTTGTTGCCTATCCATTTTATCATATCATTTTCGACCTTCCTGATTTTTTTCATTTTTGGAGTTTGGAACACATTCCTTCCTCAATCAATGATAATTAAGTGTCTTTTATGACCCCAGGTATCATGCTAGGTGGTTTAGATACAAAGACAAGTGTGAATGCCTAACCTTTAAGAAGTTTACATTTTCTTAAGGAAGACAAATACATAAATATGTACAAAACAGATAAAATAATATTTTAGAAAAAGATGTATTGAAAATCCTTTTCATCATGCAGTATCTAGTTTAGTCTTCCTGAGACCTCCAGTCCTTTTCCCCAAAAGTAATGTTTTCCAATGTTGCAGTTGAACTTTGTCTCTTTGATTACTGTCCTATCCACCTTTGAAACATAGTTATTTGTGTACATATAATGAACTTAGGTCTACAAGTTTTCTTGACCCTTGTTTTATCCATTTTGCTTTGTGGTCTCTATCACTTAACCCATCAGTATTGTAGGCAAAAGAAGTTGTAGTTATAGAGAAATTGATGGATAGTTTCTCTATTTCCCCCCTTTATTTAATTTTAGAAGATTTGTGCTCATGTTCAACCTTCCCAACCTGAGGAAGAGATCATTTAGCCGCTTTGTAGTTAGTATTTCAATATGTGTGGAAATACACATTTATTAAATATTTTAAAATACTAAATAATAACATTTATTAAACAGTCAGAATTTATTAAATTTTTACTATGTTCAGGGAGCGCTTGCTAAGCACTGGAGATACTAATAAGAACAAAAAGAAAAACAAGGAATCTTATTTGGGAAGTCTATTCTTAAAACTGTTGAGGATGAGTGGATGGGGGAGGTGGGAGGAATAACAAGTTGCCTACCCTGGGGCTTACTGGAGAATAAAGGCGGTGGGGGTGAAGGGAGTGTCGGGGATAAAGGGGGGGGGGGTGATAAGAGAGAATTTAGTTTGCCTAGGGACTTCCTTAAAATGGAGATTCCTGTGGAGGAACCGATCAATCAGAAGAAGGGGCTCCCGAGGATTTTCCTGGTTGGAAAGATTGCTTAGTGTGGCAGGGAAAGAAGGCTGTAGGAACTGGAGGTGGGAGTCCTTAAGAGGAATGAAAAGGAGTAATTTCTTAGACTTCTCCCTTTGGAAAGACTCAGTTTAGACAGAGAATAGAGAACAATCAGAAGCAGGGTCCCAGATATACAAAATGTTATCTCTTGAAGGAACCAAAATGTATTATCTGAAAAAGACCTAAGTTTACGCAAAAGGACATTTAAAGATTGTTTATGAGGTCCACTATTCAGGTGAAACTTGAGGCTAGAAAAGCAAAGCAACTTGTTGTGGTTATGCAATGACTTAATGAATGAACTGGGCCCAGTTGAATTGATTGATTTGTTTAAACTGCCTCCCAAGAGAACCTAATAAAATCCTCAATACAAAAATAGAAATAAAAAATATCAGGGTAATTTTTTCAGTCAGTTCTTTAGGGTAGATAATAAGAATTATCTGAGCAACTATGCTTTTTTGTCTTGAGATATTGGCTTAAGAGGGACATGGCACTCCATAAAATCTATTATAGGAAAATATTAAACTGTAATACTACAATCACTACAACTAATCAATCCTAGGAACAGGCCCCCTTGACTGTTATTTTTTGCCTAGTGGATTAAGAAGTGTGTGGCTGAGGTAAATTGATTTAACAAAAGATTCCAGTTTGAAATTTGAATTGCAGTTAAATTAAATGACTACTGGCTCCCTGCCCTTCCCCTATCACCAGAGAGTGCTCTGTATTCAAGAACTTGTGAATGCTGAAGTGTATTAGGACTTAGCCTGATGTAATGAAAATCACAATGGAGTTGAAAACATTTAATAAGATCTGATTGCCATTCCTTGCTCCTCTGCTTTCTAGCTGTTTGTGCTCAGATTTTTGGGACACATCAGATTTTTTTTTCCCTGAGCTTTATCTGGTCAATAGGATATTTGGATTAAGGGCCTCTAAGGACCTGTCATTTGAAAATACCTGAGAAGTTAACTGCTATTATTTGTATGAACTTTATAGTTCTAGGACAACTTTAGCCCCCATGGGACTGGGGGGTGGGGGGGACCTTTGCTAGTTGAGTGGGAGAAGGGGGAATCATTTGCTGTGGTGAAGCCTGATACTGTGTGTGTAGAGTGCCCTAAAGGAATGAGATGACCTTTGTTCCATTTTCTTTCTTGGATGACTTTGGGCAAGCCACTTAACTGGTCCTCAATTTCCTTATTTCTTAAGTAAAGGAATTAGATTAGGAGATCTCTAAAATTTTAGTTTCTTTTTGATCCTAAGGTAGTTTCCATTTCTGACAGTTTATAAAAATTTTTGTGAGTGGTTATTATATTTCAAAAGTTACATATGATCCAGGGCAGAAGATGTATATGGTTTATCTGTATTTCTTTTTAACAGAATGATCAACCAGAATATTCTAAAGTAATAACATTGTTTCTCAGATTATTTCATATTTTGACTTGATGACTTAGAATCATTTTCCAGGATCCTTGTGATGATGAGGTATTAGGGGAAGTCTTACAAGATTTTTCTTTCTACTGTCAATAAATAAATTATGATTTTGGCTCTTTTTTTTGGCTGAGGCAATTGGGGTTGAGTGACTTGCCCAGGGTCACACAGCTAGACTATGTTAAGTGTCTGAGACCAGATTTGAACTCAGGTCCTCCTGACTTCAGGGCTGGTGCTTTATCTACTTTACCACCTAGTTGCCCCTGGCTTTTTTTTTTTTTTTTTTTTTTAATTAAATCTACCCTTCCAAACATCACCTCTCAATAAGACACAATAATTACCTAAGTTTTGACAGTTTTTAGGCAGTTTAATAGTCATTTTTATATTGAAGTTCTGTCTGCCTGTGGTTTTGTTCAAGAAAAGTTAGATTATGGTATATTGCATTTGGTCTACTGTTGTAAGCATGTAAGCTTGTTGATGTAATTATTTGTGAGAATCTCCTTCGATTCTCTTGAATTCTTGACAGTAAGCATGGAACTGAAAGGAAGATGGAATACCAAAAAAAACCAAACAAACCCTAAAAAAGATGAACCTAAACTGGTTTCAAAAATCCCAGAGTATGCTCAGTAAAAGGAAGTATTTATTTATTTATGCATATCATGGGCTGTTAATATATGGGACGCTTTACCTTTATATATAAAGTAATTCAAGAAAAACTTAGCTAACTTTTTGGATATCAAGTCACAGGGAAATAGCAATTTAATTCAGCAAGCATTTTTTAAGAGACTGAGTGCTATTCTAGGTGGTGGGGATACAAAGACAAATAGAACAGTCCCTGCCTTCATGGCCAATCTTTGGAAGAGCCTTGTCATAGTCATGACATTTCAGATCAGATTACGTATGATCAATTTAATTTTGACAAATATTTGTTAAATACTATGAACAGGGAGAGATAGGTGCTATTATTATTACCATTTTATAGTTGAGGAAAGTAAGACAGACATGTGTGACGACCACCCAGGACACCCCAGAATCAGCCAGAGTCAGGATAAGTAAAAGTCCTTAGTCTTTATTCTTGGTCTTTAGATGCAGGATTGAACAGGATGGAAGCAGAATCTTGGCAACTGCCTTCTTCTTCCTCGACTGCCTCCTTCTTCCTCTACCGCAAAGAGTGACTCTGGCTCATCTTACTACACCACCTAGTCCCTCCTACAATCCTCTGTACAGCAATCATTGAGCCAGCACAGGA
Organism: Antechinus flavipes; assembly: GCF_016432865.1. Lineage (NCBI taxonomy): Eukaryota > Metazoa > Chordata > Mammalia > Dasyuromorphia > Dasyuridae > Antechinus > Antechinus flavipes. The sequence goes on along the minus strand of NC_067399.1, from coordinate 467,269,822 downwards.
TAGTGGGAAGGACCATTTCCCAAGCATATGCCCATAGAGTATTGTCCAATCAGTAATTAGCCCCAAGTGTTTGAACCGACCTCAGTGCAACGACTCAAGAGTTTCAGCCCTCTACAGACATATTTAGTAACTTACTCTATGTCACACAGCTAGTGTTTCAGTCTGGATATAGTGCTAGTGCTTTAGGAGTGCTTCTTCCCTTAGTAGGAGGAAAAGATGACTTTTTTTTTCAATCTTCAAAACTTTTTTCAATTAATAAAAATTTATTTCTCTGCTTCTCACCTTCTCTCTCCCTCTTCCCCATAGAAAAAGTAAAACAAATGAAATCATTTTCAGAAACATGTATAGTTAAGGAAAACAATTTCACTCATTGGCCATGTTCAAAACTGAAGGTCTCATTTTGTATCTTCCATCTTGAGTCTTTCATCTCTATTAAGAGACAAGTACCACACATCAGTTCTCTGCGGTCATGTTTGGTTATGCACCGATCAATTTTCTTAAGTGTTTTAAAGTTGTTGGTCTTTATAGTACTGTGTTATTATATAAATTGTTCTCCTGGTTCTGATTGCTTCATATAAATTTTCCCAGTTTTCTTTGAAAACCATCCTTTTTGCCATTTCTTATAATATTCTAATATTCAAATATAATCATGATGTGATCTATTCTGCTACTCTTTAATTGATGTGTGCTTCCTTAGTTTCTAGTTCTTTGCCACTGTAAAAGAGCTGCTACACACATTTATTATGTCTATTGGTCCTTTTCCTCTTAGAATCTATTCGATGTATAGGTTTAGTAGTGGTATTGCTGGGTTAAAAGATAGATACTTTTGATCATAATTCCAAATTGATTCTCAGCATGGTTGGACCATCTTCACAATTCAATTCAATAAACATCAAGTGCCCACTATGTGCCAGGGTCACATATATACTAAGTACAATATATACAAAAAGAGGAAAAAGACAGTTCCTCTCCTTAAGAAGTTAGAATCTATTGGAGACAACATGCAACTACTATATAGAAAAAGTAAGTTATATATGGGATAAATGAAAAATAGTTGAGAGAAAAAGGCACTGGACTTAAAGAGGGGTCAGGAAAAACTTCCTATAGAAAATAGAATTTTTCAATTCCAGGGAGTTAAGTTGTCAGAACAGAGGAGAGGAGAGTATTTTAGGCATGGAGAGATGGAGTATTTTGTTCATGGAACTACCAGGAGGCCTGTGTCACTAGATAGAAGGATACATATTGGGGAGACAAAGATTTAAGAAGATTGGAAAAATAGGAGTGGGATAGGATATGAAGCTTTTTGCATGCCAAACAGAACATTTTGCATTTTCTCCTGGAGGCAATAGGGAGCCACTGGAGTTTATTGAATATGTGTATGTGGGGAAAGGGTAGTAGGACAGTGCAGTGGTAGTGATATCAGAACTGGGTTTTAGGAAAATCATTTTAGTGACTGAATGGAGAATAGATTAGAGTTGGGAAAGACCTGAGGCAGATAGATTCACCAATAAACAGTTGCAGTAATCAAGATGATAGATGATGGGGACCTGCCTTGGAATGGTGGTAGTGTCAGAGGAGAGAAGGGGACATACACAAGAGATATTTGAAGGATAAAACCAACAGACCTGGGCAGCAGCATGGAATTGAGGGGGTGAGAGATAGTGAGAAGCCCAAGATAACTCCTATGTTGTGAGCTTGAGGGTTGCCATCTAATAAGGAAAGGAGGAGAAGAGGAGTGGACATCTATCTGGACATGTCTGAAAGGTAGTTGGAAATGTGAGACTGTAGTTAGAGAGAGACCAGAGTAAGGAAGGAAAAAATGTTCTCATCAGCGTAAAGATAGGAATTAAATCCATGAAAGCTGATGAGATTGCAAAGTGAAAAAATAGAGAGAATAGAGGAAACCCAGGATAGAACCCTGAAGGATACAAGTGGTTAGAAGTTGTAACCTGAAGGTGGTTTCAGCAATCAGATAGGTAGCAGAACTGGAAAAGAGAGTGGTCCTGAAAACCTACAGAAATGAATATCAAGATGAAGAGAAGGGTCAACTGCCTAAAGCTGCAGAGAGGTCAAGAATGAAGATAGAAAAAGGTCATCCGATTCAGCAACTAAGAGATCATTAGTAATTTTGGAGAAAGCTGTTTTTGGGGAATAATAAAATCAGAAGCCAGACTATAGAGGGCTAAGAAGAGAGTGAGAGGAGAGAAAGTGGAAGCATCTCTTATATATGGCCTTATTAAAGGATTTAGCTACAAAGAACAAAAGAGTTATAAGATAAGAATTAACAGGGGTGGAAGGATTAAGTGAGCATTTTTCCCCACAGTGGCAGAGATAGGGGCATGTTTGTATCAGTAAGGAATGAGCCAATAGATTCTCCAATAGTATGGTTGTTATCCTGAAGTCTCTTCAATATTTAGTATTTTCTTCTTTGGTCTTTTTTGTCAATCTACTTAAGTTATGAGATGGAAGCTAAGTGTGTCTCTCTATCTATCCACCCACCCATATATCGGAATGAAGAGAGATTCTTACTGCAAAGAATTTTCCCTTTTGGTTAATTGTTTCTCTTCTCATTTAAGCTGCATTGATTTTATTTGTACAAAATCTTTTAATTTTTATGTAATCAAAATTGCCTGTTTTTATTTTCTGGGATCCTCTCTATTCTTTGTTTGGTCATGACATCTTCACCATAAATCCAGCAGGTAATATCCACTATATTTCTTCAATTTGTCTATATTGCCAACTTTTGTTTTAAGTCGTGTATACATTTGAAGTTTATCTTGTTAATTGTTGTAGTTGTTGATCTATCCCTAATTTCTTCTAAACTGCTTTTCAAGTTCCTCAGCAGTTTTTGTCTAATAGTGAGTCACTTACTCCAGTAGTAGGCGTCTTTGGATTTATTGAACATTAGATGACTAGATTAGTTTACTTCTGTATATCATATTCTCACTCTTTTCCACTCATTGACCTCTCTTTTTTTAATCAGTGCCAAATCATTTTTATGATTATTGCTTTGTAGTGTAGTTTGAAATCTGGTTAAGCCAGTACTGTTAAAAGATTCTTGACTTTTTGTTTCTCCAAATGAATTATGTTATATGTATACATGTGTATACACATGTATATATAGGCACACATCCATATGCATCCACACAGCTAGGTGGCACATTTGCCAGAGTGTTGGGCCTGCAATCAGAAGGCTAATCTCCTCGAATTCAAATCTAGCTTCAGATACTTACTAGATGACTCTGAGCAAGTTATTTAACCCTGTTTGCCTCAGTTTCCTCATCTGTAAAGTGAGCTGAAGAAGGACATGACAAACCACTCCATTTTCCTTGCCAAGAAAATCCCAAATTGGGTCACAAAGAGTTGGGACTACTGAAAACAACTAATGGACAATGACAACAATATATAATGTTAATCCTTGGTAGTTTGATATGGCACTAAATTAATTGGTTCAGATATTATCATTTTTATTGTATTTACTTGGCCCTATCCATGAGCAATTAATATACCTCTACTTAGGTGAGATTGCTTTCAAATGAGATGGGGCAGAAGATCAAGAAAGGCTCCAGAAATGTTCATCATAGCTTATATGTTATCTGATTCCTAGGTCATGCAGACTTGTGGATAATATTAAGTCCAACATGTAGTATATCCAGATACATGATAATTTCAGAAGGGGAAAAGGCATTATTAACTTGTATCTAAGTCAAATTCAGCCTCTTATAGAAAATAGAAGTTGAGCTGAGCTTTGGAGAAAGTTGCAGCATTCTAGATAGCCTGATGGCCTTGATTCTCTTTCTGCTTTGATATGGTATGCATCTTGTATTTGGTATACGACACATGTTCTTCAACACCTCTGTTATCATTCTGAATGCTATACTTAATGTAAGAAATATTACTTGGTCTATTTCTTTCTCTAAAATGGGATGATTTGAATAATTTATTTCCTCTTCTGTTAACCTGAGCAATCTACATTTTTGTAGGTATTCCTCCATTTCATTTAGATTATCAAATTTATTGACATATAATTGGGTAAAATAACTCCCAATTATTGCTCTAATTTCCTCTTCATTAGTGGCAACTGAGTATGGATCACAACATAGCATTTTCATTTATTTTATTATTTGCTTGAATTTTATTTTCTTTCTCATTTTTTTTTACCTTTTTGATCTGATTTTTCTTGTGCAAGATAATTGTATAAATAGGTATGCCTATATTGTATTCATATGTGTGTATATATGTCATGTTTAACATATTAGATTACGGGGTAGGGCAGGAGGAAGGGGGGAATTGGAACACAAGGTTTTACAAGGATCAATGGTGAAAAATTATTCTTGCATATGTTTTGAAAATAAAAAGCTTCAATAAAATTTTTTAAAGAAAGAAAGAAAGGAACTAAAACAGTCTATATTATAGTGAAAATGCACTGGCTGAGAGATCAGAAGTCCTAGTTTTGACTTTGTCTCTTGACTGTGTGATCGTGACTAAATCATTTTGCCTCTCTAGTAGTAGGTTCATCATCTGAAAAACGAAGTAGTTGAAGCTGCTAGTCTTCAGGGCTAAGATCAAGAATATATTGGAACCACTTTACATTGACTCAGGAGAGCCAACAGTTAAATCTTCAATGGGAGGACTCATAGTACTACATATAGAGCTTGATTTATTGGTTTATTGATCATTTAGGACTAAATATGAGGGGCAGAATGCTAATAACAAGAAATATTGCTTATAAAGTAATAATAGTTCATGCTTATCAAGTCAGCAAGCATTTAAGTACCTACTATGTGCTGGGCACCGTGCTTAGTATTGAGATACAAAGATAGGCAAAAATAGTCCCTGTGTTCAAGAAGCTCATACTAATGGAACAGTCAAAACTACGTATAAGTAATATATATGTAGGACAAACTGATGATAGTCTTAAAGGAAAGACCCTTTATATTAAGGGGTTACAGGGAAAAGCTTCTTGGGGAAGGTAAAAATTTCATCTGAGACTTGAGAGGCCAGGGCAGTTGGCAGCGATGAGGAGGGAGAAAATTTTACAGATAGAAGTACTGAGCTTCATGGAAGTGATATAACACTCCCCAAGTCACATAACTAATGCAGTTTAGAAACCAGAATTCCAAATGTCATCTTCTTTTACCAAGGCTAGTGTCCTTTCTATTCTATCTTTTAGGATAGATTGGTCTTGGTGAAACATGAGCAGCTTTGAATGGACTGCTGACATTCATTATGTTTGTTGGTGACTAAATATTTTGTTTGCTAAGTTAGACGTAACTCACAAATCATAGTGTTTTTCTTTTTTTTATTTTTCCTAGGATTCTGTCAGGATGACTCGGTTGAACATGACCCAGCAAATAGTAAGTCCATTCATCATTGGTGTGGGTGTGGGTGTGTGTGTGTGGGGGTGGGTGGGTGTGAGAGAGAGAGAGATTGAGATTGATTGATTAGAGAAAATATGTTTTTTTGTATTTATATATAAATCTGCATTTGTGTGTCAGGCTTTTCTCCCTCTCCCTCCCAATCCCCCAAGCTGGTTTAGGAAACCATATGTATTAGGAAACTTGCTAAAATATGTATTTGTTTTTTAAATTTTTTAAATTTTGTATCTTATTTTTCCCGTTACATGTAAAAACAATTTTTAACATTCGTTTTTAAAACTTTGAGTTCCAGATTTCTCTCCCTTTTTCCCTTCTCAATCCTTGCACCTCCTCCCTTTGAGAATGCAAGCAATGCAATATAGATGAAACATGTATAGACAAGGCATATGTTTTCAATTTGAAGCTAAATTAAGTTGTGAAAGGAGAAAGAATGCCTTGTTAATATTTGAAACATAGTATCTTAGGTCATACTCTCCCCATAGCTTATATCATAGAAGCTATGATATAATCTGTACATGAGGCAATAAATACTTTTATAATATTCCTGTATAGGAGTCACAGTTTGAAGTGAATTTTTCTTACCTTGACCTTGCTATATAAAATGTTATACTTCTTATTCTTTTCTACCCCTACCTCTTTAATTTCTCTTAGCAATACATATGTATAAATCAATGGTTTTGAGTTTGGTAATATGATGAAGCATTGTGTGCAATATCTTATGAAGTTCAATTGGTTTTGTTTGAGCCATTATTAAACAATTAATATCATGAGTCATGAAACATGACTTTTTTACGCCATCTCTTTTGACTCCTAAAGGTCATTTAAAATAAATTATTTCAAAATTTTCAAGAGTTGTCTGCCATTTTTGTTCATCAGAGAGAGTTTCAGCAAATAGGTCTTTGGAGAAACTGCTTGGTGTGCATGCATGTGTGTGTGTGTGTGTGTGTGCACACTAATGTGTGAATTAAATTAGAAATGTCAAGGAGAATCATTAACTCTTTTTACAATTTAGAATATAGTCTCAAAATTGAAAGGCATATCAGAAATGAACTAATTTAACCTACTCTAAGACCAACTTTAACTTGAAGGTATCCATTATTGGGGAATTCATTCTATTTTTGGAAATTGTGGATTTTAAAGAGGTTTTTCCTTTTTTCAAGCCAAAATCTGTATCTTGGTTTTCAGGTCACTTTTAAAACTATGATTGAACCAAAATAGCTAATTGTCTACATATGTTTTGCAAATCCATTAAGATTTTTTTCCCCCTAAGCATATTGTATATTTATGTTATTCTGCGCTTTCCCAGGGGGAGATAACTTGCAGCAATAAGTAGAAGTTAAGGAAAGTAGATTTTGTTTTAGTGAGAGGAAGAACTTTTTAACAGCAAGCTATCAATGGACTGTGCTGCCTTAGGGAATAGTGATTTCAATATCCCTGTTTGTCTTTAGAAGAGGTAGCTTGACTCCAAATCTGAATTCAGTTGGAAGGGAACCCTTAGAGTCCATCTCTAGCTCAAGCTAGTTTCTTTCATCTAGCTTAAAAAAATGAAAGATGAAATATGTCCAACACAGTTTAGAATATTCTGGATATGGCTTGATAAGATTGGAACTAACTGCCCTGAGGGGTCATGGCCATATTATCTTTGTTAATATAACCTGAGACTGAATTAGCTTTTGGGAATGTCATATTATGCTACCCACACTGAGCTTGCAAAACAATAAAACCCTCAAGATATGCCTCCTCTACCTTGTACAGTTGATAATTTTTAAGCCAAATGTAATACTTTCCCTTTATGCCTATTATGTTTCATCCTGTTGTTATAATTGACTCAAAGCTCTAGCCTTCAAGATATTTTTGATCTTGACTGTTAGTCACATTGTTAGTTCTCACACGAGTTTTAGGTCACTGGCAAATATGGTAAATATGTTATATATTTCTTTGTCAGAGACGCTTGTAAGTTTTAAGACAACCATCACCACTACTACCACAGGGCCAAGTATAATTCTCTGAGACCTTTTCTCAAGATGACATCAAACCTGTAATGACTTCTCTCTAGGTCTAATCACAAAACCAGTTCTGAACTTTATTACCATAAAAGTCATCTCTCTCTCTCTTTTACATGAAAATAACACGAGAGACTTTGCCACATCGTTTGAATCTAGGTAAATTATAGCATTTGCTTCTACTGCCAGTCCAATAATCTGATCAAAAAGGGATGACTTATTCTTGAGATCATGCTGACATGATTAACTACTATTATTTTTTAGATGTTAAACAATCATCCCTTGAATACTAAAGAATATACATTTAAAGATTTGGCTAAGAATTAGTTTCAGTAAAGTCAACTTTTTCTGATCATCTATTGTTTTGTGCTAGGTAGACACAGAAATTGAAGTAAAGCTCACTGTCTTTGAGTTTGGCAGAGTCTATTCGAATTTCATTATTTCCACTCTTACCAGCCAGTTCTTTTGATGGTGAAAATTAGATCCAGAAGAGAAGTTTCTCTCATTTGTGATAATCTTTTGAAAGATGGAATTATCATTTAAGTGAGCCAGGAAATTATTAACTGAGAAAGCTCTAGCAGATGTCCACATAATTAAAGTCCTTCATTACTACTGTATCATGCCTGTGTGCAGCTCTGTGATCTGTTTCCTGAATTCCTCATTTGTTTGCTTCTTCTGTCTAGGTAGTTTGTAGTGTCTTGTGATAACAATGTTACTTCTGTTTCTGTCTTTCATCTTCATTCAAATGCTCTATACCATAAGTCCCATCTTAGGCTCCTGGATTTCTTTGGTGTAGCTTCTCAAATAGAGGTTGTCTCTTTCCTCTCTTCCCTTTCTCCCCTCCCCAATCTTTGAATTATCCTTTCAAAGAAATATTTTACATCTCATATTCTATATCCTATATCATAAAGTTTCAGTATTGTCTGTGGAATCATATGATTTCTTGCCTTAGGATCTGTGGTTTACCTTGCTTTTTTATGGCTTTATATATGGATTTGATACTGGGTTTCATTACTGGTTCCCTTCTTGGATTTCTGTCTTTTTCTGAAATCTATGCCTTTAGTGAGAATCAGTGAAGAAAGCAACCTTTTTTGTATGTTTATTGTTGAATGCTTTTCCCTTTTTTATCAATTTATTTATTTGGCAAACTTTGCCACCAAGTGATTTCAACTTCTGCTTTAACATAGGTCACTTTTGTTTTGCCCCTATTTTTTTGGTACCTATATTATTTTGATAGCCTATTATCTGATTCCTTTGTTTCTGTTTTCTACTGCATGGTATATTAGTATTGAACGGGGACTTTTCATCTTAAAGATGAGAAAACTTGAGGTCCAGAGAAGGAATGATTTATTGAGGGCCTGATTAGGAGGAACTCTATGTTGAACTTTGCTCCCATTTGGTCCCATATAGGACCAATGCTATTTTCATCACACTGGGAATATGATCTATTTTACTTTAACCTGGAATTGCTTAAGCATTTATTTTTGCTGTCCCTATCTTCTTTGCTTTTAGAATTTGTCCCAAATTGACAAACGACATTTAAAGGAAAGTGAAGGAGGAATAATAACGGGCTTTTTTTTCTAACACTTTAAAGTTTTCAACACATTTTATTTGCATTAGTTTGCTGGATCTTTTCAACTGCCCTTTGAAGTAAGTACTAGATAATATAGGTAGGTATTATCTCCCTCTTTTTATGGACAATAATAGTGAGGTTCAAAAAGATTAAGTGTCCAAAATCTCACAATGAGTTATTGGCAGAATTGGGATTTGAACCCATGTTTTTCTTAATTTCCAATCTAGCATGTTCCTCACTATACCATGTTGTTCTTTTTTGGCTCAGACTTTGCTAGGTGCTGCAAAGGAAACAAAAATAGCATTCTACAATGTCTTAGGGTTCAAAGAGTTTTTATATACCAGGTTAATGGAAAAGAATACTTCACCTCAGTTGCCTCACACTCTCAAACATCAGCTTATTGCATGAGACCTTGAGCAAGTCATTTATCTCTGGGCCTCAGTTTTTTAAATTACAAATTTAGAGTAGATGCTCTCAGAGGTTCTTCACGTTCTATATGTATAATCTTACGAATAATATTCCCTAAATATCAGAGCAGTTAGCAGAACATTTAATAAATAGCCAATAAATATTTCTTGATTGAGATGCAAAATGTAACCTGCAGAACTTGCTGGATAACATGGAAATTAACTTTTAAAAGTTGAAAATCAAGTTTTAATAACTGGTGGATAGAAAATGCCATACTGTAGTCATGAGTGGCACTTGCTATTTTTTCTGTTCTTTCTTCGCTCATAAACAGCCTTGACTTAAAAGGATAAAAAGCTAGAATAAAATCTGCACTTGAAGATTGTCATGATTCAGAGGAATTTTTGAATAATAGAAGGAACCTTGACAGGTCATACATTTTTGTTGGTAAAACCACACATTATTTATTCCAGATAGATGAAAATTCATCTTTACAAAAAAAAAGAAAAGAAAGAAAACCTCCAGAAGGAGATGACATTGTGTCCTCCAACAGTATCTGATCTGAATTTAGCATGCTATATAGCTTGTCCCTTTTCTGTTGTTCAGTCTTTCATGGGGATAGAAAATGCAATGTTAACGATATTCTTTGAAGGAATCATTAATATACTTTAAAAAATAGTTGTTGTCATTCTGCTTTTAATTCATTTAACTTTTGGTAGAAACATTGGATTTAGAGCTGGAAGGGACCTTAGCATTCATATAGTTTAACTCCCTTTTTTTTTTACAGAGAAAGACAGTGAGGTCCATGAAAAAGAAACTACCTATGGTTAGAGGAAAGAAGTAACAGGACTGGCATCTGAACCCAGGTTCTCCTGATTTCAGATACAGTGGTTTTTGTTTGTTTTAGTATACTAAACATACATGGTGTCTTTTCATCATAATCTTAGGGGAAGCTCTTGAGTCTTCAGATGTATATACTAGGAGGCCTTTCCATTCTTTTTACATAGTTAGCTGGCCAGTTTTTCCAAGAACACACCACATTGCACCCAGGATTCACATTCATTCATTCATTCATTTTTATCTTATTAAAGTTTTTTTTAACAAAACATAAGCATGGGTAATTTTTCAACATTGACCCTTGAAAACTTTCTGTTCCAAATTTTTCCTTCCTTCCCACCATCTCTTCCCCTAGATAGCAGGTAGTCTAGTACATGTTAAATATGTTAAATATATATGAAATAATCCTGCTGATCGTTTCTTACAGAATATAATAACATTCCATAACATTTATGTGCTACAATTTATTCAGCCATTCTCCAATTGATGGGTATGGGATTCACTTTTTATCATAATTCTAAATATTGTTGTTTACCAAATATCTCTCTGAGTAGTCATCCCACAGTTCTTCCTTGGCTTTAAAAGAGTTGAAGATTATTAGCAAAGATTTCTTAATTTTTACTTCCATCAAAATATTATTTAATGTTTCTTCATACTAGGAAAGGGATGTTGAGTCTCAGAGGATTCCAGGTAACTTGACATGTCCTACCAAGTTGGGAAGGCTCTTAGGACAATCTCAATGACAAGGAAATCATCTGAGTCGCATTGAAATTGAGTTGTAAGGGACTCCAGCACTGAAAGGGTGTACATCAGATTTTGAGTAGCTTTAGTAACTAGTAAAGATAAAGCACAGAGTCATTTTTATTTTTATCTATTGGGGGGGTGCTCTTATCAGTAAAATCATAGATACTAAAAGAAACTAACATTTACAAAACACTTACTATGTGCCGAGCACTGTTCTAAGCATGCTAAAATTATTGTCTTATTTGATCACAACAACCCTGGGGAGTAAATGCTATTATTATCACCATTTTAGGAAACTAGGCAAATTGATTAATTGAATCATATAATAAGTAAGTGTATGAAGTAGAATTTGAATTCAGGTTCTTTTGACTTCAGGGTGGTTATCAGAAACATGACAGTCTAAAGCCAAGACAGTATACTATTCCTTAACTGACCACAAAAACTCATGGATCTTAAACTTGTCTAGCTAACTTTTCTTAATGATATCCTAATAAAAACATGCTTTAAGATAGAGATTTAATCATTACAGATGATAAACTAGAAGCTGGATGATTATTGTGGTATTTTCCATTCAAACATCAGTTGGTCTAGATGTGTCCTCTGTAGTATCTTTCAATCTTGTGATTTTATGATTTTAATTTATCTAGACTTGCTATCTATATAGTCTCTGCCATATTGCCCCTGGTGGTCAAGTCTTTTTTGCTGGGTCCTAACTTCAAATAAATGTTTTCTATCACTTTTTAATATGCTAGTCATTTCTTCCCTCTATGGCAACCTTCCTGTCCCCTCATTTATGTGATGATGGATCAACAAATGGTCATCCATTAGAGGGATTCTTCACTGTGATTCAGTAATAATTACATATTGTAATAACATACCTTTTTAGATCACTGAATCATTTTATAACTACCTTTTTTTCTCAAGGAACTATGTGCTCAGATGATGAGGCTATTATTCTGAATATTCAAAATTTCTTTAAAAATAAGTCTAATATAAAATGTGTGACTATTACCTTGCTTTCAGATAAGAAATACAAAGCTTGAAGGGGTTAATAAATAACAGCCCAAGCCTTAGATTTTTATTACTCACTTTAATTCACAAATTCATCCTTCAAATTAAAATGTCCACAGCATGTTTTTGGTTTTTTTTGCTGAGGCAGTTGGGGTTGAGTTACTTGCCCAAGATCACAGCTAGGAAGTGTTAAGTGTGTGAAGGCAGATTTGAACTCAGGACCTCCTGACTTCAGGATTGGTGCTCTATCCATTGTGCCACCTAGCTGCCCCTACAGCATATTCTTTTTGAAGAAGAAAGACATGAAAGAGAATTATAGAAGATGAGAAAGATGGGATTATTGAAGGCCAGACCAAATGTAGCACAATCTCTTTCAGGTCGTTCAGACTCTAATTATATGATGCTGGACATTTAATCTCAGCCTTGTTTTCCTCATCTGTAAAATGGGGATAAACAATAGCACCTCTTTCACAGAGTTGTATGGATCAAAAGAGATAACCTATGTAAAACTCTTTGCAAATCTTATATACATACTATATACCATTGGAGGTCTAACTTGAGAAATTGGCTGTCAGGTGAGGAATTTTGGGTATGCAACAACAGATGATGAAGATTATCTACTGAGACATGGAGGGGATTGTGGTAATTGGGGGAGAGGGAAAGCACATATACTGGCATCAAAGATCTCTGAAGTTAAAGTATCTATGTTAATGGTACTCATACTGATAGCAATCATGAATCTGAAAAATGGGAGGATGGGTATGGTACCCATTGTTGTTAACACTTGTTATTTCAAAACATTTGGTGGAAAACAGGTCAGTGGCAGAGGATGGGAAGTGAGATGTGATTTGCATATTTAATATCATGATCCTTATGCCTGAGCAGATGGGGATGTCTAGGAGATAGAACAATACCCTAAACTTCCTGCAAAGAGAGAGGCTGTCACTTTTCCCATACTGGGGACTCCTGTGATACTTGCCCAGCTCAGATCTTCAAAGTCCAATGCTATGTCACAGGTTCAGGCTAAGTTCATTTCTACTAGGAGCTTTCCTATTTGCCTTTCCAATTAGCATAAGCTGGGGACAAGGGCAGTCAAAGGTCAAGGGAAGTTCAAAATAGCATAACCTCTCTATGCTCCTTTTTTTACAAACAACTCCGAATTCCACAGTGCTTTCTTCAAGCATTTCTGAACTACCCTGTTTACTATATAGTTGTAAAACTCGGGAAGAACAAGGATGGGCTTGATTCAAGGAAGTCGGAAGTATAGCCATTAAGAATAGAATGCATTGTTGCTTAAAACAGGAGAAATAATTGATTTATGTTATGTTGCCCAATTAGGCTGTAAACTGGGGGGCACTAAAAGCAACCCTGGGGCTTCAGGACAACTTCTTGCTTGGGCTTCTGTTCAACCAACGGGAAGCTCTCCAATAAAGGCCATCAGCTCTGAAAGCTAAATTATTAATTCCTTTCATGCCACACAGGGATTGTAAACAGCACATAATACAAGACAACAATTGATACTGTTCACGTACTGGCCAGAAGAAAGGTCAAAGGCTAAATAGTTGGACTAGCAACAGCTGTTCTTCAGGGTCAATCCAACTTTTGTCGTTTTCATCTTTTGGAGGGAAATAATTTTTTGGTGATGAGTTTATTCTCAGGTAATCTTAGGAAGAATTAAAATGTTCAATTATCAAATAACTAGAACAATTAGGTAAGTTTGGGTCACACAGTGAAGGGTATGCTATAGATGAAATACATACTTGGGGAGGGGTTGGACTGGGCCTGCCTTCTGGGATCCCTTCCAAGTCTGCTACTTATTCCTATGAAGCTGTCCCTCTTACCCCCTCTCCCCCCCAAAAGCCCAAACTCCAGTTTTAGGAGTTTTGCTGCATTGTTCGCCATATATTACCTCACCAGGTTCTTGAGATGAAAATGTGTTGTAATTAAATGATGAACATAGACCCAGAACACCTGAGCTGAAATTCAGCCTTTGAAACTTATTAGTTGTTTGATCTCCGAAAGCCTTGTCTTCGTTTTTTCCACTGTGAAATGGGGGAAATAATACTTATGTTACCTTCTGCAGTTTTGATGTAAGACAAGTGCTTTGTAAACATTAAAGTATTATTTCCCTTTCCATTCATTGAAAAAGGACCAAAAATATGAGGATCTGGGAGGCATAACCTATTGAGAATCAGTTGGTAGAAGTGGAGATGTTTAGCCTAGAGAAAAAAGAACTCTAATTGAGGGAAAGATTATGATTGTTATCTTCAGGTGTTTGGAAGGTAGTTATAAAAGAAAAAAAGAATTAGATTTGTTCTGACTCCTTAGAGGGCAGTCAATTAATAAATATTTATTAGGCACCTATTGTGTACTATACACCATGCTAAGCTAAGCACTAGAGATACAAAGAAAGGTAAAAGATAGTCCCTGCTCTTTGAGAAGTAGCAATGTAATAGATAAAAACGTATTAAAAGAAGCTGAAAGTAGGGTTGGGGGGAGGAAGAGAAGGAAGGAGAGCATATACCTGGTTGGGGGTGGGGAATGATAACCAGCTGCATAAGTCCTACAGCTAGATAGAGGATAAGATAGCTGATCTGGGCCCCTTCCTTAAATGGAGGAGCTGAAAGGAGCTTTCTCATGGCCTCTCTTTACCTTCTCCAATCAGAGAGATGAAGGAGCCTCAAGGGCAAGGAGCACTGAGAAAGTGTGAGTTTCAGAGATAATGTGGTCTTGCTGAAAGATGAGATGACCAACCAGCAAGTTTTTGTAATAGTCCAGGTGTGAGGTGATGAGGGCCTGTACTAGTATGGTAGTTTTAGAAGACTGAAGGGGGCATATGTGAGAGGTGTTGGGAAGGTAGAATCAACAGGACTTTGAAATGGATTGGATATGAGGAACAATAATTAATGAGGAGTCAAGGATGACACCTAGGTGTGACCCTGGGTGAATAGGGATGAAGTCGGTATCCTCAAAGCTAAAAGGGAAATTAGGGAGATGGGAGGGTTTGGGGGAAAGACTACAAGCTCACTTTGTGGCTTGTTCAGTTTGAGGTGCCTCTGGGGAACAACCTGTGGGTTATTAAAAATGAGAATCTGGAAGTCAGGAAGAGGTTAGGGCTGGATAAATTCTGATGATTATCTCATAGGGATGATAATTAGTAAAGATCTGATTTTAGGAATAATCCAATTTCGAACAAGAAGATATATTTTCTTTTCTAGATACATTTAATGTTGACCTGAACCTGTCATACTTTATCATTTTTTATTATTGCCCTCAGGCCTTTGTTGCCTTTATAAGGATAGCATCCCCAGAGCCCTTCTCAGATGCCTCATTGTGGTGTAGGGCTGACAAAAGCTTTTGCTAGTTTAATGTGCAAACTGAGACAGGCATTCTTAACTGGAAAAGCTTTGAATATAGGCTTAGTGATGAACTGTGCAGCTGTCTAAGGACCAGTCCTGCTAAATTCAGAGAGACTGATCACTAGAGAGTTAGCCACAAAGGATTAATTTTGTTTTTGGCCTTAGCAGCTTCCAGAATGATGTTCTTTTAAAGTTGAGAAGGGGTTGTACAAGGATACTCTAGTAATTAAGGAGTGTTAATAATTATGTCATACACTTTTGACAAGAAGTAGCAAATATCTTGAATTAAGGTACATTTTCTTTTTTTCCCCTGAGGCAATTGGGGTTAAGTGACTTGCCCAGGGTCACACAGCCAGGAAGTGTTAAGTGTCTGAGGTCACATTTGAACTCAGGTCCTTCTGACTTCAGGGTTGATGCTCTATCCACTATGCTGCCCCAAGATACATTTTCAACATTGAATTAATGGAGGGATTTGGACACTTTGGTCACTTTAGCCACTGACATATGTCTTGATTATTTATCTATCTCCAGAATTTGCTTTAGATGAGTATTTTTTGTGAATGGTTCTTAGAGTAGAAAAACTTTAGAATTAGTTTGGTTAGAGTTTCAGGCCTGTCACTAACTGTATTATGTTGTGCAAATTACTTCCCTTCTTTGGGGTTTAGTTGTCTTTAATAATAATAGCTAATATTTACACAGTGTTTATTATTTACCAGGCACTGAGCTAACCAATCTACAATTATTTTCTCATTTGAACTTCACAATAACCCTGGGAAGTAAATGGCTATTATTATCCCCATTTTACAGATGGAAAAACTGAGGCAAATTGCGCTTATCTGACTTACCTGAGGTCATGTATCTAGTTGTATCTGAGGCAGTTTTGAACTCTGGTATTCCTTACTAGTCACAATACTCAACTCCTGTCACTAGCTATTTCTCTGTAAAATGTGAGTTATATTGTTTAAAGTGCCAGTAATATGCTTATATAATCTAGCACTCTCTTCAAATGACCAAATCTGAATTTTGTCTTACTCTTTTTTCTGCATTAATATTTTATTTTTACTGTATTTGGGTTGTTAGCCTGAATTTCTGAATGACTAGAGATCATTCCATTCCAGATGTTAGCAGGTGTAAGTTACCGCTTGAAATGAATTGACCTGATGGTCAGGATTCAGATGCTTTTGGCCTCTTTTGCTAACCATCTGGTTGACTTGGAGGGTAGATGTCCCCTTCCCCCATAGAACAGCAGGTAAACTACAGTGACCATCTGCTGACCCCTGTCTTTAACCTCAGAGAAGGTCAAGGAAGCCTATATTATTCAAAATAAATATTCAAATTATATATTTCTTTGGCAACATGTAAATTTTTATAAAACAGTTTTTGGGAAGAAAAATTTATGCCATTTTCAAAGTTGACTATAGAACATTATTTCAAAAAGTTATTGCATCTTTGGAGGTTAAGAAGGATCTAAGTAAAAAGTTTAAAGATAAAATTTTCAAAGGCATTGTAAATTGGCATTGTAAAAGCATAAAATGTCTTTACAAAAAAAATTTTTTTAAAGAATAAGAAAGAAAGTAATGAATAAGTACTCCATTCATCTTGAAAATCTGATAACCTACTAATTAATTATTAGTGTTATGAAAGGATATTAAAACTAGCTCCAAAATGGGTAGATGTGGCTTAGGTTATCTACTTTCATAAAATGACAGGGCACTTAGAATATAGTTTGGACTGGAAGAGGCCTTTAGAATCTGTAGAATATTTGAATATAGATCATTAAAAATGAAAAGAATATGAGTGATCATTTAATTCAACTCTTCCCTGATATTTCCTTATTTATGAGAACTAAATTATCCAAGGCCATATAGTTAGTGGCAGAATGGCAGGCCTCTGAAATTTAATATTTGTAAAATGCTTAGCACATAATAAGTACTGTAAATGCTTACTCCCTTCTTTTTTTCCTTTTCCCCTCAGTTAAATCCAAAAGTATTAGTGAGTTTCTTATAGCATTATAGAATAGATCCTGTATGAACTGTGATTCTAAGGAAACTTCTAATCTCTTTAAAATGTATAAGGCCTAGTTCCATAGTGAGGTGCATTAGAGCCCAATACTTTACAAAGAAAGGTTCTGCTTTAGGCTGCTGTAGTGTGGTTGTGATCAGAGTTTGGTTTGTAATTTCTAGTCTGTCATGCATTAGCTTTTCAAAGTTGTGCAAGTCATTTCCTATCACAGAGTTGGAGTAGGTGCCCCCCTAACAAGTAGCAATTACTACTTGCTATGCCCTTTGTTAACATCTGCGTCTTAGTTTCCTCCTCATCAGCGAATTGGCAAAGATTCTGGCTGTGGAGGAAGAGCTCACTATTTGGGCAAAAACTTCTATAGAAACTGGAAAGCAATCTGGAAGAAATTAGGTATTGCTTAATCCCTAAATGCATATGTGACTTAGATATGAAAGGTAGCATCATAAGCAAATTAGAGGAGTAAAGAAGAAAATATTTTCTATGTCTATAGAAAAGGGAAGAAGCCAGAAACCATATAAGGGATAAAGAAATCACAGAAGACAAAATGGACAATTTTGATGACATAAAACTAAAAAGATTTTGCACGGACAAAAACAATACAACTAAAATTAGAAGAGAAACAATTAACAGGGAGAAAAATCTTTGGAACAGGCTTCTCTGATAAAGTCTCATTTCTAAATATATAAAGAATTATTTTGTTTTGTTTTTTTATAATAAGTTCTCCCAAGTACATGTCAAAACAATTTGTTGACATTTAAAAAAAAGTTTGAATTTCAAATTTTATTTATTCCTCCCTCTCTTTCCCCTTCCAGACAATAAACAATCCAATATAAGTTACACATGTGCAATCATGTAACACATTTCCATATTAATAATTTTGTATAAGGAGACTTAAATAGGGAAGGAAGGTAGGAAAGCAAAGTAAAATAGCAAACTTCAGTCTGTTTTCAAACAATATTAGTTTAAATAACTGATTTTTAAAAATAAGAGCCACTGCTCAGTATGTAAATTGATCAGATACAAACAAGCAGTTTTTAAAGGAAGAAATCCATGTCATCAATAACCATCAATAAACAAATCACTAGCAATTAGAGAAATGTAAATTAAACCAATTTTAAGTTTCTATCTCACATTCATCAGATTGGCAGAGATGACAAAAAAAGAAAAATGACAAAATACTGGAGGGGCTACAGGAAAAGAGAGATAAACTAATATACTTGGTTGGTGAGAATAAATTTGGAACTTGTGCCCTAGTCACTGAACTGAATATGTGTTTTACCAGAAATATCACTACCACGCCAATAAATATCCAAAAAAGAATAAAGATAGGGCTAGCATGTGATTATAGCATTCCTTTTTATAATTGTAACTTTAAAATTATAGGGAAACTATAGTTAGTAACATTTGTTAATTAGCAATTATTAAGTATTTTATTATGTTCTACAGGCACTGTTCTAAGCATTGAGGATACATAGAAAGGCCAAAAGTAGTCTAATAAACAACTTAGTAAAGCAAGTTATATGCAGGATAAATTGGGGTAGTCTTGGAGAGAAGGCTGCGAATAGGCTTCTTGCTGGAGAGAGGAGACTTAGCTAAGACTTGCAGGAAAAAAACAGGGAAAGTAGGAATTAGAGATGATGATAGAAGATCATTCCTGGCATGGAGAACAGCTAGTGTAAACTTGGAATCAGGAACTCAAGTGTCATGTTTAAGGAATCAAAAAGATGCTGTTGTCTCTATCACAGATGCAATGGTAAATGAATATAATGGGATACTAATGAGTTGTGTGATCCTGGACAAGTCATTCAACCAGTCTACCTCAGTTTCCTCATTCCTAAAATAAGGATGATAATAGCACCAATCTCCCCAGGTAATTATGAGGATCAATTGAGATAATTATAGAGTGCTTAGCTCCGTCCCTGGCATATAATAAGTTATATATAAATGTTAGCCATAATTATTATTTACTATTATTAAATAGTGAAAGGGACAGTTTTTGGGAAACCTTTTAGAGTTTTTTTTTTGGGGGGGAGATTTTTATGAAGTGAGCAGAATGATTATACAATGACATACAATGATATATGATGACAACTTTATAAAGACAAATCAAAAGATTTAAGAAACTGATTCATGCAAAGATTAACCTCAATTCTAGAG
Source organism: Antechinus flavipes (assembly GCF_016432865.1). Taxonomy (NCBI): domain Eukaryota; kingdom Metazoa; phylum Chordata; class Mammalia; order Dasyuromorphia; family Dasyuridae; genus Antechinus; species Antechinus flavipes. The sequence continues at coordinate 467,250,333 of NC_067399.1, read as the reverse complement.
GGCCGATAACACTTGTAATCTCCTCACAGAGATCCAAAATTATACGCACATTTTTTAGACAAGTCCAGTTTGGGAATTTGTTTTGTTAACTGTATATTTGTTACACTTTTCCCCTCCTTTTTTCTCAATGGGAAAAAGGAGAGAGTGAAGAAAGTAGTGAAAAAAGTTTAAAAAAAAAAAAAAAGGTCATTGAGATATCTCTAAAAAAAAATTATGGTTCACAGAAAAGGTTTGAAAGAATTTTGTATGATCAGAGTGAATTTATTAGATATTTAAAAAGAAGAGTAAGCCATACATAAGATATCTACAGTTTCATGGCCATGACAGAAAAAAGAAAAAAAAAAAAAAAAGGAAAGAAAGAAAAAGATGAAAACCCTCTGCCCTACAAGATGACAGTCCATTGCCAAATCTGTCCTCAAAACCTTTCTAGCTTCATAAGGTTAGTTAGTACTTGTACCCTATTGGATACAACCTTTGAGAACCAAAGTCTTATCTTTTCTGTCCTATGAAAGAATTAGAAGGTGGATTTACTAGGACTAAGGAAAAAGGTGGAGGAGGTTACCCTGAAACAAAGGAAGTAAAAGTCTACCTTTCCTTGGCTTCTGATCTCATCACCCATTTGGTGATTTCAGAATGTTTGTGTTATAGGCCTCAGGTAGTCCCTATGCTAAGAAGAGGGGATCTGCTTCCAAAGCTAGGATCAATACTCTACTCCCTAGTGAGTCTTTCTTTCTGAAGGAAGCTCTTTTCTGATAAATTTTTTTGTGCATAGCTGTCCTGCTGGAATTTCCTATTTTAGATTCCTTCCCCATGTTGACAGTACTGACCCATTTCTGGGTGTTGACACTCAAGCTGTTCTTTCTACCAACCAGAATTGAAGATTGTAAAATGTCAGAAAGATATATTCTAAGGTAGGTAGCCACAATCTTTGCATTAATTTAGAGATCTTTGGTATCTTGAAGGAAGCAACTTCTGCCTGAAGTTTTTCTGTTTAGTATAGGTCTGTGTATAGTAGGTACTTGATAAATGTTTTGTTGGATGGGAGGTCGGAGAGGGAGGGAATGGGCCAGATAGTGTACTAATGAAGATTAGATTTGGAGTCAGGATTTGTGTTCAAATCATCTGTAGAATTTGGGGTGTAGATTTGGGCTAGATCAAGGGATCTTAAACTTTTGGGTGTCATGAATACCTTTTGGCAGTCTGGTAAAACTTGGCATTTTCTCAAGAATAATATCACTTTTAAAAATACATAATTGAAAGAAATACTAAATTTCAATTAGGTTTTAGTGAAAATAAATACCTAATTTTTTTCAATCCGAGTTCATGAACTCCCTAAAATCTATCCACAAACTTCTGTCTAGATTCTTAGACTAGATCTGAGGTATCAATAACACTTCCTGTCCAACACTCAGACTGAAGCCTGAACCAGATTAAAGTGTAATCGGGAAATATTTAACAAAATAAATAAAAAATACAATAAAACACAGATGGTGTTAATATCTGGTTTTCTAAGTCATTATGGGGCCTGCAGGAATCTTTATGTACAATCTAAAGACCTCCATTTCTAATTGAGTTTGATGTTACTGGAGTACATCATTGATAAGGTCTTTTCCATCTAGTGTTTTAATATCTATATTACTAATCTCATAGGCATCTATGAAGAAAAGGCTTTATCAGTTTTAAAAGTCTTAGGTAATTTAAAAAGTTGTTATTGTTAAATCTTTCAAATCTAATTTTTAGTTGGTTGTATAATTTTATTACATTAATATAGTATCTTCTGAGCATATACTGCAAAGGTCCACTTTATATTTTAAGTCTCCATCTTGTGGAATTGCCTGAGCAGTACAGCCTTGGGCCTTTCTTTAGTGTTAGATCCTTTTTAATCCACTAGGAGGCAACAAGTCCAAACCAAAGAGTGAAAGCCTGGAACCTGAGTGAGTTATTTGCCGTGATGGAATTAAAGCTGGAAAAATGGTAGAAAAATAGAAAATATGGTGCAATTACGATATTTTTTTGTTTACCCAGTGCTTTAATATTATTGGTTAATAATTAAACAGAAATTCCACTGATCCTATGAGATATAGTGCAGATTTGCAGTGCAATTCATTCATTTTACAAGTTAATCTCACCTATACAGTTTTAGTCTATGCATGACTCTTGGGCAAGTCACTTTTCTTTGTGTTAGCAGTCATACTTAAACTTGGCATTTGCTGTCTACAAAAATCTCACACACAAAAAAGAAAGAAACAAAACAAAACACAGAACCAGTAGTGAAAATAGGATTTAGGGATATAACATCAAGAACTTCCTTACTATCATGCTTAAAAAACCAACAACTATGTTTTATGTGTTAAATGGTTTAAATATATTAATAATATAATTATCATTGTATTTGGGCCCGAAACTGCTTCTTGGGCTACTGCTCATCCTAGGTTTATGGCTATAACTCCTTTTGCTAGAGAGTGAAATTGTTTGGACCAGGCCTTCTAGCACAGCTCCTACTTCACTAGAAAATATACAATAAATGACACTTTACTTTGAGAGGGATCTGGTTTGCTTATGGAACTAGGCATTGGAAGAGTTGCATTTTTTTAAGTTATCATAAAACAATGCAGATTTCTTGGTCTTGCTATTTGTCTTACGGAAGAAAGTTGCAGAAGCACATTTCATATTTGTATTATCTTCTCAATATTCCCTAATATGTCAGTTGCCTTGGAACAAATTCATGTTTTCTAACTATAGATTATAAGTGAACTGACTGTAGTTCTGTTTGTCTTCTATAAAAAGATTGGGTCCCTTTCAGCTCTGATGATCTGTGTATTTTTCTGCCACCTTCAAAGGTCCCTTCCGTTCTTACCAGTCTGCAAAATTCAACGTAACTCATCAAATTTTTTTTTCAGCAGCTAACTTGCCCAAGGCCTTGGGGTGTACAACAAGGATAGGTTAAAAAAAAAGACAGACACCTTACTGTCAGAAATAACTATGCCACTGTTGCTACAAATAATGTTAGCAAAGGGGAGATATGAGCAAAATTCTATAACAGATTTAAGAAAGGCGACATTGCTTTTAGCATAGGGTCTTTAAGGGTTAGGAGAAAGCTTCAAGAAAGAGGAAGCCCCTGATCTGGGCTCTGAAGGAAAGAAAGCAGGTCAAGATGTTGGGGGGGGCATCTGTGCCCCCCACATCGGACAGTCAGCAAAGATAGAAGGGGAAGGGAAATATGACACATGCTAGAATGAATGAGTGAGTGAGTGCTGCGATCAGGGTGTTCAAAGGTAAAGCGGTGCCACTTCATGGAGGATTTAGTATACTAGGATTAAGATTTTATATTGCATTGTATGTTTACAACAATGGGGAGCCTGCCATGTAAAAATAAAAATCAATAGCACACTTCTAAGTCATTTTACAAAATATTTTCTTCCCAGTAATGCTTTACATAGTGTAAATGGTGTCCCAGTTTTTAAGATAAACTGAGGATCAGAGAGGCGACCATACAAGTAACACATAGAAAAGCTGGGGGCTGAAACCCAGATATTCCTGTCAATCTAGTGCTCTTCCAGCTATTGTGCCTCTTGTTAGAGGCTGAGGTCTTTAACTCAGTAGTTAAGTTGTGGTTCTTGCCCTCCCTGAGCTTCATGTCAAGCAGATAGAGAAATAGAATAAATAGGAGAGAACTGTGATTTCATTGCTGTGGATGCTCTCATCTGGGCCATGGTAGATAGTATGCATGAGCTGGCGGCTGAAAAAATTAATCTGGTAGTCAGTTTTGTTGTAATGAGTTTCTTGACTGATCTGGGGTGGTCCTCACATCATAGACAATTTCTGACATTGTTTGTCTTTCAGGTCTGTTAGGGCCTACTAGAGGTGCTTCTCTGTTGTATGAGAAAAGAATAGTGGCAGCTCACATTTCTGTAATGAGATCTGGTTTACAGTACAACAATCCTGGGAGGAGTCTGAGGAATAGATTTTTACAGAAGAGGAAATTGAAGGTTTGGGAAGGGAGGGTAGTAATAATCCATTGGATTATTTTAGTTTAAGAGTAAGATTTAACTAATTTAAGATAGAGAAAATTGCAAGAAGTCTTGACCAAAAACCAAAATCAAGAATTTTTTTCCTTTCCTAATTCTCTCTAATTGATTTCTTGGTTTGCTCTGAGAAAAGCCAGATGCTGTGATAAACAGACACAGATTAACAAAGAGGTTTCTAACCTAGCTTCCAGAAGTTGAAGAGAAAATTAGAGGAAACAGTCTAAGATCTTGACTGGGGATGAGAGGCATGGAGGGAAAGAGAAAGACCACCAGAGGATCAAGGGAGAAGAAGATTGTTCCTAAATAACATAAAACTCAGATTACTGCCTATGGAGATTAGATTTTCTGGAAATTCTCAAAAGAAAATAGAACATTGACCCACTGACTGTTCTGAATGGTTTTATGCAATAAGTAGCTTAGAGATATAAAACTTATATTTGATCATCTTCAGAATATCTTCTAGTCTGTTGAATTCTCTTCTAGTATGTAATCTACAAATGTCTTACTGAAGAGATGATTATGTTCAGAAGAGTCAAAGAAGCTTTCTGCCCTCATCTTTTCTGGGTTGCCCCTTGCTACATTGTCAGTAATAGAATCCTAAGATGTTTTGTACGGAGGGCCCTTAGAACATAGTGTGTTGTATGAGAAAGGGGGCTTTGTATGAGAAAAGGGGGCTTCAGAGAGCTTCTAGTTTGTAGAAGAGAAAACTTGGGATCAGGGAGAAGTGATTTTTGTACACAGACTTACAGAAGGCAAAGTCATCAAGCCAATACAGCAGCAGCAGCAGTAGTAGCTATTGTTCATTACTATTGCTTGCTAATGCTTATTTTTTGTTACAGTTTGGTTGTGGTCAAGTTTCTGACTTCATTTGGTTTTTTCTTGGCAAAGATACTAGAGAGATTTACCATTTCCTTCTCCAGCTTATTTTATAGATGAGGAAACTGAGGCAGACAGGATTAAGTTAAGAAGTGTCTGAGATCAAATTTGAACTTGGGAAAATGAGTTTTCCTGATTCTAAACTACTTCCATGATTATCTAAGTAGTTTCTGAGTTAAAGCTAAATTGCCTTGAGCCATGTGACCTTCTGTTGCCTTAATCCACTGGAGAAGGAAATGGCAAACTATTCTAGGATTTTTGCCAAGAAAATCCCATGGACAGGATAGTCCATGGAGTCATGAAGAGTCTCATACAAGGTGTTTTGAAAGGGAAGTTTTTCCAGGATTCAGGAAAGACTTCATTCAGATAGAAGATAATTCTTGTATTGTATCATGAGGGAAGAGAGGAATTCTGTGAAGCAGAGGAAGGAAGTGTAGTGCATATGGATAGCCAGTTTTAAGATTGAGACAGGAGATGGTATTTTACCATATTGGAAGAGAAGACTGGTTTTGGCTAGATTACAGGCAGGAGTTAGGAATAATATACAATGTGGCTAGAAAGATAGGTTGGGATACTTTGTAAAGGACTTTAAAAGCTAACTAAAAGAGATTAAATTTGGTTCCATAGGCAATTTGAGTTACTTGAATTTATTGAATGGGGAAATAATGGAATTGAGGCAGGTAGACCACAAGATTATTGCAAAATTGTACATGAATTCATATTCTCTCTCTCCCTTGTCCCAGATTATTAATGCCTTTTGTTTTTTGAAAGGTTTTTGCAAGGCAAATGGGGTTAAGTAAGTGACTTGCCCAGGGTCATATAGCTAGAAAGTGTTAAGTGTTTGAGGTCAGATTTGAATTCAGGTTCTCCTGACTCCTGGACCAGTAATCTAGCCACTGCACCATCCAGCTGTTCCTACTAATGTCTTTTGTATCTCTCAAATTAGAAGTCCCATGGGACATTTCACATTTACCATGTTCAAAACTGAACTGTCACTCATTATCTTTGCCTACAAACCCTTCCTCTTCCAAATGGAACCATTATCCTCAGTCATCCATTTTGTGTCATCCTTGACTCCTCACACTCACTTCACACATCCAGATCCAGACATATCCTTGCCAAACCTTGACATTTCTACCTTCGAAACATTTTTCATTTATGTTCTTTGCTCTTTATCTACACAACAACCACCATACTTGTTCAGATCCTCATCTCTTTCTTACTAGTTTTTCTGCCTTACCTCTCTCCCTACAACCTCTCTTCTGCTCAGTTGCTAAATGATTCTTCTCAAGCATAGATCTGACCATGTTATTCTCTTTTTCAGTATACTCTAAGGGCTCAACGTTGTTTAAAAAAAAAAAAAACATAAAATATAAAGTCTTTTAAAGCTCTTCAACTTAGTGCTTTCCTCCCTTTCCAGAATTTTTGCACTGTGATCCAACCTTATTGACCTATTATCTCTCCTACCCAATATACATATACATACTTTTTATAGACTACACAGATTCAATTTCTTAAACTATCTTGAGACTTTTGGTCATCTGGATTGTCTGTTCTGAATATACTGCAGCTTGCTTGGCACTTAACTGGGTAATCATTTCTTGTCACTTTTGTAGGTATCAAAGTAGCTCCTAAACAAAGGCTGTGATCTATATTTCTTGTGGATGTGTCCTCCACTCTCCTCCACATATGAGCAGAGTCAAGACAGTAGAGTAAAATCTACTCTCACTGATATAGCAGGGAAGAAACCTATAAAATTTATGAAGTCCTTGGCAGGAGATAGCTGGAATGTGAGAACCATCTGAAGGAACCTTCCTGATTCCTCCCATCTGCTAGTTTCATTCCTTTCAAACTGCCTTGTAAAATATTTCTCCTTTTCTGTGAAAATAACTCTGATCCATTCTGGCCCTAAGGAATAGTGATTTTTCCTTAATAAAATCTTTCGTGATCGTTCTTGGATACTATATTGTGTACAGACAACTCATAAGATTTTCAGATGTACAGATATTAAAATTTTCAATTGGCTTTGATCTTGCTTCCAAAGAGGTAGCTCTAGCTAGAGTGGAAATAGCATTGTGTTGGGGGGCATTTTGGTTCAAACTCTAGCTGTGCCACTTGGTATCTCAGTGACCTGGAAGTAAAGGACTTGCCCCAATCAATCTATAAGTGAAAGGTTAGACTTAGGGTGGAGATCATAGCTTTACAGGTAGAAGAGTCAACAGTTGCCAGAATACTTGCCACAAAACAAGTACTTCTTTAATAAGTGTTTGTTGACTAACTCAGAAATGAACTAGTTCAGTCCTCTCATTTCATAGAAAAGGAAGCTGTTACCAGAGAGTAAAAAGACTTGTCAGTCAGGTCACAAGTGATAAAGCCAAAATTTGAACCCATTCCTTCTAAGTGCAGATCTATCTATTGTACCAGACAGCCTTCACTAGGTGATATCTAAGCTATCTTGTTATCTCTAGATATTGTGTTATTATTCCTATTATCTCAATCCTTAGTGGTCATTTGACATCCTTTGGCTTTCATTTCAGCAATGGAGTCTTACTGGTTTCATCTTGTCTGATCTCATTCATGTTTCCTCCTTTTCTTCCAAACTTCCAAAATAAGTGTCAACAGATAATGGCAAAGTTAGTGAGAATCATTTTTGAGTATCCTACTGAATATGATTCTTGTGTTGGGAATCTGTGTGTCTAATCCAAAGCTTAAGTATATAATAAATTATTCATGACCAGAGCCGTTGTTTTTCCATTATCATAAAAGATTTAGTGGACTCATAGCAATATTACATAATTCTAAAAGCCATCATGACATTTTAATTTTAGCCAAGAAGAAATTTGTGACTATTTTCTTGGCCTTTGTAACTCAAATTTCTTATCTAGGAAATCAAATCCACAGAAACTGTGATGAGTGTGCCTTCTTAGGTTTGGATAGAAATATAGGCTAACCCTAAAGAGCAACTTTTTAACTGATTCCATCAAACCATTAGACAAAAAAGTATTCCAGCAGCAGTTCCCCAGGAGCAATATCTATGTGGGCCTGGTACATAGTGAAATGTAGGACAATTAATGGTGCTAGGTTCAGCCAATGGGTTAGAGTTTTATTCGCCATTCAATGAATTTTTGGGACCATTGGCTGAAGGATTTAAGATAGTATGTTGAGTTTTTTTGTTTGCTTATTTGTTTGCCATTAATGTGTTTTGTTATACTTCAGGAGATTGATCATTTTTGTCACTGTGAGAATTCCCTCTAGACTTGACTTTCTTTGACCAGCACTGATCACCTGGAGTTAACCTCACTGATGAGGCTCTCTGCACTTAGCTAGGCTGGTCTTTATGTAATAGACACTAGTCTATCATCACTGGTTTCCTCATTAAAGCCTTTTATGTTAGGTATTGGTCTTGCCAGATCATGTTCCTTGCTGGCAGAACCTTCAAGAACAAATTCTCCTCTGTGTTAAGATAACAAAACCAACAACACTGTATAGGATTGAGGAGGGTTGGGGGTGGGGTGGGAAGGGCAGTAGTGCAGGGGACCTTTGGTTAGTGATGATATAATGAAATTACATTGTTCTGAGTAATTATCCTATTGACCATTAGCTATATGTGGGAAACTTTTAAGAGATTTAAGAAACAAGCACTTGGAATTTAGTAAATTCCTCCAAAAACAGATAAAACCAACTCAAAATTCTACTTCTTGTTTAAGTCTTGGGACAAATATCCCCTTCAGAAAGTCAACTCTATATTGATTTTTGTTCTATCTGACCATACAACTTTGAACATGGAATTTTACAAATTAATGTTAATCTCAACTTGATCCTCACTGTAGCAAGGCAATACCCCCCTCTTTGATTAGTTTATCATTCCTCCCATGCACCATAGCAACTTTCCTAAACCTTTTTAACCCTCTTCAGACTTTCCATGTCACCCTTCTCTCCACTCTGTCAAAGCAGAGTTATACCTCATATTTCTGTGAAGTGAGACAATTTGATTAGAACTCCCTCTTCTCCACTCATTTCATATCACTCAAATGTTTTCCCCTATGATCTTCTTTGTTCTATTTGTGCAAACAATTTAATTCTATGCTATCTTCTCTTAGCAGATTATTTTCTCTTGGTAATCTTTAATCTCTTACTGTCTACTTGCTGCTTCTTACTGCTTACAGACATGCTCATATCCTATCCTTAAAAAAAAAAAATCCCTGACTTGACCTCTCCATCTTACTGCCCTTTACATCTCTGTTTTCCTTTGTGCCTCTGGCTACGTCTCATCATTCAACTAAAACAGTTTTTTCCAAAGTTACCAAGGATCTCTTAAATGGCAAGTCCAATGACCTTTTCTCAGTTCTTATGCTTCTTGACCTCTCTGCAGCCTTGGCACTGTCAGTCACACTCTAGTTGATACTAAGTTTCACTCCTTTATCCTGATTGTCCTGTCTGACTACTCCTTCTCATAAGGTACTTCTTTGCTGGATCTTTATGTCACTTCCATTAACTATGAATGTGTCTACATAGCCCTTTTTATTTTTCTCTCTCTATTACTTATAATAACCTTAACAGGTTATTATAACTTCATAACTATTAATAACCTCAACAGTTTCCATGGATTCAGTTATCTCGTCCAGATGATTTTCAGATCTTTTTATCCCTCCTCTAATTTCATATGATCTTTAGTCTGACATCTCCAAATGCCTTTTGGCCATACAGCTGGGTGTGGTATAGCTGTCTTTAACTTAACATGTCCAAAATTGAGCTCATTATTTTTGTTTTTCCCTAAACTCTCCCTTATTTCTAATTTTTTTTATTGTCATGGAGGATATTGACTATCCCTGTAGTCACTTAGGCCCTCAACCTAGATGTCATTAACCCCTTATGCTCTCACTTTCCATCCAATCTTTTCTATGTCTTATCGATTCTATCTTTGCAACATCTCTCATATATTCCACTTTTCTTTTCTGAAACCACTACTACCCTAGTGCAGGTCCTCATCACCTTATACTTAAACTATATAGTCTGCTAGTTAGTGTCTTTGCCCCAAGCTTCTTTTCATATAGATTACAGTCTATCCTTCACTTAGCTATCACTGTAATACTCCTAAACACAGATCTGACCATGTCACTTCTTTAATACTCTTTAAAAATTATAGCAGGACCAAATTTTTAAAATGTTGTATTTGGCTTTTAAAGTCCTTTGTAACTTAGCTCCTTTTTGCCTTCCCAGTTTTCATTATATTCTCTTCCTTTCCAAGTATTCTATAATCTAGTGACATCAGCCTCTTTGCTGATCTTTTTGAAGTTTTTGTGGTGCAGTAGTTGAGGTTAATTAAGTGATTTGCCCAAGATCACACACTAGTTAAAGTGTCTGAGGCTGCATTTGAACCAAGGTTTTTCTGACTCCAAGGCCAGGGCTTTATCCATTGCACCATCTAACTGTTCTTCCTTGCTAGTCTTTGTAAAAGACATATTCATCTTAAGATTTCATGCCTTTTCATTTGCTCTTCCCCATGTCTGAAATGTGCTTTCTTGTCTGTTTTCCCAAAAGTTTCTTCAAATCCTAGCTTAAACCTACCTTCTGTAAGAAGCCTTTTCAGGCTTCCTTACTACTAGTGCTTTCTAAGATTACCTTCTATTTATCCTGGGTATTTTGTTTTTATAATTGTTTTGTTTGCATGTTGTCTCTCTGATAGAATGAGAGTTCCTTGACATCAGAGTTTGTTTTTGTCTTTCTTGATATCTCTATTGCTTAGCATCATGCCTGTACTAAGGGATCATGCCTTAGTACCAAATAGTAGTTTGACTCTTTATTCACGTGGTATTATAATCATTTATATATGGGTTAATTAGTGTATTTGCAGTAAGTAATGACGGAAGAAACATACCAAGGACTTTGAGAGATGGAGGTGAGGCAAGAAATCATGCCAGATGTGGAAAAACACTGTGCAAAGACATGGAGAGCTGGAAAATGGAATACTGGTCCATTTTGGCTAGAATTTAGATGAGGATAAATTTGTAAAGTAAGCATAGAAAGAATAGGCTAAATCCAGGCTATATAGGATTTTAACAATACCAGTATGAATAATTTGTATTTTATTTTGGAGATATGGGGGTTGAAACTGATGGAGTAGGTTAGTACCCAGGTCTGACTTGTATTTTAGGAATATTATTTTGGAGGCCGGGAGAGTTATTTAGAGAGGGATTGTGGTGCCCCTGCAAGATTGAAGGCAAATATATCATCTATCTATATCTATACACACACGTATGTATGTATGTGTCTTCCCTAATGCCAAGAACAGAACCCTGTATGGAGCAAGTGCTTAATAAAATGATTTTTGAGGTTAAAGCTGAAATTAAAGACATTAGCAAAAGGCAGTCAACTTTAGACCAGATTCAAAATATAAGGCAGATACCAATGCTTCCTCCTTTAGTTATTTGATCCGCAGTTTGCATTCATTGATCAGTGAGTTGATTAAGATTAGAAACCCACCGACAGCAATGAATGTTTATTGCAGACATTATAATTTCCAGAGTTAGGATTTAGGGATCATCTCTCCCTGTGTATTCTTGGCTTTTCTTTCCCAACAGAAATCCCATCTGAGAATTGATTCTGATCAGTGGTAGTCTTTTTTCTCTAGCATCAGGATGAGAATAGGAATTTACTTTTTGAGAATAGGAATTTATTAGGTTAGGATTCACTGGCATCATTTTTTAAATGATGATCCTGAAGCCTTGAGAAGGGAAGAGAATTGCCCAATACTCATGCAAGTTTGAAATAAGTAAAGTTGATTCTTGGGTATTTTTGGACTACATCTTAGAAGCTGGTGTTAGTGCTAAGATTATAGAGTATTGGAGCTTTGAGGACCTTAGTGATAATTTGTTCCAACTTCCTTATTTTAGAATAGGAGGAACTGAGGTCCAGTCAGGGGCATGCATGGCTTATTCAAGATACTCTGGTGACTTACTAGTAAAGTTATTCATTTTCATTCTGCTGTTTTTGTCATAGTGACCATTTTCCCATCCTGTTTGTCTTTTTAAAAATGATTGTGACTTTTGTAGGTCGCTGGACTTGGAAATAATAATGTATGGTTTAAAATAAAATGATGCCTAAATAAGTAGAATAGTTAAATAATTTTTTCAAGGTTCCACAGTTAGTTAGTAGAAGGGCTGGATTTCGAGGACTGAATTACTTTGTCTCTGGTGCTTTTTTCACTATTATAATAATAAGTAGCACTTACATAGCATTTAATGTTTGCAGTGTACTTTAGAAATAGTATCTCATTTTATATTTATAACAACAATAGGAAGTAGTTATATTATCCTCATTTTACAGTTAAGGAAACTGAGGCAGATAATAGTAAAAGAGACTAGTCCAAAGTCACACAGCTAGTAAAAAATATTTTGAACTTGAGTTTTCCTGACTCTAGGTTCAGATTTCTATCCACTAGATCACCAAACTGCTCCTATACCAGTTACTGGACCACCTAACTGCCCTTGTATAGTTATTTGAAACATCTGCTTCTTTCAGTTTCTATTACTGGGTTTGTTCTCATGTTGCAGTATTGATAATTATATGTAAAAATGAGTCAAGAGCAGTTTTTATATTTTAAGCTGAAGAAAATTATTTGAAAACTTCCCAGTGATGTCTTTTCAGGAATAGCTATGTAACCTAGTAACTTTTTTACAATAACATTTTTTACTATTGCCTATAAATCATGCTTTATTGAGTAGTGCATCTGATAAACCTCAAGGTACAGTCAACGGTCGATGGTTTCTTTTAAATCTGAAAACTCACCGACAGCGTTGAATGTTCACTGAAGTTATCTGTAGGTTGCTCTCCATATGCTCTTTGTGCATATATATTTTTTCTTGCATCTCTTTTCCATTTGAAAGATTGTTGATAGCTGCATATTCCTTTCAGGAACTTACATCACAAGTGTTTTAATTTGGAAATGGAACTGTGTGTTAGAAAAGAGCTAATAAATTGCAGGACTGTGAGATTATAGATAAACAGTCACACTTGAAGAGAATACTGAGAGAGCTGCTTTTTTTTGCATGGTGCTGATTGGCAACTATGAAAACGTCGCATTCATTTTTATATTGGCTATTTTAAACCCTATCTTCACTTAAGTAATCCTTTGATAACTTATTTCAAGAATGAAGGTGACTGGGTTTTTGTAGGTTTATGCTAGGATAGTGTAATCTTTGATTAGTTCTGCCAGACAACAAGTCTTTGAGGATGGGCCTGCCTGGAAATGGACTATATGTGTCCAAGAAACATTCTATCAGAACCTCATTTCCAGAGGATTTATCCCTAAAGATTTAATTTTTTCTTTGGATTGTGGCAGTTCATGGAGACTTAACTGTCTATTGAAGTATAACTATATTATAATAATATTAAATGATAGGAGTTTTACATGTTCGTAGGACTAGAATGGATGATAGAGATTAGCCTTTCATTTTACAGATGAAGAAACTGACACTGAGGAGTAATGACTTGTCCACATTATATGGGTTTCAGATTTGGGTCTTTTGACTACAAATTCAGAGCTCTTTCTTATCTGATGGGTTCTTCTGTCCATTTCAATGAAGATATTGAAATAGTATTTTGACCTAAACTATTTGCTTAAAACTTAAAATTAGATATATATTCCTAGAGCTCCTACCACACCCTACAAGTCATAACTTGTTTTATTTCTGTATACTTGACAAAGGGGATTAAGAGGTTCTCATAAACCATTTAAAATTTTTCTTTTGAAGTTGTTCTCCCTTCAATAAAACATTTTCTCATAATTCAGTACAGTTAAGCAAAACAAACATGCATTTGTCCATGACTGAAATATGTTATCCATTCTTCACCTCTTGTCTACTATGCCTGCTGAGAGGTACCTTAATTCGTTTTTCAAAAATTCTACCCTGTGGAGAGATATAGTGATTCACAGCAGAATGGCCCTTTTAAAATGTATAATATTCTTTTGACAACAATGGAGATTTGTAATGCAAGCAGTATTGTGTTATCTTTCCCATTTTAGAAATGCAGTGTTTTACAGTAGAAAGGGCAGGGACAGAAAAGAAAGGGACAGGAGTTTGAATGTCTGCTCTTAAACTACCTGGGCAAATTATATATCCTTATGACCTTTTATTTTTATTTTTTATTTATACAATGGGTATAATACTACCTGTATCATCTATCTGTATGTCTTTAAGGGCTATATCAATTTGAACTACTACTAGTGCTTCTTTGGATGATGAATCTGAACTTCTGAGAAGGAAACCGAACTATCTGTAGCCATATGTGTTAGTACTATAACTGCAGTTCAGAGTTAAGTTGGCCAACTCCCAATTCTAGTATTTTTGTTATATCAATCTGTCCCCATTGGGCTAAGTAGAATACTTACTTCCTTAGCAGAATGCCTCTTCTACTTCAACTATGGGAGTGGTGGGCAGCCAGCAAATGACAGAGTTCTAGAGACAAGAGGTAAAAAAAAGTATTCAGTAATTTGTCTTAGAGTGTCTCTAGGAAAATACTTAAATCTAGTAGAGTTAACCAGTACATTAAATAAGGCAGTCATGATCCAAAAAGGTTTTGTCAGGTTAAAATGTAATTTTAAATTTACTAATTTAATATGGTGTGTGTGTGTGTGTGTGTGTGTGTGTGTGTGTGTGTGTGTGTGTGTGTGTATTTAATATAAAGTCCTTCATTTAGGTTTTTAAAACAATCGGATACACTGGTACAAGGTGGAAAAGATATGACTGGCAGTACCTGGATAGTTGTACTAATCTGCAAACTCAGCAAGGTCAAGAGTGTCAAATGACATTCAGAAAATGAAACATAAACTTAGAGTTCAGAATAAGAGTCTCTCTGCTCTGGTCAGACCCTGTCTGGAATATTGTGTTCTATTCTAGTTACTTGATTTTAAGGAAGGTTATGAACAAACTGAAGTACATCCAAAGGGCTTTGAAATTATTTAGCCTTGTCCCATGAGGAAGGTCTGAGGAAATGAATGAGGGGTTTAGCCTAAAAAAGGAAATTTAGGAAGAATGTGACAGCTGTCTTCAAATATTTGAAGGATTTGCATGGAAGAGAGATTAGATATATTCTATTTGTCTTCAGAGGATAGAATGAGGAGAGTACAGTAAAGCAGTTTCACAGATTGAGGTTTTAAAAAAAAGTTTCTCAATTTTCGTATCTGAGAACTTGAACTTGCTAGTCTTCAAGTAGGGGTGAATAACTACTTCTCCAGAATGTAGAGAAGATTCTTTACTGGTATGGGTTTGATTGGATAAGTCTTTCGAAATTCTTTCCTTTGAGATTTTGCATTTTTAATTGGCGGTATTCTTAATCTCTCCTTCAAGTTGAAAATTAGGAAACCAGTCAGGTGGTACAAATTTTAAACATAACCAAAAAATTAGATTAAAAAAAACCTCACCAAGTATTTGGTTTGAATGTTATTTGTGTTACATCATCAACTTGATTATCTTTTCTTCTATCAAAACAATGAAGGCAATTGACTTTGCCCCAACCCTCAGTGTTATAACTGTAAATTTTATATGGGGGGAAAAAATTACACTATTATTACTTCAAAGTTGAAAAATTTGTTAAATGGGAAAGGTAACAACATTTTTACCTCAACTAAAAACTGTTCTTACAAAAATTGATTATTACATTTAAAAAACAGTGCTTAGCTTCTTGGGCATATTATTATGGAATAGTAGAAAGGATCAACTGATCAAGAGAATTTAAACCACTAGAATTTCGGCACTACTTTGGATTGTTATTTGTTTTGCATCTGAGAAAGCTGACCAGAAGATAGAAGCAGGATTTCAAGATTTTATGAAAAGGTTTGCTTTAAACTTTTATAGCTTAGTTTTTTAGAATACCCTGTATTGGTGGGTAAATGGTGAAATGACATTGGTCAGGGGAATGTTATGTAGGTATGCCTATGGATTTTTTTCTCATTTTCCCTAAGGAATTATAATAAGAAAGATTGTTATATCAATCTGTCCCCATTGGGCTAAGTAGATTTAAGATAGAAAGACCTGAAGTTTGGATTTCAATATCAGCCATTTCAAACCTTTCTCACCCTGGGTAAATCCCCTCACTTATCTGAGCCTCAGTTCTGGCTTCATTTTGTTTTGAAACTTTCGCTTTCAAATTCATTTTTATTGATCAAACTGGCCTAATTATAATCAGGCAGTGAAGTCTTAATTGCATTTGTAATATGTATGTCACAAAAAACCTGTTAAGTTTTGATACATATTACATCTTAAGCAAAAACGTTGTACATTGAAACTGCACTATTTATGTGTGAGAAAGTAAGTTGATATCTCTGAAAGAAGCTTTTAGAGCTCCAGGAAAATAAAAACATATGGCCTTTGAGTTTATTTCTCATAGTGTCATACTTAGTTAGTTTTAAGAAATATATATTACAAACATGGAGCACATTATCACTTTTTAAATGATCTTTAGATGTCATAGGATCATTGAGCTTAGAACTGGGGAGAACTTAGAACGTAGAATATAAAAGCTTATAAAAAATCTTAGAGATAAATTTGTTTAATCTATTTTAAAGAATGGTTAAACTGAGATTCAAAAGTATAAAAATGGCTTGCTCAATTTCATATAACTAGTAAGAGAACTAGGATTTGAATCCAGGTCTTTTGACCCCAAATTCAGTATTTCTTTCTACTGTATTAATTGCCTCTCCTAGATCTTCTTCAGTGACAAAGGGATTCTTGGATAAGGTCAGATGACGCAAAACTCAGCAAAATTAGTCTTGACTGGAAATCTGGATTTATTCATTTTGTCTTTTTTGCACTAAATTAAGTGCAATTTTGCACTTAATCCAAAAATAACAAGCATTTATATTCCTTAGGGTCCAAAATCAGAATTTCAAAACTTGAATTAGATCTGTAAGCAACTTTTGGACTATAGCAGAGAATCTGAGTTGAGTTTTATAGAGGTGGTGAAATAAAAAGTCACTGTTTGTGTTTTTATATAATTGGGTGAATAAGGTTATACTAGAATTTTGTAACATTGTACAAGAGTATTTGAATGCAAATGGAGAGGCTGTATAATACAAGGAAAAGATAATCTTGGGCAAATCATTTATCCTCTCTAAGCTTCAGTTCTATGGCAGTAATAGTACTTGCACTACAACATTTAATAATCAGTAAAATGCTATATAATAAACTGTCATAGTTAAGATACTAATGGCATCAGAATGTAGGTAATCTTATTAATGACATATTTTACAAGAAAAGGAGGCAGATCAGTTAGATATTGAGAGTGAGGAATGATAGATGAATAAGAGGAATTGTTTAACAGTACCTATGATATATATATATATATATATATATATTATATATATATATATATATATATATATATATATATATAATATATATATATATATATATATATATTTAAAAGCCAAGCCAAAAAAACAGAGTAAAGTTTCCAGTGAACACGTTTCAGGAAGATCAGTTGAAAACTGAGGTTTGAAAAGCTCGAATAATAATGGCATAGAATGAGAAGGCATGAGTGGATTGTATCTTTACAAGTAGAAGTAGAAGCACTAACCACATCAGTAAGATCACAGATACATTAATGATGCTATGAAATGGAATTTGGGGGGATGCCATTATGCTGTTTATTCCTATATATTTCATCTCATTCAGATGGTTCCAGAATAGTTAAAATTTACATTGCTTCAGCTGAGAAATGGTTATGTTGTTGTTAGAATACCTTAAACTTCTGGTGTCTACTCTTTGCTCTTTGGTACCTAGAGGAAACAAAGCAAAAATACAATAAAGTGGTCCATTAGCACTAATGGTGTATAATGAAGAAGAATTTGTAATATTAAATTGCTCTCTCTCTTTCTCTACACACACACACATACACACCATACCACCCTCCTCCACTCTAACCCCACCTCCCACACACAGATAATCTAACTTTATAAAATGGTTTAAGATTCATAAAACTATTTCTTCACAGCTAGATAGATAGGATGCAAGTGTTATCGTTCCCATTATACTGATGAGGCAAGTGTATCATTCCCATTAAACTGATGAGGAAACTAAGACTCAGATGATTTGAGTACAAATCTTTCCTTGTTGTATCACATCATGTGAATTAATGTGATATTAATTCTAATTTTCTCCTTTATGAAGCTCTTACTTCTTACATGCAAACTCAATGATTTCCTTGTCATTTTCCTGGGACACCTTTTTTCCTTAGAAATCACTGAGAGGTGGTTGTGTAAGTGTGTGTCTGCTTTTCTCTTTAGGCTGTTACAGATTTATTATTCAGAGTACTAAAAATAACAACTTGTTACATGTATCTAGTTATATACATTCTTAGTTATAAGATTACAGAGGTAAGAGTAGCATGGTTGAAAATCTCTAGACATGGTATTCAGTGTTTTAGTTCCAGCTCTGCCATCAATTTGCCAATCACTTCTCTCTGGACTTTGTTTTCCCATCTGTAAAAATGAGAGTTGGAGTGAATTTGAGGCACCTTCCTCTTTTCCAGTGGCTTTTATCTGATTTTATGAGATTAAAAGAATACAAAGTAGTAGCCTCATTTTAAAAATGAGGACAATTAAGCTCAGAGACTTCCTGAGTGGCAACATCAAGGGTTGAACTCAAATTTCATGACAATACTTTGTGTTAAACCCCCTTGCATCTGCAGTTACATCACAGATTTCAGATTTTATAGGATAAATATTTAGCAAATTGTGGTACATGAATGTAATGAAGTATTATGTATGCTATAAGAAATGATATATATTATGAATATGGAGAAACAAGAGAAAATCTATATGAACTGATGCAGAATGAAGTAAACAGAGTCAAGAAGACAATATTTTCAGTAGCTGTAGCAATATGAATGAAAAGAATAACACCAAAAAAATCAAAATTAAGCGTAACAAGATGATAAAGATCAAGCAGAACTTGAATAAAAAGATATGAGAAAATATCCCTAATCTCTTACATCATGTAGGTGGGAGATCCACAAGAGTTGCACATTACTCATGTATTCAAACTTTTTCAGTATGAATCAGCTGTGTTAATTTTTTTCCCTCTAAAAATACTATGTGGTATGGTTCCTAGAAGGGGTTTGGAATATAGTTGTTTGGGAAAACCATAATGAAGTAAAAACCAGAAAAATCAATAAAATCTCATTTAAAAATAATTTTGGGGGTAATGATGAAATCAAATCAATTCATCATTTGCTTTATTAAGATCTAAGGTGGATAACTTGATTTGATTATCCATTTAAATGATTCTCTAGTTTATGTGAAAAACATCTAAGAGTTTATGTGAAAAACATCTAAATTTATCATCAGCCAAAAAAAAAAAAAGTTATTATTAACTTAGGTTAGATGAAGAGTGCCTTTAGAAATCTAAATCAGAGGAAGTGAACAAAGAATCCTGCACTCTTTTCATTAGATCACATCCACATGGTACAGGGCATATTGTATAGATAGAATATGAACAAGTTTCAGAAGACCAGAGGGCCACATGAAAATCCATTTGAAGAAACTAGGAATAATTTAGCATGGAGAAGTGAAGACTGGGGAGATGCTAGCTGTCTTTTAAGTTTATGATGGGTTATCTTGTTGGGGGTGGGGGAGGGGAGATGAGATTTGTTCTGCTTGGTTCCATAGAGCAGAACTGGGGAAGGGGTGAGGAATAGGGGTTGTCTCTGTATGTGTATCTATGTCTGTGTGTCTTTTTAGACTGAATTTAAGAGTAAATTTTCTAACAATTAAAGCTATGCAAGAGTAGAATGGGGTTGCATTGGGAGGTTGTGGGTTTCTTCTTACGTAAGGCTTTTAAGTGAAGGTTGTGATGATTTATTGAACATGTAAAGGAGACTTGTACAGGGATGGATTTGACTACATGCCTGCTCTATTCTTTTCTGACTGTTAACATTCTGTATTTTGTGAACAGAAGCACCCAATGGGATCATTTGGCCATCTTTTAATCCGCATAAATCAATTGCCTTTCTATTTTATCATCTGTTCTCAAATAGTCTGTCCTATGTTTATTTTATTCTTGGATACTCAGATGGTGAATGCCTTTTTTCAGTTAATCCCTTTTTGAAACTAGCATCTTTCAGCTAATATGATTGCCATTTATAGTAATTATTTGGCTGACTAGCACTTTAGTGAGATTTGTAGTCAAATTTTATGTCTAGGTCATTTTAAAAAGCAAACATTTCCAACTCGTTTCGATACATGTCAGAGAGTAGGAGATATTTATCATGTGATCTAGAATGTAAGGACCAGAAGGAAACTTAGAATACAGCCTATTAATACAAAGTCTTGGAGTTGGAAGATAACTTTAGAAAGCAATTAGTCCAATTCCCTCATTTCACGTATGAGCCATCACTCCCAAGTTGATAAAGGAATTTGTCCAATCACAAAGTTAGTAAACAAACCCAAGAGTATTACCAACATCTGTCTGGCTGTGTGATCAATGTTCTTTAGATACTCGCTACTTCAAGATGCTGCTCACAATCCTTGCTTGGGTTCGTGATTTCGATTTTTGTAGCTACGCACTGATAAGACAACTTTATTTTCTAAAAGGGATTGCTTGTTTAAAAGTTACATGGGGATATCTGAATGAATTTACCATATAATTTGCTGTGAGATTTCTTTTTCTTTTGGTAGAACAGACTAAAACTAATGTTGGTTTGGCACTAACCCTCCCTCTTGCACTACATTTGGCTTTAATTAGAACTGGAAAAAAAAAATTTTGTGGAAATACTTATAATAGGGTAGACTTTAACCAAAATGTTTGCTTTCACAATATGAATAGGGGAAATGAGAACATCTAGTAGAGAACTAATGGTTATATAACATCAATTCAAAGACAATGTTATTCTGTAGAATTATTTGCAAACCTACAGAAAGACTAATGTTTGCTTTCAACATCAGTGAGTATTCATTTATGTATCTGGTTTCAAAGTTATTGAAAAATGCACTTTGATAATAATTTACATTTAAAGTATTTTAATGCCTCCTAGTAGTCCTGTTAAGACAGATAGTATAAATAATATCATTTCTATTTTACAAATGAGGCTGAGAGATGAAATGACTTGCCCATAGTCATACTAGTTGAGCAAGGATTTGAAATTTGACTTTCTAACTCCAAGTCCACTGTTGTTGTTTTAACAATACTATGTTGTCTCTTAACCTTCAAAATTTTTTCTTTTTTATATTTTTATTTCAGATTTTGATTTCCAGATTCTGTACCTCCCTTTTTTTTCTCCCCTTTCCTGTGATAGTAGGCAATCAAATATAGGTTATACATGTGCAATCATATAATTTAAATAAAAGGGGAAAAAAATGAAAGAAAGTGTGAAAAATGTTCTTCAGACTGTATTCAAGCAATATCAGTTCCTTCTCTTGAGGGTGGATAACATGCTTCATCATTAGTCTTTTGAGATAGTCTTGGATCATTGTATTGTGGAGAATAGTTTGTCATTCACAGTTCTTCATCAAACAATATTGCTGTTACTGTGTAAAACATTCTCTTGGTTCTGTTTACTTCATTTCCTGGTGTTAAATGAGTACTGTTCATTACTTTTGAAAGTCTTAAATAGCTTAAGTGTGTTTAACAGCCAATTAGTGAAATATGCAAAAGCGGGGATCAAGGTATATGTAATCTTTATTTTGAAATATAACAAAAAATGTATCTATTTCTTACTATTTAACTTACTATCAAATTAAAAGTTACTGAGTATTTTATACTTAACTAAACTTAATCTTTGCTCTTAGAAATTTGTCCTTGCTTATGTAAATTATAGAAGTGTTTAAAACACTGTAATTGTCAATGGCTAAGTGGAAATGTTGATTCCAAGCTATTTTAATTATTTAGAGTATTTTAAAAAGTATTTATGAAAATAACTTTTCTTTGTACTTAAGGTTTTTTTTTTTTTTTTTTAATAGGAGAGTTTTCCTCCTCCATCACAAAATACAAGAAAATACAAATGTGGTGTGATCTAAAAAGTTTTACCAAGTATTTGTGAAAAGATAAATGGACTTGGAGTCCTAAGCCTTATTTTGCCACTAATCAGCTCTATGATTCTCAAACAAGTCACTCCTTCCTGGCTTAGTTTTCTTATCTGTGAAATGTCTCTAGCAATATGATATTTGTTGTGTATCAAGGGGTGTTTTTTGTGAGGAGAGTAGAGATGATCTGTGATTTTGATCAGTGTGGAAGAACTCCACTGATTCAAAAGAGCAGGTTGTCAACCATGGATATATTTCTAAATTTAGACTTTTTGGCATTGAGGGATTAAATGACTTGTCCATTTAATCACATAGGTAGGATATGTCAAATAAGGTCATAAGGTGCTTTGCAATTGAAATGCTGTATAACTAAGCTATCTTAATTCATGAAGTGCTAAAATTCTATGTTTTAAGATTCCTTGAAGTTTTTAATATTTTTTTTAAATTTTAAAATGGGTTTTAATATCCTACATTTGTTATTCAGCTATAAAATTATTCATTCTGAGGGCCTTTTCAGCACTAATATTTCTTATTCTAGTCTCTTCTCTTTCCCTCCCTTCTTCTTTAACATCTTCTTCCCCAGGCAATCCTACACGAATGTAAACCTTTAGTAGCATCAACATGACTTGAAGTGTTTAATAAATCCTGAATGTTGGGTCTTTAATGTACTTTAAAAATGTCTTTAATGTGAAATATAGAGAATTGTGAGATGTTCAGCATCACAGAGTGATAGCCTCAAGGCTGTGACTTTTTTAGGTGAAGTCACATTTGAAATGCTTTCTAATCATGGGTGAATACAAGGGGATATATAAGCGATTTGAGAAACATTGGACTATCTTCTGGAAGACGTTTATTTTAATTGCTAGTATGATTGGGGAAATAATTATAATGACTATTAGGAGCATCCAAATAATACTTTATATTGGGCCTCCTGCCAAGTGTGTCTAGCCAAGAATTGATGTCAATAGCTATGCGCCTTTTGGGCATTTCTGACAAGGCTGAAAGAACTGAGACAAGCCTTTTAAGTATTGACATACAGGAAGGGCACAGGGGATCAAAGACTGACACATGTTTTAAACATTGAAAGAATGAAATTTGGACACTAATGGTTACCATTGTCAGGAGTGGTAATGACAGTGACATAGAAAGACAGCTGATGGGCTAGTTGGCATAGGACAAAAGATACCAAACCCAGAAGATGTCACCAAACTTCCACAGTCGAGTTTGGCTGTCAGTGATTAAGCCAATTTCTTGATCTCTCTTCCCCACCCCCACCCCTCCTTTTTTTCTTTTGTAGCATAGAATCATATGAATTTTAGATCCAGAAGGAGCCTTATTGGTCATTTAATTCAACCTCCTAACTTTTTAGAGGAAGTCCAGAGAAGGGAAATTACTTGCCTACAGTTAGTAAGTAGTCTCTGATTCCAAGTTAAGTGCTGAAGACTATAGGACTTCTCCAGTATTAACTTGTAGTCATGTGACTTGTTTACTATTTGGATTTAATTGCTATTTTATATAATAACCACATATTAAGTATCAATAATATTGTTATAATTAAAAGAAACTAATACTACATTCTGTTTATCTTAATAGTTAGATCACATAGGATGATTTTGGACCTAAAACTTGAAAAATTAAAAAAAAAATCTAGTCCATGAATAAATTCAAAAATATGTTTTAATAACTTATATTTCTAATATGCTTTAAAGTTTACATGAAGCACTGAGCCTGTAAGATAAATCAATTGCTTTTTAAGATGCTTTTCAACTTTCATAATGTGCATGCTAGCACCCTATATTCTAGCTCTTCAGTTATATAAAACAAAATAATCTCTGTCTTGTATTATCAGAAATAGACTCAGGCAGAAAGGAGATTTTTTTTATCCCCATTTTGCAAAAGATACTGAGGTCAACAGGAAAGTAACTTGCCCTTAGTTACTGTACTAACAGTACAGTAAACCTTAAACTATAGCACAGCACTACCATAGGAATCCAGATCTTCTGCAAAAGGATAGGGCTTTTCCCACTGTACCAAAGTATAGTTCTTTTGGCTAAAAAAGTTATGTGAAAGAATCTGAATTTGGAACTTGGACTTGAACTCAGGTCTCTATATTTCAACATTTATTAGCTTGTAATCTTTGGTAAGTCACATATTCTGGGAGTTTCATTTCCCTTTTGAAAAAAAATGGCCAACATTTTGTAAAATGGAAAAGAGATAGTTTCTTAGCAATGTGATCCTAGCTACATCATTTCTCCTCCCTCATCTGTAAAATGAGTATGATAATGTTTACTTTACAAAGTTATTGTGATGGTCAGAGAACCTGTAAATCAAAAAGCTCTATGTAAACTCTTGGCTGTTTGATGTGACTTTGGGCAAATGATTTATTCGGTCTCATTCTGCTTTTTCATCTATAAAGTAGGAGAAATATTTGTGCTATCCATCTCAAAATGGTCATGAGGAAACTTTTGTGTAAACTTGGAGGACATTAATGAAACATGAGTTCTT
Organism: Antechinus flavipes; assembly: GCF_016432865.1. Classification (NCBI taxonomy): domain Eukaryota; kingdom Metazoa; phylum Chordata; class Mammalia; order Dasyuromorphia; family Dasyuridae; genus Antechinus; species Antechinus flavipes. The sequence goes on along the minus strand of NC_067399.1, from coordinate 467,225,904 downwards.
ATTCCTGATGTATTAGACATTGGAGTAATAAGTCTTTTGTGTTTAGGTCCCATCCTAAAGTGGTATAGATGGATTGAAGATGAATTAATGGGTTTGCTAAGTGCAGTGGCCTGTATAGTGACAAACAGCTAAAATCAACATAGTATATAGTAGCAAGGTCTTAAATTATGATAGCATTTTCTTCTTCTGAAAGAATGGTTTTGATATGTAGTCACTGACAAATCTTTGTTACTTATACAGATTCATACATTTTCTTCTGTATTTATTTAGGTGAAATTGAATTCTAGCATTCCATGTTGTGGGTTTTTGTTGGTCAGCAACTTTCCTTTGTAGCTATCTAAACCTAAGGGCTACACGTAAGTTAAATGTTTTATATGGCCTAGAGACTAGTGAGTGGCTAAGCTCTTTGTAAAGCTTTGTAAAGATAGCTAATTTACATCTAGCTTTATAAGATCATAAGAGTTAAAACTTTAGGGATGTTCTAATTTCTACATTTTACAGATAGGAAAATTAGGGCCTATTGGCTTTCTCAAAGTTTCATAGCTAATATATAGCAGAGATACCATTTGACCTTGGGTCTCCTAAGTCCAAATCCATAATTCTTGCCTATATACCTTGTCTAATTTATATGCTAAATTTCCACTCTTATCAGTACACACAGATTTGGTTTTTAATATCGCAGATTTCTCATAGAAAAAAATCTTCTTAATAACAGGAGTAGCATAGAAAAAACACTGAGGTGGGAATCAGAGGATCTAGATTCTCATCCTACCTTTGCTATTTCTTATTTGTGCAACTGAGAAAGGTAACTTCTCTGGGCCTTCATTTCCTCAAATATAAAAATAAGGATGGACAATGGAGTTAATGTTTCCAAAACAGATATTGTTGAAGTCATTATAAAATGAGAATGGGAAAGTATCTTCAGAGAACATCCAAACTTGTCCTCTGTACTCCTTTAAAAATGAATTGAGCAAACTGAGGCCTAGAGAAGTTGCATGTTCTAGAGACACATGCATATTAAAATGTAAGGCTGAAAAATTCTGTGACTTCCAAATCCAAAGCTTTCTCCACTATATCAGGAATTTAACCCCCCCAAGACTTTTGGCAAATAAGTTTAAGGTGGTACTGATGGAAGTTAATCCTTTTCTTTCTTAAAAACAAAAACCTGAAGTGGGAGAAGATGTTTACTAATGGTATCTAGGAAGACAGTTGTTTGTAGGTCACCTTCTAAAAGTGAGAAATTCCCTTAGCAAATCACCCTGAGGACACATGCCAACTCTAAACAGGGCTCTCATCAGAGAGTAATGATGTGAGAATTTGTCAGAGTGCAGCTGCCAAGGCTCAGTGTTTAATTTCAACACCATCTGTCTGCCAAAGTCTACAATTCAATAGGTTTTTTCTTCTTTAAGTAACAAATTACAACCACATATTCTTATTGTAGAGTCTTAGGGAGGAGGAAAAGGAGAAAAATTGAAATTATTGTCCAAGGCACTTATTGCCTCTTTAGAAGTGAGTGCATAGCAACTGCTTTGCCTGCCAACCTTTGTCATAATCAGTAATAAGCAATTAGAGCTGAAAGAGACCTCTGGGGTACCTGTATCTTAACAAGAATCCTCCTATAACATAGCTGACTAGTGGCCATTCAGCTTCTGCTTGAAGAATGTGGAAACTCACTACTTAAAACAATCTATTCCATTTTTAAACTGCTCTGAAGTTGGGAGATTTTTCTCTGCCCTCCTTTTCTGCCACCAACCCTTTTAAACTCTTCATTTTGCTGTCTGGGTCCAAATATATTTGGCTTAGCTTGTCAGTATCCCTCCAAAAATGTGATTTCTAAAATTGGGTGCAATGTTCTAGATATAATCTGAACAAGGCAGAATAGGAATATAATCTCCTTTATTTTCAATATTAATCCTGTAGTTTCTTCATAGCTATATTCCACTAAATCAACAATATCTTTTAAAAGAAAACATTGTTAATGATAATAATTAACATGTTGCCTATAGAGCTTTATTAATGTTGTTTCTATTAACCTTTTCTATAATCTCAACATTTTCAATTCTAATCTCCTCAATGTGGGACTCCCAGTTTTCTCATTTTACATTTCAGCCAGTTTATTGTCCACATGACATCTTTCCTTTTTTTGTTTGCTTACTGTTTACAATTTTACTGTTTTTTTTTATACCGCTTTTGATCCAAACTCTGTGTGTCATTATGGATAACAGAACCCTGAAACTCCAGGAACAAGACCCCAAAGATCCCCCTCAAACAAGCTAATGAGATCAGCAAAATTTGGTATTCGTTCTGACTTTTAGTTAATGATCTCTCATTTCTTAAGTTTATAAGTATTTTTCTTACAAAAAAATTGATTAAGTAAAGTAGGTTGTACACTTATTACTAACTCTTGTTAGTAGTTGAATTAACTGAAACTAAGTTAGGTAAAGTAATATGTAATATGGCTTAAGATCAATAGCTAGGTAGGGTCTTCTGCCTGTAAATCTAATATTCTTTCTATATGGTTATGCTGTGTCCCAGAACTACTCATAAAAGTGGAAATGTATTCTTGGCTTACTCTTTTCTATCATTTCCCTCTTAACATTCAGGATCCATGAACATAAAATTTTCTTACTCTGATCTCACTTTATTTGATACTTTTTAATGTATTTATAGACATATAAATATCCATACATACTCCATATGGATGGGATAGAGAGAATGAGATATTAAGAAACTTGAATAATTAATTAGGGTATATTCCAGTTCTAATAGGTTCCAGCTAACCCTTCCATATGGTGTTAAAAGTATCTTCCTTACACTTAATTTGGCTCTCATTGGCTATATCATTCTGCTGCTCCAAACTCTTCAATGACTCTATAAAAATTCCTTTGACATTCAAGACCCTCCACAGTAATGTATTGCTTCCCTTTCTAGCTTCTTTGACTGTCATTGCGTATCATGTAGTCAATCTTCAAACTAAGATTATAGAATTAGAGTTGGAAGGGACTTAGAACTCTTTTCCAATGTTCTTGTTAATGAAGAAGTTGAGGTCCCTAATGGGACATGACTTGATTGGGGGTTTACAAGGCTGAGATTCAAGCCAAATCCTGTACTCTTGAGTTTAGTGTTTCTTCATTGTATCCCACTGCCTCCCAGCTCTCTGTACCTTGGAAATACCTTGTCCTTGTCTATCATGATAATTTTGTTCATGTTGTTCCCTCTGCCTAGAATGCCCTTTTCTTCTTTGCCCATTTCTTACCTTCAAGAAGCAATAAATTCCTCCCTTCCATAAAGACTTAACACTTTCCATCTTGAAACTCTATTTATCATGTAATATTGTCTATTACTTACAATTTTGTATATGTGTTATTTTTCCCCCATACTAGACTTTTTAAACTCATGAACAGATTTAATCTTAACCTTTATGTATCCTTTAGGGTACATAAAGGTTATGTATCCTTTAGGGTTCATAGCTACTTTTGCTGAATGAAATTTATTTATCTTGTTATTTTTGTTTTCCTTTCTAATATTGCCAAGGAGCTAGATCTATGTTTTCTCTTCCAACTTCCATGGAATTTGAGTAATTGGCCTTCTCCCCCTATGTTGCTGGATTGCTGAGCAGTAGCTAATGAGAGATTTGCCCCTCTGTTCCCTCTGCTTCTATCTTAGCATCATTTTGCTATAAAGGGGAAAATTGTTTCCTTGAGTGGGCTGGAAGAGGCTAGGTAACTCTGGAGGGTTTTGAAGGATAACCTCTGTACAGCTAATAATTTGCATATCTCATTAATATCTACAAATGGTAGAATTGAATTAGTTGACAATTTTCAATAGTTCTAGTCAAAGTTCCAGACAACTAGAGAAAAAGCAGTCATATACTTTTTAACTAGTTGTCTTCTGGAGCTACTTGAAAGAGGATCCAGTCCAGGATATGGTCAGCCTAAGTATCCTGGGCTCCATTTTGAAGGTGAATGAAACATATTAAATGCTGCAGATTTGTTTCATAGGCCTCCTAGGAATTTGATTTTGTTAATATTTGAGAAGTTTAAGGGTTAGAAATGTGGTAATGGTGGCTATGATATAGATAGTAAGGTTAAGGATAGTTATAGTGGGGTTAATGTGGACAATAATTGCTATTCAGCCTATGTAAGCAATGGATAAGTAGGCTAGGATCTTTCATGTGCCTATTTTTTTTTTTTCCTATATCCTACTTTCATGGCCAAATATGGTTCAAAATTAACTGAAGTCATGCTCTGATGCTCCAACATTATGTGTAAGCGACCTTGGATTTGTAAAATCTTGGAATTTAGAGCTGAAAAGGAAGTTAAGAGAGTTCTATCCCACCAATTCTTTTTATATCTACATAATGACTTTTTCAAGGTCATAAAATAATAAGTTAGTACAGTCAAAAGTTGAACCTAGATATTTTCCAAATCCATTCTTTTCATTATGCCAACCTTAGAGCTATGCCAACAGAGACTATCACTACGCTGTTATAAAGATGGAAAGATTTTAGGGATATGGGATGCAAAATACTTGTCCAAGTAATAGCCCAGCTAAGTGCAGAGAGACTTATCACCAAAGAACTGGCCTCCAAGCTATGATTTTTTTTTTTTTTTGACCAAAATAACTCATAAAATAGTTTAAAGTGTGGATGCTGTTTTGTAGGAGAAATGATCAAATTTGGGAAGACCTACCTGTCCTTAATTAGAGTCATAGAGGGGAAAAACAGAAACTATGATACGGATAGATAGGTAAATAGATAGATAGTAGGGGGTAGTATAAAGACAATAAATTTTGAGTCAGAAATAAAGACAGCATTATATATTGGAAGAGGACTGAATTTGGAGTCAGAAAGACCTAAGACACTTCACTGAGACACTGTCTCTGGCTGGGCAAGTAAGTCATTTAACTTTTCAGGGCCTCAGTTTCCTCAGTTACAAAACGAAAGGGATGAATTAGATGACTTCTGAGGATCCTTATAGGCCTAAATCTATGATCTCATAATTGAAGGTCAGAGCCAAGTTCTGAGGATTGCTAATAAGTGTTTGTGACCCTTTGTTAAGTGTCTTAATTAAATGACCTCTAAAGGTCTTTCTAGCTCTTAATAGCCTATAATCCTGACTCAAACTTTTGGGCTACAAGTAACAAGCTAAAAACTGTACTATTTAAATTCTATAATTAGACCAAATACATGATTATTCAAAAAGACTAGGTCCTACTGAGTGAAATGAGCAGAACCAGGAGATCATTATATACCTCAACAACGATACTGTTTGAGGATGTATTCTGATGGAAGTGGACCTTTTTGATAAAGAGAGCCTTAATTGATCAAAGATGGACAGAAGCAGCTACACTCAGAGAAAGAACACTGGGAAATGAATATAAACTGCTTGCATTTTTGTTTTTCTTCCCGGCTTATTTATACCTTCTGAATTCAATTCTCCCTGTGCAACAAGAAAACTGTTCGGTTCTACACACATATATTGTATCTAGGATATACTGCAACCCATTCAACATGTAAAGGACTCTTGCCATCTGGGGGAAGGGGTGGAGGGAGGGAGGGGAAAAATCGGAACAGAAGTGAATACAAGGGATAATGCTGTAAAAAATTATCCTGGCATGCGTTCTATCAATAAAAAGTTATTAAAAAATTAAAAAAAAAAGAAATAACAAAGACTATTTTTTTTTTTTATGGATTCAGCAGAATCAAAATAAATTCTACTACAACCCCTCAAAAAAAAAAAAAGACTAGGTCCTATATCTCTGTTTTTTGCATCATCCTCATATTATATTGGAAGCTGAGATAATCCAAGGATGTTTGTCTCACGGTCTAGAATCTCACAATAAAGTTCAGCTCTTATAACTTCGAAGGAAATGACTTTCAGCATTTTTTTCTGATGACATATAAGACAAATGTTAATGCTATATTATGAAATAATGTAGAAAAATAACATGTTTTAGAGCTCAGAGGGGCCTTCAAGATCATATAGTGCATCCTTTTCATTTCACAAAAGATTTAAGTCCAGATTTAGCAAGTGACTTGCTCAGAGAACATAGACTGGTGGTGGAATTGGAACTAAAATGTCTTTTTTATTTCTCCATCTTATTGCCTTTTAATATTCTGTTACCCATATAGAATAAATGCAGTGTACTAATGTGAAATGATACTATCTTATATGCTTCTGACCAACAGTTGTCAAGAACAATGTCATGTAAATAGCTGATATACAGTGAAAATTCAAAAGTAAAGGGTGAGGAAAGTAACACTAGCCATAAACTTTGTTTTCATTCCTAAAAGATTATAACAAAGAAAGGAGAAAAGGAATTCATTATTTGGCAAACATCATTTCTGATAGAGTCTCTTTTAGTTAAAGGATATCCAAGGGAGGTATTTAACATACTATTTGTATATTTCAGTACTTTAGAAGATTTTATTGTCGTGATCAATTCCTCCAGAGAGACAAATTATTTCTCTATGCCTTTAGTATATGATGTTCGTGTGTTGCCATGGCAAAATAAGAACTCTATATCACTAGGTACTCATTTCTGTATAATAGGTAATAAACTTCTCTACACTTAGCTTGAATTTGGGGGATAAACAATATTAGCACGTATTCCATTTTTAAAGTCTTTTAAATTTGCAAACTTTTAAACTTAACAGAACTTGTTAAAAAATGGCTATCTTAATAACTTTCAAGAACGTAGGTTCACCTCTACATCTATACCAAATGCCACATTCCAGCAATTCTAGGGTAGAGAGTTGAGGAGGGGAGTATCTGAGTTTTTCTTTTAGTACATATAACTTAGACATATACTGCAGCGAAACAATGACCTCATCCCAGAACTGGAAAGCTGGATCACATTAGGGAAATTTCATGGCACTTAAATGATCTCAAATTGCATGTGACTGAAGTGCATGTCTTTTTAACAGCAATATTATGAAAAGATATTGATGATGTTGTTTTTTGTCTTTCATTCTCGAAGAGGAGCACAACATCAGGGAGAGGATGCCATGACATGGAAGTGAATTGCATTTAGGCGGGGGAGGGCTAGACAAGGTCACTTCTCTCACTTTTCCCTCCAGAGCCATCTGGGTCCAGTGACTAGATATAGATCAGGTTGACTGGACATATCTTTGAATGCAGTGTGACACATGTTTAAAATCATAGACTAGGGAATTATCAATTATCAAAATTGTTATTCTCATCTCAGATCCCTTCTTAAAAGAGATGATCTTAGGATGGATAGATTCTACTTCTGTCGTAGACTAACAGAGATAAAAATTAGAAAAGAAAGATCAACACCTCACACTTCTCAGATTGGATAAGATATAGGAAAAGATAATGATGAGTGTTGGAGGGGATGTGGGAAAACTGAGGTACCGATACATTGTTAGTGTAGGAATGAACTGATCCAACCATATTGGAGAGTAATTTGGATCTGTATCCAAAGAGCTATCAAACTGTGCATACCCTTTGATCCAGCAGTGACTCTACTGGGCCTGTATCCCAAAGAGATCATAAAAGAGGGAAAAGGACCCATTAATTGGGGAATGACTGAATAGGTATATTAAAGTAATAGAATATGATAAACAGGCTAATTTTAGAAAGTTCTGTAAAGATTTATAAATTAATGCTGAGTGAAATGAGCAGAACTATAGTAAAAGCGAGATTATATGAAGATCAACTATGATAGACTTGCTTCTCAGCTGTTCAGTAATCCAAGGCAATTCCAATAAACTTTATACAGAGAAAACTATGGAGACTAAATGTAAATCAACATATGCTATGTTCACTTTTTTCTTCTTTTTCTATATTTTTTTCTCTTGGTTTTCCCCTTTTGTTCTCATTTTCTCTCCCAACATGATTCATAGGGAAATAAATTTTAAAAATGAATGTACATGTATAACACCCTTCCCCAATTTTTTTTCTACATGTAATTGAAGGAAAAAAAAAGAAAAAGAAATAAGAAGAAATAAGTTAAATCCAGAGGTGTTCTTCACAGAATCAGTTTTATCAGAGTCAGAAGTTGGAAGGAACCTGAAAGGTCATCTCCTTCATTACCTTTCCTAGTGCACAAATCTTAACAACATCTTTAGACATTTTCTTTAGCTACAGTGGTTAATTACATCAACTCTGAATCCCATTACTTGATTTTGGGACAAATAAAATGTCTACATTCCTAAAGACACAAACTATTTTTCTTATTTCTCTTAATGATTTTTAAAATCCCATGAATTCAATTACTGCTACTACTATTTTTGTGGTATGGAACATGTAACTTCCTTTCTTTGGACCACAGCTTACTCTCCTCTATAGTATGAGAGGTCTGGATTAGATGATAATGAAGGTCCCTTTTGATTCAGATATGAACCTCTGCAGAGGCAGATAGGAGTCACAGTGGATATTGTACTGGGCCTGGAGTCAAGGAACTCTGAGTTCAACTCTAGCCCCAGATACTAACTATGATATGATCCTAGAAAAATCATTTAACCTGTTTGCCTGTTTTTTCAGTTGTAAATGAGAGATGATAGTAGTATCTTTTTTTTCATTCTCTTCCCTGTTCTTCCCTACTCTAATGTTCTGTTGTTAAAGAATTTTAGCTTTGTTAGATATTTTGTGTTGTTTACATATTGTAACATCTCAGATTTCAAGATACTTGATAGTACTAACATTCTATATTTGAAGGTTCCTTTCAGCTTCAAAGATCTCATCTGTAAGGAAGGAGATAATATGCAAATACTTATTTACAAACAAAATATATATTTTGGACCCTAGTATTAAAGGGAAAGCTTACTCTTTCCTCCTATAATTAAGTAGTTGAATGCTTAATATTTCTTAACCACTGTGACTCAACTAAATGAAAGCTTGCAAATGTTCAGACTTTGAAATATCCTGGTTAAGGGATTTTAGTTCCCCCTTTTTTTGGGGGGGGGTGTTATTTTCCAAGCAACAATTTCTCTTAATATTTAAAGTGATATTATCTCTTTTCTAAGTGTCTACATCTATTATAAAAAGAAGTTCTGGGGCAGCTAGTTGGTGTAGTGGATAAAATACCAGCTCTGAAGTCAGGAGGACCCGAGTTCAAATCTAGCCTCAGATACTTACCACTTGCTGGCTTTGTGACTCTGGAAAAAGTCATTTAACCCCAGTTGCCTCAGAAAGAAAAAAAAAAGTTCTGACTTTGTGGCACGGAAAGATTAAATAATTTGCCCCCAAGGTCATGTCTAGTTGGTGTAGAGTGGGGATTTGACCACAGGACTACCAGAAACCATGTCATTCTGCTTATTTATCTATACTAAAGAATATATTCATTAGCAGAAACATCAGGTACTTAATTTTCAGAAGATTCTTTAATAGTTTATTACACCAGCTATACTTGCTGGTATCCAGAAATACATTTTTATTGTGTCTAAAAAGGTATGTTTCAATTCAGAATTCCTAGTTATCAGAGGACTGATTATATTCCTGAGATAGAATGCTGGCCCACCGTAGATGTGATCTTAGGTAAGTCAACTAACCCTAATTACTCTAATTTCTTCATGTGTAAAACGAGCTAGAAAGAAATAGCAAACCATTCCAGAATCTTTGTCAAAAAAAAAAAAAATTCAAATGGGGTCAAGAAGAGTCAGATGAACATATGAAAAAATGATGTCTTATTGACAAAATTTGAGTTCCATAAGCTTCTCACAGGAAAAAATTAGAAGGGGATGGGGGGAGGACTCAATATCGTAGTTGTAGTCTGGTAACCAGGAGAATTGTTTAAGTTCTTATTTTTCTAATCTCTTAAGCTTTAGTCAACCAGTCAGTAAGCACTTACTGGGTACCTAGTATGTGTCAGGCACTATTTTAAGTACGGAGGATATACAGAATATAAAGAACAGACCTTGTCTTCAAAGATCTCATCTGTAAGGAAGGAGATAATATGCAAATACTTATTAACAAACAAAATATATAATTTTGGACCCTAGTATTAAAGGGAATCTAGTAGAGGAGATTTTAATATGAGCTGCCCTTTGGGGAGGGACTTGAAGTAGGGAAACCAACCAGAAAAAAAGACTAATGCAGTATTTCAGGAATGAGGTGAGGTTGTGAGAGCCTGCGCCAGGGTAATGGAAATGTCAAAGCACAGAAGGGGAAATATATGAGAACTGTGGCAAGGAATCAACAGACTTGTCAATGAAAGGGATGTGACAGGGCAAGAGAGGTTGAGGAATTGAGTAACACCTAAGTTGTGAACTTGGATCACTGAGAAGATATTGGTGTCTTGGAAAGTAATAGAGAAATTAGAAAGAGAGGAACCCTTAGGAAGAAAGAAAATTACTTAACTTTTGGATATGTTGAGTTTATTATGTCTACAGAAGATTCAGTTCAAAATGTTGTGATTATGAGTCTAGGGGTTAGGACAAAGGTAGAGGCTGAATTAAGTAGATTTGAGAATTGTCAGTGTAGAGGCAGTAATTGAATTCATGGGATTTAAAAATTAAGAGAAATAGTATCTCAAGAGAAGAGGAGACAAGACGAACCTTGGAAGTTTTCAAAGCAGTTTCCTCATAATTCTTTGTAGTATGTAGTTATTATTCCCCTTTTACAGGTGAGAGAACTAAGACTCCAAGAGGGAAAGGAGTTGATCAAAATCATACTCTACTGTTAAATGGCAGCAATAGGACTTGAATTTCCCTCTTTGGATTTCCAAGTCCATTGTTCTTTTTACTACTCTCTATCTCCATATATTTTCCTATAATAAGTATGGTAGTTAATGTAAATATTTAACAGAGGAAGAAAATGAAGTTTTAAGAGAACTGAAGAAATGTAAATATAGAACATAGATTGTCAGAACTGAAAAGGGCTTAGAAAGAAACTAGCAGAGGCTGGAACAGATGCTGATTTAGAAGGAAATTTAATCATCTAGCTGGCTTAGTTTACATATGAGGAAGTTAAAACCTAGAAAGGCAATTGGCTTAAGGATTTTAGAGCGTAGACTAGTTAGTGGTAGAGGCGGGACCAAACTTAGATTTTATGACCTAGATATCTGTTTTTGCTACTGCTATTCCACATTGCCTTTCTGCAAACTTTACTTATTTAGTAAGTTTACTACTACTGCTACTGTGGGGATACTGAAATTGTTTATCAATATTCCAACCTTTCTCATTCTAAATCAATACTATAATCATTTTTCCTTTCTAGAATAAGAGGTCATTGTAGAAATGTTTTTAGTATCCTACTATGTTGTGAATCAGATCCGTAGGAAATCTGCAGTTATTTTTTGAAAAGGAGGAATTAATCTATTTTGTGAGACTTAGATTTAAGCATAATTTGAGAGAAACCCTTGAACACATGATAGACTATGGTGGTCTGTTAAGTATTCTTTGAGAAATAAAAGATGCTTTCTCCTAGTCAGCAACACTTGTAAATTTACCTATGTGTAAATTTTGTGACATGTATTGCAGTGTTGGTTCTTTTGGATATTGCCCAAGGAGGGAGCTAGACAAAAAGTGGATTATACTTAAAAATCAGGGGAACTAGGTTCAGGTTCTGATTCTCATATTATTTATAGGACCATGGGCAAGCCCATCTCTCTGAGCTTCTTAGTTTCTTCATCTGTACAAGGGACGTGGATTAAATTACCTCTAATTTCTTTCCCATTTCCAATTCTTCAAATCCATGGATCTTTTAAGAATTCCTTGCTTTGGAATCAGAGGTTATTTGAGGCTAAAATCTTGCCTATAAATAGTAAGAGTAAATTGCATATCTGGATCTCAATTCCCTCACTTTCCCATACAAATGTATACATACATTCTGTATTCTGGCCTTGCCCTTCAAATATTTGAAGACATCTGTCTATTTCTTTTAAGTTTCCTTTTTGTCTTGTTTGAATATCCCCAAGTCCTTTAATCAGTCTTCATACCCAGATCAGCCTCTTCACTATCATGGATACCTTCTTTTGAATGTGTTCCAACTTGTTAATGCCCCTTTTAAAATGTGTCTAAGACTGAACACAGTATTCCAGAAGTGTTCAGACTTCAGTTTCCTCTTCAGTTAAATTAGGGTACTAGACTAAAGGTTTTTGAGGCCCCTTGCTCCTTAACAAACTTTTTTTTATTCTGTAGTTATTCTACATAGCAGCTGACATATAGTTTATTTTTTAAATTCAAATCATTTTATTTGCAGATGCTCATTGTTTCTTTTCCCCTCATCATGAGAAAGCAAGAAAAACCAAAATCCATCACAAACACAGTCAAGCAAAACATTCCCATATTGATTATGTCCAAAGGGGGTGGGGAAAGGTGTTGGGGGGAGGGGGGGATGCCCCAGTCTTCATTCTGAGTACATCGTCTCTTTATCTGGAGGTGGGTAGTATACTTCATCATGAGTCCATTGGAATTGTGGTTGGTTATTATTTTGATCAGAGATATAATTTAGGTAGCATTTAAACTTGTGACACTTTTAATATTTTGATGGATTACTTAAAGGAAGTTGTTAACCAAAGAAAAATACTTCCCCCTCTTTTTTGTTATAATAATAAAGGACTTTGTAGGGAAGCTAAACTGATTAAAATTAAGCAAATTCTAGATCACAGATCTGGATTATAGTAACAAATGACCTAAGCAGAATTTTTCTGATTTTTATTTTTTATTTTTTTCCTTCTGATTTTTAATATAACTTCCTAATCTACTCTTGAGTATCCCAGACAGGCTCATTCTTGATTGACTTTGATATTCATTGAACAAAAGCAAATCCCACTTCCCCATTTAGCTTTTACCCCAAAATAAAATTTAAATTTAAAACTTAATGATATAATTTGTATTAGTTATTTTTGAACATCTATTCTTTCTCCTAACAAAGTATAAGATCCTTAAGGGTAGGGCTCAGGCTTTATTTATCCAAGCACCTAGCATTATGTGCAGTTCCTAAGATATCAGTATAAACATATAAACATTTGTCTTAATAGGATAGCTAGGTGATAGTGCCAGAGCTGGAGTCAGAAACACCCGAGTTCAAATTTTGACTAAGAAACTAGCTATGTGACCCTGGACAAGTTATGTGTTTGTGTCAGTTTCCTCTTTTCTAAAATGACCTGGAGAAGGAAATAACAAACCACTCCAGTATCTTTGCCAACGAAATAACAAACCACTCCAGTATCTTTGCCAAGAAAATCCAAATGGAATTACAAAGAGTCAGATACTACTGAGATGATTGAACAAATTTGTTGAGAAACATTAGTATGTGATAGGCATAACATTAGATTTACAGAAAACCTGGATTTTGAATACTGACTTTGCTTCTTGCCAGAATTTCCTAATATATAAAATGAAAGAAGTTTGACTAGGTCCCCTTTCTGCTGTGAAAAGTCTGTGATCTTTTTGAATTTGAATTTTGGTATAAAATGAGAATTTTGGATAAGTGAAGTCTTCTTAAGAAATAAACATGGACTTTTTTTTTCCCTCCATGGGCATTATTTTAATTAATAAAATTCACTAAAAACTAAGCTCTTCAGAGCTTTATTCCTCATTATAGAAATTGTTCTTAGCTCTTCTAATCACTACTTTTGTGACTTTGGGAAAATCACTTCCTATTTCTGAATCCTCTTTTGTTAAGTATGTGGCTTCATTAGATGACATTTTATAAGGTCTTTTCCAATTCTAAAATTGTGATCCTTTGAACCTGAAGCTAGGCTTTATTTCTGGTATATTTGCTGTTCTTTCCCTTTTGCAGGGTAAATTACTATAGAAACCAGCATTGAATTGCTCTTTTCTTTTTTTCTTTTAATCCTTACTAGTCTGTTATTCTTTTATAAAGAACAAGAGGCATTGGGTTCTGGAGATCTATTTTAAAGCCAGTTTTACCACTTATTGGCTGGCCATAGGCAAGTCCTTTAATCTGATTGGATGGTTTCTAATATGTAAAATGAGGCTGAAATCAATCTCTGAGATCTATTTCCCAATTTAAAACATAATGGTAGATAAATTATTACTTGCCCAAGGCCACACAACTAGAAGTGTCTGGCCAAAATTGAACTAAGGAGTTGAGTCTTAATGACTTCTTTTTTCCACCTTAATAACTGCCATACTCAGTAACTATTCACTTATGGTGGTGAGATGGGGATTTCTTCACCTTTCTTCACTTCTCCCTTCCCCATTAATGTATTGAGCCAACAAATAAACAGGCATATCTTAACTTTCATTGCATGCCTATTCTCTAAATCACACCTTAGCTGAAAATGTTGTTATTCTTAATCACATCTTGGCATCTGCTACTAAATAGAGCTTGGAGTTTTTATATGAAATGTTAGTTAACCTTAGATCTGACTAATGAGTCATTGTGAAACCAGCCTATATACAATTTAAAGGCATCTTATTTGCTTAATGGAAGGATGGCTCCACTGCAGATCTATTAAGATTCCATAGTTAAGCACATTTCTCTGGTCAAATTGATTTGAGCTAAAAAATGGTCATAAATATGCTGGATTCCTATCCATTATTATCAATTTGTCAAAGCTGCCATTTTACATGGTAGATATTAAATTTGTTTAAGCCCTTAAAATACAGATTGAAATTGCTTTGTCAACAAGATAATTCATAACTTTGCTTATCTACGTGGCCATGCTCTTGTCGCCATTAATTATCTAAAAATTGGAAGATGGTCAACAGAAAGTTGTATTACATTTATACTAATGAATAGTAAATTTGGTGAAGGTTGGAGCAACAGTAGTATGGTAGAAAAAATATTGAATTGAGTTTGAATTCTAGCTCTCCACTCTTCTGTTGTCCCAAACTCCCTTTTTTTCACCTTTAGGACTTTTGGCAAGTTACTTCTTTGGGCATTAGTTACCTCATTTATAAAATGTAAAAGTTGGACTGATCTTCTTTTAGTATTCTTCAACTATAACATTTAAAATTCTACTTTTTAATTCATCTATACTATCTCATTTGATAATCTTATCAGCTCCCATGGATTTAATTCTCTATTCCAACTGGATGTCTAGTAAACAGTTAAGGCTCAACTTGTCCAAAACTGAAGCCTTTCCCAGTCCCTCATAATTTAGTGTTTTGCATCTTATTTTCTGTTCATTCTATATGCACAAATTTTTATATGTGCATTTGTACATATCATTTGCACATAATAGGTCTACTGTTCTCCCCGAATTAGATTGCGAATTCTTTGAGGGTAAAGACTGTCTTTTTCCTTCTTTTTGCATTCTATTGCTTACTTAGCAGCGCTGGGAATACAGAAGATACTTAATAAATGTTTATTGCTTGTTTTCTAACATTCTATTTCCTAAGAGATAATCAGGTTCTACCCTATCTTTTAATTTTCTTTACTTAAATCCACTTAG
This sequence comes from Antechinus flavipes, assembly GCF_016432865.1. NCBI lineage: Eukaryota > Metazoa > Chordata > Mammalia > Dasyuromorphia > Dasyuridae > Antechinus > Antechinus flavipes. The sequence goes on along the minus strand of NC_067399.1, from coordinate 467,210,571 downwards.
TATATTCACTAGCCAGAAGCTGTATTAAATTGACCGGACCTCTCCTTTATATATCAGTAAGATCTTTATCCCATTTAGCATTTGAGAAAGGGACTTTCAACAACATAACAATTACTATTAAAACTACGCTAAATTCCCAAAAGCCAGATATATTTTCTTTGCTTGCACTATCAATTACATTTTTTTATTCTTGCTAAATTTTAGAAATGTAAACATTTATATTAATTTGGCATAAAATTAGCAAACATTTTTCTTTTCATTTTTTTTCTTTTCTTTTCTTTTTGGTTAGACCAGTATGGGAAGGGCTTATTCCCCAGAAAAGCAATCCTATGGGTAGGGGTAAAGATGCCCCTCCTAAGATATAGCAGAAGAAGGATAAAAGGATGTGTGAGTCACCAGGAACTAAGATTAAATCACAGATCCCAGAAATATCCAAGAGTTAATTGAGCAGAAAGTATGCTGTATTGGAAAAATGCATTGAGTTTGGAGGTAGGACTTGAATACTACATATGCTACTTAGTCATTTTGCACTTGAGCAAATTACTTCCCTCTCTGGGCCTTTGTCCATATTATTTCATATTTTGAAGTTTCTTATAGCTTTGACATTATGTATTTGAAAACTCTTTATCACAAGATCTATAGATTTTAAAGTGAAAAGGACTCTATAGAGATGTAATTCTTCTATAGTAGGGAAGATTGCTCTCATTTTGCAAATAATAAAACTGGGGTACAGAGAGGCTTTGTAACTTACTAAAGATCATAGAACTAAGTGGTGCAGAACAAAAATGTTATTCTCAATTTTTCCCTTTTACACTACATATTCAGGTCTTATTCTTTTTACTTTCACAATCTCTGACCATTCACTCCACTCCCAATGAACTCCAATAATTCCATCTTAACTCTAGTATCAAATATAAAGTTGCTTGGCATTTAAAGTTCTTTTTAACCTCTGGCCCCTTCCTACCTTTCCAATCTTCTTACAACATATCTTACTCTCTCTGTATTCTATCATCCAGCCACAATAATTGCAATTCCTTCACAATCTCACTCCACTTTTATGCCTTTTCCACCTTTCCATCACCCCATACCCACTATGCACCAATGATATATATTCTTTCTCTACCTGGCTTCCTTCAAGGCTCAACTCAGAGCCATGGAACCCAGGCCCTATCTACTCTCTCTATATCTGATAATACCTAGTAGTTTACATCTCTCTTCCATTAGAATGTATTCTTCTTTAGGGCAGGGACTGTGTTTGACTTTTTCGTGTATATCCCTAGCTGTTGGCATAGTGCCTGATTCTTAACCACTACTTAAATATTTAAGTATTTACAAATCAAGCTTCTCTTCCTACTATGTCGTGCTACAAAATTTCAGCTTCAAATTCTGTGATTTTGTGAACTTGTCATTCCTTTTGTATCACTGAATGAACTTAATAAGATTTTGAAGTTAGCCTTATATTGCTTTGCTAGTAGTAGAAGAATCAATCCCAGTAGCATCTAAAAGAACACTTTACTAATTTTGTTTTTCTACACCTTCCATCACAATCCCCATCTATAATTTTTCTCTCTCTCAAATATTTCATACATTTTTTTGAATTTTTATACTTTTTAAAAATAATTTAATGTGTATTATATCATTGGTTACAGCAGTGTTAATTTTTAATAAAAATAGTCAACTCTTCTGCTCCTTGGCCAATTTTTTTCCCAGACGGATTATCATCTGAGAAGCTTTTCTTACCTCTTATCTTAACTCAATCCATGCCCCAAACCACAGGGCAGCTCTTAACCTTCACAGCCCAGGTGATTCAGCTTGCCTCCTATTCTGCTTCCCTTGTAGGATTTCTCTATTTCTATGAGATTGACTCTCACGTATAGTAACTTGATTTTGCCCAACATCATAGGATCATAAGATTTAAATTCTGAAGTGTTATTTAGAGATCATTTTGTCAGACTTGAATATTTCATAACATTGAAACTAAATTCTAGAAACTGAAGTGACCAGACCAGACCAGATCACAGAGGGTAAACAACAGAGCTGAAATTTGAATATAGGGCCTCTCTTAAATGTTTGCTCTACTTACACCTCTTACTCCTCCTTCAAACATACAAAATGCTTTTCTCACAACAGTGCTAGTAAAGAAGACATTTTCAAGTTGGACTAAAGGTCAAAGAAGGTGTGATTTATTCATGACAATAGACTTAGGAAGTTAGATCTGGCATTTAAAAGGAAGTAGCCTTTTTCCAAGTTCTGACTTTTCTAAGAAACTGACAATGTTAAGTTAGAAGTGCGCCCATCTTTATGTAATATTGAATAGTGAGTTTTTTAAGAGAAAAGGCTATTTCTTCATTTCTGTATTTCAGTCCAGTAGCCTGAATATACAGTAGGCATTCCATAAATAGGAATAGCTGATTTTTTATTTAGTTTTTTACACATCTCATATGACCACTGTACCTCATCTTAGGCTTTAGATAGGGCAGATCTTAATACTCCCCTCCTTTACAGAGCAAATAAAAAGTTTGAAGTGACTAAATCATTAACTATTTATTTAGATGTTCTAGATCTTCTAATTATAAATTTAGTGCTCTTCTGTTCTATTTCAACTGCTTGTTGAATTGATTTTTAATGCCTATTGAGTCCTCAGATACTCTAGGTAAAATTGAAAAATAGCATTCTAATTATATATATTAGTGTAGACAATCTAGAAGATTGTGTAGGGGTTGGTCTTAAAGATAGTTAGAATATTTTGTATATGGAAGTGTCTTATAAGTTATTGCAGGATATTAGCCTAAGCAAAGTTTCTAAAGTTACTACTATTTCAAGATAAGGTAATAACATAATTTTGAGGTATGAATTCACCTTTTTCTAGAGGAATCTAAGGTCTGTTTTTTGTTCTAAACTACTATATATAATTAGGATCATATTTCCAAGTTTTGATATTCAAGTTACTAAATTATCTAGTGTTTTCAGTAGAAATTTTCTATGCCAAAATGGAGTCTGTAATGACTACTCTTCTCAGTTTGAAAAGATTGACTCATAGTGCCTAAAGAGATCTTAGAGCATAGTGATTGAGTTGAAATGAACCTTCGTGATTATGTAGTCTAACTTCCTCACATATAGATGAGGGTATACTGGTATGAAAATGACAGCTAGGATTCCTAAATCTATGACTTCAAATCCACAGCTCTACTGTTCCATGCTGCTTTTACTTATGTTCAAGATGGGTTTGCATTTTTTGGATAAAATGAAGGTAACTTGAGGGTTTTTTTGTTTTTGAAACTAGCACATTTTATAGAAAAAGACAATAAATTACGTTTCCCATAAATCATACATCAGTTTGGTCTGTAGTTCATAACTAATTTTGGTATTACAGATCATTCGTTCAAAGAATCTTTCTGATATTATCCAGTGTTTTTATAATAACTTTCCTGAAGAAATTCACATTATCAAGATTAAAAATAAATCTATAACAATAGGTTTCATTTACTTTACAGTTTAAAGAATAATTTCCTCACAACAATCTTCTAAGGTGGTAATTTAAGTAGCATATTTTTTTTGAAGAACTTTGGAATCTATTATGAGACACTGGCACAGGATCACCCAGCATGGCAAACCTATATGAGCAAAGTAGAATGGCAGTAGCTCAAAAGAAATAGATGTGCAAATTAGAGCATCTCCATTCCAAATGTTCACATAGACTATTTATGCCCTACCTGTGATAGAGCCTTTTGAGCTTATATTGGTCTCATAAGACACACTGTACCTTGACCCCAATATAAGGATGTCACTTTTGGTCTAATTTGACCATGAAGTTACATAAACCCATTTTACAGAAGAGGAAATCAAGCCTTATGGTGGCAAATAGTCCAAAATTAATTACATAGCTAATATCAAAACTATGGGCATTGGTGTATGTCGACAATAAAACTTCAATATTTTCAGACCCTTACTCTACCAGGAACAAAAAGTCATTTTCAGACTTCTTTCTCGTTAGGTAACTGTGTCATTGTGGGTAGAAACAGTTATATATCCATGTTCAAAGAATCCTATTGGGCTTCATGTTCTCTAAGATTTGACTTCCCCTATAATGTACTTGACTCTAAGATGATAATTATTATTATTATTTCATATTAGGTAAATGTCTCAATGACTTCAAATTAAATTTAACATCAATTTCTGGTAAAATTTTAGTGTGTTATTTAAAGAAATGGTTTGTGAATGTTTAGAAAGTGATGTGGTATTCTTGAAGCACCAGCATTCATCATGTTCATCAAGAACAAATGAGAGGCAGCTAGGTGGCACAGTGGATAGAGTACCAGCCCTAAAGTCAGGAGGACTTGAGTTCAAATTTGGCCTCAGATACTTAAAACTTCCTAGCTGTGTGACCGTGAGCAAGTCACTTAACCCCAATTACCTCAGCCAAAAAAAAAGAAAAGAAAAGAAAAGAAAAAGAACAAGTAATGACTAACATCATTTGTGCTTTTTTTCCTTTCTTTTTGACAGTGTTATTTTGCTAATAGAAAGGTAAAATATAAATAGTCCAGGACATAAGGATTTTAGCAAAGGCTCTTAACCAGCAGTGCTTGGCACATAGTAGAAAATAAATGATGGTTTTCCTTCCTTCCTTTTCTCTCTTCTTTCCTTCTTTCCTTCCATTTCCTCCCTTTCTTCTTTCCTTCCTTCCTTCCTGTCTTCCTTCCCTCTCTCCTTTCCTCCCTCCCTCCCTTCCTTCTTATGTCCTTGGAAGTCTTTGAGGAATGATATGGAGAAATATGGTCTGGTAAATTTGGAACTAATTCAGACCCCAAGTGACTACTTTTAATGAATCTGTCTCTTTAGTGGGAAAGTTCAATCAATGAATATCCTTCTTAAACTTATGGAAAACTCGAATCTTAGAGAAATAGTTGATATATTGAATGATATAATTAATATGAATGAATGAAAAGGATTCAAAAAGATTTCAATATGTTAAAACAGTAGATTGAATAAAATAAAATGTAATTAAAAATAAATTTCACATCAGAATGAGGGAGGTGTGTGGCTAGTTAATACCTGTCACAAGAGTTGGAGATGGGGAAGAAAGAGCCTGAGTGTTTTGTGATCCACAGGTTTCATGAAGATCAGTGGTATGACAAGGCAGCTAGCAGAGCTTGAGTTTGGGTTTCCATTTGCAAGGCTCCCAGAATAAAGGGGGTAGATTGGCCTATGTCTTCTATTTTGGTCAGGTCCATCTGGAATATTGTGTCTAGTACTGAGGGTTGCATTTTAGGAAAGGTATTGACAAAGTTTCACATCCTTGGGGAGTGGGAGAAGAGGGGGAGAATAGTATAATTTTAAGCTATGTACACTGTGGAGGCTTTTAGCATGGAAAAGAGAAGACTGGAATGATTATTGTCTTCAAATATTTGAAGAGCTTTTCTTTAGAAGCAGCAGTCACTGTTTGCTGGCCCTCTAAGTGCAGGCCTAGGAGCAGTGTGTAGGTGTTATAGATAGGCAAATTTCTTTTCAGCTTAAGGAAGAACTTCCTAACATTTGGATAGGTTGTTGAGGGGATTCCTGCTTCAAATATGGATTGGCTTATATCCCTCCTTGAGTTCCCTTCTCCTGGGAATTTATAATTCTGTGCTGGCATTCTCATCAATTCTAAGTTTCTGTTGCATTCTCATTTACAAAGGCATGTAACATAGTGTAATGATTAGAATAGTGACTTAAAGTCAGACCTATTTGACACTCAGTTTTGACTCTTGACTTTCCTAGGAACACATAGCTAGTTATTTCATGGATCATGGATTGAAATAAGAGTTCTCAAAAGCCTTAAAAGTGTTACAGAGTGGGCATCATTATTGACTTCTTCGGACAATGGATGTTGGGTGGAATGTTGGGATGAATAGGACCCCAACACTTGTATTCTCAAAGCACTTAAAAAAAAAAAAAAACACTTGTTGCTACTGTGGCAGTGATGATGACATTTATAGTCTTAACATTATTTGGCAATTTATTTTTGATCTACAAATTATTTTCGTTTTCTTGTCTATATAGGCAGGGTACCAGATGTCAAGTAAACCATTCTAGATTATAGTTGCACTCTTAAAACTGAACCTCTTGTTTAATTATACATTGTCGCCCTTTGGGGAAAGCAAGGAATTTGCACCATGTAAACCACTAACTTTTATCCTTCTCTGATCTTTCATTGTGATTCTTAAATTCTGGAAGCTACCACCAATGAAATCCAAATTATACTAGGTCCTTATAAGCTAGAAAGCCCCGGGGGGTGGCAGGATGGAGTGGGGATTGCAATTGACAGGATCATTTTAGGACCAATATAGCTACATGTAGAGATGCATATCACTAGAAGGCTGACCACTAGGTAATAGATGGTTTTGATTATATATAGCAACTTGTAGGAATCTTTTTAGCGCTCTGCCACATTGACAAATTTTTTTAGATTTTAGTTTTCTTATCTATATAAGGAATGAATTGAAGTGGATATTGGATATGCAAGCCCCTCTTGGCCCATTCTATGATAGTTTTTTTAAAAAGGCATAATAGGTTTGTAACCAGTGTCATGGGGTAAGATACATACCAATAAAATTATGAATTCTTAAAGTATTGCCAAATACCTGAAACTGCTATGGTTCTTGATACTTGCATTTTCTACTGGTTCCTTGACTAAAGGTGGGAAAAACAAAAATCATTCCCTCTTAAAGGGATGTTGGCTGTCCAATCCAAACTTTTTTTTTTTTTTTTTTGGTAAGGCAATTGGGGTTAAATGACTTTACCCAGGGTCACACAGCCAGGAAGTGCTAAGTGTCTGAGGTCCGATTTGAACTTGGGTCCTCCTGACTTCAGGGCTGGTGCTCTATCCACTGTGTCACTAGCTGTCCCTATCCTCTCCAAACTTAAAGGACTTAGGACTAAGATCAGCCAAGTTTGAACCCAAACTAAGCAGAGTGAATTGTCAGTGTTGGCTTTCTTTTACACTTTTTACTGCTTATTAGGCCTCTAGGTCTTTTCACTTTGCCCAGTGGTAAAGATTAGAAAATATCTCTTTAAACCAAGTCCCTTTAAACTACTTCTATACTTGAAAAGATTTGTGATTTCATCAGTGTAGGCACTCCCTCCACCTCCACAGACTGTACCACTCCACATTCTTAATCTTCAAAATTTGCTCTAGCCAAAAAAATTAATCACTTAGCCTCTGGGGTTGAGCATCCCATAGTTTTCAGATGACTCTGTATATGTGCATGTGTATGTCTTGTCTTTGTCTATGACTGCCTATCTGTGTCTTCATAAGAGTTTTTAACTCATTCTTGAAACAAGTTTTGGAGTTACCAGAAGACTTTCAGAGATTAGATTCCCCCTTGATGCCAGGATCTTGGATCTACATGTCATGTAAACATCTTTCCCCAGTATTTTATGTATATTCATATTTGTACATCCTGTGTTCATGAGAGGCCTTGTCTCTGGAATTCAGAGAGTTGTGTGTGAATGTCAGATTTGCCATCTCCTTACCTACGTAATCTTGGGCAAGTCATGGTTCCTTCTTGGCTCCCTCCAACTTTCACGTTCTGTATTCCAAGATCTCTTTCAGCTCTACTTTATACTACTAGCCTCAGAGTTATGACAAAAATACTTATGGTTATGTTTTTATAAACCTTATACATGGTATGGGAATGGAAGTCTATCATTATTAATACTCTTTCTTAGAAGGTGTTCTCTGCATATATCGAATGGTTCTAAATGTTTCTAAGATCCCTTCCAACTATAAAATTCTATCACTTTATTATGGCCCTGACTATGTCAATGTTCCTTGCAGTGAAATTGGAGCACATAGAATTGCTGACTTTATATGTTTTCACAATAGGGCATTCATGATATTTAAGGTAGCTTTTTTTTTTTTTTTTTAAATGATAGAAGTCACTCTTCAACATGACATAATGATATTTTTCTTCTGGGCTTTGGTTTGGTTTTGTATCTCTGGTCCTACAGAGGAATGCCTCCAACCCTGTAATTTCCTGTTCACTGAAGCTCTCCTCTCTAGTAGTAAGCTTTGTATCCCAGAAGCTGTGACTATGTACTAACAAATCTCCATTGTCCCATGGGTGGAATAGTGGCTGGAGCTGAAGAATTGGTGTCTGGTTTCTATTCAAATCCAGGTAGTGAGATATATGAATGGACTTTTCGAATAGCCCATGTGAATAATGTCTATTGGCCATGAAGGCTGAAGACCATGCCTAGGACAGATTAAGCTACTCACTCAGTGGCCCACTGTTAAAAAGCCTTTTCAGGCAATGAGTCAGTGGAGATATTCCTAAATATAATTTGATTGAGGGGGTTGTATTAATTAAACACACATCTCTTAATTTTTTTTAAAGCATTTTATGGCTTTAGTTATTAACTTTGAAGTTAGAGAAAGTGGAATCTCTCAGTGGCTCTAAATTGAGTAGCAGATTGTTTCTTAAAAGTTTTCAAAATTTTCTAAGTATGACTTGATGGCTACAAGCTGGCACATCATAAGGATTAAAGATCCACACTAATGATTATGAATTATATGATCAGTGGAATAACTAATTTATCTTTCTCTCATGCACAAAAAAAAGTAACCTACCTCACTCCACCCCCAATCACCTCCACACATATTGTTCTTAAGTCACCATCCTGACTGGGGAGGTGAGGGCGGAAGGCGACTCTCTCCTAGTTCTGGTGCCCAGTACTTATATGGGCCTACTCAGGCTCTAACTCTCATTTATGAAGGCAATTCAAACAACTTCAAGGGCACTTCACAATTCAGCAAAACAAGCCCCTGACCAAAGTACCAACTTTAACCTTTGTGAACCTGGCAAAACTGGGACTTTGAATGCAGGCTTTTGGTGGTCTTAACTTGCCTTGAACAAAAATAGATCATATAATTCATAATCATTACTGTGGAATAACTAATGTATCTCTCTCATGCACAAAAAAAGTAAACCACCTCACCCCACCCCCAATCACCTCCACATATATTCTTTGTATCTCCATAGATTAGAACTGTTTACATTCCTGCCATATCACAGGTACTGCTGGAAAAGAGGGTGTGTGTGTATGATGCTTTTAATGTTACTTTTTGTCTTAAACTCAGACAGCTTTGTAAACTGGAGTGTGTGGATTACCAGAGTTAGACAAAAGCAGTCTAGTCTGGATTGGGTGGAGGGGAGGCTAGGGGCACTTCCTGTCACTCAACACATTCCAGCTCACTAAAAATTTCCACACCCTTTCCCTCTACCCCTTACAACATCCTCCTTAGCACTCTTTTAAAAAATTGAATGCATTAAGAAATATTTGATTCTCTCCTCCTCTCCACCCCACTCCTGTTTCTCTTTTTCTTCTCTTCCCCTCTCCCCCCTCCAAATTTTCCTACTGGACACAGCAAAGACTGCCTTGAACACATACATTCCATCAGATTGCACAAAGCCTGGCTAGGGAAAATGGCTGGCAGTTTTTAGAATCCAGTCACGAACACATACATAAGCACCTCACACGTCCTTCCCCCACTCCCCACTCCCCCCTTGAACAGCAGCTGGCTGACCTGTCTCACCCACTGTTGGCCTGTGGAGCGACCTGGACTGTCTGGTTTTGGCTCATGCCTTTGTCCATGTCTGGCTCAGTTCCTCTCTGTCTATATTTGCCTCCCTGAGCCCTCCAGGCAGTGAGAGTGTTTGGTTACATAAAACTCCAGTATTTTCAAAGGAGGTTCCAAACTTTCAACTTATGGGGAATCCTTTCCATACTTTGGTCTTTTGTGAATTTCTCTCATTTTTCAACATATTCCCCTTTTCAGAAAGAAAGAAATCATTATCAAAAGGCCTAGAGGCGCTTGAGACAACCTTTGTGTCCCTCTCGCAATAACTGATTCATAACTCTCTCCAGCTGCCTTATTAGATGAGTCTAAAAAGCTTCTGTTCCAAGAACAAAGGAACACGTGCAGAAATGAGACTCTAAAAATCCACTGACAATTTCACTACCAAAATAACTAACAAGATCTTAGTAAAGCCTTATGCCCCCAGATTCTGTTTATAAAATCTGTTGTTTCCCTCCCAACAATTAAAAAAATAATAATAAAGTGCTTACCTAGGCAAAGAATCGAAGTAGTCCCGAACTGTTACGCAAGACTTTTTTTTTTTTTTTTTTTTTTTTTTAAAGAACAGTTGGATCTCTGTCAAAATGGGGAGGGAAAAAAAAGCAGCCACATACAACACATACACAAAAAAGCAAACAAACTTCAAGCTGGCACAGATTGAGAACAACTTCTCTGAATCTCTTGTGACTGGGAATTCCTGGCCAGTCTGGGATTCAGTGAAGAGAAAGATGGAGCTGTGAGTTTGTCCAGAAAGAAGAAAGGGGGAAAAACAGGTAGTCAGATATAGGCTAGACAAGGTTATTGAACTGCCCCAGAGAGCTTTGCAGCCCTGTCTGTCTGCTCTACTTGAATTGAACTACATATGACCTAGATGATGGACAGAAGCAAATTGAGTCATGTGCATGGCTGGGACACAGCCTATTTGCTGATCCCTAGCAGTACATGGGGTTTGTTTGCTGATTGGACCATACCCCTGATCATTGAAATATGAAGCCCTTACCATTCGGGCAGTAATTCAGAGCTGCCTGTTTGGGTGTCTGCTAGTTTCTCTTTCTAGGGAGAGACTTTCTAGAGTATTACTTTGATTCAGGAGAACTTCAGCTGCCCTGTTCTGTGACCTAGAACACCCCTGCACAAGTTTACACGAAATGGATTTTAGAAAGCATATATGCAACATAATAATAAATACACCTAGAATTAATAAAAGTTTACAGAGTGCTCCCCTCACAACAAATCAGGGAGGTACAAAAGATAGCATCCCCATTTAACAGATAGATTTTTTTTTTCCCAGGAGTGACATCCAACAACTAGGAAATGTGGAAGCCAGGACTTGGACCCAGATTATCTAGAGGTCTAGTACTTTTTCAACTGCTACTAGGCCCTGGAAATACAAAGTCAAAACTTTTAAAAATAGTCCTTGCTCTCAAGGATTTTATCTATGTCAGGACAGGGTGCAATATGTAAATGGCTAAATTGGCACATATTTTTAAGGGGAAAAAATTGCCTTTAAAAAAAAAAAAAAAACTATGGTTGTCATTTCTTAATCTTTTCTTGAAGTCCTCTCCAACTGAACTTTCCTTTTCAATAAAAACATTTAAGTAAAATAAATGACATAACAGCCTGACTACATATTATATTGTAAATTTATAGTTTTTCTTTCTTTACAGAGATGTATTTTTATCATCAGTTCTATGTTTATTGTCACAATTAATATGTGTTGTTTTCCTTGACGTTATTGTAGTTGAATGTTTTCTTTTGGTTTTACTTAGTTCATTCTCCAGTGAAGGAGTTGTTAATACAATTGCTAAAGGACTAGACATGCTAGTTAGGAAGCCTTGAGTTCCAGTATAGTCTTAGTCACTTATTAGCTTTAAGACCCTAGATAAGTCAATTAATCACTGTTTGTATCCTCAAATGTAAAATAATAGTACCTATCTCCCAAGGTGATTGTGAGGACAAGTGACATAATATTTTTGTAAAAAATTGTATATAGCATATTGTCTGGTATATAATAAATGCTATATAAATGCTTATTCTCTTCCTCTGCCTTTCCCTTCCCCAATTAGTGAGCATGTCTTCCCATTATAACTGAGAATTTGAGGAGGAATAAAGTAATAATGGTGAGAGAAAAGAAAATCTTCCCCGTGGCACAGGAATTCTTTGGCTTTTTGTGTGTGTCACAGACCTCTTTAGTAGTTTCTAGCCTCAGGACCCCTTTCTAGAATGTTTTTAAATGCACAAAATAATATACGTAGAATGACAAAGGAAACCAATTATATTAAACAGTTATAAAAAAAAATTTTTTTTTGAAGTTCAGCTTTCAGGGTTAAGAATCTCTTCTGTAGCATGTGGCATATAGCACCTGAGCCTTGAAAGAATCTCTGGATTTTATTTCATGGAAGTGAGGAGGGGAAAGAAATCTATTTAGAAAATGGGGACTGGGAACACTTGTAGCTAGTGTCCAGAAGCTGGAATGCCACATTTAGGAAAGTCTTTTAAATGCTGAGTTATCCTTAGATGTATTTAGCTCAAGCCAAGGCATAATGTCTAGAAAAACTCAAATAAATTAGTTATGTCTTTGATGATAGCAACAATAATAGATCTTTTTATAGGGCTTTGCTCACAACATGATGAATTTTATCCCTTTTTATAACAAGGAAACCAAGACTCAGAGAGGCATAATGGCTTTTTAAATTTCATAGTTGGATTTCAGAAAAGCTTCGAACTGACGTTGAGTGAAGTGGGCAAAACCAAGAGAACATTGTGCACAGTAAAAACAAGATTCTCTAATGATCAACTGTGATGGAGTTGTCTCTTTTCAATAGTGAAGTGATTCAAGGAAATTCCAATAGGCTTGTGATGGAAAGAGCCATCTGCACTCAGAGAGAGGACTGTGGGGACTGAGTGTGGATCAAACCATAGTATTTTAACTTTTGTTGTTGTTTGTTGTTTTTTCTTGTGTTTTTTTCCTTTTTGATCTGATTTTTTTTGTGTGCAGTATGATGAATATGGAATTAGTTTAGAAGAATTTCACATATTTAAGCTATATTGGATTGCAGATTGCTTTCTCTCTTGGGAGGGAGGAAGAAAAATTTGGAACACAAGGTTTTGCAGAAGTGAAAACATGCAGTCTTTACATGTATTTGGAAAAATAAAATGGTATTGAAAATTTTTTCACTGCTATTATATAATCTTGGAAAACACCTTGAAACTTTTTTTCCCAACTCCTATTTCTGTAGCATTTGGTACTTTATATTCATAGAATCCTATAATTCATACTTTCCTGGTTCATACTGGAATAGGAATCCTGACTACAGTGTTTCTGACAAATAGTCATCTCCAAAGCAAAACAAAAACAAACAAACAAACCCTCCTTCTTTGCAACTTATTGCTTTATAAAGCAATTCAGGTTTTATATAGTACTTCTTCTACTACAGCAGCCAGTGGTGTAGATTGTGGGGGGGGAAATTGTCTGTTATTCCATATGCCACAGGAAGCTCCCTGCTCTGTCCTTTTTGGGTAAGTGAAACTTTACTTAAAAATCCAACGTGATTGCCCTTTGAAAACTTTAATACTTTTAATCTAAGAAACTTAACAACAACAATAATATAGCTAGCACTTTAAGGATTATAAAGTGCATTATGAATATTATGTTGTTAAATTCTCATAATAAAGAAGGTATTATTGTTATCCTCATTTTATTGATAGGGATGAAAAGTTGTAAGCAATTATACCAGTAAAGTGTCTGAGGCAAGATTTGAACTCAAGGCTTCCTGACCTCAAGTTTAGTCCCTAAGAATGCCCTTTGTATTTGTATTCTCAGAGTTTAACACTTATTTGGTACATAGTGAGCTATTTAAAATTGCTTATTAACTCATTTAGCTGATAGTCTTTTGATACTATGTGGAGGCTTCTCACTTTTGAAAGACTTCTCACCTTCAAGATCTTTCTTCAGAATAGCATCAGTACTTTAATTATTGAATGAAAAACATTTTATTAAGCATTTACTATGTGTCAATAAAAAGTTTATATATATATATATACATATATATGCAAAATTCGTTTCAACATTCATTCCTGCAAAATCTTGTGTTCCAAATTTTTCTCCCTCACTCCCTGCTCTCCTCTCCCCTAGACAACAAGCAATCCAATAGAGATTAAACATGTGCAATAAAGATGAGTTTTCTTGACTCCAAAAAAAAAAAAAAATAGCATTTACTATGTACCTGAATTCTGATAAGGGCTAAGGATAAAAAGTAACAAACAAACATTCTCCTCCTTAAAAGAGTTTAGACTCTAATATGGAAATGGTACATAGGGAAGAGGAGCATTTCAATCTGGAGAGTCCCTGGGAAAGGGAATGTAATCAATCATAGGGTAGTTGACTGATATATTCTTTTCAGGAGTGCTATAATTAATTTGGTGTCTATTCCAAGAACAAAATGGGGGAGAAGACATGGATGTTCTGAGACCATGGCAGCAAGATATGTCTGAACCCAGTTAGATATGATGAACTTACACTAGTCTGGCATGTGTAGAGGCCCAGGGCTGGGCTATGAAGAAATGGTAGGACAAGACCACGTGGTAGCAAGATGATTGGAATCTCAGTGAATTTTTATCACAGTCACTTAAAATAACTTTCCTGTGGCCAAAAACATTGTTTGGAGGTTTAAATAATGAACACTTTTGCACTTAATATAGATAGTACTGGAATAATTGACTCTAATTTTGACTTTAAAACCTTTTAAAATAGGACACCCTGTTAGAAAGCTGGTTTGCCTTAAAAACTCAAGATCACACATCATAAATAAATAGGAATAGGAGAGAGACATGTCTTTCACAAAATGGAGGAACTCTTGACCAAAAAAAAAAGAATAGAGGATCATAGAGTTAAAAAATAGATAGTTTTAATTATATGAAGTTGAAAGAGCTTCTACACAAATAAAATCAATATGAATAAATTAGAAGAAAAATATTGGGGGGGAGTGTCTTTGCAGTGTTTGTTGGATTAAGTCCTGATGTCTAAGAGATAAAGCACTAATTTAAATACATAAGAACAAGTTATTTATTCCTCAACTAGTAAATGATCAAACTATGAATATGTATTTCTCAAAGAAAAAAACCTGTTATAAATGAGCATATGAAAAAATATCCATATCAGTAATAAGAGAAATGCAAATTAATATAAATTAATACAACCTTGCATTCATTAGATTGACTTAAAGGGCATAGTAAATATTGGGGAGGATGTAGAGAGAGATCTACTTTAATGCACCTTTCCTGGAATGTGAGAAGTCATGCAGTCTTTCTGGAAAACAATTTAGAATTATGCCTCCAAAGCCACTCAAATTGTACATACTCTTTGACACATAGAGACTATAATTAGATTCACATATGAAAAATACAAAGACAAAAGAAAATATATTTTAAAATATTTCTAATAGCACCTTTGTATCAGTAAGGAATTTAAAAATAATGTATTTTCCATCATTTGAAGAATGGTTGAACAAATTATGCTAAATTGTGTAAATATAATGAAGTATTATTGTGCCATATGAAATAAGAAAAGGAATTAATTGAGATAAATATGGAAAGATTTAGGAACTGACACAATTTGAAATGAAAAAAATCAGGAAAACTATATGTAAAGTGACTTCAGAAGAAAACTCTTTGTAAACTTAAGAATTTTGATCAATGTAGTAAATACACATAATTTCAGAAGATCAGTGATGGAGTAAATGATAGCCCATTTATTCACAGGTGTTAGATGGGAGATTAAAAATGTGATATATGTACATTTTTAGACATGGAAAACATGAATTTGTTTTGTTTGACAATACTTTCATCACAAGGGAGGATTCTTCTCCCTTAATTTTAAGGGGATTCTTAAAGGGGAATAAAAATGCTCCAAAATTGAGATAAACATGGAAAGACTTAGGAACTGACACAAATTGAAATGAAAAGAATCAGGAGAACAATATCTAAAATGACTTTATCAGAAGAAAACTCTTTGTAAACTTAAGAATTTTGGTCGTTGTGGTAAACACGCACAATTTCAGAAGATCAGTGATGGAGTAAGTGATAACCCATTTATTCACAGGTGTTAGATGGGAGATTAAAATTGGGATATATGTACATTTTTAGACATGGAAAACATGGATGTGTTTTGTTTGATTATGCTTTTATCACAAGGGAGGATTCCTCTCCCTTAATTTTAGGGGGAATTTTAAAGGGGAGTTTAAAAAAAAAAATCATACACATAAAAGAGAAGAGAGGAAGTTCCAAGGGAGATTCAGTTCTAAAACAAATACATTGAATTTATTGAACACCAATCTGTTTGTAATGGAGATTTGTAATATGACATACAATTCTTTTCAAAATGTGTTTTGCAATATATAATTCTTTGAAAAATGTTCTTTGAAGTATTAACACTATTTGATGTTTGTCAAGAATAAAATAAAAAAGATAAAAATTAATTTTTAAAACTCAGGATCACTTCCATACTACAATGAGGTATTACTGCAAAAAGGCCTTGATGGGAGTGAGGCAATTAAAACATACACCATTATCCCTATTTTATAGATAAGGAATCTAAGCTCCAGGAAGATACCATGATTTTTTTCTAGGCTCACACAGATTAAAAAATGCCAGTGTTTCGATTAGAGTCCAGATTCTCAGTCCATTCTTTCTTTCTTACCCTCTCTATATGGTACATTGGGACTGGAGTCCAGAAGACCCGAGTTCAAATTCAGTCTCAGCCACATAATAATTGTGTGATCCTGGCCAAGGTTAGCCACCTCAGTTTCCTTAACTATAGAACAAGGATAAATAACAGCACTTATCTCATAGGGTTGTTATGAAGGTTAAATAAAGAAAATTTGTAAAGCACTTAGCTCAGCAGCTGGTATATGGTAAATACTTAATGAGTTCCCATTCCCCTTTTCTTCCATTTATTTCACAGTCAAACGCTTTGTCAGAATTTACTGCATTTACCTTTCTATTTCAGCACCCACTTCTCTTATCTCCTGCAATCTGGCTTCTGATCTCAGAGCCAGCTAGGTGATGGAGTAAATACAATGCTGGGCCTGGAGTCAGAAAGACAAGTTGAAATCTAATCTTGGACACTTACTAACTGTGTAACACTGAGCTAAGTACTTAACCTCTCTGTTTGCCTCAGTAAACCTATAAAATGGGGGTGATAATAGCACCTACCTCTCGAAGTATTCTCAAATGAGATTATATTTGTAAAAAACCTTGGCAAGGTTATCTGGCATGTAGTAGAGTCAATAATATGATCAATAAACATATATTAAAATTCCTACTATGTGTCAGGCACTGTGCTTAGCACCAGGGAAACAAAGAAAGGGATTCCCTACTCTCAAAGAGCTCACAATCTAATCTAATTACACATAAAAAGAGTTGGAAAGAGCGACAGAGGAGGAGGTTACCTGGTGAGAGGCATGATGAAGTCGTACAGCCAGAATAGGAAATGAACAAAGGGGTATGTTTCACATTTGAATTCATCTAAAGTAGCTTGGTAGGAAATAAGTATTCCTTGGGTATCATCCTTAAGTGGAAGAGGATCAGGGAGGAGTTCCCAGATATCCACCTCCTATTCTTTCCAAGTAGAGGGATGAAAGGGCCCTGCGGACAGGAAGATAACATGTTTCTGAGTTGATTTCATTTTGTAAAATGATGAATAATTTGGAGATGATAAAGTCCAGGAAAGTAACTAGGTGGGAATATATTAAGTACCATATAGTGCTTAGTCCCCTCTCCTTCATCAGTTAACTCAAAACAGCTTTTCCCAAGGTTACTTGTGGTGTATTAATTGCCAATTTGTAGCCTTTTCTCAGTCTTTATCCTCTTTGACTTTTGTGTGACATATGATGCCATTGATCATACCTTCTCCTACCTGAATTTTCATGACACTTTCTTCTGGTTCTCCTGCTTGTCTTGTCTGGCTTGTTTCCTTTGCTGCATCATTATCCTTGTCCCACTCTCTTTGCAGGAGTATATACTGCAGTGTTAGATCCATATACTCCTTTCTCAATATATTTTTGATGACTACATCAGCTTCAATAGATTCAGCTATTCATATTCCCTGGTGCTATGAATTTATATTCATAAATTCAACAAGTCCAAAATTAGAATTGATTTTTTTATTCTGTCTTCCTAGGCTTTCTGCTCTTTAATCTCCTTTATATAGTTTATTTCCTAACCAAACTGACTCTGGCAACTCTTTACTGTATAGAACATTCCACCTTGTGTCTTAATTGTGTGCAAGTTGTTCTCTATCTTGTACTTGTGTGCCTCCCATCCCAGTCCCCTTTTTCTTTGCCTTCTCTTCTCAATACTACGTCATAAAACATCTAGCTTCTTTCAAATTCAATTCAGGTGCTACCTCATTCAGGAAATCTCTCTTGATATTCTACCTAGTTGTTAGTGCCTTACCCAAGAAATTTATTTTGTACTTAGATGTTTATATGAACATAGGAGTAGAAAGAAGATGGAATTTGGAGAAAGTTTTGTATTCAAATCCTACCATTATCACTCACAGTCTGTGACCTTAGACAAGTCATTTAACTTGGATTTGTCTTCAAATAATTGGTCTTTAGAGGATCCTTCCAATTCTCTCTATATGATCTCATGATGTTTCTTCCAAATAGAATGCAAGCTCTTTGAGGTAGACAATTAGATTTTTTTGGTAAGTCTAGCACCTAGCATGTAAAAGGTACTTAATAAATGTTTATTAAATTCAATTCAACTCTAGTGTAATGTTCTTATCACTATCATGTTGCCCTTGTTAAAAATGGAAATTTATTCTCATTGTAAGTTCAGTAAGTACATCAGCAAATTAGCTTTAAATTCAGCATTTTAGAGGATTCTGAATAATTTAAATAGGAAGAAATCTATCCCTAATATTTCCTTTTGGTTGGGTTTTTACCATTATCTGATTTCTAGTCACATAGAAAACTGCCAAGAAGTTGGTTGGAGAAATCTGGTCTCCAATGAACTGTGACACAGCCTTTAATCATGCACAACAGTCAGAGTCCCTCTTATCAACCTTGTCTGAGCATGTGGATCCAGGGATTTATTTCCAGTCTTCTTAGGCCACTGGAAAACTAGGTCATTAACCAACACTGTCATTTGTGACATTTTAGTTTAATGTTTGAAAGCTGTTTTCATTTTGTTAATGCAAGTTGACTTCATATTTTGAGTTTAAACCAACCACATAATAATGCTTAAGCTTTGATACATTATGTTCCATAACCTTTTGTTTTTACCTCTTCTTAACAACTACTTGTCTAAGTTCCAAACTAGAGGCAGTGTGGTATAGTGAAAAGAATGTTGCATGGGAGTCAACAGATTTGGATCTAAATCTTGGCTCAGTTCTGCCTCTTTCTTAACTGTGTGATTTTCACCAAATCTCTGTTTTCTCATTTGTAAAATGAGGGGGTTGGATTAGATGATAATCATAGTAGCTCAAGCTTTTAAATAGTTCTTTAAGATTTTCAAAGCATCGTACAATGAACGCTCTAATGTGATTCTCTTAAAACTCCACCTAGTTCCAGCATAGTGTATTTCCATAACTGCCTTGTTCAGTGCCCGATTTCTTTTCTTTCTTTTTTCTTTTTTTTGTATTTTATCTTATTTATGGAATAAAACCAGCATTTCCATTACATACTATAATAAAAGGTGATTGTACATGAAACTTCAAATCTCCTATGTACAAGTTGCTATTCCTTTTAAATATTCAGCAAAATTATCCTGTAAATTTCTTTTTTTTCCCTTCCCTTTTCCCCCTTCCCAGAGATGATATCTATTTGACGTGTGTGTATGTAAATAATATGTAAATTATATATATACTTTTATCACATCTTTCACTGACTGCAGATACCGTGTTTCCCCT
Source organism: Antechinus flavipes (assembly GCF_016432865.1). Classification (NCBI taxonomy): domain Eukaryota; kingdom Metazoa; phylum Chordata; class Mammalia; order Dasyuromorphia; family Dasyuridae; genus Antechinus; species Antechinus flavipes. The sequence goes on along the minus strand of NC_067399.1, from coordinate 467,191,042 downwards.
ATAATAAGACACTGTTTTATTATTTTTTGGGACAGAAAAACACCAGAGGGCTTATTTTAATGAATATTGACAGCAATTTTAATAAACAGGTAAATGTGAACAAAAAAAAGTACCTTTATTCAATAATGATCATGTCATCTTCTTCAACAATATCATCATAAGTGTCCATATCCTGAATTCTGTCCTGGATGTCTTGCACCTCTGTTTCCTTCAGAAGAAGTGGACCCAATCTGTCATGTCCAGCAATATAGTCTCTTTAAATGAACATGTCTTGTCCAGGTAACCGACACAGCTGTCAGTAATTTTGTTGAAGAATGACTTCTTCACCCAAGTCACGACTTCTTGCAGACAGGGCTTCACAAAGTTTCCTCGCTGATTTCTTTCCATTCTTTTTTCAGCATAGTCATTGACTTCCATGCCCAAATGGTCCTTGAATGGCTTGTTTATTGCAATATCAAGGGTCTGGAGATAGGCAGTCATTCCTGCAGGAATCATTACTTGATCTATTCTTTTCTCTGCAAGGAAGGTCTTCATTTCTTTAGCGCGGTGAGTGCTGACTGAGTTCTTCTTTTATCCTCCATCATGCCCCTTTTATCCTCTATCATGCCCCCTCTCCCGCTTACATACCGGGTGTTTATGTATTGTTTAATACAATTAGTTCTACAACTATGCACACTGTTTGGGCCTGCTCCAACTCCTAGACTATACTGAGTGGATGTTACTAAGAAAGGTTGGTATCCAGCACAAGTAAACCCTCAGATCACCCTCAAAGTTGTTCTTAAAACAATATTGTTACTATATTCAGAGTTCTTTTGATTCTGCTCATTTCACTCTTCACTGTTTTATATGTGTCTTTCCATGTTTTTCTAAGATCATTGAACTCATGATTTCTTTATAGCACAGTAGTATTTCATCACAATCATTTACAACAGCGTGTTTGGCCATTCCCCAGTTGTTGGGCATTCTTGCTGTTTCCAGTTCTTTGTCACCCTAGAGCTATAAATATTTTAGAACATATAAGTTCTGCTCCTTTTCCACTAATTATTTTTGGAAATAGACCAAAAAATGTTATTGCTGGGTTAAAAAGTATAGGCAGTTTAATAACTCAGCATGATTCCAGATTGCTTTTCAAAATGATTGGATTAGTTCAAAATTCCACCAGCTATACTTTAGTGACCCAATTGTTCCACATGTTCCCCTTCTATCATTTTAGCCAATCTGATAACAGTATAAAACATATAAAACAAAAGTATAAAAAGTTGTTTTGGTAAAGAAATTCAAAAATGAAATTTCCTGAAGTCTCTTGTGTAACAAATTGGGAACTGGGACAAGATGATAATTATTGTATTTTTCCAGTCTTTTCCTTCAGCAACTTGAAGTGGTTGCTGCCTTTCACTGCATACCTTTTCTTCCCGCACAATCCCTTTCTTCCTCCACTATCTCCTTTTAGATATGGAATCATAAACCATAATAGAATCAATTCTGTCATTGTTTCTGCATTGTTATTGCTCAGTCTTTTCTTTTTTCCCCTGTTTAAGGCTTTGTGACCCCATTTAATGTTGGTTTTTGGAAAAAATACTGGAGTAAGTGATCTGCCATTTTCTTCTTCAGCAAACAGGGTTAAGTGACACATGCCCAGGGTTACACAGCTAATAAGTATCTGAGAACAGATTTGAATTCAGAAAGAAATCAGAAGATGAATTCAGAAAGAATTCAAAATTCAGACTTTGTATCCACTGTGCCTCCTTAGTGCTCTTATTCCTGCATTGGATGTATTAGTTACTTCCCTAGAGCCCTGCTCACCTCTCAGTAACATTTTGTACTTCTCTAGCCATTATTCCCTAATGTTTGTTGTTTTCCGGACCTTTCAATGGACAAGAACTGTCTTTTCTTCTATAGTTAGCCCTATGCTTGGCATATAGTTAGCACTTAATAAATGCTTTTTTTAGTCATTCTTCCATTCATTTATCTTTGAAATTCTTTCCAGTTCTAATGGAATCACAAGATTTTTGAATGACAGGGAACTTAAAATATTTTCCAGTCCAACCGTTCATTTTCCAGATGAAGAAGATCAGGTTCACAACATGCTGCCACCTTAATATATATGTTCTAAAATCTCTTCCAAATGCAACATTTTGTGTTTCCAGATGAATATTTTGATACAAACTACTTTGGTAAATTGTGTCTTTAGGGAACTGCTGATTCAGTAAAAGGAAAAGTATTTTGCTGCAACATAGAGGAAAGGTAACTTATATTAATTGACTTCCGATGATGAAAAAAAAAAAAAGATTAAGTATGACATGATTTCTGGCTCCAAAAAATTCATAATCCAATAGAGGGTATATGTCACAAAATTTTTCTTTTTCAGTATGTTAAGGATCTGTAATTTCATTAGTAGCTCAAGAATACAATGGTTAGATTTCTGGGCCTTCAGTCAGGAAGACTTGAGTTCAGATACAGTCCTAGGTATGACCCTGGTTGAGTCATTTAACCTCTATTTCCTCAGCTATAAAATGGGGGTAATATTAACATTTGTTTCTCAAGATTGTTATGAGGTTCAGCAGAGACAGTATTTGTAAAATGCCTAGTACAATGTCCACCACATACTTTCTCTGTTCCTCACTTTTTTCTCTCCCCTTTTCCTTTCTTCTTCTCTCTTCCCTTCTTTTTTCCTCTCCTCCTTTCTTTTCTCTTTTCCTTCCCCCTTCCTTTCTCTATCGCATCCTTTTTTCCTCCCTTCTCCCCTCCCTCCCTCCCTTATGAATTCTTGTTGACAAAGTCATTACCTAGTGACCAGCCTTTTCATGATGAGCCCCTCTTCACTTAAATAGGCTAGTCCTTGCTCAAAAGACAGTATTTTAGTGAGCCCATCCATACTTAAAGTTTTTTAAACTTCAGTGGAGTAAACAAATTTTGTTTGTCAAAGCCTTTGAGACCTTCACCTGACTAAGTAAAGGGGCTTTTAAAAGTAGACAAGTCAATATAATATATATTAGAATATAAGAAACTTATAAGAGAAATGGAAAGGATGTATTCATTCAAAGTCTTGCTAATGTGTTGAGATGCTTTTCAGTTCTAACATTTATCCCAACATCTATGTTATGTAAAATTGTGCATTCTGTGCAGGGAATACCTAGATTAAAAATGACACTAATGTAATTATTGTTGTTTCTGACTCTGTGACCTCATAAGGGATTTTCATGGCCAGGATACTAGAATAATTTGTCATTTCCTTATTCATCTTATTTTACAGATGAGGAAACCAAGGAAAACAGGTTAAATGACTTATCCCAGGGTCACATAGTTAGAAATTGTCGGAGGCCAGATTTGAAATCTGAAAAATAAGACTTCTGATACTAGGCCTACCATTCTTTCCCCTAGGCTATGTAGCCACCTTTCACTAATGAAATAGCTAGCAATAAAAAAAATAGCTTTAACATTATCAAAACACTTTTACGTATGTTAACTCATTGGTCCTTATTTTTTGAGAATTTTTTGAGACATTTTGAGAATCTTCAATTATTATCATCTTATTTTATAGATGAGGAAACTTACACACTATAGAAGTCTTCTCTAGTTCTTTAGCCCTATCTATAATTCTTTCATTTCCAGGAAATGAACTATAGTTCCTTTGCACCTTTGGCATCAACTGAATGTTTCTTGGTTTATTTCCCATTTTATATAAGCAGGATTAATACTTAACACAGGATTTTTGTGGCCATGAGCTGGAGTATAGGATAGAACTATTTCCTTTGTCAAGTAACTGAATGAATAGGTTTCCCTTCATATATATAATTTAGGGTTAGAAGATCAGTGTGTACAATGAAGCAAAACCTTTATTTGAGCTTTCAAGATGAGAAATTTCAGCAAAAGGAAAACGTTTCTTGATGATCCAATTGAACTTGTCATTGGCTTTTTGTCTACAATTTTGTTTACAATAAATTTATGCCCCACAACATGAAATGATCTGCTTTGGAATAACTCTAATTGTTAGGAAATGTATTGTTCTGTTGAACAAATATTCTGCCACCATATAACTTCTAGCTGTTGATTTTTCATCTTCCATAGGACAGCTTTTTAATACTTGAAGGAATTATGTCATTCTTGATTCTTCTTTAGATTAAACAGTTTCCCTATTTATGAGTCCTGTTATGAGATTCTTATATTTCATTCCTCTCCTATTTGCACTTTTCAATGTTTTCCATTTTATGTTTTTCTAAGTTTTGGCACCTGGAACTCTGTACAATAAACCCAATTATTACAATTATATACCATGAGTGAATAACAAGATTGGATTGGGCTTATACATACATATATACACATATACTTTTTCATAGTTTTTCATAGATGATAGAATATTATAGTGGGGATTCCTTGGGTTAATTTCTTTTTAACCCTTTCATAAGAGATGTGTCGAAAGGCAAAAACTAGTGATAGGAGACTGGAAATGCATATTTCTTTCCCTGGACAGACCCCAGGGTATTCTCAGGGGCCATAAATGCCATCCAGAGTGCCATGTCTTCCTTACTGTAACCATTAGAAGTTTGAAAGCTTTAGCCTACTAAAGAGGAATTCAGAGGTGTTTTTATATTTTATTTTATTTCTTTCTAGAATGATCAGACACCTATCAGTCAGGAAATCTTTTTCTGATTTATATCTAAGGAACTCTTTGACCATTGGCAAGTAGCTTAAACTCATTTTCCATCTTTCTAAAGTTAGAGGTTACACTAGGTTATCTGCTTTAAGATTTGTTACAATGCTGAATTTTATTCTATTCAGAAGCATTGACATACTAGTAACAGAACTAATCTGGAAGTCAGATCTGAGTTTGAATAGTGACTCTACCACTTACTATAGTGTATAGATTCACTGTAGGGAAAATCATTTCACATTCCTCACCCTTAGTTTCTTCATCTATAAAGTGACATGTGATATCTAAGCCTTTTACAACTCTAATTTTTATGTTATGCAGTCCTTTCCACTATAAATTACAGCATTCCAATATTCCTTCAAGCTTAGCCATTTTATAGTTATGATTTGAAGCAATTAATGTAAAATCAAGTTTGCTTAAAAAGGAACAAAACCTTTACTTGGGCTTTCAAGATGAGAATTCCCAGTAAAAGGAGAACATTTCACGATGATCTGACTGAACGTGTCATTGCTTTTCATCTATAAGACATTAACGTCAATTTCTTTTTATTTAATTTTATTTTTTCTCAATTACATATAAATAAACATTTAAATTTTGAGTTCCAAATTCATAATTCAGCAATCACTGCAATTGTGATTAGTGCTAAGAGTAGCGATTCAGGCTCCATGATCCATCAACTCTCCTCCAGAGTGTGTAGAGCTAATTGTAGAGGCCCCAGGTCCAATATACTTCTCAACATCTACAACGTTTCGCATACAATTTCCCATTACAATGAGAATGTATTTGTCATTTGTCATATAAGTTGTTCCAAGACAAATATTTAGTTACTTGAACAATCTAAAACATGAATCCAACAACTGTTTCAAACAGGGATATTACTTGGTGTGGTAAAAGAATATGGAAGTGAAGAGATCTGAATTTTCAATCTGACTTTGCCACATTCTTGACATCTGATGAGACAAATCACTTTCTCAAAGTGGGAAAATTTCTTGGCCTCTAAAATCAAAGAAAGTAAGTGATTTCAAACATCTTCAGTTCTGACATTTTGTATTCTAAGGTCTGTTCCAATTTACTCTGAAGGTAATTCAATAATGTGCTCAGACAAACAATTTGCCATCTTTGGCCTCAGTGTTTGCTTTCATAAGTTAGTAGATATGTAAGGCCTCTTCAAGTTCTAATTTCCTGTTTTAAGCTCCTTTCACTCAGTATATTCAGTGTTTAGATCAGTTATTATAAAACATTGATATGTTTATTTTTTTTAAATAGAGCACCCATTCCTATTAAAAACACTAGAGAGCATAGTGATGAAGGGAGCTTTCCTTAAAATAGTAAGCAATATCTATCTAAAGCCAACAACAAGCAGTATTTGTAATGAAGAGAAGCTGGACACATTTCCAAAAAGATTAGGAATGAAACAAGGATGCCCATTATCACCACTGTTGTTCAACATTGCCCTCTAATACAATGTTGGCTTTAGCAATAAGAAAAGAAAAAGAAATTAAATTAGAATAAGCAATGAGGAAATAAAACTATCACTCTTTGCAGATCATATGATGATATTGTTAGAGAATACTAAAAAATTATCCAAAATTCTACTAGAAACAACTCACAACTTTAGCAGAGTTGCAGGATATAAAATAAACCTATATTTCTTATATATTACTGACAAAGTCTATCATGAAGAGATAGGAAGAGAAATTCCATTTAAAGTAATTAGACAAAATTAACTACTTGGGGGTTTACATGCCAAGACAAACCCAAGAACTTTATGAACACAATTACAAAACACATCTCACAAAAAGTCAGATCTAAACAATTGCTCATGAGTAGGCTGAGCTAATATAATAAAAATGACAATTCTGCCTAACTTGAAATACTTGTTCAGTGTTATACCAGTCAAACTGCCAAAAAATATTTTATAGAACTAAAAAAAATTTTTTTTAAAGTAATCTAGAAGAACAAAAGATCAAGAATATCAAGGGAATTAATGGGAAAAAAAGTACAAAGGATGGTGGCTTAACAGTACCAAACCTAAAACTATATCATAATGCAGCAGTCATCAAAACTATTTGGTACTAGCCAATAATTAGAATGGTGGAATAGATTAAATATATATGACACAATAACCAAGGATTACAGTGATCTAGTATTTGATAAACCCAATATTCCAGCTTCTGGAATACACTATTTGACAAAAATCACTGCGAAAACTAGAAAAAAGCATGTCAGAAATTCAGCATAGACCTACATCTCAGGCCCTATACCAAAATAAGGTAAAAATTGATAAATGATTTGGGCATAAAGGATGATACCATAAACAAATTAGCAAAGCAAGTGATATTTTAACTATCAGATCTTTGGAGAAAGGAGGAATTTGTGACCAAAGAAGAACTAGACTGTCAATAAAAAGTTATAATTAAAAAAAAAAAAAAGAAAGAAAAAGAAGAACTAAAGAGAACACTATGAAAGGCAAAATGGACAACTTTAATGACATTAAATTAAAAAGGGTTTGCTCAAACAAAACAGAGCCAAGATTAAAAGGGAAGTACAAAGCTGGAAAAAATCTTTACAGCCAATGTTTCTGATAAAGGTTTCAATTCTAAAATATATAAAGAACTGTGTCAAATTTATAAGAATACAAATCATTCCCCAATTGATAAATGGTCAAAGGGTATGAACAGACAATTTTGAGATGACAAAATTAGCCTTCTGTAGTCATATGAAAAAATGCTCTAAATCACTATTGATTAGAGAAATGCAGATTAAAACAACTCTGAGGTACCACCTCACACCTCTCAGATTGGCTAAAAAGACAGGAAAAGATAACAATAAATATTGGAGGGAATGTGAGAAAGGTACGATACTAATGCATTGTTGATGGAGCTGTGAAATGATCCAACCATTCTGGAAAGCAATTTGGAACTATGTCCAAGATGCTATAAAACTGCATATTTTAATGTGCTATTACTGGGTCTGTATCCCAAGGAAATTGTAAAGGAAGGAAAAGGACCCACATGTACAAAAATGTTTGTAGCAGCTCTTTTTGTGGGAACAAAAAACTAGAAAAGAAGGGGGATGCAATGACTGAATAAGTGTAGTATATGAAGGTAATAAAATATTATTGTTCTATAAAAAATGATGAACAAGCTGATTTTTAGAAAGGCCTAGAAAGATTTACTTGAATTGATGCTAAGTAAAACTGTAATGCTGGAGAAACTGAGCAAGACAGAGGTTAGAGACCAATTTAATAGTTTATTAAATGGAGAGATATACTGGGACCAAATGGATCTTGATCCCAGGGCTGGACAAGACTATCATCTCAAAGAATCCAGCACTAAAGGGATAATGTTGTAAAAATTACCCTGGCATGGGTTCTGTCAATAAAAAGTCATTAAAAAAAAAAAAAAGAATCCAACACTAAGTATCAGAGAGCAAGCTTTTTTATAGGATAACAAAAACAATGACATAATGGGGGAGGTACCTGGATGGGATAACTTAATGGGAGGAGGCACCTAGCATGACACAATGGAGGGAGGTACTGGAGAGGTTACTGATAGTTTAGTGGCATCTAAAATGGATAAATCTTTATCCTGTCAAACATTAAGAAGGAATAACTAGAACCTAAAGATATAAAACCTTTATCTCACCAACCATTTAAGAGGGAATGATTATAGCCTGAGGTTTTGGACCAGAGCAACTGAGGTAGACCTTTATCTCATCAAACATTGAGAGGGAAAGGTTATAACCTGAGGCTGGTAGGACTATCGGGAAACTAGGTCAAGACATCAAAAGGGAACAAAACAAGCAGAACCAGGAATACATTGTACACAACAACAAGAATGTGCAATGAGTGATTGATTATGAAAGACTTGGTTCTTCTCACAGGTTCAGTGATCCAAAAGAATTCCAATAGACTTTGAACAAAAAATGACATCTTCATTCAGAAAAAGGAACTAAAGAGACTGAATGTATATCAACACATTATGTTGACTTCCTTTTTCTGTTGTTATTGTTGTTGTTTGCTGTTGTTAATTTCTCCCATGGTTTTTCCTTTTAGCTCTGATTTTTATCTCCCAACATGATTTCATAAAGCAATGTGTATTAAAAATAATTTTTAAAAAACCCCACAATTAGAAGCTTAATCTTTGCAAAACTCAGAGCCACTTGAGACTATTAGATCTTAATTAAATAATTCTGCTAAACATTTGTTCAGCAAAATGTATGTGCAGCACTGTTACAGGAGTAAATGTATAGTTCCCATCTTCTTATATGTTTATTACAGAATATTCTACTTCATTCCTCATTGAGTTCAGGGCCTGAGTATAGGAGATTTCAGCCTACACATTGATATTCTTTCAAATACCCTAATTTATCTTCTTATTCATTTTCCATATCTATTCTTCTACTTCACCTCTTAATACTATTTCAGTCATGATCATGAACTCTGAATTTCCTTTATTGGATTGTAATCTGTTGCCATTTTACATCTCCCTCTGCCTTGAAACTCCAGAGCCAATTCTTCACACCTTGATAACCGGGAGAATTAGTTCAACTTTACATTGTTGTCTATATGGAAGATCTTGCCCTTCCATATCCTAGTTTTAGGTTATCCCTACTATTCACTATTATTTACTCCTACTCACATGGTATTAAACAAAGCTGGAATAAATCATGAAACTATGCTGATTGATTCCACTACAAATTGTTTTAATGTTATATAACCTTAACTGTGTCTGCATTGCAGCAAGGCAATACTTTTATACCTATCTGACAACTGCAGCTTGGATAGTTGATTATTCTCTTCTTGATACTCTTCTCTAGGTTTCCATGACACTGATCTTTCTTTTGATTCTCCTATTTCTATTCATGTTCCTCAGTTTCCTTAGCTAGATCTTCACATTGGTCACACTAACAAACCTTGGATATCTCACAGTATTGTTCTATCTTGGCTTTTCTTCTCTATAATATTTCCCTTGGTGATGTCAAAAGCTTCCCTAGATTCAGTTTTCATTCCTATTCAGATGACTCTTAAGATCTGTTTGTTTGACACTAACTTATCTCACTCTTTAGTCTTTTATCTCCAACTGACAATTTAGACGATGTAGGGTGCTTCACAGATATCCTGCACTAGGCATGCCAAAACACTAAAAGGCATCCATCTGTCACCATCACCACCCCATCTATCCCCAGCCATTCCTCACTTTGTTAATCACTATTAATAACATAGTTCTCTTTGTGACCCAGGCTTGCAAATTAGATAACATCCTCAACTTCTTACTCTCATTCTCCTATATCCAAATTTTGCTAAGGTGTTTCAATTCTGCCTTCATCACATCTCTTATATGATTCCCCTTCTCCCCTCTTGACACTGCCACAAGCTTGGTAGAAGCCCTGCTTATTTCATGCCTAGAACATTACAATTGTGTGCTGGTTGTTCCATTCCACTCCATTTCTTCACAAACTAATGTTCCTAAAAAGCAAGTCTAACCAAATCACAGTAAACTCCAGTGGCTCCCTATCATCTCCAGAATTAAATATAAAATTCTGTGGTGGTCTGAATTTTTCACAATTTGGTCCTTTCTTGCTTTTCCATGTACTCAGTCGTCTCCATGTACCAACCCTGTGTTCCTGGCCTTCTTATTGTACCTTAAACACAACATTCCATCTCCCAAGTTCTGGACATTTTCCCAATTCCTTTATATCTGGAATTCTCTCTCTCCCCTCATCTGTGCCTCTGTGACTTCCTTCAAGTCTCAGTTGAAGTTGTATCTTCTGAAAGAGGCCTTTCCCTACCCTCCATAATCTTAGTGTCTTTCTTCTGAGACTAGCTCTAGTTTGTGCTGTATATATCTTGTTTTTATGTAGTTTCTTGTTTATTGTTTTCAGATGAAACTGTGAATTCCTTGAGATAAGGGACTTTTTTTTGTCTTTTTTTTTGTTGCTGTTGCTTAATGCCTAATGCTTAGTAGTCATTTAATAAGTGCCAGTTAACTAATTAGAGATTTCATGCAAGCATTTTCTTTTTTCATCTTTCATTCTAACACCTCTTCTATTTCCCAATATATCCTCCTCAATCCTTCTACTCAGAACTATCTATTATAACAGTTAAAAATAAAATGGAGAGGGATTAGTTAAGCAAATTAATAATTCTTAACTCATCCCAGTTAATTGAGTTTAATAGTATTGAATATATATATATATCCACACCCATAATTCTCCAGTTCTGCAAAGAAGAAAGAGAAATACATTCTCTTATTATTTTCTTCTGGCCCAAGCATTCTTTCTATTCAATTTTTATTATTGTTTTTCTGATTCAGCTTCATTTTGCTCACAGAAGTGTTCTAATGCTTTTGCATTTTCTTATTACTTTCTTATTCCCATTTCCTGTATTCTGCCACTTTTTATTTCCCTAATTTGTTAGTGTCTACTTCCCTCCACTATGTGTTCTTCTTTGTTACTATGAAAAATACTACTATAAATACTTTTGTGTGAGTCCTTTCTTTCTCTTCCATACCCTTTCACTCAGATCTCACTTCTAGGCATATTCCTTCATTTTTTCAAGAGTTCGTGAGGAAGAAAGATGATTTGCATTATAGGGCAAATAGAGAAAGGGAATGGACAAAATCATAGAGTTTAGACCAGGAAGGGATTTCTTTAGATATTATATAGTTGTAGGTGAGGCAGATGCCCAGATGTTTTAAGAGTTAAATGTCACAAAGATTCTCACAACTTATAAGTATTTGAGGTAGTGCTCAAAATTATGATTTTTTGATGTCAAGTTCAGTGTTCTTTCTGCCACGGCATATTATACACCCATATAAAATGAAAATACTCATAGAGTACTAGAATATGAGTTGACTAAGGACCTGGGAAACCAGAATGGTGAGTAGCCTGAATATTATACTATGCCTTTCAAAAATTGCTTGAAGGAATCGAGTATGCTTTAGACTTACCTTGGATTTTTAAAGGAAAAAAAAACAACTCTGGGAGGTCTGACCCCTGTTTTGTAATATTCAAAGGGTTATCTTGTGGAAAAGGAATTAGACTTGTTTTCCTTGCAAGTTGACATTCAACATATGGAAAGCCTAACAAATAATTATTACTATTTCAAAGAACAGATGCTTTGGGAGGTCTTAAAGTCTCCCTTCTCTTGATAAGCTTCAAGTGAAGATTGGATGATTTCTAATAGGGGGATTCCTATACAGTACTAACCAGTTAAATTAGGCAGTCATTGGAGTGTCTTCCATTTCAGGGGTATCTCAATTCTATGTCATTTATAATAGTTGAAATAAGACTTTTTGACAGATTTCTAAAAATGCACCTCTTTTTACTGATCAGACTTGGCATAATGGAAATATCAGTGATCTTAAAAGTCAGAAAGAATCTCTGTTCAGATTCAGAATCTTAACCTTTCTAGCTATTATCTGAGTAGGTTACTTGTACTCTCCATTCCTCAATTTTCTCATCTAAAAATGAGAATAATAACATTTTTTTAAAAATAGATTTTATTTATCTTCTCTCCAAAAAAAGCCATCTCTTATAACAAAGATCTTTAAAAAATAAAAGGAAGAGAAAGAAGAGATAAGGAATTAACGAAAACCAATAATGTTCTACACCTGTGTAGGATCCCACCCTCTCATTTGTGCAAAGGGCTGGGGAGGCTATATTATCATATCTCTTCTTGTTCTTTGTAATTTGGGCGCTAATAAATTTGGACTATTTAACTCACATATTTGTTAATGAGAAAAGCACTTTGTAAAGTCTTTACCACTGTAGTCTACTGTAATTCCTAAGAATTTTCTATATCTATATTACATAAAAACCCAGTCAAAGGGGATGTTTTTCACTATGGTGTGGCTATCTCAAATATAGATAATTGACCATGGTATCCTGCTGAGATCCCAGAATACCAGTGCCTTAAAAGGCAATAATGTAGAGATCACAAGGATAAGAGGGGGGAGGGGGAAGAGGAGAAAAATTAGGACACAGCTGTGGAGTTCTGTAGGCTAAAACATAGACTCAATGTGTCATAGAAAATTAAATCTCTTTTATGACTCCACTGCACACAAGGCTGATTCCATACCTAGGCTGGGCCATTTGGTTCCTTTTCCTGAGCTCAGACACACATCCCTGTGAGTTTAGAAAAAATTAGAAATTCTGTGATGAGTTCAGATTATAGAATTTATCATCCCCTTCCTGAATGAAAACCTCTGAAATTTAAACTATTCCTAAGCATAAAGGATGCCAGCTGCTAAACCTGCTTTGGAAATAAATGAGAGGATTAAATGAAGCAAATAGCTGATTTTCCTGGTCGGTGAAAATTAATCTTCTCATGTATGGGCTTTAATATTATGTTTCTTATATTCCGTGTTCCTAATATTCTGTAGTTTAAGTTCCCTTCATTTCTAAATTCTTTGTTGTAAGGGCCCATCCAACTGTTTTGTTCTGATTTTCTTAGAGCTAAAGGCATATAGAGAATGAGAAGCTTTTGTCACCTTAGCTATATAGGGTCCTCTGTTAACATAATCTATAGATCTCAATTGAATTGCATGGAGAAATTTAAACATAACTCTACTTTTAGACTTCTTATATATAGAATTCAAATCAAAAAGGAAACCTGATCAAAGGTTCTGATTCTAATAATTTCCTTGAATACATGCAGAAGAATTTACAAGTGCAGAATATTTCAGTTTAGCAACTCAATGAGCAGATAGATAGATGCCATAATAGATAATATTCTGTCATTCAGAGGGATCCCATTGGTAACTACATTATTACATCAACAGCAATGATCTGGTAAGACAGAGATGCTTTCTGTGAATCTTCAACTGAATAAATATTCTATTGGCTATTTCCCAATTATGTTGGAAATGTGAATACTTTGCTACATTTTCCCACAGAGGCTATTCTGTCATTTTTACCCATCCCTAACAATTCTCATTACTCTTTCTGTTTACCCTGATGACTTCAGAAGGGAGTACAAATGCATACATGGAATTTGTGCATATATATTTATGTTATTTACATACCTATAAACTTAAATACATAAATATTATACAAGTTGTTTACATCTTATCTCCCTCATTAGAATGTGAGATATTTAAGGACAGGAACCAGATTTTTTTGTCTTTCTTCATATCCCCAGCAATTTGCAAGTTGCCATCCTACACCAAAGACTTAGGAATAATGGGCTTGTTAATGTTTTGACACTTTGTCTTGGTTGCTTAGAATATATAGTATTTAATTTGGTGATCTATTTTCCTGTTGGATTTCTTCATAGTGACAGAGGTCTCAGCAGTATAATTCTTATGTTTGTATAAAACATGGTGTTCCTTTTCCTACTTCACTCACTTTGCATAGACTTGAGCCAGTTAGTGAGGAAAAGTAAAGCCATATACAGATGGACATATGGAAATAGAAATACTACAGTTGGGACACTGCCAAGTACTAGAGGTGTTCTCTGCAAATGCATAGTTGCTGCAGTCTCACAAGTTCTACCAATTCAGATTTCAGTTGCCACTCAACCCAGTTTTTATTCTGAGATCTAGAAGAAAAAGGATCCTCCTTCAGGAGCTTGGGAATAGTTTAGTGTTCTACTCAGGGTACAAATTATAGAATAAATTAGGAAAGACAGTGAATGACCCTTGACTTAAAGAGAGTTAAGGGAGTTTGCAGTAGGAAGTGCCAAGTAGTTCAAGTCTCGCTGAACAACATGAGGAAGACCCTTGTACTTTCACCTAATCTTTAAAATAATCTAATCTAATACTCTCATTTTATAGATTAGGAAACTTAAGTTCAGAAAAATGAGATAAAAATGAGGTAACTTCCAAAGTTCTAGCTAATAGAAGCCAAAAAATAAAATGTAAACCCATCTTTTGGCTAGATATCTAGTGTCTCCCCCCCCTTTTTTACCCCTATATTCCATACCTTTTAAAAACATAATTTGAACTAAGATTTCCTTGACCTTTCAAGAAATTATTTGTGAATTTCTTGATTCTGATAGCATTTCTGATAGATATTTCTGATAGCAGGTTAAGCCAATAAGCATTATTAAGGCACTGTGCTAAGTAGTGGGATTCGAAGAAAGGCAGGAACTCCTCTACCTCCTACTCCCCCACCCCCTAATAAGCTCTCATTTTAACGGAGAAGATATACTGCAGTGGAGATTAGAACTACTTCTTTTGAAATATAGTTCACAATAATGTTTTCCTCTTACTAGCACAGTGCTTTAGGTAGAGCTGGTGTTGATTCTATTTTATGAATGAGGAGATAAAAGCTCCGAGAGAAGGGACTTTCTGAAGATCAGATGAACCTGATTTTTAGGTGCAAGGTTCTTTTCTATGTGTTGAGTTTGAGTTACCAGTAAGACATTGAGATGGGATTAATTTCCACACAATTAATAATGTAAGACTGGATTTCAGAAAAGAGATTAGATTATATGGCTTTGGAAGGCATCTCCATTGAGAACCTATGAGAGTGGACAAAAATCTCAGAGAACAGAGTTAAGAAAGACTATTCAGGATTAAACAAGTTGAAGAAAACTAGGAGAGAGCAGTATCACAGTAGTTAAAGGAGTAATGTTCTCACTGATCTTCATCTCTTCACATCCTTAGTATTCTTCAGAAACTGGCTCATGGGATCGGACCCCTCCTAAGGAGAGCTTTTGATGACATTGTTAGTTTTTAGTACTTTTTTCTTCTTCCTCACAGGGTTATCATTTCACACATTTATTTTAGTAGGTGCCACATGTACATTCCTTTTTTACATGAGTCATGTTAGAAGAGAAAAATCAGAACAAAAGCCAGCATGTATGTATGTGTATAAATAAGCCTTTCTACATACATACACACACACACACACTTACTTCAAGGAAATTTAGAAAGTACTAGATATGAACATCCAACAATGCCAGAAATAAAATTTTATTTATATAACTAGTCATTTTTAATCAGCTATGATCATAAAATTAATTTATCAAAGCAGAGGTCAAAATGAACTCTAATAGAAAGAACGAAGATATGATATCATTACAAGAGATCCAACTCAAATCATTTAAAAGCACTATTGACAGAGATAAAAATACTTAATAGGAATTTAACTTATATATAATTTATAAACTTTTTAAAAAATCTTCTGGAAGTGGATATTTGAAGATTATAAACTATTGCCTCATAAAACATCAAGAAGGAATAAAAGTATGCAGAAAACTTAATATGAAACCCATTTAACCCAGATCATTTTAAGATCATTTAAAAATAAAACTGCAAGGACAACAGACAAAAAAAATGCAACATCTCCCAGCATTTTCCTGATGAACTATTTTCATTACATTGTCAATGGAATCACCAGCTTTCATAGAACATACAGACCCTGATGTGCTTCATGAGAAAGTAAAAATGGAACCAGATCAGATAGACAGGAAGAATAGCTAGACCAAAAAAAGGAGTCATTCCAGAAGTGACACAGTATTGGAAAGGGCTGACAGTGTCAACTGAGTATGGATTTTATTACCTCAAAATATCTGAAAGTATTCCACTGAAAGTTTTAGAAGTAGTGAGCACAAGAGATATGATTTGAACTCTGCTCTTTTAGTCCAGATCCCCTTATCTTTTGTCTGAATAATGAAATGTAGTTAGATGGCCTGTTTTTCAAGTTGGCCATATATATATATATTTTTTCCTTTTTTAAAAAAAATTTTTTTGACAGACACTAGTGTGTAGCACAGATTGGCGCTATTATAACTGCCACAATTTCTTAACTTAAATGTTAATTTTTAAATTTTTAAATTTAATTTTAAAATTTAAAATTTTAAATGTTGATTTTGACTTATTTTGAGAAATCTCTCATTTGACTATGTGTTCTCTCCAGGTAAGGCTGGGCCTTCAAAATCAGTTTACAAAGTAAATAGAATAACAACAGGCTTGGTTTTAATTTTGGAGTTGAACATTAAATGATTCAGAATGATGCTTTACAAAGCTACATTTATGGTAGTAAAGAATTGGAAAATATGTGGATGCTCATCAAATGAGGAATGACTAAGTTATGGTATATGAAAGTAATGGAATATTATTGTACATAAGAAATGATGAACAGGCTGATTTCAGAAAAGCCTAGAAAGACTTTTATGAACTGATTCTGAAAGAAGTGAGCAGAACCAAGAAAAACATAATTGTGCGATGATCAGCTGTGATCAACTTATCTCTTTTCAGTGATCCAAGGCAATTCCAAAAAACTTTGGGTGGAAAATGCCTATCCACATCAGGGAGAGAACTATGGAGACTAAATGTGGATTGAAACATATTGTTTTCATCTTTTTTTCCTTCCGTTTTTCTTTCTTTCTTGTGCTGTTTCCCTTTTGTTCTGATTTTTCTCTTCCAACATGACTCATATGTAAAAAAGGAATGTACATGTATCACCTACAAAAATAAATTTGTGAAAATAAAAAGCAAACAAAAAAACCCAAAATGATGCTTTATATAGTTATTAGTATTAGAATGCCATTGAATAACAATAAAAACTGAAGGAAAAAAATTGACAATGGATAGCTGTGTTTATGTATAATTAATACACTACATCCCTCTACCAACAATGATATGTACAAAAACTCAAGTAAAAGAATGTTCAGAAAATAAAGGAATAACCTTGGTGCCTCATTGACATAAAGATGTGTAGAAAGGTCTAAAATGTGTTGTTTGAATCCTTTGTGGAAGTTTTATGGAAAGCTATGGATGAGAATTATATAAAGAAAGATGGTATAGAGGGGTTATGATCTGTATCATGAGAAGAAGAGTATTCTTATCAGTACGAGGTCATGATGCTATTGAAGTATTGTTAACTATTGTTTCATTGTTAATTGCTTTATACTTTATTTTTACTTGATAAATATTGGAGTACATTATTTGAAAAAGATATGGATTCAAATTTTGTCACTCAGTGGAGTGACCTTGGGTGATCTTTAAGAAATATTTCCTAATACTTAAAATAAAAAATATAAGCCTGATAATTTCTTAGTATGAATTGCTCATTCCAGATGCATAGATTTTAAGTCCTGTATTATTTTAAATAAAATTCTTCACCAATTAATTTGTTCAAAAAATTTCATAAACTCAAAAGTCAACCCTTCTAGGAATGAATCTTTTCTATACTTAATCAAAAGCTGTCCAATTTGTGAGAATAGAATTTTTTCTCCTCTTGCATAACTATCAGGACCCCAACAAATCTTGGAGGAGGATGTCAATGAAACTGTGAACTATATAATTATATCATATACATATTTATGGACCCATTGTTTCATTTATGTGGGTCCCCTTTCTACCAGTATAATCCCTAGTTCCTTGTAACTATAATCAAAAAAGCTCATTTGGTGGCCAACTATGTACTAATAAAAGCAAAAGCATTTATATATTACTTTAAGGTTTGCAAAGTGCTTTCCTCACAACAACCCGTGAGGTAGATGTTATAATTTCCATTTTATATAGAAAGAAACTGAGGTTATTAGAAATTGAGATATTCCATGATATAATAGAATTTGAACCCAGATCTCTTGATTCCAGAGTTCCATATTCTTTGAACAAAAAATTGTTCAGAGCCTCTCTATACTTGGCTAGACTGGTATCCAAGTGATGGATACAAAATCCATTGCCAAGCCCATTTTCAAAGCCATTCTTACATGGATTAGATTTCCCAGAGCCCATTTTTCAAAAGACAATACGTGCCTTTACATCATAAGGTAAAGAAAGAATTTGGTAGAGAAACCAAATACATCTCAAAATATAAAGATTTAGCCTTAACAATTGTGGAAGTTATAAAATGACCAATCTCTTGCCCAAAAGAACACATCAGAGAATAACTGGAGCAAAACAAATGAATGATACAGGCTCATTGAAGACTGTTCTTTCCATTGGTAGCAGTGAAAAGGAGATATGCTAATGTAATGTGACAGATCTGGGGCAACTCATAGATACTGACCAATGATGAGAATAAAATTAGGAACTCGGATATAACATTCTCTAATTACTTGTGAAGGAAACACTTTATGTGATTTTGAAAAGCAGATTGTCTTAAAGTTAGTGTCCTTCAGGTTTACAATTTCAGGATGGTATATTCTCAAAATTTTGAGGGCAGCCTGGATTTGCCAATATTGTGGCCCTTGTTTTCCACATATCAAATGAAGGAGCCCCAGTTCAGAAGATCTGTATTCAAATCTTGGCTCAGATGCTTTTTAGCTGGATGATAATGAGCAAGTTCCTTTCTTGAGACCTCAGTTTCTTTAATTCACTTTTCTCATTTTATAGTGACAACTAAGTGGTGCAGTGGATAGAGCACCAGGTTTAGAGTGTTAGCAAGACCTGAGTTCAAATGTAGTTTTAGATACTTGGTAGTACTATCCTGCCACACTTTCCTTATCTATAAAATGAGCTGGAGAAAGAAATGGATGACAAACTGATTTCTTTGTCAACATGGGGTCCTGAAAAGTCAGACATGACTAAAACATATGAAAAAACAAAGAAAAATCTCATTTACATTTGATTTGCTTTCTTTTTTTAGCTCTAAACCCAAAGGATGAGGAAATAAATATGGATTCTCAAAAATTATGGCAATATAATACAAGCTCTCTCAGGTCCTACCAAGCTGTAAAACTTTATGGAAAAAGGAAAGAAGTCTGCCTTCTAATATCAACCTCTATAAGTACAGTGAGGTTCATCACCAAAATGTTGGCTTTGAGTGACCAATTTTTTAAAATTAAGTACTCATAAAGAATTGTTTACAGAGGTATGGAGAATCTGAGATCTTTGTCTATGGAAGGAGCAGGAGTATTCACAGTAATAAAGTCATGAGTTTTTTGAAGTATTAGAACCATTGTGTTGTAAAGGAAAGCATACTGGACTTGGAGATGAGAGATATGGATGAAGTTTAATGTGTGTCACCACAGATATACTCACTTTAAAAAAAAATATTTAAAACTAAATACAAAGTAAGGAAAAAAAAACAATTAGAAAAAGAAAAAACACAATACAAAACATTATCATGTGTCCAGCACCTCAGGGAGAATTCAAAATAAATAACAATAAATTTCATTTTCAAGAGGACATTATATTCATGAATATCCATCTTTCCTTTGCATCCTTGTGGATTATTCTTTTGTTCTCTACTGTTACTTTGTTCTTTTTTTCTTTTTTTGTGTACTTTTTACTCTATTCTTTTTTTCCTTTTCATTCCCCTCCTACCTCTTTGAAGCAGGCTACAGTTAATCACTAATATAGTTGTGTGTACACACATCTTCACACACACATACATATATCCATATACACACAAACACCTCTATATATAACTTATATA
Organism: Antechinus flavipes; assembly: GCF_016432865.1. Taxonomy (NCBI): domain Eukaryota; kingdom Metazoa; phylum Chordata; class Mammalia; order Dasyuromorphia; family Dasyuridae; genus Antechinus; species Antechinus flavipes. The sequence continues at coordinate 467,171,052 of NC_067399.1, read as the reverse complement.
TACACATGTATATATGCACGTGTGCATTTATACATAGACATATATTTAAAACAGTGTTAATATGACTGACATATAATGTAGATTTCTCTCTTGATTGAATCTTTTAAGTTTGGTTCTTTCTGAAATCAGTAATTACTAGCTCTTCTTTTTTTTTTTTTTTCCCTAATAAATTCTACTCCTAATTCTTGTTATTGTATTTGTGGGTCTCTTTATTTCCTATCCTGCTCTTTACTTTGGTTCTATTTGTTAACTAGCCTTGCTATTATTTAACCTTCCTCCATCCATAGATCCCTCCCTTATCTTCTCTCCCCTTTCTCTTGATCTTTATCTTTCTTATTAATCTACACACCTTATCCCACTCTCATTAATCTAAACATTCTTCTGAATCCCATCTTATCCTTTCCCTCCCTCTTTATCCCTTTCCTGTTAATCTACGTACCTTGTCTCATTGCAGTAAACTTACCCTTCTGTACCTTTGTCTTATCCTGTTTCTTATTTTTTTAATAATTTTGGGAGGTGGGGCAGCTAGGTGGGGCAGTGGATAGAGCATCTGCCCTGAAGTCAGGAGGACCTGAATTAAAATTTGATCTCAGACACTTAACACCTCCTAGCTGTGTGACCCTGGGCAAGTCACTTAACCCCAACTGCCTCAGCAAAAAATAAAATCATTTTGGAAGATGCTATACTCTTCTTGGTATAAGGTGCTATACCCTTTTTGAGGGATGTGTGTGTGTGTGTGTTTCCTTATTTAACCCAATCCCGTTGTGTGTAGGTTTCCAGAACTACCAACCCTTCTCCCTCCTTTAATGACTCTGTTTCACTTCTTCTGCACCTCATATAATATAATTACCATTACTATTTTTATCCTTTTCTAAGCAATTTTGCTTTTTAGAGTCAGTTCATACTCAGCTCTGCCACAATCTTTCTTTTGGACTATCTAGTTATTACAATCAGTTTTAGGGATATGGTTTATCTATGTGTAAAACAGTTGGTCCTTGCTGAATCCCTTGAAATCAGTCTTTGATATTGGCTCTCATATGTTAAATTTTCTATTGAGTTCAGATTTGGTTGAGACAAAATCCTTAAAATCTGTTGAATGTCCATTTTTTTGTTCAACATTATTCTTAATAATTCTTAATAATAATTATCCTTAATTCTTAAATTTTGCTGGATATAATATTTTTGACTACAAGTCTAGTTCTTTTGATTATCAATAAAGATTCTTCTAGGACCTGCGGTCTTTTATTAAAGCTGCTGATAAATTCTATACAATTCTAATTGTAGCTCTGGCATATTTTAATTATGTTGTTGTTCCTTGTAAAATTTTCTCTTTGATGTAGGATTTTTGAAATGTATCAATAATGTTCCTATGTGTTTTCCTTGTAGGATCTTTTTGGAGTACTAATTGGTAATTTTTTTCTATTTCTACTTGCCACTCTTGTTCTATCACTTAAGAACAATTTGCTCTCCCCTGTCACTTCTGGATTCTCCCTCTACCACCATCACTCAGTTATCTTTTTTTGGGAGGGAGGAAGTTGAGGGGCAATATTTATTTTATCATGCATACTACCCAAACCAAATTCTGATAGCTTTTTTCCATTGTTCTATAGGACACTGCTCTTTTTTCTTCAATAAATTCAGTGTCTGATTACTTTCTCCTCATATCCTTCTTTTATGCTATTGAGACTTTTTCAAACACTCTACTCGGTTTCTCGTCTTAAATCATGACTTATTCTTCCATCACATTTCAGCTTCAGAGATCATTGTATCCTTGATCTTAGCAGTACTCATAAATGCGATATTTCCATGTTCATCAACTCTGAATGTTTCTAATCTTTATCATAACATATTTGTCATCCTTCCTCTTCTGGTGATTTAGAATCCCAGACCCTGTTGTTTACCCACATTGTACATTTATTTGATCTCTCAACCCCTCAGTTCTTTTCTAGGCTATCAATTCTCCACTGGCTGCAAATTCTTTTCTTCTTTAACTTGATCCCTTGTTGAACCAATTCTATTCTCAAACCTTGCAGTCTTCTCTCTCGACTAACCTCTCAGCTAGAACTTGCTTCATATTTCACTGAAAAATATTGAAGTGATTTAACTTATACTTCCTCTTCTATCCATTTCATCTCAGACTGCCCAGATTCCTTCTGTCATTGCTTTGTCATCCTTATTTTACATAATGAGGAGTCCTTAGTGATGGCATTTTAGCCTGTTTTCTCCAGTGGATTTTTTCCTTCTATCATCTGTACTTTTTCATTAATCTTTAATCTCTCCCTTTTTATTCACTGCTTCCCTTCTGTTTAAAACCTGCCCAAATCTACCTATTATCCTCTCTTATCTGTCATCACATATGTCTCTTCCCTTTTGTGCCTTTGTGGTCTTTTGAGGCCATCTGAAATTAGTGCCTCTACTTCCTTTCCTGTTACCAATCTTAACTCTTTTCCATCTACTTTCCAAATCATTCAACTGAAACTCCTCTTTCCAAAGTTACTAATTATTTCTTAACTGTCAAATTTAATGGCCTTTTCTCAGTCTTCATCCTTATTGATGTCTATGCAGCCTTTTGACACTTAATTACTATCTTCTCTCTAGATTTTCACAACACTGCTTCTCTTCTGTGTGTTCTCCTACTTATCTGAACACTTCAGTCTCCTTTGTTGGATTTTCATGCAGCTCACACTCACCACAGAAATCTGTCCTGGATTATTTCTTCTCCTGCTACATTATTTCATTAGATGATCTCATCAGCTTTCATAGATTTCCTTATCATTACATATCATCACCATATGGTGATATGACTCATATCTTCTGACCTCTAGGCTCACATCTCCAGGTGCCTTACACATCTTGAATTGGATGGCCTGTAGATATTTTGAACTTAAGAAGTCAAAAACTGAACTTGTTATCTTTCCCATCAAACTGTCCCTTAATGTGCCCATTGCTGTTGAGGGCCACCATCTTCCCAGTCCCCTAGGCTCAAAATGGTTTATTCTCTCTCATCCTGTACATAGAATGTGTTGTCAAAGCCTATTGATTTTACCTTTATACTATTTCTAATGTGCCCTCTCCCCTTCCTGATACTGCCACTGCCTTGCTTGCAGGCCCTCATTATCTCATGTCTTGATTATTGTAGTAGCCTACTGGTTGGTCTGCCTGTCACAATCCCTTTCTACTCCAGTTGATTTTTTGCTCAGCTCTCAAAGTTATCTTCCCATAGTGCAGGTCTGATTATATTACCCCTCCACACTATAAACTATAATGTTTTCCTGTCACCCAAGGTAAACTATTTAGTCCTCTCATTTCATAGACAGCCATAATCTCACCTTTCCAGTCTTCTTATACCTTAGCATTATGTGTCCCTTCCAAAAAAAAAAAAAAAAAAAAAGGTACTCTGCCATCAAGTGACACTTTCTTCCTTGATATCCTGGGATAAGACACTCGGTCTTTCAACTCTGGATGCTTTTTATTTTTTTAATATTCTTCATGCCTGGATAGCTCTTTTTCCTCTCTACTTTCTGGCTTCCCAGCTTCCTTCAAGTACCAGTTAAAATTTCATCTTCTGTAGAAAGAACCACTTCCTGGGTCCCCTTAATTCTAATGTTTGCTCTTTTTGGATTATCTCCTATTTATCCTGTTTAAATTTTGTTTGCATACTGTCTCCTTCACTAGACTGTGAGTTCCTTGAGAGTGGGGTATTGTCTTTTTGTTTTTGTCCGCTTTTTGCAGTCCTTTCTAACTCTTTGGGACCCTATTTGGGGTTTTCCTGGCAAAGATATTGGAGTGACTTGCCATTTCCTTTTCCAGCTCATTTTATAGGTGGAGAAAATTGAAGGAAAAGTTACTTTCCCAGTATCCACACAGCTAGGAAGTGTTCGAGGTCAAATTTGAACTTAGGAAGATGAGTCTTCCTGACTCCAGGTCTAAGTGCCGTCTTAACGCACTTCGGATTATCTTTTAGTTTCTGGTACATAGAAGGTATTTGATAAATGGTTCCTGACTAACTGCAAAGATTATTACTCTTCATTTATGTTTGAGGAACTGAAGCTTAGAATAAGTTGACTAATATATTAACAACAACTGGCATATAGTACTTTAAGGTTTACAAACACTTTAGATACATTCGCTCTTGATCCACTCAGCAAATATGTGAGTATACATACATATATACCGATATGTTACTTTTACTCAGAATGAATGAAAAGTCACAAATTGGTGTAAAGTTCTATCCAATCTTTGTAACTTGATGGTACGTTATTTTTAGACAAATCACCAGTGTCTGTTTTCCTACAGGAACCATACAGCAATAAAAGTTAATTCAAGTTTTTCAAATTCAGACCAAAAGCACTTTAATCAAAATTTTATTCTGATGAGAAGAAATAAATAAAATTACAAGGATTCTCTTTATTCACAGAATATGGAAAAGACAAGGAAATTGTTTAAAACACCCTTACTATATTTGACCCCTTATAACATTGCATACTAATTGAGTAAGTGGTATTGTGGAATGATAGGAGGAATCTTTGATTAGGAGTTATAATTTATATCAGTAAAGTCTTTGCCACTTAGAAGCCATTGAAGTGTTATTAATTTACCTAATAATTGTTGTGGCTGAGGAAAGGAGAGACCAATTGATGAAGCAATCAAAACACACATTTATTAATTAAATTCTTCATCTTAGATGAGCTTTTTTCATGGTGCCTCAAATAATTTATAGTAGTAACATCAAAGATCACAGATAAAATAATAATGAAGTTTTAAATATTGTGAGAATTATCAAAATTTAAACCAGTTTTTGATTTGATTTGATTTGAGCACATACTGTTGGAAATTGGTGCTGATAGATTTGCTTCATGCAAGGTTTCCACAAAACTTTCCATTTATGAGAAACACAATAATTGAAATACAGTTAAGTGAAATTCAACAAAACAAGCTATTTGTAGAAATGAGGGGTTTGTAGTTGAGGAATTTTAAACCCCCACCCAACTGAAATATTCTTTCATTTTATTTCCCCAAGTCTCTATCCTTCTGATTTAATTTTTTTAAGTGGTGGTATTTGGGAGGTAGTTATCCTTTCACTATACACTCTTAAAAAATGTTCTTTCTTTTTTAAATTATATTATTTTAATAACCCAAAATCTGCCCTCTTTCTAGCCTGTTCCCTCTTGCTTGGAAGTGGGGAGGGGAAGGAGGAGGAAGAAAAACAAAACTCATTATAAACACAGATAGTCAAATTCCTGCATTGGCTATATCCAAATTTTTAAAATGTCATAATCTGCACTTATCTTCTCTATATCAAGAGGTGGATAGGATATTTCATCCTGAAACCCTAGGAATCATGATCACTGTATTTATCAGAATTTCTAAGCCTTCCAAAGTTATTTCACTTTATTATATTGTTATTGTCTAAATTGTTTTCCTGGTTCTCCTTACTTTGTATCCATTTATATATCTTTCAAAATTTACCTAAAACCATTCATTTCATTATTTTTTCAACAAAGTAATAGTATTCCATCACATTCATATATAATAATTTTCCAGCCATTCTCCAATTGATGGACATTCCTTCAATTTCCAGTTCCTTGCCACTGCAAAAAGAACATGATGGATATTTTTATATATTCTTACAATCTGTTTTGCTTAGGACTAATCCCTCCTTTACTCTCTTTCCTCTTCTTTACCTTTCTTCTTCCTTTTTTTCTTTCCTCTGGTTCTTATTGAATGAAGTATATTTCTATATCCAGTTGTGTACATGGGTATATTCTCTACTTTCACCAGTTCAGAGGAGAGTGAGGTTAAACTGGCAACTGCTTTCCACAGTCCTTCCTTTTACATAAACTTACTTGTGCATACTAATTATGAAGTTAATTTTACCCATTCTCTCTGCTTCCCTCTTTCCTCCACCCTTTCTCTCTGTAGTGGCTTTCTTTACACCCTCTTCCCTTTCCATTCTTTTTTTTTAAGATCAGAATATAACAATTCTGAGGCGTTCTGTTGAATTAGATTCATTCTCCATCCCCTCACGTTGATAGAATTCTGAGGGGGTACTGCTATCATTTCCTCATATTAGAATGTAAGCATTTTATCCTTGGTTAGTTCCTTGTTATTGTTCATGTTTCCTTTTTATGACTCCTATATTTATATTTGAGTTTCTGGTCTTTTCATCAGAGAGGGCTATTTCCCGCTCTTATTTTTTTCCTACCCCCAATAGTATTACACTTAATTTTACTGGACAAGTTATTCTTGGGTCTAGGCCTTTATCTTTAGATTTTCATAATATTTTATCCCAAGATCTGTTTATGACAAGAAGCTGCCAGATCATGTGTTATAATGACTCTAGTTCCTTGGTACTTAATCCCGTGTGTGTGTGTGTATGTATGTATGTGTATATTTTATGTGAAAGCTTTGGATTTTGGCCGTAATTTTTTTTAGATTCTTTTTATTTGTATTTTGCCCTATGACTCTAAGAGATCTGGATAATTTTCCTTAATAGTTTCTTGAAATAAAATGCTTTTGTTTTGTTTTGTCATGATTTCTTGTGGTATAGTAATTCTTCGTTTTTGTTTTTTTTTTTCTTCCTCCTTGGATCTGTTTGCTGGGCTATTTGTTTTTGCTATGAGATGCGTTTTCAATCTTGTGTCCTTAAAAAAAACTTTCTTGTGTCTTGGAGTAATTGGCTTCAATGTGTTAGATTCTCATTTGTAGGGAATTTTTTTACCTAGGCAAGATTTTTTTTTTTTAATCTATTTTGCCAAACTGCTAGTTTTCTCTACAATTCTTTCCTATCTCTCCTTTCCTTTACATTTTTTCCCTCTAGCACTGTCATTTCATTAGAAAACTTCGATTTTTACTGTTGCTACATTTTTATTTTTTAATTCTAGTTTAACTTATGCCCAAGCTCTGTTTCTCTTTGAGGCTTTGTTTGTATGTTTTGGAGCTGGGTAGAGGAGTGATAGTATTCAATCTTTCCTCAGCTCACTTTGGAAATATAATGAAAGCTTGTAGATCTCTACCTATCTGAGCTTGGAAAACATGACACCCAAGAAAGCAAATAGAACCAGTGAAGTAATTTCTTCTTTTCCATAAGTACATGGAGTCTGGTCCTAACAAATCCCATGGTCAAGAAGTAAGCTGGAATAAGGGGCAAACAAGGCAAAAAGGAACCCTATTATAAAAATCTATCATAGTGACAGGTATGCTTAAGACATGAAGCCAGAAGAAGAGATTGACTCCTATCTAGGTACATGGTATCTCCCTACCACTAAATAAGCTTATGAACTGAAATGTTAGTTACATAGGTATAATGTCTACTGATTGACAATTAACCAAGCTACAACTCCATCAATAAAATGTTAGAGGGACTGCCTTATAAATTTTACTTTAGTGGAAAACTAATGGGAACTGATGTTTATCTCTTCTGTACTCTGTTATGAATCTTGCTTATCTTTACATAATTTTCCTATCACTTTGATTCTTTTAATCTCATTTTAATTTAAGTTGATAACATATGAAATGCTATATAAATCTCAGCTAGTATCACACAACCACAATTTTTTCTATGACCTTAAATAAATCCCCTCTCTTTCTGCCTTTAGTTTCCTCCCTAGAAAAAAAATAAAAGAGTTGGGATGGATGCTCTTTCAAATTATTAGCTTCCAGCTCTTAGCATTTTATTGGTCTCTCAGACCAGTTTATTTATAGATTCGTGTATATATTTGTGGTATAACTGTATTTACCACAGTAAAAGTTCTTGAACCTTTAATGTACATGAATATAATTATATTCCTTCTGCAGCCAAGGATTCTCAGGCAGCTCCAATCCTGAGTTCTGTTTTATCTTCTGCAGATGTTACCTCACTTTTCTTTTTTGCCTTGCCTGCCCATCCCTTTTCTTGTCAATTTGTAGAATGCTGCCCTCTGCTGTTAAGCAATCATCCTGCTTAACAAATGGTCCCCCTGCAGTTTGGTGGAATGACCTTCAGGAGACTTCTGCCCTGATATTTTTCTGGTTCTCTAGTTGTTAAGCAAATTTTTTCCACCTTCTTAGAAGATTTTAGTGTCCTTTGACGTAAACTGAATAGGTAAGTTGATTTCTAGTGCCTCATCCAGCTCTAACATTTTTATTGTATGTATAGATTGAGCCGGAAGCCAACAATGATTATTTTTTGGCTGAACTGTAAAAAATCTTTTGGGATTCTGATTATATCAGCCAATATATTGGCTGTTTATCTTTGCTTCAAGCCACCTACAAATTTGATGGTCATGTCATTTATGCCTGCATGCAAGTCATTGGTAAATTGCTTAGAAGACTGAACTTCATCCCTTTATAATCCAAAGGTGTTTGGAGAAGAATGGTCCTTATTCTTGAAACAACAAATAGTCTGTCTTTTCCCACTTTCCAGACCTTGTAGAGGTGATGTGGTATAGCAGAGAGAACATTGGATTTTGGAGCCAGAATAATGGAATTCAGCAGTCAGCTTATTTTATTTTATTTTATTTTATTTTTATATAAAATACATAGATAATATTTACTAGCCACATTTGGCACCTTCATCAAATTCCAGGCTTCTGAAGCTCAATTTTCTCATCAATAAAATTAATTTCATATTTTTTTTAAAAATAACTTTAAGGGCATAATTTCAGATTGCTTTCCAGAATAACTGGACCAATTTCATAGCTTCATTAATAGTGAATAAATAACATGCTTGGTTTCCAGCAACTCTTCCAACATTCATCATTTTCCTTTTTTTTTTTTTTTTTTTTTTTCTTTTTGCAACTTTGTCAATCTGATGGCTGTTACATGGGACTTGAGTTCCTTTAATGTCCATTACTCTATTTAGAGCTTGTATTTCTTCTTTGAAAACGGCCTCTTCCTATCATTTGACCATTTATCTACTGGATAATAGTTCTTAATCTTATAAATTTGATTTATGTTTCTTATGTGTCTTGGAAACCTTTATAACAGAAACTTAAGTTATACATTTTCCTGGTTGCCAATTTCCCTTCTAATTTTAGGTATATTGGTTTTGTTTGGGCAAAATTTTTTTGTTTAAAAATAGATAACTGCTAGGCCTGAAAGAGATCTCTGTGTATAAAATATTTAAACACAAAGCATACAGTCCAGTAACTCCTCATTTTAATACAGTGAAGTTTCCATGTGACTATGTTGAGCCAATTAAGAGCCTGTAATTACTCTGTAATGCCTAAACTGGAAAACTACATTGCATTATTTCTATCTTTAAAAAGAATAACAAGTAGCCTCAAATTTGCTCAAGAATCAGCTGAAACAGCAAGCAAATCAGGCTTAGATTTTTAGTAGACATTTCCAAATTCATATAATTACTAGAATCCAAAGATTGAGGTTTCTCTAAGTTAGATTTTTTTGATGATCAGTGAACATTGTCCAGAAGACTTATGTTCAAATCCTGGTTTACCACTTTCTAATTATATGATTATAAAAAGTCAGTTCCTTCTGATGTATTCAGTTTTGATATCTCTGAGCATTTTTATATTCATAGTATCTTTATCACGAGGTTTTGAAGAAATTGTTTTATATATCATAAAGCATTATAGAAATGGAAGTTTTTAACATTTGAAAATGTTAAAAGTGGCATAGTGTATATTTTTACTTCATCAAGAATTTATTAAAGTTCTACTGTGTGCAATGTGGCTTGTCTATTCTTGCCCTTAGAAGAGCTTACAGTGGATACAACATGTTCATCAGGAGGTATATGATGAAGGCAAAAACAAGGTATGTTTAAAGTGCTATAAGATGATAAGAGAGCTCATTTCTACTTTAGGTCAGGGGAGGAGAAAAGAAGAGTGGACATCAGGGCAAGGCTTGAAGGGGAAAGCACATTAACTGGATTTTCAAAGTAAAAAAAAAAAAAGGAGTTTTTAGTAGGAAAGGATGAAGAGGAAATCTGTTCAAAGTTTAGCAGGTGCCCTGAGCCAATTCATGAAAAAAGGAGAAAGGATAAGATTATAAAATTTCTTATTTATCTGGGGTCATGAAGGGGTCAGATTGTAGATCTTCAGTAGTGGGTCAGGAATTTAGAAAGGGGATTTGGCTTTTCTTTTAAGAGCAGGTTTATGGTCTTTTTCTTTTAATATCATCCCTAAAATTACATTTTGGGATCATAAAATTTAGGATTAAAAGATTCTAGAAGTTGTCAGAAGAGCCTTATAGAAGTACAGATTGTTTTTGCTTTATGTTAAAGTTGCATTACACAAATTTAACTTCATGTAAAGGATTCTCAAAGAAATTTGCATTCCCCTGCCAAAAAAACACCAAACTGTGTTGGGTTTGTTAGCTCCTTAACTTTTTCCACTTATAATCCCTTTTTGCCCAAGAAACTTTTACTCGACTCTGGGTATATAGGTATACAAATCAAACATTTACTGATAATAAATCATAAATGAATTTATTTTTGTTATATATAGGATTTTGCCATTTATTAAAGATGAAAGTAATTTTGTATACTGATGAGTTGGATGTGCTTGTTCATTTTTACATAGAGAATTAAATCTTTGCAGAATATTTGATACTGCAATGTGTATTACATTCAGAAACTTTTTACTGTAGCCAGATTTTTCTTGATCTCCATGTTCAGTCACAGGACCCCATATGCTTTCTTTCTACTCCTGCTCTTCAGCTTCCTCTTCTCTCTTTTCCTTTCTCACACACACACATACACACACCTCATTACCACCTCCACCATCAACCCAGAATACTAAAACAAATAAACAAACAAAAAACAACCTCTTAAAAAAAAAAAAAAAAAGCCCTCCAAGTAAAGGCAAAAGTATGGACAGGCAGACATCTCCATCCTTGGAGAAGTGGTATATTGATTTGAAACCTCCAGCAAGAGAAGACCTGCCCAGCTCCATCTCACACATTGGCTCCCACATGTCTTACGTCCTTGAACCCTGTACAAGCTCCCACCCTCCATGAGCTTGGCCCTCCCTTTTTTCTCCTGCACATCTGTGGACAAATTGGCATTATGTAAAGATCACTTTATGTAGAGATCTGTGAAAGATCATGAAATGAAAATTGTATTTTGTACCAGTTGAGAAATCTACCTTATAAATTCAACTCTGAAGGATGTAGAATAACAGAACCAAGAAGCCATTTTAATCCATTGTTAAACATTTTATAGATGAGGAAGTAGCCAGCTCAAGTGACAGAGATATTAATTTGCAGAGATGAGACTTGAAATAAATCTAGCATGTGTATTTACTCTCTTTAACTGAAAACAGTACTTCTGAGTTCTTCAACTATCAGTTTTTGGCAGTTTGGGGAGATAGAATGGCTGATTGTTCCCTTGCAATCTGAACATCTGTTAAGCCAGGTAGACTCTGGTTTATGATCTGGTAGATATACATGATGCAACTACAAAGTCATGTTAGTTTTATTCTAAACATTGTATGCTGAATTTATTTATCAATTGGTGATTAGATGAGTGTTATCTGGTGTTTTCAAGAACAGTTTAGGGAAAGTGCTGGTTTTTCAACATACTTTTCTAGGCTGACCATTACTCTCCTTCCCATATTCTTCAACCTGGCTAAACTCCCCTCCTTGCCATTCTTCCTACATATTCTATTTTGACCTGCCTAACCCCTAAGTCCTTTATCTCTTGGATTCCCTTGGCCCACTTCAAGACTCAGCCCAAATCCCATTTCTTTCAGAAAACCTTTACTGATTCTCCTCTTCCACTCTTTACCTTCTTTGTGTCATGGATCCCTTTGACAGTTTAGAAGAAGAGAGCCCTTCGCAGATAACTTTTTTAAATGCACAAAGTAAAATATATAGTACTATAAAGGAAACCAAGCATATTGAAATACAATTATCAAAATTCTAAAAAACTAAATTCAAGGATTCCAAGAATCCCACAGCCTCATCCATTTATTTTGTATGTCCTCTATGAACATGATGATTAAAAAACTCACTTTTGTATTTGCATCTCCAGCATTTAGATTAATTTTTGTAAAATTGTGGGTATTGATAAATGCTTCAGGATATTTGAACGAATTTTGAACAAATGACCCATAGATTTTTAGATGAGTAAGACCATATTCACTAGAAGGTATCCAAGGACTTTGTAAAAAGAACTAAAGCCTAGAAGTCAGGAATTCTAGCTTCTAGTCCTGTTTTGATGTCTGACTTGATATATGACATTGCAAACCTCTTCCTTCTTTTGATTTTTGTTTTTCTTTTTAGCTTCAACAGTTTGACTTTCATTGTACATTTAATGTTCAACACCATGCCTAACAGAGGCTTATTTCCTTGCTGTGCAGAAATCTGTGATGCTGTGACCCTGGATTTAATTCATACATTCCTGATTTTGATGCTTTTAGCTGTGTGACCTTGGACATTTCATTTACTTTTTAGGAGTATATTAGTTTTTATTACCTTGTTTTTTGGGATATAGAATAAATATAATGCTTGAAGGAATCTTAAGAGAAATGGCTTAGTCAGTGCTTCCTTAGCCCAGGGCAACAAAGATTTACTAAACACATTTATAGTAGAAGATTTTGTGTTAACTTTGAAAGGGAGGGACACATCAATTGGAGAATGGTTGATTTAATTGTGGTATATGAACGTTATGGAATATTATTGTTCTGTAAGAAATGACCAGCAGGATGAATACAGAGAGGCTTGGAGAAACTTAAATGAACTGATGCTAAGTGAAATGAGCAGAACCAGGAGATTATTATATACTTCAACAACGATACTGTATGAGAATGTATTCTGATGGAAGTGGATCTCTTCGATAAAGAGATCTAATTCAGTCTCAATTGATCAAGGATGGACAGAAGCAGCTATACTCAAAGAAAGAACACTGGGAAATGAATATAAAATGCTTGCATTTTTGTTTTTCTTCCTGGGTTATTTATACCTTCTGAATCCAATTCTTCCTGTGCAACAAGAGAACTGTTTGGTTCTGCACACATATATTGTATCTAGGATATACTGTAACCTATTTAACATGTAAAGGACTGCTTGCCATCTGGGGGAGGGGGTGGAGGAAGGGAGGGGGAAAATAGGAACAGAAGTGAGTGCAAGGGATAATGTTGTAAAAAATTACCCTGGCATAGGTTCCGTCAATAAAAAGTTATTTAAAAGTAAAAAAAATATATAAATAAATAAATTATTCATAAAGTTTAAAAAAAAAATAAAAGAAAAGGAGGGACAGATTCCCAAAATAGAAACAGCTTCGGGTTTGAAAAAGTTTACTTTAAATTCTCTTTTCTCACCTATCCTCTCTGGATTATCTGTCTTTCTTCAAGACTGATCACATCCCACCTCCTACAGGAATCCTTTCCCAATCTGTTACATTACTAATGAATTAATTGTAGTCCTTCCTGCAAAATAATCTCTTTAAGATCTATCCACATTGTGTATGTTTTGTATGTACAATTGTTTGCAGAATTTCTGAAATCACAAATAGGAGTTTCTTGAAGCCAATAACTACTTTTTGTTTTGTTTTAACTTTATTGAATGCCTAGGGATCAATATAATGCCTGGCATGTTAAATAAATGTTTGTTGACTGTCAAGAAAAAAGGTATATTAAACTGTTGAGAGAGAAGCATTTTTTAGGTAAAGCATTTTGACAGGAATTAAATCATCATATACATCATCATCATTACATAATATTGTTTAATATTATATATTGATGTGTATTTCTAATAATATGGTTAGTTATATTATTAAGCCATAAGCCACAATAAGCTTAAAATGGATATATAACATGAATATGAGTGGTCAAACTATAAAACAATTAAAAAATAAAGACAATTTTTACAGTTATGGCTAAGGGAGAGGACTCTTAAGGAATAAAAGGGACTCATCAGAAATAAAATAGAAAAATTTGACTTTAGTCTGTAATGCCAGAGAAACTGAGCAAGACAGAGATTAGAGAACAATTTAATGGAGAGATTTACTGGGACCAAATGGATCCATGGTTGGTCCCAGGGCTGAATGAGTCTATGGTCTCAAAGAATCCAGCAACAAATTGTCGGATACAAGATTTCTTTTATAGGGTAACAAGAACAATGACATAATGGGGGAGGTATCTGAGATGGGGATGATCTAATCCGGGGAGGCACCTAGGATGACATAATTATTTATTTTTAACACATTGCTTTATGAATCATATTGGGAAAGAACAATCAGAGCAAAAAAGAAAAATGGGTGCTCATTTTTTAAATTCTTTGCTACTATTGAAAGAGTTATTACAAACATTTTTGCATTTATGGGTCCTTTTTCCTCTTGTATGATTTCCTTGAGTTACAGACCTAGTAGTGGCATTTTCCTATCTCTGTACCAATATTTTTTCCCCACCGAATATAAGTTTTTTGAGATTAGAAATTGGTGGTGGTTTTGTCTTTGTTGCCAATGCTTACATAAAATAAGTACTTAATAAATATTTATTTCTTAATTTATCATAAAGCTAGCATATTTGCTGTGGTGGTGTTGCCACTATGCTAACCTAACATAATGCAATGGGGAAAGGATTATAGTAGAGTTTAAAGGAAACTTACTGCTCAGGAACTCCAGAAAAAACTGAGAGATTCCTTAGAGATCATCTAATCCTATCACCTCATAATATAGATGAAAAAAGTGAGGCTCCATAAAAGGAATTGCTCAAGGGCTCACAGGATATAACAAATGTCAAAATCAGAACTTGCCGGAATAGGCTTGTGTCCATTCTGTACAATGAATAAACTTGATCCAACTGGTATCTCTTACTGCCTCCTGCCATCCGATGGAAAAGTACTTGGATTTCATGCCTAAGAGCTGAAATTGTATATTAGCTGATGTGGTAATTTAATCAATGTGAAAAATGCTTAGGAATATCCTAACATTGGAGGTCTAGACAGCTAGTGGTAAGTATTTACGTTTTTAGAACTTTTAGCAGTTAATTCTTAAGCAGGGGTCCTCAAACTTTTTAAATGAGGGACTAGTTCACTGTCCTTCAGACTGTTGAAGGGCTAGACTATTGTAAAAACAAAAATTTTGTTTTGTGGGCCTTTAAATAAAGAAACTTCATAACCCTGGGTGAGGGAGATACTCATCCTCAGCTGCGGCATCTGGCCCGCGGACTGGAGTTTGAGGACGCCTGCAAGAGCAGGATCTAGAGCTTCTCAAATCCTTGTAATTAAAAAAAAAAAAAAAAGTAAGATAGAATTTTTCACAAATTTGCATAGCATTTTTGCACAGGGGAGCATGCTAATCTTTCTGTTTATTGTTCCAATTTTAGTCTGTGTGCTGCTGAAGCAAGCATCATAGATGATTTTTTAAAGAAATGTGTTTTACATTGCCTTTATTTCCAAAATCTCCCTCCTCTATCTATTAAAACATAGTAGCAAAGAATAAAAAGAAAAAGGGGGAGAGGGAAGAGACAGTTCTGTATAACTAACTTATCAGCTAATTCTAACAGTATACAGTGTTCTCTACAACCCTAATTTCACATTTCTGCAAAGAATGAAAGGAAATGTATTTTTTAAAAAAATTTTGACTATGACCAACATTGGTCATTCTCATACAATTTTTTTTCTTTAATTCAAATTGATATTAGTGATTGTTGAGGGTTTTTGTTTGTTTTTCGTTTCTACTTTGTTTCAATTCATATAAAACTTTCTGGAATAGATGACTTCTAAGAAGTCAATCCCCTGCCTCTCAAGCAGTCCCCACTATAATCTCTGGCATATCACTCTCATATCTTAACAATGGTCATGTTAAGGACAGGCAGCTAAGTGGCACAATGAAGAGAGTGCTGGGCCTGGAGTTAAGAAAACTTATCTTTAGCTGAGTTCAAATCTAGCTTCAGACATTTACTAGCTATGTGACCCCTGGGTAAATCAGTTCACCTTATTTGCCTCAGTTTCCTCAACTATAAAATTAGCTGAAGAAGGAAATGACAAACTACTCCAGAATCTTTACCAAGAAAACCCCCAAATGGGGTCATAAAGAGTCAGGCTGCACTGAACAACAAAATAGTAGAACTAGAAGGGTCCTTGGAGATCAGGTAGTCCAAAATTTCCCCTTTTAAAGGTGAGGAAATTGAGGACTCTTTAGAGGTAAAGTAACTTATTCAAGATTACAGTTTTCAAGTTTTAATCTAGGTCTGTTTTCACTGCATCAGACTTGTTCCATGTGTTTTCCCTCTAATATTAGTTATCTATTGAAGAAGATAGGGGAATCTTGAGGGTATTTGGTGTCATTTTGAGTAAGTTATTATAGTTAATAAGATGGTGGGACTTGGTTCTTATTCCTCTGCCAGTGTGGTTAAATAATTTTCTTTAACATGTCCAAAGATTGCTATATGTAGTATTAGAGAAATCATCTACTCACAAGTAAATTTTACTATAGTCTTCCTATACAGCTCTGAAATAAATGCTTCGTTAAAAGATACTTGGAATTATTCATGTTTATCTACACATTTTCTAAAGTCTTTATGTTCTATATTTCATGATCTTTTAGCTCTAATACTCACTGTGTTGAGGTCCCTTCCAGTTCTAACATTCTCCATTCTTACTTTAGCATTTCTATTTCAAAACAGAAGGAAACTAACAACAAATTTTCCCCAAAACTATTTTAAGTCTCTTCTTCCCACTGCTTGCTAACTGGCTAGGTTCTTTGCTTGCTTTTCATTGTGGTTTCTCCTCTGGGGTATAATCCAGGATATGGTACATTGACACAGTCTTTTATCTTCTGTACTTTTTGACTTGGAATGCCAGTTTTTACCTGGAAATTTTGCATT
Organism: Antechinus flavipes; assembly: GCF_016432865.1. Classification (NCBI taxonomy): domain Eukaryota; kingdom Metazoa; phylum Chordata; class Mammalia; order Dasyuromorphia; family Dasyuridae; genus Antechinus; species Antechinus flavipes. Next base: position 467,154,283 of record NC_067399.1, on the reverse strand, counting down.
TGTCAAGAGACTGGATAGGTGGGAATCCTCCCTAAACCAAAACAAACTTTCCTTGCATTTCTAACTCCTAACTCCTAATCCAAATAATAATTAATTTTTACTTATACAACACTTCTCAAGTTATGTGGAGTTTTCACAATCATCTCATTTGGTTATCATAGCAGTCCTGGGACAGTTGTGAGTATGTTATTATACTCACTTTTATTGATAAGGAAACTGAGGGAATGAGTGTCACCTTGGCTTACATAGTCAGGAAGATTTCAGTTCAGGCCTTCTTAATCTCTTTCCTATGCTGCTTCAATCCTGTCGTCCTGGCTGCAAATTGTACTTCATAGACTCATAGAATTTTAGAGCAGGAAGAGATTTGCCCCTGAATTTAATTCTTTTTCTCTTCAACCTTATCTAGAATCAGAAAACAAAATAAAGCTTTGTACCAAAATGTACCTCTTTTCACACCCTGGTCCTCTCATTAGGCCTGATTGACTGTCATCTTGGGTTATTCCCAGAACTGTGGAGAACAGTAGTTGTCTGCTCCTGGCAGGGAGACCAAGCAAACTGGACCTTACTGGAAGTGTTGTTGTGATGTCTGGTCACTTACTGACATGGGTGAGGTCAGTAGTATTGCCCCCAAGAGACAGCTGTGATTGATGAAGCAGAAGCACCTGCTGAGTTGGGAGCAGGGCCTCTTTTCTACAAGGAGATTCCCTCCTTTTAGCAGAAAAAGTTTTATTAAGAGTGGTTTGACCATTTGGGTTGATTGTAGGAAGCAGGACATTTGCATAGGAGACTAAACTAAAAGCAGAGTGGAGAGTGTAACCTTTCATTCTTAGGCTCATGGAACATTTGAAGAGACTTTAAAGCAGAAGGTTAGACTAGAAAAAAGAGCGTTAGAACTCAGTTTTCTTGCAGGTAAGGAAACTGGTTCAGAAATGGGAAATGACTTGCCCAGTGCCACAACTAGGACTATTCTATTGCTCTTTTTACTATGTTATTTTGACTTTCCCTGCTTATCTTCCAAGCCATCAAGTGTAAGTTCCAGCCTGAAAAGAAAAGTTTGGAAAGATTGCTTTATGATATTCTCTACTTGGTAGATTGACATTGTATCAATAAAAAGTACGCTGATCTTGGAGTCAGATAATCTTGATTTAACTTTAAAAAAATGTTCCCACTTTATTAGCCATGTGACTGGTAAAATCGTTTTCTGTCTGTGGCCCTCAGTTTCTAGTTTTCTCCTTTATAAAAATGATAGTTATACTTGCATTACCTATTTTTATATATAGGTTAGTTGGGGTGATTCTAAAGTTAAAGCATCAATATAGAAATGTGATTGTTATAATGATTAGTCTTAAATATCAACAATCCTAAACTCTTCTCAACTCTTAAAATCCAAAATTAATAGCCAAAGGAACATGACTCCCATGATTAAAATCAAGTAAAGGTCTTTTATTTTACCCTGTTTCTAGATTCATTATTTCTTTTTGGCCCTTGGGTCTTCTATGTTCTTATTTCTTCACTTCCTTGGTTTTTATTAAAGGTTTTATCAATGCTTTTTGCTTTTATATCACCAACATTTCTGGGTAGAGTTCTTTATTTACCCATCCTTCCATTAAACTCTTTTTTTGAGACAAAGAAAAATAATTAAATAAAACCAACCAGCCCAATGGCTTGGTCTAACAGCATTCCACATCCCAAATCTCCCTACTCTTTGCCAAGAAAAGGAAGTCTTCCAATTCTAATAGTTAATAACTTAGTAGGTCCTATTAATTTTACTTATATTTCCTATATTGCTGGTCCCTGATCTTTTCTTTGTAGTCTGTCACCTCTACCCTATCTTCATATAGCCTGTAATTCAAGGACATCCATGGGTTAATGCCATCATAACTTTATAGTACTTTAATTCTAATCTCTTTCGTGTACTATGTCTTAGGTACACTTTGCCCTACCATATCCTTGCAATTTCCTTTCTGTATGTTTTTACTAACCTGTTTTCCACCCCCTTTTCCACTTCCCCTATTCACTTGCTGATGTGTTACCTCTCTTATAAAGCCCAGGTCAAATGCCATCTCCTTCATAAGCCTTCCATGAACTACTATATCAGTAACAAACTTCCCTCTCAGGTCTCATAGCACTTGTCATGTTTCTGATATCTTGTTGTATATTAGAGTTACTTACAGGTGTCCAATCCCTAGTCTAAACCAGAAGTTTCATGAAGGTAAGTAGGAGCTATCTCATTTAAACTTTTTGTACTTTCCTCAACACTAAAGCCCAGGTCCCTGTGTGAGAGAGATGTTTTAAAATGGGTGCCACACCTAAATGCCTAGATGAAAAGGTTTGAGGATCTTTAGTAGAACCATAGAATCTCAGAACTCATAAAAACTCAAAGGTAATCGACTCTAGTCCATCTCTACAACATCCCTGGAAAGGGATTACTCACTTGATAACTTGAAGACTTCTAAGAATGAAAATTCTTTTGAAAGTTTTCCTTGTACCAAATCTCCCTCTCTACTATTTTCACAGGATAGTTTTTCTTGTGTCTTTGGGTCAAGCAGAATTAGTCTAATTCTTGAAGAAAGTGATCATCTCTTTGCCTCCACTGCCAGTCTTTGCTTGTTCAAGCTATATATCCCCAGCTTTTTCATCTTTTCCTCATGTTCTTTTCTCTGTACTGCTTTCCCTTCTTTGAGCATCCACTAATTTCATTGCCCTTCATAAAATATTAGCATAATACTTGTGTACAGAGAAGGATGATGTCTTGTAGATTCTGTGTTTCTGTTAATGAAGCTTAATATTACATTTTAACTTCTAGGGGCTTCCATTTCACAGTATTAATGTAGTCTTCCTGGACCTTTTTTCCTGGCACTGCTTTCTAGTACCATCTTCCTTACTCTTATTACCTTTAATAAATTTATCCAACTTGGTTTTTCCTTGTCTTTTGTCCTTTGAACATAATTTATTATATCTGGTTTGAACTTTAAGGCCAGATTATAAATCCATAGGTTGCTTTATAATAATGGCTTTTGTCATATTCAGCATCTGTAGTCCTGATGATGTATACAACTAATCTTTAGAGAGGAATTAGGAAGCCCTGATGTGACCAGTCAAGGCAGTGAGGAGAGAATAGACAAACAAGCCTCTTGATTCATACTTGGATATGAAATGAATGGCCTTTTGCCCCCCAAGCCTTTGAAAGTGATATATTGGGAGTTTGGCTAGGAGGAAGATTAATAATTATGTAAAACACTACACAAATGTAAGCCATCTTAAAACTTGATCCTTATCGGAACAGGACCTGGGCATTGTTAGTTTGACCAGTGAAGCTATTGAGGTGCACAGAAATATGAAATTACTTGTCCAAGTTCACATGAATCACAAATGGCCCAACCAGGAATCAAACCCAAACCCTCTGAAAACTAAATACAGTTTTCTTTCCAATATGTATCTACCTTGGAAGAAAACCTACCAATACTTCTATTGAACTTCAAATCTATATTAATGTCTCTTAAAACAGCATTGAGAAAATAGCACAAGGATGATCTATTTATTTATTTTATAATTGAGAAAACTGAAGCCCAGAGAGTTTTAATCTTGCCCACATTGATGAAACTAGAAAAATGAACCAATGTTTTGTGCCTCCAAATTCCCATTCTTTCCACTATATCACACTGTCTCACATTCTGAGTGAGAGACCTCCTCTGGTGTGTAGCTGCCATTTAGAGAATTAAACTTGAAAGAAATAGAGCAAATAGGCATAAATATAAAGCGTTTTCACATGACTTTAGTCCTTCCTTGATTGATGTCCCTTAAGGGATTTGAGTGATATCATTCCTTAAAAAATAAAGTAGCTTCTTTTCAGTCACAGCCAAGGTATGCCAGATAGGGGGGAATTGTAAACTCATTTTTTTCTTGTCTCTGTGTAGATAAACAGGTTAAGCCTCTAGCTCCTCTGCATGGAGGGAGGGTCTGCAGCTATCAGGATTGCCACTGGGCTGGTTTGCAACTAGCTTAGCCGGTTTGCAGACTTTTTAAAGTCCAAACCATCAATTAAAAATAAGAGCTTTGTTCTTGGGTGGGATTTGTTGAATTTGGAATTGGGGCTGGGCCAACCAGTGGAGGTACCAAAGAATGACCTCAAGTCAAACCTTTACCCTATTTAAAATATACTTTAGTTAAAGGATTTTCTTTCCCTCCACAAAACTTTTCTATACCTTGCCACCCCACTCTCCGCGCCCCTCTCCCCCCCCCCCCACCCCACCCCGCCTCCCCCCAAACAAACAAACAAACTTTCCAGTCTTGGTGTCTCGGTTTTCTTTTGCTATATCAACTCTAAGACTTCTATTAAATACTTAGATTTTATAATGTAAGTGAAAGAAGGGACTTTTATTTTAAAGAATATTGGGATATAGCATATTAAGACTGGTCAATATCTTAGTATGTAGAATACTGTATGTTGGAGTTGTATGGGATCTTAAAACACAGGATGTTAGAACTGGAAGAATTCTAAAACCTGTTATTAAAGATAGGTAGAACATACCTATTATATAGAATGTTAGTATAGAAAGATACTCTAGGAAACAGAATTTCAAAATTCTAAAAATGAGACCTTAGTTTAAAAAAATACTGAGTCTTTTAATTCTGAGGTCCTCCACCAAAATGTTTTAATGCTGTTAGAGGAAAACTAAAACCTTTCTTCTGAAAGTAAGGAAGTAGGATCAGAATATGAAAACAAAGTAGAAAATTTCTTAGCAATTTTCTACATACCCACCCATCCCTCCTTGACCTCTGCAGAAGCATAAGTAGTCTGTTGTGAAAACCAGCATCTGTGGAACCTTTGAAGCTTATTCTCTTTTTTTTTTTTTTAATAACTTTTATTGATAAGAACCCATGCCAGGGTAATTTTTTTTACAGCATTATCCCTTGCATTCACTTCTGTTCCGATTTTTCCCCTCCCTCACTCCTCCCCCTCCCCTAGATGGCAAGCAGTCCTTTACATGTTGAATAGGTTACAGTATATCCTAGATACAATATATGTGTGCAGAACTGAACAGTTTTCTTGTTGCACAGGGAGAATTGAATTCAGAAGGTAGATGAAAGGATGCCCATCAATTGGAGAATGATTGAGTAAATTGTGGTATATGAATGTTATGGAATATTATTGTTCTGTAAGGAATGACCAGCAGGATGAATACAGAGAGGACTGGCGAGACTTACATGAACTGATGCTAAGTGAAATGAACAGAATCAGGAGATCATTATATACCTCAACAAGATACTGTTTGAGGATATATTCTGATGGAAGTGGATCTCTTCGATAAAGAGAGTTAATTCAGATTCAGATCAGAAGCAGCTACACCCAAAGAAAGAACACTGGGAAATGAATATAAACTGCTTGCATTTTTATTTTTTTCCTGGGTTATTTCTACCTTCTGAATTCAATTCTCCCTGTGCAACAAGAAAACTGTTCAGTGAAGCTTATTCTCACAATAAGTTATTTGAATGGTGTCACCTATGAAAGAATTCACTTTTAGAAATACCCTGAAACATAAGTTGAAAGCTTTATTAATCTCAGAATTAGAAAAAAAAAATCTTAGAATTAAAAGAGAAATTGTATGATTTTTGAGTTGGAAAGAGACTTGAGATATTTAGTCAAATACACTCATTTTGAAATAATTTTTTGTTTATTTCTTTTGATTTTTACATCGTTATTTCCCCTAATATCTTTTTAGGGAGATCTCATATATCAATTTTTTCTTTTTCAAAGACCAAAAAAAAAAAAAAAAGAGAGAGAGAGAGAAAAGGAGGAATCAGCATGACCAATCCATATTGGTCTGAACAAGTCTGAAAACATGTATCCATCCAAGGCTCTTCCCTTCTTCATGACAGGAGGACTCCTTTCAAATCATGCGGAATTTTGCAACATTTAATTTTTGTGTGTGGTGTTTCTTTTTGCATTGTTGCAGTCATTATGTGACTTTTCTCATGGCTCTGTTTACTTCACTCCATTGTTTTCTATTCATCATATTTCTCATTTCTTGCAGCACTAATACATTCATTTTGCATATACACAAATGTGAGGCCCTGAGAGGTTAAATGACTTTCCCAATAACATATAGGTAGTAGTATGATAGTTGGTTCGATCTCCTGCCCAATGTAAGAATCATTTTTTATAGTATCTTCATCAAACATCCAACTTAAACTTGAATGCCTTCGTATGTTTTTTGGAAAGCTTATGAGAAAGTGAGAATAAATCTATCTAGTCAGCTGATTTTCACATCCTGGAGAATGATAACTTTTTAATAGTCTTCTTTGTTCAACAAAGAACATGACAGTGTTATGTGGCAATGTGATTGGTGGATATGTAGATCTGAGAACCAGAATTTAAATCCTAGTTCTTATTTTTATGAGTCAATTGGAGGGTGAACAAGTCCCTATATCTTTTTCACCTTCAGTTTCTTCTTATATAAAATTATGATAATAGTCCTACCTAAGTACATTACAAGGATTTTTATCAGTAGTAAATGAGATAATAACGTAACTTCCTCTATCTCTTTGCTATAGCTGCTTCCACCATTGGTGCAAATTAGAGTTTATACATACTCTTTCATACTAATATCACAGATCATCAAGTTCAACTCCTTCATTTTGTACGTGAGAAAATTGAAGCCCAGGAACATTGACACATACGTAGGAATCATCAAAGGCTGGATTTGAATCCAGTTCTCTAATTACAGAGTCAGCATTCTTTTCGCTCTTAATTCCATAATATTCTCCATCTGATTTTTCCTCTTTATTCACATTCCTCATACCCTATTTCAGACCCTTGGTCTTTTTACTAGACTACTTTAAATAACATCCAGTGACCATCAGTTGAAGAATAGCTAAACAAACTATAATACATGAACATGATGAATATTATTGTGCCAAAAGAAAAGGTGAGCATGATGGAAAGACTTCCATGAATTAATGCAAAGTAAAATAAGCGGTCAGGAAAACAATGTATACATTGAGTACAACAATGAAAATGGAAAGGACACCACATAATATTTGAAATTGAATGTTGCAACATTATAAATAATAAGCTTAGCTCAAAAGAAGAAATATGAGAAGATACTCCCCTTGCTTTTCTGCAGAGATTGAGTTCCATAGAGCTTTTTGAAAACTGAATATAATGTACTAGTGTGCAATATACAAAATTACCTTTTTTGTGTTTACATTAAGTTAGGACTTAATTTTTATCTATTAAACAAGTACCATGCTACAAGACTTTGTCAATATGTTTATCAGTTTTGCTGAATTTTTTTCCCCCTTAAAAAAAAATACCATTTATTTACAGCAGAGGTAGCAAGGGTAACCAAAGTTGTGGTAAACCCCTTATAAAATTCCCAGGGACATAGATCAAATAAAGAAATAATAATACTATATAGCATAGATAATATTAATTTGTGGTTTTGTACATCAGTATGCTGCCAGCAAGGATCTATTTCTATTTGAGTTTTGTACCATTAGTTTATTGGATGTCTCACTGGTAAGGGAGGGATACAGAATAGAAATCTAGGCAATGGATAAACATTTGTTCATGAAGATTTACAAGAAAGTAACATCCTAATTTCCAGGCTTTTCTCACTCCAATTCATCCCCTCACCATGGCTTCTTAAACTTTGAACTCAAGACCCTTTTTAGTCCAAGAAAATTTTCTATGACCCCGGGTATATAGATATGTGAAATAGGTGTACCAATCACACATTTAGTGATAATCATAATTTTGTGACCCCCACGTTCAGTTATGAGATCTCTTACAAGGTCAAGAGCCATAATTTCAGAAACTGGTCTTTTCACTATTGGCCAAATAATCTTAATGACCACTGTGACCATACAACTATTCTTCAGAATTCATTGTGGTTCTCTGTGACCTGCACAGCACATAGTGGCATCTTTTTAGAGTATATCATTTATTATTTGTGTGTGTGTGACACGCACATACTTGTGGCATCACTTTATTATTGTACTAGATAATAAGCTCCTTGAAGGCACAGACTTGATTCTAAGAACATATCATGAGGTCTTGATGCATGATTGATGTTCAGAAAATGTTTGCCAAATTTGATAAGCTAAGTCCTTAAGCTTTCTGAGCACTGAAGTGTTTTTATAAAATATACATGATGCTAGGGGCAGCTAGGTGGCGCAGTAGATAGTGTCAGCTCTGAAGTCAGGAGGACCTGAGTTCAAATGTTGCCTCAGCCGCTTATAACCTCCTAGCTTTGTGACCCTGGGCAAGTCACTTAACCCCAATTACCTCAGGGAGAGGAAAAAATACACGATGTTAAAAAAAAAAAAAAAGAATCTCCAATTGATCATTTTGTTTTCTTTATCAAACTTCATTTGCAAGAATTGTTTTCATATCCATGACTTGTAGTAAGGACTTCAAAATTGTTTGATTTGTAACTCACATATTCATATACTTTGTTGAATTAGGCTCTTCCTCTTGTTATAGAGAGTGTTCAATGTCAAGGGCCTAAAAGACAAGGAAAAGAATTATTGTATTTCCCCCCCGGATTAGAAAGAAATTCAAAATATTTTATTTTGCTTTTCTTAAAATTAATAATAGTTCTTTGAACTTATATATCTCATCATCTCTAATCTATGCTTCAAAGTTCAGATGTAGACCATTTTATGGATGAGGAAACTGAGGCCCAGCAAGATTAAGTGACTTTCCCAAAGTCACACAGGTGGTGTCAGGGACAAGTTTATTCATATAACCTCAGAAACACAAATGTGGGCTTCTTCAAGAGATCTGACTGGGGAGGTTCAAGAAAAGGTTGTATAATCACCTGTCAGGAATGTTGTAGAAGGGATTCTGCTGCAGGTGTTATTTGGACAAGGTGACCTATTAGGCTCTATGAGTTTGAAAAGATCATTTAGTCATGAAGAAAGACCAAATTCAAATTAGATCCCATCGTTTATATTAGCAAGTTGTATGTATAATAGAATCCTAGAGCTGAAAGAATATTAAGATGTCATCTAGTTAAATTTTGACATGAAATAGGATTCTAGATTACAAAATCACAGCAAGTAGTCATCCAGCTTCTAGTTTAGAATCTCCATTGGTGGGGACAACACAAAACCTCCTGAGGCAACCCAGTCCACTTTTGGACAATTGGGAAGTTTTTCATCATATTGAATTGAAATCTGGCTTTCTGAAACTTGAATCCACTGGTCTTTATTCTGCCTTCTGGGGCCAAGCAAAACAAATCTAATCATCCTTCCTCATCAAATCTGATCAAATACTTGAAAACTATGATCCTATCTATTCCCCGACTTCAAAATCTTCTCTCCTCAAGCTAATCATCCTGAATTCCCTTAACTAATGCTCCCATGTCATGCATTCCAGGCCCCTCCCTATCCTGGTTGCTCTCCTTGGGATGTGCTCTAGTTTTTCAATGCCCCAACTAACCTGTGACACCCAGAACTGAATGTAATAATTTAAACATAGTTTGAGCAGAGTTCAACTAGATTGTCACCTACTTTTTGGTGGATATGACTTCTAAAACGGGCTTTTTCTAAAGGCTCCTTGATTGAGTTTGTTAGAAGAGAAATCACTAGTTTGATCTTCTCCCTTTAAATCATTGCACCTCTTTGAGATGAGATGCCTGATTTGTGACGTGATCCTCAGTGCTTTGTTCTCCTTGCTAGAGAAGACACTAGTATCGGCCATAGCGTGGTTTGCCAGTTAATTTCATCAGAACAAAGTAATGAATTACTACCTTTCCTTTAAAGAGGAATGCTTTCTACTAGGGAATGCTGCAAGAGGTATCTTGTGTTGAGTTTGTCCTTAAGAGGCTGAGCAAGGACCAGAAGGAAAAATTTCTGAAAACAAAAGTGTTTCGGTGGTTTTCTTTTTTTTTTTGTTTTTGTTTTTGTTTTTAAATAGGAAGCATTTTTTGGCTCCTGTAGCATTATTAGGCCATGATAGCTTCCTAAATAAAAACAAAAAATCACAACATTCAATGTATAGAATAAGTAGGAAGGATGAAAAGAACATAAAGGTAAAACTTGAATAAGAACACATAGATATTAGATTTCAGAAACTGCCTCATCCAATCCTTTCATTGTACAGATAAGAAAATCAAGGCAGAGTTCAAAAGTGATTTGCTTCAGGGCTACTAAATGGTTGAGCTTAGAGTAAAAATCAAATTTCCATACTCTTTATGCTTTGATCACATTACTTTTATTTTTTATGGCTCATTGAGTAATCCTTTTTCTCTTCAGATTTGCCTGGTTTTTGCAAGGTAATATCAAAATAATTGTTTGTACCCATGCAACCCCCAGAATATGAAGCTTTTCTCTGTAATGTTTTAAGTGCTTACTAATTAGGAAGGCAGTGGGCATCATGGGGTTTTCTAAAAATCTTAATGGATTCAGGGGAATGAAACCAGATTTATCAATTATGGACGTGAAGATATAAAGCCTTTTTTTCTCTTTATGATATTATGTTTCTGGCTTTGGTTTTGACTTTTCATATCCTGCTTTGTGGTCATATCATGCTTTCATATATATGCTTTGTGGTGTTCGTTGGTGAGAATAAGAAATCATAAATCGGAGTTAACTTACAAGAAAATTATAGGCAGTGTGGTTGGCATAGGAGAATGAGGGCTGTTCTTGGACATTTGGGTTTGAATTCCCACTCTGATATTTCCCAGTTGCTCTAAGTCCTTTCATTTCCTTGAGCCCACTTCCTTATTTGTATAATAGGGATAGTGATATTTGCAACTTAAGTTATTTTGAGGAAAGTTTTTCAAAGGACTTTTTATAAACGCTCATTTATATTACTACTGTTTGATCTTGGGCAAAATTTTCCCCCTCTTTTAAGCCTCAGTTTTCTTTCTACCAAATGGGACGAAAGCATAAAAACTCAAATTTTAGCATTGCCTGTTCTCAGGTTTCTGTCATCTCTTAATTTTTTTACATTGCATATTTTACCATTTCATCTTTCCAGTTGCTTGCCAGTTCCAACAGTATGATTCTAGGATCTGACATGTTTTCATTTTTATTGCAATAGCCTTCACCAAAACAACACACACACTCCACATTTTGTCTTCCTTGGTAGAAAAATTTTAGTCAGGTCCTGAGACTTCAACCCAGATCCTTCTGAAGCGTCTTAAAAGATTTTTTTTTAAGTTGTAAACTAACATGCTAAGGTGTAGGGAGGAGGGGGATTCCCCAAACACAGCCTTTTGCATAGTTTATTGTTCCGTGTGTTTATATTCACTGCGTTTGCCATGCCCATTCAGTGTGGGAGGGTGGTTACTGTAAGAGTGTGCTGAGGTAAGTGCCAGGCATCATTGTTAACTCAGGAAAATAAGTCTATCAGTTCCACTTAGATAACCTTTGGTAGTCCACGGCCTCCTTACACGTTGTGACCTCAGGGCTTGAACTTTGTAATCACATGACCAGCTTGTAAACTGACCTGTGAGGATGACTGTTGTAAGCCAAAGCTAGGAGAGAGAAATTGGCACTAAGTATGGTGAGGTCTCTCTTCAGGCTGGGGCTTGTTTTGTGATCTCTCCTTCTTCATGGCTGCTCCAGAACTTCTCAGCAAACTCGGAGAAGCATGAAATGGATACATGGGAAGGTAAAGAGAAAGGGCTAATTAATAATGCAGGGCTGGCTAGGAGAGGTTGAGAAAATTTCTTGGACTGTTTATAGCAAACAGTAGCTTCTTTAGGGGAGAGGGAAGGAGAGTCCTCGGGCAACTGCTTTCTGTGTTAGACGACAATTTAGCTCTTAATTTGGGGTTTAACCGTCTTAGAGCTAAAAGACTGGAGATTGGGAAAGGTTTCTTTTTTTCCCCTCTTTCTAAAAAAAATTACGTTAACTGGAGACTTGTGTGTGAATATAGTTAGCAATCACTTGCCTTTAGCTTCTAAATGTTTGCTGCCTTTTTTTTTTTTTTTTTAAACTTACTCTTGTTTATCCCAGCGCTTTAAAGTGTTTAGATTTTAAATTCCTTAATCCACGACACCATCTGGGAAAAGCTTCATTTACTATTGTTAATTATTGATAGTATCAGGGGCTTGTGGGGCCCTTGATAAGGCAGCTTGGGCTCTCTGGGGACTCTGATACTGGGGTCAAATATTTTCTAGCTTTGTGGAAATGGTAAAAGTCCTTGATAATCTGTAAAATGAGAGAGCTGGAATATATTCTAATAATATTTATGCTAGTTTCTGTCCAAATTCTTTTCCACATCTAAAGATTGTGTACCTTACTCGTTTTGTTGTTCTGGGGGCAATTGTGTAAGTTCTTTCTTTTTCTTCTAGGTTTTTAATTCTAAGAACTTTGATTTGCATAGTTTTGGGGTTTATTTTGCTGGTAAACCCTAACGTGATAGTAGCTTTTCAATTCTAGATTGGGGGGGGGGGCGGTGTTTTACATCAACAACCCTGTATGAAGTGGCATAGAATTTAGGATCATACTTTAGAAATCCTGGGAATATTTCCCTTTATTATTATAATAAATGGTGCTTAGTTTGGAAACTCTCTCCCTTTTCCTCAAAGTGGGGTGGAGTTGGAGAAAGTTGTCTTTAAAGATGGCTAATAAATAATAAAAACTAACTCGTATAGCGCTTTGTGCCTTTCCACTTCGGGGTGTATGTAATGCAGAATTTTTTATCCCCATTTACTAAGTAGGGGGAAAATTGTTACATCCACTTTATAAATGAGAAAAGGGAAGCTTAGTGAGGTTAATGACATGCCCAGGACCACAAAGTTAGTACAATTTGCATTTGTAAGGCACGTTAAAGAGAATTTAAAGTGCCCCACTAAAATCCTGATTTATTTTCTCTAAAAATAGGACTCTAGTTAATAGGACTTTCTAGCTCAGAACCTGTGCAACCTTTTAAACATCTGCCAGAATATCTGTGAAATTTGTGGGTATCTTACTTTAGTATTGATTTGAAACCAATTATGCATATATTGCATAGTGAAGGGTATGTTTGTCTAGGGCTAGGGAGTTGCGGGGGATGGGGAGGAGTGTTGTGGAGAGCTTTCTTTGTTATAATTATGGCTTCTATAATGTGTACCTCCTCCCTCCCCCTTACTAGTAATGTGGTGTCAGTTTTGATCGTACATGAATTGCAATGGAGTCCTGGCCCCTTCCCCTGGAATTCTTTGCAAATTACAAGCCAGTCCTCCCAATTTTCCTCCCACCCTCATTCTTTCCCAGATATCTAAGTCCTGAACATTAAAAAATTCGCAAGGAAGAGTATAGAATACAGAATTTGGCCTGATTCTTTGACAGACCTAATTCATTTGTTCCAGAAACTGGATTCTTAAGAGCAGATTCTCTGCTGTAGTTTATGCCAACGGAATAATATTGAGGGTTATAGAAAACTAGATTTAGGGACCAAATATGTGCTGGATTTGTGCTTCATCTGTTTTTCTAATTTGTAAACTTCTTAAACAAAAGCAATGCTTATTTAGGATTTATTTATGTACCCCTGGTGGCAGTCACAAAGTGTTGCACATATCTGTTAATTCCATTTCATTCAATTAAAAAAAAAATCCACACACACAATTTAACTGTTTGGCTTGAGTTTTTGTTTAGGGATGTTACTTTAGTGGTACAAAAGTTAAGTCACAGTATTCAAGTAAAGTGTGTACGATTGTATCACGATTGTGATAGTGTTATTACCTTAAAATATATGATCTTGTCCCCAAGAAGAGATGAATAAAATGGACCTTTCCTCCTTTCTTTTTTGGGGTTGAGGGTGAAGCAATTTCATCTATTAATAGTTTAAAGCGTATTGCTAGGGAAAATAATGTTCAAAATAATTACTCTCTCCTATTCCTATTATTTCTTTTTATCCATCATCTCAGTTATTTGTGTAGATTTTTTTAAAAATGTAATCTGCCATTGTACATGATGTTCTTTTGGCTTTGCTTTCTTTTGATTCATATCACTTAACAGTTACAAATTTCTTTATATTCAGCATGGCTATCCTTTATTTTAGTAGCATTTGTAGTATTCTATTCCATTGATATTCCAGAGTTTTATTCACCAACTGTTGAATATTTGCTTCTAAACTCAATAATCTTATTATTGTGGATTTTAAAACTAAGTGAATTTTTTTTTTCTTCATTAGATGTGTTAGAACTGGAAGGGATTCTAGAGCAAAATCTCAGCAATTTAGGTTGTACTTTCAAGTTTAGAATAATTAGTATCAGATCTAGAAAGGACCTTAGAGCCAAAGTATTCCTTTCCCACTTATATATACTTTTATAAAAAATGATATGAAGTTAAGGAAAAGGTTCTGTAAAGTTACACTTTTTGTTTCCACCTGGATTCTTCCCATTAATTTTAAAAATACGATGGTCAAAACAAGCTATTTTACTGGGCCAAAAACATTATTCTAAAATTAAAGAGAAAAATTCAAATTAATAAAATCACACCAAGTGTGTTGCCTTGGATTCAGATAAACAGCTACTGTTAAAAAAAAAAAAAAAAAAAAAAAAAGTTGTCATCTCAGAGTTGTTGCAACCCTGATTCTTCCATTTTTGAGGCCTTGTCCATTTAAATTAACCTTTGTCACAGCTGGGCGGACAAATGTTTTTGTTTTAGTTCACAGAGGGCTAATTCTATTCAGGCTTTCCGAGGGGCCGCACAATCTGCTCTTTCAGCCTTGTCAGTCGCTAGGCAGGAAGTCTTACTTCTTTAAGCTATCTTTCAGAATGGGGGGTTGGGACTTAGAGAAAGGTGGGGGAAGGGACTCTAAGCATCTCTTAAAGATCAATAACTAGGGGAAAGGGAATGGGGGAAGGAGAAAACCATTGTGTGAACTGAGTGATGGACACAACTCTTACCAGCACCTTCTGGGAAGGCGGTGTATAACCAGAATCCAATTTCTGAAGCATATGCCTTACCTCCTTCACTCTTGAAGGAACATATCTTTTTAAATAGTTCAAGAATTGGCCTATCCAAAGTTTTTAGCTTTCTTTGAATATCATAGTTTTCAACAGTAGTACAAATGATATCTTATAAAAGGAAGTATGGTACAGTGGAATTCTTTTGTCATTGATGACTTGTGGGATCTTGACCGTTTTGTCTTCTCTGGGTCTGTTTCTTTGAGGACTCTTCTACTGCTAACATTCTTTAATTTAAATTCCTTCCCAGCTCTAACAATTCTCAAATTCCAGCTTTCAGATATGGGTCAGACTAACTGACCTCTGAAGTCCTTTCCAAATCAATTTATAAGATCCATCCTATGTTCCAACCAACTACATTTTAAAGGGCCTCTTCTTCCTCTAATTTAGGATCTTAGTGAGATTCAAAACTAGAGAGATTGTCTAGTCCCTTCCCCTCAATTTATAGTTGGAGAAACTGGAGCCCCAAGCCATGAAGTGATTGATTTGCCTAAGGTTAAATAAGGAAGTAACTAGTCAAATCTGAATTCAATCCTGGATTCTCTGCCTGCAAATACTCACGATACCATTATTCTTAATCTTCTGTTTTAACACATTCTGTGTTGTTAGATCTTTCCAACTAAAACATTCTATATTTTGAGATACAGGTTTATGTGATTTTATATTAAGTTTTACAAAGTTCTTTTCTCAAAACTGCCCTGTAAATATGGAGAGTACATGTTCCTCTTTATTTTACGTGAATTTTGACTGTGAATTACTAATTTTGTTTTTTTATACATCAGGAAAAGGTAATTTTGGATCTTGGTACCATAATTGAGAAGATTTAAGGAACAAATATTTCTGTTTCATATTGGTAGCCAGGCACCATTATGAGCATTGAAAAGATCCAGATTCGTTAGCGTTTCAGTTACACATGTGTGAAATCCCTCCCCTTAAATAGCTACTGGCCCTTGAAAGTTCAGCCTGGCTCAACAAATGCACAATATGTGTTATTTTGAGATTAGTCTAGATCCAGAGTGATAACCAAGAAATCAGGCTGAAGGTCCAGCCACTTTTAAATCCAATTTTTAAAAATTTAATAATAACTTTATATTGACAGAACCCATGCCAGGGTAATTTTTTTTACAACATTATCCCTTGCACTCGTTTCTGTTCCGATTTTTCCCCTCCCTCCACTCCCTTCCCTAGATGGCAAGCAGTCCTATATATGTTAGATATGTTGCAGTATATCCTAGATACAATATATGTTTGCAGAACCGAACACTTCTCTTGTTGCACAGGGTAAATCCAATTTTTAAAGCAGTGTTTATTAATGTCACTTTGGTAGATCTCTGAAAAGTGAGCAATTGGAGGGGACATAGTCAAAATGATTAGGCACAAACCATTGTTTAGTTTAAGGAAGGTCCTATGGAGTTGAGCATTTTATCATTCATCCCATCCTCACTTATTTGTTCTCTTTTTCTAGGTGTAGTTCTTTTGAAAAAGACTAACACTTGGGAGGATAGTTCACATTTGTATGATCGTATGTACGGGTTAACACTTTTGTAAAGAAGTTTAGAAAGGTGAAATAACTTATTTATTGTTAAAGGACAAATATGTACCAAGAGATAGATAGATGGACAGATGGATGAGGAAACAAACAAATGCAAAATTTGAGCAAGAACTAGTACGCTAATATCTTGACTAAGCCTCGTGAGAGCTCTTTGCACTAGACCCTGCTGCAGTTGCCCTACTGTACTCCTCTCCTAGAACTCCCTGGAGATAATTGCTGCAAGTGTCTTTTGTGATGCAAATACTTTATGGCCTTTAGAGAAAGTTCACTCCTTGGAAGGAAAGAATTCACTGCCTCCTTCCTCTGGGTGTAATCCCTAAAGTGTCAGCTGATGGTAACAGCTGAGGAAGATGGCTTCTAAATTAGCTTTGAGGGCTTCTCCCAGAATGCCAAGGCTCCATCTCCCAAACCAATTTGACCAACATGATTCTTCAAATATATTGCAAAAATATCCAAATATATTCCAGAACTCATACACCCAGTTCCTCATAAGGCCATGGACAAGATCTCTTTTTTTTAAGCCAGAAATATCCTCATCATTTTCACCAGTGTTAGGCAAGTAGCACAAGAGTGAGCTGGAACCTCACAGGTGAAGTGACTTGTCTAT
This sequence comes from Antechinus flavipes, assembly GCF_016432865.1. Taxonomy (NCBI): domain Eukaryota; kingdom Metazoa; phylum Chordata; class Mammalia; order Dasyuromorphia; family Dasyuridae; genus Antechinus; species Antechinus flavipes. The sequence continues at coordinate 467,137,212 of NC_067399.1, read as the reverse complement.
ACTTGGATGATGTTTTTTAGTGCTTACCAATTCAGTTTGAGGCTTTAAGCAATTTATTGTGCTTATCTATCACTGTTATCTGTAAATTACACTGTGATGGTCAGTGGGGATTCAAAAAGGAAAAAAAAACACCATGGTCTCTGTCTACAAGAGTTTGCAGAGAAGTTGGGTGTATATCTTTGTTTTCTTTTGTAGTGTAAACTTTTTTTTTTCTATAGACTGTACATATATGCATCATAGAATTATAGATGTGGAGCTTGGAGGCACCTCAGAGGCCATCTAGTTCAACACCCATTTTACCAAAGAGGAAACAGTCCAAGTGAAGTTTGTGACTTATTCAAGGTCCCAAAAGTTATAATTGTGACATTCGAACCCAAAGCCGCCTTACTCTGGTGTTAAAACTCTTTTCCTTGTCTCCTCTTCAAAGAGATAGCCTGTGAGGATTTCAGGTTGTTTTAGAACTAGTAGCACAGATAGGGAATAGATTGAAAATTTAATGATTACATTTCTTTAGCCCTAAAATGACTTTATCAAGGACTGCTGACTTCCAATGATTTAAATTGTTTGAACCTTCTTTTTGGTCCCCAGTATCCACATACTTTCATATACGTTGTGTTTGTTTGGGTTTTTAAACATAGAAAGGACCTTTTGAGAGAAAAACAAACATCTGGATTGTTTTTAGGCTTGTGGAATTATCTTCATTTTTTGAGTGAAGAGGTGGGATTGGGGTAGAGAATAGCATATTAGAAGGAAGCCTCATAATCAAAACCAGAGCCTTTTGATATGATTGCTTTAGTGCTTCAAACTTTTTTTTGGGGGGGAAGTGAGGGGGGGCAGTGAATTATAGCTAGATTTCCTGAAGGAATTAGTCCGAGAAATTCTAATGTTACTAACAAAACTTTTTCTTAATCTCTTTTTCAGTGTATTAAAATAAGTTTGAAACCCACCTAAGCATTTGAAACAGTTTACCCTTTAAATGTTCCAGTAGGAGGTAAGGGGAAGTAAGCAGTAGGAGCCTGAAAAAATCTTTTGGGTTCAAGATGAGGTTGGGACTTTTTTTTGCTAAGGGCAGTTTAGCATTTTAACATTTTCACACTGGGGCCAGCCTCAGGCTGGCGTTTGAAGCTGCAACTGTGTTTGATTTAGCGCCCCACTTACAATGGACTCGGAGAACAAAGCTGAGGCCCAGAGGCATGAGCATAGAAAACCCAGGAGTTATCCAGAAATCTAAACCTTTTCTTTACTCTGTTTATGGGATTATTTTGAAGTTGAGGGAGTCCTTTACTATTGTGTCCTGTGTGCCCCAAAATTCTGCCGAAGTATTAAAGCTATGAAGATATTTATTATCAAATGTAGAATCATGTATTTATTACTTGTTAGAATTGAAGGAGGTATTAAAAGATAATATCAGATCTTAGATTGTTAAGAGCTTGAAAGGGGCCTGAAGAGATAAGTACTGAAGTCCAGATGAGATAGTACCAACAGGGCCTTTACTTAACGTGTTACTTAATTTAAAAGTATTCTTGCCCTCCATATCTCACACCATAACCCTATACCAACAAACACTCTTTTACCAAAAATTTATGTGACTTTAAAACTCCGGATGTTTCCCATGCAACCTAAAGTCTGGAGATGAGTATAGCTCAGGAGGATAGGAGGTCTTGATCCCAGCTTCCCCTTTAACCCCATTTCAACCCCAGAAACTTCCGCCATGATGTAGAAGGAAAGGTTTGGGTTAGATAAGAGCCAGGCGCAAAGTCTGAAAAGGATGTTGGATCTCCCAATGCCCATCACCCTTTGGACATTACCACTTATAACCAAGATCTCCAACTTTGTTGTCTCCACTCTATCTTCTTCCTGCCTTTACTATTTCTAATCCCTGATGCCAAAATTCCTAATTATGTCAACCATTTTAAAAGTGAGTGAACTGAGGCCCAGAGAAATAGAAATGACTTTCATAAAAGAAATAAGAATAACTCTTTCTTTCATAAAAGAAAGGCAGAACTGGGACAGCCATGACCCACCTCTTCCCAATCTAGTGCTCTTGATTTGTTCTTCAAATTGTAATTGGCATTTTTAATATAAAGCAGGCCTTATGTTTAGTAAAATAGTATAAATTTAATAATTCTGTTTACTTTTGCATATTTTGAAAATTTCCATTTAAATGAAGCTACAGTCTGCCAAAACAATCTGTGGTTTAAGATCATGTCCCAAGAAAATTGCTTTTTATAGCTCAAATTTTTAAGCCGATAAAATGCTTATGACATTGCCAATATTAAGATACTTAAGAACTCAAGTTAATCTAGAAGTCATTGCTAATTCTGATAACACTAAAAACCAAGGAATCTGCAGTGAACAGGGAAGAAATATGAAAGGACAGACTTTAATAAGCTGTGGAGCTTTCCTGGTTTGTCTTTGGGACCTATCAGAATTCCTAGAGAATTTTTTTCATTTGTGTAAACAACCTGGTCTAACCTTACTGCAGGTTCTAAATGACCGTTTTAAAGGTCAATTAGGCATCAGAGTTAAAGGCTCAGTTTCAACACTTAGTTTGGTCTGTATTGCCCAATCTTCTAACATGTTTCTTCCCTAAGAAGATCAGCTACAAAAAGGATTATGAAGCTTTAGAGTTGGAGAACCTTAGAACATAATGCTTTAGAGATGAAAGTAACCTTAAGAATAACTCTTGGAATGGAGGAGCAGAGCATAGAATATTCAAGATGTAAGGAGGCCTTTACTATCAACCATCTGTCCTTCCCATCATGTTACAGATAGGAAAACTGAGGGGGGAGAAAAGGGAAATAATGCCCATTTTGCTATTTGTACCCACTGCTTAGGACACAGTGGTTAAAATGTGGGAATGTAAAAGTGGCACACTTGGACAGTATTCAGAAGAAGGAGTTAACCTCTTTTTAAAAACTTACTACAGGCATTCCGTTGGAGAAATTGTTGATTCCTTAAACTTTTCTCAGATGATAGCCAGAGTTGTTTTTAATTATAAATAAGAGGAGTAAAATGCACAGTGGATCTCATGGAAATGCTTTGCAGTAAGAAAATAGGAACAACTACAGCCAGACTCTCTAAGAATGGTTCTCAGGATGTGCCTACATAGATGGCTTTATAGAGCCTAGATTGCCTCCTTATTACTGGTGCTGCCTAGTGACATGCTCCACCCAGAAAGATCTGAAGAGTGTTATTAGGTCTTTTAACCCTGGGATCTTAGATTTTGCTAAAGGATTTATGGTAGTGTTGATTGGGGAAACTACTGGAGTTTGAGGCTAGAGTGGGGATTGCAGTAAAAGAGTTGAACTAAATTCTTGGGGGGAGGTTATGTTAATCCTCCTTAAATTTGAATCAGAGTAAGTATGCAGAGGTGATTGTAATCAGATTTAATGGGACTCCTAAAGTTTTTTCCTCCCCTCTCTCTGCAATCTCAAAGATACTTTCATTTTTCTTTTCTAAGAAAATGTCTAAAGCTGTAAAGTCGCTAATGTGATCAGACCAATAGTACCTTATTCTTCCTCTTATCCTCTCCCAATTTCAATGAAGTTAGAATAGTAGACTCCTAGAATGGTGGAAGGTCTCTGGGACTGAGCATATTGGATCACTCTTATAAATCTTTTTTTTTTAATTTTTTTTTATTAAATAACTTTTTATTGACAGAACCCATGCCAAGGTAGTTTTTTTAACAGCATTATCCCTTGCACTCATTTCTGTTCCGATTTTTCCCCCCCTCCCTCCACCCCTTCCCTCAGATGGCAAGCCGTCCTTTACATGTTAAATAGGTTACAGTATATCCTAGATATTTACAATATATGTGTGCAGAACTGAACAGTTCTCTTGTTGTATAGGGAGAATTGGATTCAGAAGGTATAAATAACCTGGGAAGAAAAACAAAAATGCAAGCAGTTTATATTCATTTCCCAGTGTTCTTTCTTTGGGTATATCACTTATTCTTAGCTACTTCATTCTGGAGAGCAAGAAACAATTACCAATAAGGAAAGCTATTTCACAAATAATGACAGTGTTTATTTCTCTGTGGAGTTTTTGCTTTAGCTAAAAAATTTCTTCTGAAAATCTTCTCTTTTGCCAGTGAGCTATTCTTCTCATGGGCTTCATTTGCAACTAGAAGAAGGCTATTGAATCAGATTGAAATTGCTTTTTTATAAAATTCAAAATTGACAGGACTCTCTTTGTAAACGTCATTGATAATTAGCTATTATTAGCCTTTGGCTCTCTGAATCTCTTCTCTTCCTTTCCTCCACCCCCTCCTCCCCCCAATTATATAATAAGGTCTGGAATATACCTTATCATTGAGTGGTTATAAGGGAAGTACTTAGTAAACCCTAGAAATGTGAACTATTATCATTAGATAGTCATTGTAATGAAATTGATAGTTGTGATCTCCTATTGAAGAGGGCTGCATTGCATGAATTTTCTGCTAGACTGTGTGCACTTTAATGCTCTGGTCTTCCAGCTTATCATTAGTCCCTTGGGATTTTTGCAAATTATTTGACCTCCTTTGTTTCCCTGCCTGTAAAAGGACAAGTTTAAATCCAGTGATCTGTAAGGTCCTTTGGAAAGTGGCATGGATAGAAGATTAAGAGCATTCACTGGTTTTGGAGTCAAGAAGATGGAGTAAATGGATTCAATCTCTGCCTTAATAACTGAGCTGTGTGGGCAATTTGCTTATTCTCTCTGGTTCTCATTTTCCTTTATCAGTTACATGAGGGGGCTGGACTTGATCTCTTAAAGTCCCCTTTGACTTTAATTAACTCTTCAACTTCTATCATTTTTATATTCTGTTTAGTATGTTTTCAATTTAGTATTATCATTCTTCCCCTTTCCCCATCTCAGGCAATTGAAGTTAATTGACTTGCCCAAAGCTAGTAAGTGTTGAGTAAGGTCTGATTTGAACTCGGGACCTCCTGACTTCAGGGCTGGTGCTCTGTCTACGTGACCTCTAGATGCCCTCGTATTCTCTTATAAGGTTTTTTCCTAGGTCATTTTCTGTGGAAATTTTCTTTTTGGAGCTTTACAAGTGAGAAAAGTTTGTTTACTTAAATAGATTTTACTGAAGGGAATGTCTTTGACTCTGAAGATTATGGATCGATAAACTTTTACATATTTGTAGCTATGGCAAGTGAATAGAAACTAAGATTCATTTGTATGCTACTTGCATATGATAATAGAAGCTAAATGGCTTAATTGATCATTGCTGTACCTGGAGTCAGGAAGAGCAGAGTTCAAATTCAGCCTCACCATTTAATCTGTTTGCCTTAATGCACTGGAGAAGGAAATGGCAAAATATTTTTTGTCAAGAAAACCCCATGTACAATATGGTCCATGAGGTCAAGTCAGATGTGACAAAGTATATGCCACATGTTAATCATCATTTGCTGTGAATGAAAATGCACATGCTCTTGCTATTGGTCCATTTTTTGAAATACATACCTTGTAGGAACAAGCATATATTTTTCCATATATGCTTTCCAGCCATATTCCATATTTTGCTAATTCATAGAGCTTTACTCTCACAATACCAAGTAGCCTCATTTCCATTAAGGCCCTAGAGATGGAAAATAGTTTGCTGTCATGTCATAGATTCTCAGATATTTGCAGATTCTCAGACACAAGCATGTTGAAGTGGGAGAAAAAACTTTTTTTGGAATACAAAAAACTTCAGGGTGTTGAGAATGTAGTAGTATTTTGGCTATTAACCAATTCTCTCCTCTCCCCCCCCTCCCCTTGCAATCCCCATCTTCGAACAAGAACCTTCTGTTTCTTCTGCCCGTCTAAGGGCTACTTCTAAGTAGACTTGTAAAATTCTATTAAACTACTACACAGAATTTTATACCTCAAAGTGATTTGGGAAGCCACTTAGCTAAGTCTCCTATGTTACTCATTTTATGAAAAAGGAAATAGAGGTCCAACAAAAGGTAGTGTTCCTAAGTCTCAAAAAGTTATATTGAGCCCTAGACTCAGAGCTAAGTGTCCTTTAACATTTCATTGTTGCTTCTTCTGTGTGGATGTTCTCAATGGTAAGAGAGTGTCCAATATACTCTTTGAAAATAACCCAGAAAATTGGAGACAAAGTATGTGTGTTCAATTCATTCTGTTGCTGTTGCTGTAATATGAGCAATGCTGGCTGGGCTTCCAAGGCCCCTCCATTCTTAGGCTCTCTTAGGGAAGTCTTCTACTCTGGACAAAGAGCCTTTTGGGTAACATTCTTCTCTGGTAATGCTGGAGCTCTTTTTGCTGGAGGAACTTTTTCCTATTGACAATGAACTTCTGGCTGACTTTTTGTTCATTGTAAGAAGTCACTGTATGTATGTAAGTATGTATGTATGTATGTAAGAAGTCACTGTAGTTTCTCATCGTATTTCTTGATCTTTTTTTCATGTTCGAAGTCAGTTTGGTGCCATTGCAGGCTTTACTGTAGTAGAAAGAAAGATAAGATCCCGGAAGCAACAATCTTGGAAGTCCTAGATTCACTGACTCTCTTAATTCAAATTAAGACTATATATATATATATATATATATATATATATATATATATATATATATAATTATTATTATTATTACTTGAGAAATGGAAATTAATTCATTTAACAGGGAAAAATTGTGGTTTTTTACTTAATACATACTTTTATTAATCTCTTCTAGTAAAAGGCATATAACTGTCAAGTATGTTCTGAGGATACAAGGTTGAAACCCTTACCTTCAAGGACTTTGCATACCTACAGTGGGACCAAAGATGCCCAGATCAGTATTCTGCAAAGTAAGATGTGACAAATAGTGTTCAGTAAATTTGAGGAAGAAATCATCTGGATATTTCATTTATTCATTGACTTCTCTTTACATGGCCATAATCTAGGCTTCTTGGTAATTCAGAGATAAAAAAGCCATGATCCCATGACCCTGAAAAACTTACATTTGCTAAAAGGTGAGACAAAAGAAAAATATATATTAAGAGCAAAAAAAATAAATAAATAAAAAATAAAAACTAGAGGAGCAGAGATGACTTATTTTTAGAGCATCAGGAAATATTTATTAGAGCAGAAAAGGGCTTTGAAGAAAGAGCCAGATTTCAACAAATGGAAATGAGGAAAGGGCGTATATTTCATATGGACTTTATCAAGGTGGGAAAGTATGGAATTATATTGGGAACAAGAAGTATCTACAAGTTTCTATACTTTATAAAATTACGAAAAAAGAAATGGAATGACCTGGTTACTATAGATCAGTGGTATCAGATTCAAGGCCCTCAGAAAATTTGCCCAACCTTTTAAATGTGTTCTGAACCAGATTAAAATGTAATTGGGAAATTTTAACAAAATAAATAAAAATATAATACAACATAGAAACCCACAAATTGACATGATCTAAGTCAATACATACCTGGCTGCAAAAATATTTCTATTTCAGTTTGACACTGCTATTGTATAGATCACTTCAGAGCTACTGTCTCATAAAGATCCAATTCTCAGTCCAGCTATGGTTTTGTTTTTTGTTTTTTGATCTTTTATTTGATGTGATTCTTGTCTGTTCATTTCCATAAATGCTCCATAAAAAGTATTCCTAGAGTGCTCAAAGCCTATCAATCTTTCAACATTTCATAAGTAAGAATGCAAGGTTCAGTCTGTGCATCTCTTATCTCTAACTCCATAAGCAGCTTGCTTCCTTTTCCTATCATATTTATCTTTGATGATAAATAATGTTACTCTATGCTGCTTTTCCCAGGCACATCATTGGCAACATTCTGTAGCCTGCTTATACCCATCATGTATCTTTTTATCATCCTTTATGGAAGCCAGTGTTTTGATTTCTTGCAACAGTGTGGTATTCCATGTATGGCAAACGTATTTCACCAAGTAGAAAGAGAAGGATAAAGACTGGGCTTAAGGTTTCACTGACAGGGAAATTCCAATTGGACAAATTTATTCCCTCAACGCAAGTTATCACCTTCTCTGCCACTTAATTTCAGATTTAGAGAACAGTGAAAGGCAGAGGAATTTTTGTGGCAGGTAAAAAGATTAGGATTAATTAGGATAATTGAAAATACTATGCAGTTTGCCAAATGTGATCCTATCCAGTCGCCATTTCCTATTTAAATATGATTCAATTCATTGTCTTTTTCAGTACCTCTCCAAGATGTAAGTATTGATGGACTAATACAGATCCAACAATGAAGTCAATCTATAATTATTGATTTTTTAAAAAATACTTATTTAGGAAAGAATGCCTAGATTGGGAAGGTTTCTAAACTTCTGTTTGTTTATATTTCCATCAAATATCAGAGTCACTATGACACTAGCTGATATTTACTTTGAGTTTTTAAAAATAAGAATCTACTCAACTCGGTCAGCTAGGTCAAAAAAGGCAATTGGTTTCAAAGGCTGATAATGCTTCCAATTTAACAAATATAATTTCTGGTAAGATAATAAAGGTATTGATATTGGTTGACCACTACCAAGGGAGTGTATGTGTGTAAGAGAGAGGATTCCAGGAGAGTGGTAAGAGCAAAAAAGGGTGTAGAACTGGAAGGGACCTCAAAAATTATGTAGTTTGACTCCTTAAAATAAAATTAAGTTTTAAAATATTAAGTGACATCACATAGAATCTCAATCTTGGAGCCTTAAACTAGAATGCCCTCTTTCCATGTTTGACCAGCAACCATCTAACTGGTGTTTGAAGACCACCTTTTGAAGAAAGAAAGTAAACCCAAACATTACCTTTGTAAACCCTTTATAAGGGAAGATTTGAGAGACATAGTTTGAACTGAGGTTACGGGATTATAGACTTGAGCCCTGGAGACTAGATATCCCACTAAGATCAAATTGTTCTTGATGAGGAAACTGACTTTGAGAGAGTAAATTTCTTGTATGTCTTGAGTCCAGACAGGTAAAAAGGAGTAGACCTGTGATTTGAACCCCCTAGGATTAGGGCTCCATAGCTTCCATTCTTTCCACTATACTTCACTGTATTGAGCTAAGCTTCATGGCTTCCAAAGCATTTATATCCATTATCTCACTTAGTCCTTAGAATAATCTTCATGAAGTATAGCAAATACTATGTCCTACAGATGTAGAAACTGACTGGGACAAGTGAATAGCCCAAGTTCATATTTTAAATTAGTCATGAAGGTTAGAACTGAAACCATGGTCTTAAGACTCCCAGTCTCCTTATTTAGGCTATAATTTTTTTTATTTACTTTTTTCCCCCCCATTGTTCCCAAATTCTTAGTCCAAGCATACTTGAAGGAAGAACTTTAAAGGTGTAAAGGATACCATTTGTTGGGGATTTGATAATAGTCCTTTCATTACACAGCTCAATAGGCATCAGTATTTAATGGTTGATTGAGGACCTAGATTTGAACCCAGACTTTGCTACTTAATCTTTAGATGAACTGGACTGCTTCAGTTGTAGTTTCTTTCCTAGATCATCTCCAAGGTCTGTTTCAGGTCTGAATACTACAATCCCATGGTCTTTTATGATCTCTGTGTTTGTGGCTTCAAGCAGTCTAGTATAGCTCAAGGCATAAGATTTTCCCCCTAGTCACAGACAGTTTAGGAGAATAAAGAAACTTAGGGAAAATGGAAAAATCATCCAGATGATAAAACTTCCCCAAGTACCATTCTCTCCTATATAGAAATTTTTACTTGCTTTCTCCATTTTTTTTCCTCTGTAGCTCATTCAGCTTTCCAGTCTAAACTAAAGTGACTAGTTAAGAAATATCATTAGTCCAAAGGTCTACTCCACTCTCCTGATTTTATATGCTGCGTATAAAGGCCACCTTAGTGTGAGAGGCTGATGTCCTTGTTCCAGATATTGGTAGCAGCTGTTGCTTTCCTAGCCTCACAGCTGAGCTGCCTTGTTTTCCTTATTCTGCTGTTATTATTATTTTTTTTTTATTTGTTATGTGTGCTGTCTTACTATCTGGGAAGGTTATTCAGAATTTTAAATGCTGTCTGAGCATGCTTTTCAAACTTACCTTTTACCTGAAATGTAAAACTGATTAACCAGGAAAGAGCATAAAAGAGGATTTAGACCTGGAAGGTTATAGAAATCATACAATCTTGTTTTATAGATGAGGAAACTATCAAGGATCCCCAAGTTACTGCCAACATTACCACTTCTACCAACACAGATCATTACCCTTTTCTATCTATTGTTTGTAAGTCACTGTGATTTAAAAAAATCTTTTTATCCCACCACTCCTCTGGTGCTCTCCATATTTAAACAGACTGATTCCTCTCTACTAATGCTCTGTCTGGCTTTGAAAAGATCTCTGGTAGAGCTGATTACCTCCATTCTGGGAAGGCTCTTCAGATAACTTTTCATTGGTCTTTCAAAAAATGTATATCATAAACCATAATCAAGTTTTGACTTGAAAAATCACATTTTGAGTTTGATATTATTATTTAAATGCGAAGCTGACACTCTAGAAGTACAAGAGGTTAGAATAAATTGCTTTTGAGAGTCTTGAAGGAATGAAATAAGTCTTAGAAAATAAGTTTTCTTATAAATGAAACTATCATACCTGCCTATCTTTCTAGACCTCCTACTAATATTCCCATCTCCTACTGATCTTGTGATTACCCAGTCTCTTTAGATTGTTTTCTGTCTCTCTTTGTCTCCCCATTCCAATTTAGAGCAGTTCTTTTTTAAAAAAAAATTTAATGGATTTTTATTGATGTTTTGTTTTTACGTGAACTATGTTCTCCCATATTCCTCCTCATTCTCCTATAGAGAGCTGTCCCTTATAACAATGAATTAAAAAAGCAAAAGAAGAAGATTGTAAGGAAAAAAATCTGCAAAAATTGATTAATACAAGAACAGCTAGATGATACAGTGGATGGAATTTGGGCCCTGTAATCAGGAGTACTTGAATTCAAATCTGACCTCAGATAATTGACACTAATTTTGTTGATCCTGGACAAGTCATTTAACACAATTGCCTCACCCAAAAACCCAACAACTACAACAACAACAAAACCCAAAACACACAAAGCAAAACTGATTAATACAAAAAGGATGGCATTATATACAACATTCCACATCTGTGAACCCCCTGCAGAAATACAAAGGAGGGTTCTTCTTGTATCTCCTCTTTGGGACCAAGGTTGTTCTTTCTTTTCTCCTTCTCCTTTCTTTCTCCTCCCCCAGTCCTTGTGACTTGCCCAGGGTCACCTAAGCTAGTAAGTGTTAAGCGTCTGAGCCAGGATTTGAACAAGCTTGTTCTTTATAATTTTGCAACTTGTTGTTGTTGATTGTGATGGTTGTTCTTTTCATTGATGTGATTGTTATTTATATTGCTTTTCTGACTCTGTGATCTTCAATTTGTGTTAGTGTAAATCTTTTCCTGCTTCTCTTTTTTATTCATCCTTACTAAAGCACAGTAATATTACATTTCTTTAATGTAGCACATTTTGTCTTGCCATTCCTCTGATGGAATTATCTTCCTAATTTGAAAAGATCCAATTCCTTTAGTTTTCCAGTCAGGTTCCAGAAATTTAGATGCAGAACTAGAAAGGGGTTCTGAGATAAACTTAGAGATACAATTTGAAGATTCAGTTCTAGTTCTGTACTAATAGCCAGTATAAGGACAAAATTACAGTGAAGTTTATCGAAGAATCTTAGTGGTAGAAAGACCCAGAGAGGTCATCTCTAGCTTGAAGCAGGAATTCTGTCTGTAGCATCTCTAACAGGTGGTCATTCAGCTTCTTGAAGATCTTTAATAGTGTATTACCTCAAGGCAGCCAATTCTGTTCTTAGATAATTCTCATTGTTAGAAAATTCCTCATTATTTGAGCCAAAAGCTATTTCCCTGTAACGTCTTTCTATCCATTTTTTCTATTCCCACTAATTAGGCACAGTCTGAATCATCAGCCTATTCCTTCCCTGTGATATAGCCCTTTCAGATATTTGAAAAATTAGCATATGCCATCTCCTAAGTCTTATCTTACCTGGGCATAATTTGAAGACAGTTTTGTATTATGATCTCTGTCATAGTTCTGAAGAAAAACCATATATTAATCCACATAATTCATTAATCCATAGACTCTCAGGCATGGATGAAATGTTAGAGAGTTTCTTGTCCAACTTGTACCTGATTGTGAATCCCTTCTTCAGCATATTCCCCAAAAGTAGTCAGACAGCTTCTGCTTAGATACTTACAATCATATGGAACTCATCTCCTGAGGCAGTTCAAGCATGCCTTTGTTGAACAGCTCTAATTGTTAAGAAGCTCTTCCTTATGGGACAAAATATTTCACCATTTGTTTTTAATCCGGTCTTCCTTGGCCAAGTAGAACAAGTCGAATCACTCTTCTGTTGGATAAAATCCATATAGGGATAGAGATAAAGAATGCTTACATACATCCAGTTTGTCATTATTCACTATTGCAACTATATTCTTTATCTTTGTAAAGAATATCTTAGCAATAGGTAAAACCACTAAAATCAGATTGCTGAAAAGCAAGGCAGTTTAAAACCAAAGAAGGCTTACATGAGCCTCTTTGGAACAAATTACAAGGACGGGTTTATTCTATAATTTGCTTTCTTCTAAGCTGTGTTCTACTGTTCGGTATAAATTGAATCATATGTTTTAGATATGCAAAGAGGCAATGCTATGTCTAAGGAAAGGACTTCTGGATTCATGAGTCAGGAAAGATAAGATTCCAATTTTTCATAGGTCACTAACTGTGATTTTGGCCAAGTTACTTCATTCCCCTGAACATCGATATCTTCATTTGTAAAATGAGACCACTTGCACAGATGTGATTTTTATCTGACATTTTGTGAGTTGGTTCGAAAATTATGTTTTAAGCTCTTTGTCAACTTTAATATTCTGTGTTTTAACATTGTATGTATGAAATTCCTTCTAATATTAAGCCTCTGTAGGTCTAAAATTGTGTTTAACAAATTACATTTTAATCACTCTATTCCTGATTTCAGTTGAACCACACTAGCTTGAATTTTAAATTGTAACCTACCTAAAATCTGATCCAGTAAACATTCAAAATAGCTAACTATTTGGCTTGCCATTGCAATAGATATTTTAGGAGATTGTGGTAGGGTAAATAGATCCAGGGAAAATCCTGCACATGTGGCAGTATTGGCAAGGCTATCTTGAGTCACTTCATAAAGTGGCATGTTTCATCTATTGTCCTGGAGGTACAAGTCTATTGGACTTGTAGTTTATCATTGTATTGATCAAGTTCTAAAGAATTTGATGTTTTTCTCTCTAATGTCATCATAAATTATTCTGCTTTTGCTTACTTTACTATGCAGTTCATACAGCTCTCAATTTTCCTTTGAAATTGCCCCTTTCTTCATTTCTTATGGCACATTAATATTCTATTACATTCATATGGCATGATATTAATTGTTTTTTAAGTTTTTAGTTTTAGGCCACTATAAAAAAAGAGTTGCTGTAAAATATTTCTATACATAAAAGTCCTTTTCCATTTGGAGCACTTTTCCAATGTGGTTGCTGATAGCTTGGATTTCATCTTTTGAAGCTACTTTTTTGGTTTGTTTCCCTCTCTTTCCTCCTCTCCCTCCCTTTAATACTTTAGTTAAAGCTTAATAGAATTTGCTCTGGCCTTTTGATTTAACTCTTATGTATAGTTTTCTTTTTAAAGTGTGTTTCTTGTAAATAGCATATTGTTATATTCTAGTTTCTAATCTAGTCTTCTAGCCTCTTATTTTTTATGAGTGCATTTATCTAATTCACATTCATAATTCTGAGTGTTACCTGTGTGTTTTTCTTCATCCTATTCTCTTAATACTTTACCTTCTTTTCCCCTTCCCTGTCCCCTTTTTAAAGGTTTTCCTTCTGATACTGTCCCTTAATCTGTCTCCTCTTTTATCCTTTTTCTTTCCTTAATTTCTTCCCTTCTACTATTCTATTGGATAAAATGAGTTTCTGTACCCAGCTATGTGTGTATGTGTATTCTTCCTTCCTTTAGCCAGTTGAAATAAAAGTGAGGTTTAAGTTTTATCTATTTTCCATCTTCTCCCTCTCCCCTCACATTTCTTCCCTTGTCTAAATTCTTCCTTGTTCGTTTATGTGAGATAATTTTTCCTATTCTCCATTTTTCTCCCCACTCTCCATGTGCATTCCTCTTCCCTGTCCTTCCATTATTATTTCAAGATCATCACTGTGCCTTGTCAATAATCTGACTCTTCCCAAGACCCTTAGTGATTATGTTATAAATTATATATCATCTACTCAAATAAGAATATAAACAGTTTAACCTATGATTTTTCTCTCATTTACCATTTTTATGCTTCTCATGTTCTGTTTGAATGTCAAGATTTTTCTGTTCAGCTTTGATCTTTTCAGCAAGAATGCTTGAAATTCCTCTATTTCAATAAAGTTCCATTTCCACCCTCCCTGTTTTCTAGAATATCATATTCCAAACTTTCCATTCCTTTTTTAGTGACTGATAAATCCTGTGTAATCATAACAGCACTTGAATTCTTTCTTTCTGGCTTGGGACATTCTATATATGCATGTGTGTATATAGTATATGTATAGTATTACCTCCAGGACCAAATATAATATCTTGTTTATGGCGCTTCACAAGCCACATGCATATACTATACACACATTTTTATATAGTTATACTGTTTTCTCAAAAGTTTTTGTCAAATAATGAGTTTTTGGTCCAAGCTTGAATCTTTGCGTTTATTACATATTAAGTTGCTATGGTCATTTACTATGATGTAATGTATATCTAATCCATTCCAATGATGTTTCTTAGCCAGTACCAGATTATTTGGTTGATCACTGCTTAATAATAGTTTAAGATATGGTACAGCTTCTCATTTGATTTTTAAAGTGTTTTTTTTATTCTTTTCCTTTTTAACTTTTTAATTTTTCGAGGAATTCTTTTTGGGCTTGTATCTGATCTGTATTTTTGGGTTTTGAGGCTTTGCTTAAAGATATTTTCAATCTATTTTTTTCTGTTGTGTTGTATTTCTTTTTGGTTGGGTTCCTTTTGTGTTTGCTCATTCTCCCCTCTATTTCTTGACTTCAGATTTTGTTAGATCTGAGTTCTGCACATTTCTTTGGTGCAAGAGGGAGTGATAGCTTGCTTTAGAGTCGGTTCTTTTACATTCTTCTGCTTTTCAGCTCCGGGAATCTGTGAGTTTTCACTACTTCACATGTGGTGTGATCCAGGGAAAGATCTATTTACTACCTTTCTGGTCTGAGCTCTGCAAGTTTCAAGTTTGAATCTTAAACATGACTTCAGTAGACAGCTTGCTAGATTTAGTCACTCAAACAGGGGTCCTCAAACTTTTTAAATAGAGGGCCAGTTCACTGTCCCTCAGACTGTTGGAGGGCCAGATTATAGTAAAAACAAAAACTTTGTTTTGTGGGCCTTTAAATAAAGAAACTTCATAGCCCTGGGTGAAGGGGAATAATGGTCCTCAGCTGCCGCATCTGGCCGGCAGGCTGGAGTTTGAGAACCCCTGACTCTAGGAGTTTCTACAGGTTCTGATTTACTGAACTGCTTGATTACTTATTGGTGGAGGACTTTTCCTCTGGTTTTGTTGTTGTTGTTGTTATTTTTGTAAACTTATGTGCTAGACTAAGGCTGGTATTAAGTTGCTATTCCGCTTCTAGGCTTAGAGTCACATAATTAAATGTTGCTAGAACTTGTTTCTTGCTGTTTATAGCTAGGCCCATGCTTGCTTACTCTTACTCCTGTGCCTTAGATCTCTCTAATCTGGAACTAAGTAATGAAGAACAGAGGTGCAAGATGGCACCCATTACTTCACTCAACAGTAGTTCAAAGTTCCCTTGAAATCTTTCTGCCCTAGTACTTTCTTCTCCTGATGCTATATCTACCTACTTTTTAGCTCTGGACTCTTGAATGTTCCATGTCACTGACACATGTACTCTTCTAGTCTCTACTCCAGTATCTCTTGATTTGTCTGTCTCTTTATGCTTTCCTGTGCTAGAAAAATGACTCACTGTGGCGTTTTCTAGACTTTCCCAGTCAGAATTTGATTTGGTGCATTTTTTGGAGTGCTGGCAGAGCTAAGAAAAAATGCTTCCTCTATTCTCCCATCTTGATGCTTTTCCTTGGATTTTCTAAATATATCATTTAAATATATATTTTTGTTTCTTTGGTTTTGCTTATTACATATTGCAGGACATAAGTCAAATCTTATAGGATACTGACTGGCTTCTCAGTACTTGAATTCTTTGTTTTTTGGCAGTTTGCAGTATTTTTCTTTGACCTGGAAGCTCTGAAATTAGATGATAGTCCTAAAAACAAAAAAAAAGAATGTTTTTTGGTAGTTTCTTTTAGGAAGCAATCAATGGATTCGTTTGCCATTTTGCCCTGTGGTACTAAGAGATCTAGATTTCATTTATGACTTTTGGTGTTATGGTATAAAGGGCTTTTTTTCGTGGGTGAGATCATGATTTTCTGGTAATATGATAGTTCTTAGATGTCTATTTTGTTGGACCTGTTCCTGGTCATCTTACATAAGATATGTATAATAATACATCTTATAATTTATTAGTCTTTTGATTTCATTTTAATATTTCATGTTTTCTCATGTAGTCAGTTTCTATTTTTTTCCCATTCTGATTCCCAAGTTGTTGGGTATAATTCTTGAGTAAGGTTTATTACCTTAAGTTAGTCATTCTTGCTACTTTTTTTCCTTCTTAGTTACCTATTTTGTATTCTGTTTCTTCCAAATATTATTTTATTCCTTATGGCCAGAATTTATTTTCTTTGAGGTTCTAATTGGGTTTATGGATTTGTGCTTGGTTCATAAATCAGGTTCTGCACATCTGGATGGTGTAGGTCCTTAATGAAATAGAGAATTCTCTAAGTTCCTGAGGATGATAAATCTAGAACTTAATGGACACTTTAAAATGGTAACACAAAAGGCAAGAGAAACATAAAGAAGGTGCACATAGTTGATGATTTGGAAGAGATTGCACAAGAATGAATTATATACATGCTAATAGAGAAGAAACATGCATGCCATCTTGAAGCCCTAATGTCTGAGTCTTCATAGAAAAAAGTGAATAGGTTGGTTTTACTGATCTTGGTCATAACTCTTTCCACTATACCCAGTTGTCTTTTTGTACTTTAAATTATATTATAGCTTTGGTCTTAGAAACACACAATGTTAGAACTAAAAGAGACATTAGATATCTCATCTAAATCTTTCATTTGATAGATGAAGAAACTCAAGCTCAAAGAAGTAAGCAGAGTCACAATATGAAGTCAGATCTTTTGATTCTCACATTTAGTACTCTTAACACTGTATCCCAGTTGGCTGTATTTGGAAAAATTTGTTTAAAATATATTATAAAAGAAGTGGTACACTGTGGAAGTAGAGGGTAAGGTTCCATCTAGGTTAAGGTTTATCCATTGTCCAGCTTTCTCTTCCCTTTGTTAGCTGTTACCAACAATCACTATATTTGCCCATTGAAGCTTTTGTTTAAGTCTGCATCAACCAGATTTTGTCTAAAGGGGAATATTTAAGTTCTAAGAACGCAATAATATACATTTTAAAATATCCTCTAAGATTTGGAAAAGGAACTATTGTATAATTCCTTTGTCAGTAATACCATGAGACTGATCACTGAAGTGTACATCTGAATTTTTATTCTACTACTACTACTCAGTAAAACTAGTTCCATATTTATATACAGTTGTATAGCTTTTTCATATAGTAGCTTAACCTTGGGCAAGTCATTTGACCTTTCAGTGGGCTAGATTAAAGGTAGCAAACACTGCCAGAGGAACCAGATTAAGAAGTAACTGAGAAACATTTAACAAGATAAGTAAAACATATAATAAAACCTAGGTAATATTACAAAATTTAAAACTAAGCCAGTGTGTGTGTATCGGGATTCTCTTATACAAATCAGTAACCCATGTTTCTATTTAAGTTTGAGGCCATCCTTCTAGACAACAAAATAATAAATTCTATTGCAATACAAGTTCAGTTTGACCTGCTAGTATGTTTCTGAGTATTTATGTTTGTCTCATTCTGGTGTGTCAGATGGTTGTAAACCTGTGCCAGGCGACTTTTAAATGATAAATCCCCAACAAAGTCCAGCAGCAAGAAATACTAAGGAAAAATCCATTTAAAATAACTGTAGGTAATATAAAATATTTAGGAGTCTACCTGCCAAGACAAAGTCTGGAACTATATGAAAACAATTACCAAACATTTTCCAAACAAAGTCAGATCTAATCAAATGGAAGAATATAAAGTGCTTATGGGTAGGCTGAGCTAATATAAAGGATAAATAAAACTTGTGCCTCATAGGAATTATTTATCATACGCCAATCTACCAATAAGTATTTATTAAGCATTTACTATGTGCCAGGCATTGGATCAGATACTATTTTATAAAAGTATAAAGAATTCATTTCTGTTCTCAAAGTGTTTTTGTTCTAATGCGGAAGTCAACAGATATGTACTAAAATATAAGTAGTGTGAATAAATACAAATCTATATAAAAGAGTTAAGTTCAAGGTAGTTTAGAAGAAAGAATACTTAATAGGTGAGAGAGTAAGGAAAAGCTTCATGTAAAAGAAAGTTCTTAAGCTTAATCATGTTTCCTCTTCCTATTAAAATAGAGGGACTTCTGGGTGTAGGTAAAGAGGAAGTGCATTCCCCCCATGTGGAATGGTCAGGGCCAAGACACTGGGAGAAAAGGCAGATTTGGCTGGATGGGGAATGAAAGTAATTTGCAATGAGAATAGAAAGATTGGGTGGGAATTTGTTGTGTAAGCTTTCAAAGGCCAAACAGAGGAGTTTATCCCACAGACTATTAGGAGAGCTACTGGAAAACTACTGGAGTGCCTTGCACATGAGATTCATTTCCTAGTCTGTTAAGACATAATGACTTTTATTGATGTCAGATATGAAGCATGATGTTTAAATGAGAATGTTTGAGGTTAAAAAAAAAAAAAAAAAGAAGAAGGCATCTGAGGTAACACAATATCTACATACCACATAAAAAGAAGTATGTCTTTGATGTTCATTCTGTTCTTCATTAACTACAGTTTTAAAAAAAAAAAAAAATCCGTGAAGCAGTCATGGGAATCTGTGCAGGCAACTAATAGGTCTACACTGAATGGTGTTTACTTTGAATCACTTCTTTATTTCTCATGATAATGTTGTATGGAGAGAATGGAGGGAAATCATATCAATAAAGTGGGAAGCAGCCAGCTAGGATGGTCATAGGTAGCAAGGAGAGGTAAGCTACAGCAATATAATCAAATTTTTATTTGGCATCTAACAGATATTGGAAGAGTTTTACAGCATTCTAATGTGCTTAACTGAACAATAATATATATGGATATATGGCATATCCATATGGAGACATATGAAGACAAGGACTATGTTTTATCTAAACTGAGTATTCCTTCCAGTGTCCCACACAAAATTAGTCATATAGTGACATATATGATATAGTCACATAGTTTAATAAATGTTTGAATTGAAGTGGTAAGAAGGCTAGATTTGGTTTCTGAGGCCCCAAGTCTAAATCCTTAGGTGTCATTTCACCTAGTTCATTTTATAGAGGAAGAAAGTGAGACCTAAAGAAATTGTAACTTGTCACGCGGATGATAAAGGGGCACAGCCAGGACTTAAATCCAAAACTCTGAATTCACTTCTAAGCACTCTTTCCACAACACAGTTTCACCCAAGATTTTGTTGTGTCCAAGATCATATCCCCTCTTTGCCATCTTGAATAAAACAAAATTAGGCAGGTGTTCTGGATGATCCCTAAGGACTTCCAACTTTGAATCCTAGGAGTCTATAAGATAAGTTGAATTAAGCCAGAATAAACCTCCAACATTCAAAAAAAAAAAGTTTAATGACTTAATCAGTGTAGGTTTACTCTCTACTAATATATATGCTTGCCTATGCCTCAACAGGTGGTCTCACTGGGGAAAAATACTATTACATAATGACTAGCACTTTGGTGCTATGAATTAGGAAGAAAATGCTGTACAGAGGAAAGAATGTTGGGTGTGGCATCCAAGGACCTAGATTCAGATCTTGACTATAACTTCTTATCTGTGTGACTTTAGTCAAATTCTTTAAACTCTCTTGGCCTCAATTTCCTCATCTGTAAAATTAG
Organism: Antechinus flavipes; assembly: GCF_016432865.1. NCBI lineage: Eukaryota > Metazoa > Chordata > Mammalia > Dasyuromorphia > Dasyuridae > Antechinus > Antechinus flavipes. Next base: position 467,117,066 of record NC_067399.1, on the reverse strand, counting down.
GCTTTTTGGACTATATGACCTTTGAGGTCTATTCCAACCCTAAATCTATTATTTTATGATTCTATGAATAGACTGAACTTGTCCTCAAAATCTGCTTTCATTTGCCAGGTCTTTGGCCCTTTCAGCTTAGCCCTTGGGGACTCAAAACCATTTTCACATTCTTTAAGTTGTCATTAAAGGAGAATTTGATTGGAGATTATTCCTCCACATGTAAATTACCATTACTGTAGTACATAGAGCCTCCACCTCTCATTACCATAGAGAAGTCCTTTCTCCCCCAAATAAGATTATCCTCCAAGGCTTTGATACATGAGAAAGTATGCCTTCTTCCTCAATTGTAGTATTTTTAGATTATAGACTAGTGAAACCATAGGCAGTTTCACGATTAATCTGGGACCAGACTTCATAATCACTTACTACTGGTCCAAGTATTGTGATAGTCATAATTCCCTGCTTAATGACCTATAAGTATGCATAGACTGACAGTTCATTTCCATAAATTTGTGGAATTCAGGAATACAGTTCTAATTCTCTGGATTGTACTTTGATAGATTGGTCTCAAGGGAGGCACAGGAATTTAAAAATAATATTAACTATAGGGCAAAGTCTTAGCATATTTCATATTTTTTTTGTTTTGGTTTGTTTTGGTCTTTTTATCCTAGCATCTAGTAACTCAGCATCCACCTTGGACCTCTCAGATGGATTTGAGGGAGACTTTCCTAGGTCCCAGCATCCTGCCCTACCATCTTGCTCAGACTTGCTTTCTGAAATTCATATTACTGAAATAAGCAGACACAGAGTCTAGATCCTCAGTGTCAGAAGTACCTGTGTATTGATGATAACAGACAATGTTAGATGCTTCCCATTGGGGTATTGCATCTGATAAGAACATGCTTTAAATAGGATTGTCTGTCTAATTCCTACTGTGTGCCAATCAATGCATTTGAAAGAATCTTTTCCTGTTACCTATTACTTGGTGAGCAAGGAGTTTCGCCAAGTTCATGTGAACTTGTTTGCCAATTGTAAGTCAATCAGCAGTCATGTATTAAGTGCTTTATTTCATGCCAGGCAATGTGCTGAGCACTGAGGATACAAGAAAGGCAAACACTCATCCACAGACCCTATTCTTAAAGGACTCAAAAGTTAATGGAAGAGATCATTTACAAATAACTATATAAGTATAGATAGAAAGTAGATAGAAGGTCAAAGGGAATTTTGAGATGTGTCCCCCAAGATTTTTAGAAGGAAGTCACAATCTATGGAAAAGATAGGGAAGGTACTCTTGTAGAAGATGGGATTTGAACTATTTTAAAGGAAGCCTGGAAAGCAAGTTAGCAGGGATAAGAGTATTACAGGAATGAGGAATAATTTTAAACACAGTCTGTTATATTTGATCTTGGAAATACCAGAGGAACCCCTGGCATTAGAGGTATGAGGGAGATTGTCACGATCACATTTTATACTTTAGGGAAAAATATTGATAGCTGAATGGAGGATGGATTGGAGTGGAAAGGGATTTTAGTCATGGAAACCAATCAAGAGGCCATTCCACTAGTCTCTATGTGAGGTGATGAGAACCTGAACTAGTTGAATGAGTGGATAAATGATGAGTCTAAGCTGCACATCTGATATCTGGAGTGAATATGAGAGAAGAGTCAAAGATGACATCTAGGTTTTGAGCCCAGAAGACTGGAAGGATGGTGGTGCTTTTGAAAGTAATAGTAAAGTTTGATAGAGTCATATGCCAATGGGTAAATAGTGAAGCAAAGGGATATAAATAGGCAGTTTTCAGAGAAAGAAATCAAAACTATCAATATATAAAAATGCTTTAAATCACTAATAATTAAAAAGATGTATAATAAATCAACCAATTCATACCCATTACCTTGGCTTAAGACTATTAAAAAAAAAGAAAAAGGAAAAGAAAAGAAAAGTGATATCCTGGAAAATAGGTAGACTAATGAACTCTTGATAGAGCTGTGAACTAGTCCAACTATTCTGGAAAGCAATTTGGCATTATTCCCAAGAAGCTATTAAACTTGATCCAGTATTGCTGCTACTAGTTTACTAGTTCTTATATCCCAAAGATATCTGTGTAATCAAAGGAAGAGGGAATGGGCCCATATGTACAAAAATATCTATAGCAGCTTTTTTGTGGTAACAAAGAACTGGAAAATGAAAGGATACTTATTAATTGGGGAATGACTGAACATGTTATGGTATATGAAAGTAGAATACTATTATGCTGTAAGAATAATGGAGTGGATGGTTGCAGAAAAACCTGGGAAGACAGAATGAGCCCTTGTAGAGTGAAGTGAGCAAAGCCAGAGAGTTATATAGTAACAGCAATATTATAAAGATAATTCTGAAGTACAAGTACAAATTGGTGAAAGGTATAAACTAATCCAACCATTGTGAAAAGCTTTTTGGAACTGGTCCAAATGGTATTAAATTGTACATACTCTTTGATCCAGCATTATTTCTATTTCTTTCTTGCTTTTCCTCCCTTTGGAAGTGGCAAATGTAGAAATCTATTTTATATGTCTTTACATATGATTTCTCGATGGTGAGAGAGGTACAAGGGGCAGAGGGAAGACTTGGGAATGAAAATAAAATAGGGTTTAAGAGAGAGAAAAGTTGGGAAAAGTGAATAAGCTTAGATTTTTGTGTATTTTGAGATGTCCAAAAGACAGTTGCTATTTTGAAACTGGAACTCAGTGAAGGTTGAATATGTAGAGAATGAGAATTTTCCACACAATTGATGATTAAACCTACAGTAATAGATGACATCAACAAACAAGATAGTATAAAAGAAGAATAGAAGATAGCCCAGGACTGAGCTGTGAAGGATAACCACAGTTAACGTGTGTGACTGGCATGAAGAACTAGCAGAGAAGATTGAAAAATAGCCATCAGAAAGAAAAATCAACAATAAGCATTGTCCTGAAATTGAAGAGAAAAGAACATATCTGATAGAAGGTGATCAGAGAAGGCAAAGAAAACTGATGATGGGGGAGAAGGGGGAGCATTACATTTGGGGATTTAGAAGATCACTGGAGAGTGGATAAGTTGAACATTGAGTTTGAAAGCCGTACTACAGAGGATTTAGATTCAAGTGGGAGAAATGGAGGCAGGAAGTATATCCAATTTTGTCAGAGAAGTATAGCTGGGAAGGGTAAGATGCATGCAGGACAGAAACTAGCTGTGCTGGTAAAATCAAGTATAGGTTTTTAAGTATGGAGGACAGATAGGAATGTTTGTAGGTAGCAGGGAAAGAACTGGTAGATTGGGAGAAACTGATGAGATAATAATAAATACTTAAGGGGATGGGGGGCAGTTTACCAGAGAAGATGGGATAGGATCAACGATGCATATCTATATGTCTCCCTCTAGAGATTTGCCTTGGCAAGGAGAAAGAGCACTTCTTCATGAGATGTAGAAGTGGAGGAGGAGATAGTTGGGAAGGACAAGTCAGCTGTTGGGGAAGTTTTCCTAAAGAAGATGGTATTTTAATGAGACTTGAAGAAAGCCTGGGAAGTCAGGAGATAGACATGAGAAAGGAAAGCATTTTAGGTATAGGGAACAAACAGAAAATGTCCAGAGCCAAGAGAAAGAATATTTTGTTCATGAAATAGCAAGAAGGCCAATGTTTTTGGATTGAAGGATATGTGAGGGCATGCAAAGTGTAAGAAAATTGTAGAGGAAGGCAGCTGGATTGTATAGAGCTTTGAATGTCAAATAGAAGGTGTTGCATTTGATCCTGGAGGTCTAGAGAATTACTGAAGTTTATAATGTATGAGAGTGATACAGTCAGATCTGTGACTTTAGGTGATCACTTTGTAGCTGAATGGAAGATAGACTAGAGTGGGGAGGTTGATTGCCCCTCCTCCCATCTAGCTATGGCAGTAGTTCAATTAGGAGATAATGGAGGCCTGTACTAGGATGTTTTTAGTATGAGAGGAGACATATTTGAGAAACATTGAAAAGGTGAAATCAGCAAAGCTTGGAAACAGATTGAGGTTGGGGAAACAAGGGGGAGGAAGTGAGAGAGATAGGGAGGTGTTGAGGATGAAACCTAAGTATGTCTGTGTGACTAGAAGGATAATATATGCTTTAGGAATATGTAAGGAAGAGGGATTGGGGGAAAGATAATGAGTTTGATTTTGAACATATTAAATTTAAGATATATATTGGATATCCATTTAGGTAGGTAGATTTGGGAATCATCAACAAAGAGAAGATAAGTAAATACGTAGGAACTGATAAAATCACTAATTAAAATAGTATAGAGGAAGAACAGGACGTGACAGAAACCCCACAGATTCCTGTGGTTCAGAGGACATGTTCTAGAGAAGGATTCAACCAACCAAGGAAACCATCTTCCCATTTTCTCAGGCTCCCAACCCAGGAATCATCTTGGATTCCTCATTATTTCTCGCTCAGTCCCATATTCAAGCTGTTGCTAAAGTATATTGATTTAATCTTTGCAGTATCTCTGGAATACATCTCTTTCTCACGCTAATACTGCCACCACTCTAATATAGACCCTTATCACTTCACACCTAGATTATTGCGGTAATCTTTTGGTAGGTCAGCCTATTCTCAAGTCTCTTCACTCCATCATACATTCAATCTAAAGCACAGGTTTGGTCATAACAGTCCCCTAAATTCGTGTTTCTGTGACCTTATTGTCTCTGGGATCAAATACCAAAATGCTCTATTTAGCATTCAGAGCCCTATAGAACCTAGTTCCCTCTTAATTGTTTAGTCTTCTTATATTTTATTCCCTGCCATGTACTTTTTGATTCAGTTACACTGCCACTTTGCTGTTCCATAAACTATTTCTGAGGTCCAGGTAGTTTATCGACTATCTACTTGTTCTTGGAACACTCTCCGTCTTTTGTTCTTCAGCGTCTGCTGATTCCTCAGGCTTCTTTTAAGTCCCAATTAAAATGCCAACTTCTACAGAAAGCCTTCCTCGACCCTTCTTAATTCCAGGTACTCTCTCTGACAGTGATCTCGTGTGTGTGTGTGTGTGTGTGTGTGTGTGTATAACACATACATGATATGTATGACATAGTTTTGCTTGCTTTGTTGATATTTGTTTGCATATTGTCCTCCCCTATGGGGTTTTAAAGGTTCCTTAAAAAAGAAATTATCTCTTGCCTCATGTCCCCAGTGCTTAGCAGAGTGCCTGGTTGGTATAGGCTCTTAAATGTTTAGTTTATTAGTTAATTGATTGATCAGCTTTATCTTAGGTCAAAGAAAAGTCAAGAAGACTGAGGACATAGAAAAGGTTATTTGATTTGGCATTTAAAAATTCTTTGGTGACTTTGGAGGGAACAATTTCAATTGAATGATGAGGCTGGAAACAAAATTTGTAGTGGATTAAGAAGAGAAGTAGAGGCCAAAGAGTTTTGTCACAAAATTCAGGAAAATCATGGTCCTTTTTGAAGAGGAAGGACAAACAACAACTGGGTTTTCCAAAGTACATACCAAATTCTGGCATTTCCTTAAATTTGGAATGGGATTCTTGGGGGAGAAGATATCTGGGGCAATACCATGCTCTTTAAATCTTTTTTTTTTTTTTTTTTTTTTTTAGCTCTTTTTACTATGAACTTTTTTTTCTTAAGTTTCTGTTTCAGATGATCGAGCCGAACAAAGAACTTGTCTTATCTGTGGAGACAGAGCTACAGGGTTGCACTATGGTATCATTTCCTGTGAAGGCTGCAAAGGGTTTTTCAAGAGGAGCATTTGTAACAAGCGGGTATACAGATGCAGTCGTGACAAGAATTGTGTTATGTCCCGGAAACAGCGGAATCGATGTCAGTATTGCCGCCTGCTCAAGTGCCTGCAGATGGGGATGAACAGGAAAGGTAAGAGAAACTCTGTGGGCACCCAATTCTCACCAATGTTAGGTTCTTTTCAACACACAATATCCTGAGTTCTCCTGATCCATATGCTGATTATGGAATTTAAGAACTGGATAAGATCTTAGAGCTATCTACTACAAATCATACCCTTGACCAAGAATTTTTTACATAAGAGTTTTGTGTAGCCTTTTCTTGAAGACCTCCTACCTCCTAGAAGAAGCTCATTCCAATTTTGGTATTGCTTTCATCATTAACAAGGTTTTCCTACTTGCAATTAAAGTGTACCTTTTTATAACTTGTAACCCTTACTTCTGACTTCTAGGATCAAGTACAACAAATATAATCCCTCTTTCATATGACAACTCTTCATATACTTAAAGGCAGTACCTATGTTGTCTTTCCAGGATTTCTTTCCAGATCCTTCAACTGATCTCCATTGTGCATGTTTTCTAATCCTCTTATGATCTTGGCCCAGTTTGTCTTGCGTCTTTTCTAAAATTTGATTCCCAGAACATTTGTATTTTCTGTGTGATCTGACAAGAGCAGAATACGCTTAATGCTATTTACTCCTTGTTAGCCTCTCTCTTAATGTAACCTAGGATAATAATAGCTTTTTTGGTTATCATGTCATATTGTTGATTCATACTCATCTTGTAGCCCAGTAAAATGCCTGATCTCTTTCATAGGGCCTTCTGCATCCTGCATCAGTAAAACTGATTTTTGAACCTGTCATGCTTTTTAATATTTATTTCTATTAAATTTCATTGATTTGCCCCATCCTTGTATTTGAATCTTTAAGATTCTGACTTTTATTATCCAACTTATTGGCTAACCCTCCAAACTTCATATCATTAGAAAATTTGACAGGACTTCTGTGCCTTCACACATGTCACTGTTTAAAATTTGATCATATAAATTATTATTTTTTTAATTAATATTTTATTTTATTTTATAATAACTTTATATTGACAGAATCCATGCCAGGGTGATTTTTTTTACAACATTATCCCTTGCACTCGCTTCTGTTCCAATTTTTCCCCTCCCTCCTTCCACCCCCTCCCCTAGATGGCAAAGCAGTCCTATATATGTTAGATATGTTGCAGTATATCCTAGATACAATATATGTTTGCAGAACTGAGCAGTTCTCTTGTTGCACAGGGAGAATTGGATTCAGAAGGTAAAAACAACTCGGAAAGAAAAACAAAGATGCAAATAGTTCACATTCGTTTCCCAGTGTTCTTTCTTTGGGTGTAGCTGCTTCTGTCCATCATTTATCAATTGAAACTGAGTCTTTGTCAAAGAAATCCACTTCCATCAGAATACAGCTCATACAATATCGTTGTTGAAGTGTAACGTGATCTCCTGGTGCTGCTCATTTCACTTAGCATCAGTTCATGTAAGTCTCTCCAAGTCTCTCTGTATTCATCCTGCTGGTCATTCCTTACAGAACAATAATATTCCATAACGTTCATATACCACAATTTACCCAGCCATTCTCCAATTGATGGGCATCCATTCAATTTCCAGTTTCTAGCCACTACAAACAGGGCTGCCACAAACATTTTGGCACATACAGGTCCCTTTCCCTTCTTTAGTATTTCTTTGGGATATAAGTCCAGTAGTAGCACTGCTGGATCAAAGGGTATGCACAATTTGATAACTTTTTGGGCATAATTCCAGATTGCTCTCCAGAATGGTTGGATTCGTTTACAGTTCCACCAACAATGCAGTTGATCATATAAATTCAAGCTTAGATCTTTAAGGCACCCTTAACTTTTTCCAGGCTGCTGTTATAACATTAATTGATATGTATCCAATTCTTTCCTTCTCCCTCATTTCATTAACACCAGGAATGCCTCCCAATAAAGAACCTGCTTTACCAATGCAGATCAGCAACTAATATGCAATGTATAGTTTTAGAAAGCTAACTGCTATTAAGTGATTTGCCCGCTCTCACATAGCCAGTTTATGTCAAAGTTAGACTTTCCTCACTGAACAAAATAGTTTTTCTTCACTCAAGAGGCTATTTACTATATCAAAGCTTCTTAAACTATGGGTCACAACCCTATATGGGGTCACTTAACTGAAAAGGGGGGGTGTCTTGAAAATTTAGCAATGGTAGGATATCAGATATTTCACTAAGATTTAATTCTTTATGTAAAAAGAAACAAGTACAATCCAATTCATTAGTTGCAAGTTTGCTTTTATTTTTTATAAATGGTAAAATTATATGTATACCAAAGAATTGTTTTGAAATAAATTCCCTAATGATTTTTTATCAGTAAATATTTCATTTGTATACCTATTTTATATGCTTCTATATCTGGGGTCACATAAAAATTTCTTGGGCAAAAAAAGAGGTTGCAAGTGGAAAGAGTTTAAGAAGCCCTGCATTACACCATGCTATCCCTCCCATTTTAAACACAAGAATAGCATACAAAATCATATCATTTGCTTTGCCATGATCTTAGTAAACTATGTCTATAACCGCCCTTTGTTATACAATCTATCCTATAAGAAAAGGAAATAAAATTAATCTGGCATGACTTGCTAAGCTAGCTTTTAATGATCACTATTGCCAAAATATTCAGAAATCATCTTCTTAACAATATGTTTTGGAATTTAGAATAAAACTCTAGCTCATTTGCCTCTGATTTGCAGATTTTATCCTTTTCCTTTTAAAAAAAAAAAATGGGTCATTTGTTATTCTCCATTCCTGCAAAATCACTTCTTCTTTTCCCTACATTCCAAGATGCATAATAACAGCTCAGAAATTATATCTTCTCAAAAGTAATTTTTACAGGTATGGTAACTTGAAACTCTGAGAACTATTAAATACAAGATCATTTTCTTACTTAGCTTGACTTTTTACTCCCAATGAATAATTTTTGCTGTGTCCTTCCTATTCCAAAAAGCATTGCTTCTTGGAAGGAAAAATAAAAGAATAAAAAATTGAGTAGTGCTGGCTTCTTAGTTTTTTATTATTAGTTTATCTGTCCTAAATAGCAGCATTCTCTTTCCTGTGATCCTTTTCTGGTCCTTCATTCCAGATTTCTTTCTGTTGTTCTTCATGTTCCTTGCTAGTTTTAGCTTATGTTGTGTATTAGCATTGCAGATACATTCTTACTAGGACCATGCTTTTCCTTTATGTCCATTCTCAGTTGTTTGCAGTTGCTTCCATATTCTGTGTAAGCCATTTTAAAATCTGAATTTGATGAGCTGCATGTGTAGTCACACTTTTTAGTCTTTTGGGCACCTGCTTTTTCTCCTTGTTGGGAGATTTTCTTAACCCTCTTGAGCCAGCTTCCTTTTCCTCTGCTTCTACCTGTGAGTTTGTGAAATCTTCTCCCACAATTTAGGGTACATATGCATCATTGTTTTCTTCCCTAGCACAGAACCTAATGAAATGATCATGTACTCCCAAGGTTTCTGTTTTTTCTAAGGTAATTCCTTGTTAGAATTAAGTAAGTATTTCCTCTTTCACTTCTTAAAGGATGAAGTTTTAACTAATGAAGTTCACATATTTTATCAGCTGCTCCAGTTAGTATAGAGTGAAAGAAAGAAAACACCCTCAAATACTTAGATGGTTGAAGTTTCTAAATTACTCATCTAATTCATGCTCAAGAGGTCTGAAGTCAAGTCCTACAGCATATTTTTAAAAAATCTGTTGCTCCTCACCCAAATGCTTTCCAAAGTTCCTTTCATATACATTAGTTCATGTACTGAAGAATGTTTTTAGTTAGTTCTTAATGGTCTGTGCTTTAAAGTCCTTTCTAGCTCTAACATTTGTCTGTTGCAAATTTCCTTTCAGGTCTAATGATCTCTGTTCTAACATTCTGTACAAAAATTCTTTACAGGGGAACTCCTTAGGCAGCCAATAATTTCCTCAACAAATATTTCTTAAGTGTCCTCTATCTACAAGGAACTGTCCTGGAAAAATACAAATCAGTAAGAGACATAATCCTTCCCCTCAGGGATTTCATAGGTAGCTGTGCATATGGTAATTGTGATGTGGTAAAATGAATACCTAATTTAAAGTCAAAAGACTGTAGTCTCAGCTACTTGGTGCCTAAGAAACTTTGAGCAAATCACTTATTTTCTCTGAGCCCCAGTTTTCTCCATCTCCAACTGGTTGTTAAGTCTTATTAATTCCACCTCCACAACATTATTCAAATCCTTCCCTTCTTTTCACTCCTAAATTTATTACCCTAAGTCCTAACCCTAATCGCCTCTCTCCTGAAGCATTGTAATTGCTTCCTACTTGATATCCCTGTTCAGTTTCTTATTTTTCTACACAGATTGTGTCTTGTTCCCCATATCTGAGGAAACTAGTTTCATCACATCACTACCTCACTCAAAAACCTTCTAGGGCTTCTTATTGCCTCTAGGATACATTGCAAACCCTTTTCCTAATCTTTTTTTAAACCCTTCACAAATTGGCTTCAACCCAGTTTTCCAGATAGAAAAGTCTTTACAAAGACTGGAAAACTTTTCTCCCAACTTGACCTTCTGTCTTCTACCTCTGTGCAAGCTGTCTCCCATACTTGGAATATATAGTAATCCTTCCTCCTCTGGCTATTTTCACCTTCCTTCAAGGCTTCATTTAGAGTTTACTTTTTCTATAGAAACTTCAGTGACTATTCAGTTGTTAATGGTAACTTTCCTCAAATTACCGTGTGTGTGTGTGTGTGTGTGTGTGTGTGTGTGTGTGTGTGTGTGTGTGTGTGTGTGTGTGTATCTTTATCTTTTGTCTCTTCCTTTTCCCCTTCCCTCCAACCTTTCTTAGCCATTGAGGCCTATTTTGATTTTGTCTGTATATCATAAGGGCCTTGCACAGTGCCTTACATATAGTGGATATTAAGTGTTTGATGAATTGGCCTGAAATTATGCCTGCTGGACTGAGTTATCTTGCAGAACTGTTCCGGGGATCTACTCAGATCAGGTCTTATAAACTATAAAGGACCTTAGAGTCATATTTTATGACTCTAAGAGACATATCTTATGATGTCCCTTTCCTCTCACTTCCTCTGCAACCCAGTGAGCATCTGTTCTAGGAGGATAGAAAAGACCAGGACACAGGTAATAATTCTTAGGCAAGTCCAAGGGAAATCAGTACAGCAAGGGAAAGATACGCTATGTGGGTGCATTAGAGAGGAGGGGCTATCTTCTGGCTTCAGCTAGGAGAAGGGAAGATCAGGAAAGTCCTCCTAGAGGAGGTGGCCTTTGAAAGGGGCCTCAAAGAATGGAAAAGTAACTGACAAATACAGTTTGGAAGTGGTTATAAAGTGGTTCTCAGAAGACAGAGAACCAGTTAATTTGGGCAGAAGCAGATAGTTCATGAAGAAGTAGTGGAAAATAAGAGTGAAGAAAGATTGTGGAGAGCATTGAAGGAATAGCATTAGGAGTCTGGACTTGATCCCATGGGAATCATTTAAGATTTTGAATAGAAAAGTATATGATTAAAAACATGCATTAAGTTTATGTTGGTAGTTCAATCAAAGGACCAGATAAGGAAATGAAAGACTGGAGGCACTACTGAAACCACTTGGGCTATTATCTATTTGTTAGACCAGGACAGAGATAATAAGATTTTGAACTAGGAGAATGATCGAATGGGAGTGATGTCATGTAGATAGAATGAATAGGACTATCTTTATTAAAATGTTAACACCTTGAGACCAGGGATGTTTTGCTTTTGTCTTTTCTTTCCTTAACATCTGTACAGTTTCTGGCACTTAGTAGATACTTTATAAATGTTTACCGATTGACTTCTTTGGTGACTGATTATCTATGAAGAGTGAGGGAAAATGAAGAATTGAAGAATTCTTTCAAGTGCTTTTTTATTTGGTTGTTGTTCTCAGTCATGTTACTTTAGGCCTTCTTTTTCTTTTTGTCTTTGCTCTTTTCTTGGCATTACCAGAATTCTTATAAAGAATAATTGCTTTTTTCATTATTTAACAAGCTCTTGTCCATCCTTGCTCTTTTTTGCTCAAGACGTTTAAAAAACAAAGAATGAGAATGTTATGTTTTCATTGTAACTGATTTTAAAGTATCACCATCATTGAAACAAAAACCAAGTTAAGAAGGATGGTGCCCAGTGCATGCCAGGCCAAGTTGAGCCAAAGATTTTAAGAATATAGATGTGCTTTAGTTCTCATCCAACAGTGACCCATTTATTATTAGGTTAATTCTCAGCTATCCTAATGTTGTGGCTTTTATGTTCTAACACTACCACTTTAAAGTTTCTTCCCTCTTGAAGATTCTGTGTGTTCTATGTGATGACTGCGTATTTAAAATCAGTCGGAGTCAGGAATTCAGGTTAAGGGGAAAAATCTATCTTTATTCTCAGTAGAGGTGAAGAAGGATTGCGATAGCAATATGGGCAGCTGGGACAGGAAGCCAGCTAGCAGGGGGGAATCGGAGGTGAAGGGCCCTCGCGATAGCAATGCTAGCAGCTGTGACAAGATACCAGCCCGCAGTCTCTCTCTCTCTCTCTCTCTCCCCGCTTCCACTCCTCTGCCTCCACCCACCAAAAATGTCATTTCCTATACAACACATCAGGACTTGCACAAAGAGTGGGCGGGGGCCATTCTTTCTCCAAGCATATATATCAATAGAGTATGGTCCAATTACTATTTAGTCTCACGTGCTTGGGACCTCAGTGCATCAACTCAAGCCTCAGCCCATTACAGTTCTATATTGTAAGTATAGAGAAAGCCTAGTACAGATATTATTACAATTGGAGTCAGGACATCTGGGTCCATATCCAGGCTCCATTTGGCAGAATTTTTGTGACCTATAGGCAAATCTTTTTATTTCTCTAGACCTTGATTTCCTACTTTGCAAATTGGGACTGAAAAATAGATTCCTTAAAACTCACATTGAAGGAATGACCAGCAGGATGAATACAGAGAGGACTGGCGAGACTTACATGAACTGATGCTAAGTGAAATGAGCAGAACCAGGAGATCATTATATACCTCAACAACGATACTGTTTGAGGTTGTATTCTGATGGAAGTGGATCTCTTCGATAAAGAGAGCTAATTCAGTTTCAATTGATCAAGGATGGACAGAAGCGGCTACACCCAAAGAAAGAACACTGGGAAATGAATATAAACTGCTTGCAGTTTTGTTTTTCTTCCTGGGTTATTTATACCTTCTGAATCCAACTCTTCCTGTGCAACAAGAGAACTGTTTGGTTCTGCACACATATATTGTATCTAGGATATACTGTAACCTATTTAACATGTAAAGGCCTGCTTGCCATCTAGGGGAGAGGGTGGAAGGACAGAGGGGGAAAAATAGGAACAGAAGTGAGTGCAAGGGATAATGTAAAAAATTACCTTGGCATAGGTTCTGTCAGTAAAAATTAAAAAAAAAAAATTGACCCTACCCCCTATAGTGCTTCCTCCCTTCAATTGTCTGCTCGATGGGTTGGATGCCCGATTCTCAGGAGAATGTATAATAAATTGCTTTGCTTCTAAAAAAAAAAAAAAAAAAAAAAAACAAAAAGGAAAAAAAAAAACTCACAACATTGCTTCAAAGAAAGAGGTCATCTTTAAAGTTGTGAAATATGAGCTATTGCTTTGTAATATGTTTCCTGTTATGAAAACATTGCCAGTTTTAACACTCTATTCTTAGACCCCAGTCAGAAATAAAATTCTGTCCTCTAATGTTATAACTGATTCAGCTCTATTCAACAGGCATCCACTAGAATGAGTGGTCTTTTTTCCAGGGAAACCCCCCAAAAAGATCCTCTTCTGTAGCTTACACTTGTTGTTATAGCTCTGTATGGGTCCTATATATATATATGTCTGATATGACTTCCTATTGAGAAAGTTTGAGATGTTCTTTTCTACTTCAATCAAAGAAATATTTATTAAAAGCCTACTATGTGCAAAGCACCATACTAGGCACTCAGAATAAAAAAGTGGAATGAAAAAGAATTTCAAACTTCAAGAAGATTATATTCTTTTCATGCTAAACATTTCTAGTTTCTTCAGTTAATCCTGATGATCTCCAATTACTTCAATATCTTGGTTACTCTTCTGAACATGTTTTACTTTGTTCATGCTAATGTCCTTTTTAGATGCAATGTAGAGATCTCTATGCTGAAGAGGTGATCTGACCTTGGCAGATTGCAGTGGCTTATCACATCTTTCTTTGAAGATGAGGCCTGAGGGGACATTAGCTTCTTTTGGCTACCAATTGCTATTGTAGTTTCAGTTCACTGAAACTTCAAGATCTTTCCTTATTTGGAATGGTTGTCTAGCCTTGCCTTCCCCAGAATTCTAGCTTTTAGAGATTTTTTTGGCAGGGGTTTAGAATTTGATTCTGTTCTCTATAATGTTAGCTATCCTAGTTTCATAGCTATAAAATTAACTATTCTGTCTGCATTATTATCCCTGGATATTGATAAAAATGTTAAGTAGGGCAGGGTGAAGCACAGATAATAGGACGTCACTAAAGACCACCCTTCAAATTGATATCAGCTCACTCATGATTATTCTTCCCTTTAGTCAATGAACTTCATAGTACTATCATCTAGCCTACATTTCTCCTTCATGTCCACAAGAATACTACGAAAGATTATGTCAAAAGCCTTGACAGGATCTAGGAATATTATGTCCAAGGATCTATTAATCAAGTAGCCTTTATTTAAAAAAAAAAAAAATGAGCTTGTCACTAGGTACTAAGTGTCAGAAACTAGATTAGATTTAGGTCATCCATTTATAAGTCCAAAACTGGTACATTATGTGTTTATCTCTTTAAGATATGATGTTATAGGCAAAGGTGCTGAGAGGAAGTGATGCTTGCATTGGCAGTATGATTCCTGCCAATTAAATTTTCATGCAGGTGTCCATTTCTTGGCTTCCCTAAGGAATTCTGGGAGGGCTTGTTCCCTGTGACTTACAGAAACTCATTGTTGTTTGGATTTTTAATAACAAGAGTTATTTATGGGATGTGGGGTTTTTGTTTTTTGTTTTGTTTTGTTTTTTGGTTCAGTAATGATAACAATAACTGATATTTATATATTGCTTAAGGTTTGCAAAATATTTTGCATCTGTTGTCATTTCAAGGTTCCTAACCCAGTGAGGTGGGTATTATAATTTCTGTTTTGCTGATTAGAAAACCAGAGTTTAAAGATATTAGGTGATAGCTAGTAAATGCTACACTTAGGTTTTGAACCCGAGTCCTCCCAATTCCAGATTAATACTCAATGAATTTTATCCACAGAGAAAGTTTGAACATCAGAACATAAAAGATCTTCGGCAGTGCATTGTTCTTGCTCAGGGTCATTGTTCTTGCTCAGGGTCACTGATTTATCCAAAGGGACTGACATCAAGTGTTCTTACAAGTCATAAAGATGAGTTCTTTCTCCTATCTCTTCCTGATAAGACTGGTTTGTTACTGAAAAAAGGACTTTGGATTTGTTTTGATAACCAGTGCATTGGAATGGAATTAGCACTGGACTTTAAGAACCATAGAATTTGAAGCTCTAAAAGCCCTTACATCTTGAATCCTCTCCACTCATTTTACAATGAAACAAAGGCCCTGAAATTACAAATCCCTAAGGAATCCATACTTTTTTCCAGTCCTTCACTGTCTTTGCATCAGACCATTCAATTAGTTCCAAACCTCTTTCTTTTAACTCCAGATCAAATGCTGGGCTTTTTCTGCTATATCATACTGTCTTGGGATATGTAAACTAGGGTGGACATGTCAGCTCTCCCTATGATAAGGGGATAAAGGGATTTCAAACTAGGAAAAATCTTACAGATCATCTCTTTCAATCCCTTCATTTACAGAGGAAATTGAGTTCCAGAGAGGCTAAAATAATTTTCCCCATTGTCAGAGAATAAGCTGTAAAATGTCTCTTTTGGCAATAAGCTTCCCCTTTCTGGACATTAATTTCTTCATCTGTAGATTGGGATACCAATATTGGCATTTCATATTTCATATGATTGTTGCAAGTCTAGATATGACCTAGATGAGGCCCAGAAAGGAAGGAGTAACTCATCCACAGCCATGGTCTGTGGCAGAGCCAGGACTCTTATACCCAAATCTAGTATTCGTGCTTTTATAAGCTGCTTCTCCACAGTCTCAATCACCTTGTAATATCTTGCTAACTGTGCCACTAATTCACTCCCCCCTCATCTAGTTTATGTTGAATCTTTACACTTCTATTACTTGCCTGGCTTCTTTTAAAGATAAATCATTTATATCTCAGAAATTAGCAAATATTAGCATTCCAAGGTTTGATTTAATGTTTTGTTTTTGTTTAGATTTAGGAGAGGAAAGTAACAGAAAAAATGTTAATAATGCAGATTAAATCTAACATCGTATCATGCAAACATTCTCTTTTCCCCTACAGTTCTACAACTGGTTGTTAAAACATTTACCAGCACACTCCTGCTATTAGGTTTTAGTGGCTGCAACACAATCTGTCTAGTTTCACAGAGGGAGAGTTTAGGAAGGTTTTTTTTTTCCCTTGTGCTAAATTATGTTTGTTTTTTGGGAAGAATGGGGTAAGTAACTTTTCTCCCCTTGTTATAAAAGAGGAAAGTAGAGAGGTGGTGGGCAATGTCCCCCATTTTGGCAGAAAATAGCAAAAATTAACAATAATTTGCCTATTTGTAGCTGACTGAGAGAGAAACACTGACATCTCCTGGTCATTACCAAGAAGGCAAAACTGAAAATGTAATGAGTCTTTTAAAAACTCGATCTACACGTAGCGGCACTAAACAATTCAATATTTGAGCTGGTAAAGACCTAGACTACAAAGTGTTAGAGGCAGAAGGGACTTTGAAACATACATACATTGGATGTTGGAGTTGAGAAGAACCTTGAACTATAGAATATTAGAGCAGAGAACAAAGAATGGTAATATTGGAAGAAAGACTAAGTTCTTCTAAAATGTTAGAACTGGCATTCTTAGAACACAGAATGTTAGAGTTCTAAGGTATCTGAGCAGTCTCATCCCATAATTTTGCTACTAAGCAAATTGAGGCTCAGGAAGATAAAAATGATTTACCTAAAATAAAGAATTTGTAGCAGAAATGAGATTGCTGCAGCAGGTCCCCTGGAATTTTTCCATTATTTCTACCATATGGCCTCCAAAATAATTCTATTCCTTCTGAGAGCCCATTCACATAATAAAGGTTCTTAGTAATTGAGTTATTGATCAGCTACTTAGACAGCTAGCAAAAATTTCTAATGAGAAAGAGCACATTAAATTTAGGTTTCCCTACCCATCAGGGAGGGTGCCTGTGATCTGCTAGGTTGTCTATGAATTGAAGGAACTGTTGGTATATGTAGTCTAGAGAAATAGAATTATTGAATCAGATGGGGGTTCATTTCATTTATTGGTTAAAAATCTAAGAATTGATGTTAAAATTCAGTTCAATTTACGCTAGTCAGTAAGGTTATATGAACAAATAGTTCTTAAAAGAATTTCAAACTATTAACATGTGAAAGAATATTCCAAATCATTTATAATAAAGGAAGTTCAAGCACTCAGCAAATTGATAAAGATGACAAAAGATGGGAATAGTCAGTATTGGGAAGGTCATGAAAAGATTGATACATGGAAGAAGTCTTGGGAGAGCTTTGCATTATTCTGGTCATTCTAGAAAGCAGTAACTTGCTCAGGTAGGGTCACACAACTAGTAAATAAATGACTGATGCCAGTTCTAAATTCAGATCTTCTGACTACATCCAACTTTCTCCACTGCCCTGCGCATATGTTTTTATATAAATAGTTACATTGATGTTACATAGTGCTGTGTTGTTTCAATCATGTCTAACTCTTCATAATCCTATTTGGGGTTCTCTTAGCAAAGATAATGGAGAGATTTGTCATGTCCTTCTCTAAATACAAAGTTATACCTAAGTGTATAATCATACTTCTACAGGAATTGAAGCTCAGCCAAGGAGCTAGTTCTCTTATTGTCTCCAAGAAACAATTCAAATTGATTTCAGAAATTACAAGTTGAAGAGAAGTTCATTTCAGCTTCACAGAAGGAACTTAAGGAACAGACTGTTGGTTTCAGAAGCCAATAGTGAGCACCTGTGTTTGTTCATGTTGAAACAAAGGTCATGAATATAAAAGAGTTCAGTCTCAGGTGTGGTACCAGTGGAACACCAATGGCCTCAGGATTAGAAAACCTAGGTTTGACTCCTGACTACTCTCTTGCTAGCTCTGTGACCTTGGAAAAGTCACTTAACCCATTGGGACTCAGTGCCTCAAAACCAAAGTGAAAGGGTTCTGATCTATGGAGCAGGGATGGCTGTCTGTAAATATCTAAAGAGCTTTACTAGTAGCAATAATAGTTTGATTTTCTTTTTTTTTTTTTAACTTGTAATATTTTATTTTTCAATTATTTGTAAAATACTTTTCAGTATTTGTTTTTGTAAGATTTCGAGTTCCAATTTTTTTCTCCCATCTCCCTCTCCAAGTCAACAGTCTGATATATATATTATACAATACAATCATTTTAAACATAGTTCCATATTAATCATGTTGTGAAAAATAATACAAACAAAAGGGGAAAACCACAAGAAAGAACTAACAAACCAAAGAAAGGTGAAAATAGATGTATTTAGTTCTCTCTCTGGATTTGGATTACCTTTTTCATGGTAAATCTATTGGAACCAAATAGATCCGTTTTCTATAATATTTCATAGTTTACCAAAAGCTTTTCCCACAAAATCCTTATTATGAAAGTTCAGAAATAAGTCTCTTTTCCAAGCTAAAATCTGCTAGATCTTCCTTCTAACCAGGGGGAGCTAAAGGTTTTGCGGTCACTGAAAGTAATTTCTAAAACCTAGAATCAGAGCCCCTTCACTTTAGAAATTCTGAAATAGCATAGACTTATTGGTTTTGGCTTGAAAGAAGAAAAGATTTTATATAGATTTAGCCAAGAGTGTCAATTCCTAGTATGTAGTAGACAGTTAATAACTGCTTATTGATACTGAATAGAGGAGGGCAGCTAGTTGTTGTAACAGATAGAACACTGGGCTTAGAGTCAGGAAGACCCGAGTTCAAATCCAATATAGGATGCTTAGTAGCTGTGTGACCCTAAGCAAAGTACTTAACCTGTTTGCCTCAATTTTCTCATCTTTAAAATGAGATGAAGAAAGAAATGGCAAAATCCTCCAAGAAAACCCCAAATAGAGTCACCAAGAGACACAATTGAAAAACAACAACAAAAAGTAATTGATATTGGTTGGTGGATATCCTGGTGAATATGGAAAAGATAAAAGAAGGTTGTTTATTCATTTACTAACCATATGTTTTATGTTAGACATTAAAATATATAAGGCTAAGCCCTCAAGAAGTTTCTAGTTTTATAGTCTGGAAATAAAGAGTAGCTCTAAAGCTCTTTAAGAAGCATTGTCTTCACAACCATGTTTAATATCTTAATTAAAATGTTAACCCTGTTTTATTGAAGAAGAGACTGGGAAGTTAAGTATCTCGCTCAAGATCATAGATGGCAGGTAGTAATTTGTACAATAATAGACACCTTTTTTGTATCTACACTTGCTGCTACAACCCACAAAAACAACAAACTATTCATAAACTATTATATTAAGATAATATTGAAGACTTCATCCCCTAATTAAATTAAAAACTACTGAGAATTTTTCTATGGACCTCTGTTCCTTCTTCTTTAACAAGAAGGAATTTAATAGGAAATCTGCTTCTGGCCCTCCATGGCACTGTGCCCAAATGTTGCCTCCTTTAAGAGGCCTTTCCTGACTCCTCTGTTACATGTTCTGTGTTCTAACATTATGTGTTTAAAGTCCTTCTCAGCTTCTTGAACTATTGGCCTCACAAGGTTGTTGTGAGGAAAATATTCTCCAAGTATAAAGGATTATAGAAAGAAATGTGGACTATTGTTATTATTCCAGATTTCTAGAGATGTTTCTAACTACTCTGACATCTGTTTCCTTTCAGCAATCAGAGAAGATGGCATGCCAGGAGGCAGGAACAAAAGCATTGGGCCTGTCCAGGTTGGTACTATGCCCTTATCTATCAAGCGTCCTAAGGGCACTATGTGTTTTCCATCTGTTCATTCCCAGGCCTTGTGAATACATCTGTGCCAGTTTCCTCTCATGCCAGGGTACATGGAATAATTGCCTTTGCCCTCCAAAAACATCCTTAAGATTTCTAATAGATACAGTGCCTGAGTCTTGTTGCAAAGCTTTTTTTTTTTTTCCAGCAACTCTTAAGGCCCTCTTAAGAGTTTATTTTCTGTTGTATGTTATCATAAGCAGCCTTGCCCTTCAGAAATTAGCAGAACTACTACTCAAGTTGTTCCAAGATATATAAAAACATTGATTGCAAACATAAATAGAAAACTGCGTAGCTGTTATATTCTACCATCTCCTCAAGTTATAATGAATTCCAGTAGTAGAAGGCTTATATATGAGAAAAATTCTTAAATGTCCCCTCATTCCTAGTGAACAGCCATCACTATCAAGTGTTTTTTGTGTTAGTCAAATTATGTCAGTATAGATCATAGGATTTAGAAATGGAAAGGGACCTGAGAAATTAATTCAACTATCTCATTTTACAGATGAGGAATTGGAGACTCACACCCAAATCTTCTGCAGACAAATCCATAGTTCTTATTGCTGTAGCATACTGCCTCTGGAAGCAATTAAGGACCCTAGGTTTTCTATATAATAATATATCAGGGGCTCTTATTTGTGTTCAATAAAATTTTTAATTCTGTATTCTGTGAGCATGGAACTGAGAGCCAAGAAACCTAAGTTGGTATACTGGATCTATTTGTGACCTAGCTAGCTATGGGACATGAACAAATCAGTTCCTCACCCTTGGCTTTCATTTCTTCATTTATAACATGATGATTATCTCTTTGGTTCCCTCTAGCTCTAATCTTGTACATGTTTTAGTTAAGGTCTAGCATTTCATGTTCTTTAAATTCTGTATTCTCCTTTCTTTTGTCTTCTTTCTTTTCCCCTTACTTGTTTTACTTTCCTTTCCATTCCATTCCCCTTTTCTTCTCTTCCTTTCCTTTCCCCCACCTTTTTTTTTTTTTTTTAGACAGGTCTTTCTATCTCAGATAAGCTAGAAATACAGAGACTGCTCACAGGCCTAATACCACTCTGATTAGCACAGGAATTTTGATCCACTCAGTGTCTAACCTTGGCTAGTTCACCCCTCCTAATACAACATGACGGCCACCTGCTTACTGGGTGATCTCTATATTAATGCCAGACCTAGTGTAGAGACCCAATCACCATAGCCCACTGCATTTCAGAACAACTGAACTTAGATCTGCCAGCCTCATCCTCCTTAGTAAACTGGAATTTATTGGCATGTGTCCCCACAATTGGGTATTCAATGTTCTAAGCTTCTTCTGTCTCTTCTACTCTCATATTCATATAGCTCTAATGTTCCATGTTTTGAGGACCCTCCTAGTAGTAACATTATATGATAAGAGAAATTGGCCTATTATGCCCTCTGAAAGAAATTCCTTTCAAATGGGTCCCTGCGATGTTCAGAGTATCTGATATCATCTCACCTAAGGTGTGGGATCCTCCAAGAGAATGGACATAAACATACTAACTAACCTTTTCACCACCAAACATACTTGTAAATCTCTTCACTATCAGATTGACAGGGCATGGCTGTGCCTTCTAAAATGGAACAAGCCCTTCTATTCCTGAAAAGTCTCCAATAAATCCTGTCATCACCTTGTCTTAAGTTGTTGCAAAGTGGGAAACCTAGTAAATGTCCTACTGATTGATGATACCATTTGTCTGGATGGGGCTTATAAAATTCTTTGTAATTTGTTCCCGTAGCTTCTAGGCCTCCTAAGAAAAATTATTTGCTTTTTCTCTACATGTGACCAGAAAATAAAGGAAGAAACTGTGTAAATAAATAGCAGTGAGTTCATTTTTTTCATTGTCAAATACCCCAGGAACCAACTATACAGTCAGTATAAAGACAAAATCCCCACTCATGTCTGTCAGTTCTGTGTTATTCTGGAGAGAGCTCTGGGTTGGAACTTGGGATACTTGGACCTCTGATGCCCATTCTTCTAACTAACTTTGTGACCTTAAAAAGTTATGTTACTTTTCTGAGCTTCAGTTTAATCATCCAGGAAAAGATGGCAGTGTTGGATTGGAGAGCATCTGATATTCTATGTTCAGAGGTCTTTTTCAGTTCTAATATTGTATGTTCTCTTTTAGTTCTAGGTATTTTGTGTTAAGTATTCCAGTCTTGATATTCCATATCATGACATGTTTAACTCCTTCTATCTTTAACATCTAATGTTAATATAAGCTGCATCCCCACAATAACATGAAATTTTCCATTCCCTACCAAAGATATCAGAGGAAGAGATTGAAAGAATTATGTCTGGGCAAGAATTTGAGGAAGAGGCAAACCATTGGAGCACCAATGGAGACAGTGACCACAGTTCCCCTGGCAATGGAGTTTCTGAGAGCAACCAGCCTTCACCAGTTTCTACACTGTCCTCAAGGTGAGATCCTCAAGAGAATGTACTTTCCTGTTATTTTCTCAATGTCTATCATATTGAATTAATAATTATTTAAGAATGGGACTCTAAAATGAGAAACTTTTTTGCCTACCTCATTTTGAGGTAAAATGTCCTTCAAAAAGTGTTTAGTTAATAGATTTGCAATACCCTGAAAGAGTTCAAAAGATAAGAATTCAGTTAATATTAGTATTTGGTTCTCTTGCTATCCTCGATAGTGTGTTGTATGTTGTAGACTTGATTTAAGGTGAGTGTAAGGGATACATTGAATGATGTATCTGGAGATTTGTTGGGGTGGGTTCTATAACTTGTAGCTTTGAATCCCCTGAATCTCAATTTCGTCAGTAAAATAAAGACATTGAGTAAATAACGATCTCAGTTCTAACAGTTTTTCTAAGGTTCCAACTTAAATAATTTGTTCTAACAATCCTAGTTTTTGTTGTTGTTTGTTTGTTTGTTTTAAGGTTCTTCCTGGCTTTAACATTGTGTGTTTCCAAGAACTTATGTCTTTCTCCTTGTCATTTATAATTATGGACCGGCAGTTCCTTGAAAATCTTTATTTAAGACTGCTTGCCATCTGGGGGAGGGGGTGGAGGGAGGGAGGGGAAAAATCGGAACAGAAGTGAATGCAAGGGATAATGCTGTAAAAAATTACCCTGGCATGGGTTCTATCAATAAAAAGTTTAAAAAAAAAAAAAGAAAGAAAAGAAAATCTTTATTTTAAAAAAATTACATTTCTGGGTTGAAAATTTATGAAGTTTCTTATTAGAGATGGTATAGTCTACTTTGTAATTTACAGGACTCTGGAAATGGTTTCACTTGTGGACTTTCTCTGTGACCTTAAAGAAAGTATCTAAATGTTCTGTGTTTGTTTCCTCTGTTACTAAGTGAAATGGCATTAGGATTTTCCTTTACTCTTATTTGAATTACTGTGTTGTAGTGGAAAGAGTACTGGACTTGGAGTCAGAGGACTTGGGCTTAATTTCAAAACTCTGCTCCTTAAGAGCTCCGTGAATTCATTGAACAAGTCACTTTATTTTTCTGAGCCTACGTTTCTCTGTCTGTAAAACTTGCCCTAATAATAATATTTGCCCTACTTAATTCAGAAATCGTTCTGAAGAAAGCACTTAATAAACTGTTATTATTGTTCAAAACCATTTATTAATAGCGAGCAATAATTCTGAGACAGATATTGTCCTAAGAGTCATTGTGATCTACACAAAGCCAAATAAGACCAGGGTTCCTTCCTTTAAAAGAGTTTATGGTCTAGTTGCAGAGACAAAATGGAAATACAGATAGATATGAAAGTTAGATGGTGATTACTGCAAAGAAGAATTCCAGACACATTGCTGTAAGAAATGAGTTGGGTTGAGTTTTGAATCCTGCTAGCCCAGCCCAGGGGTCAAGAAATATATCCAAGAAGATAGGCTTACTTACCAGGGCTGTCACAAGAGCAGACCTTGGAAGAAAGAAATTATTTTAATATGTGAAAGTAGAACTGATGGAGGCAAGCAGGATTAAGGACAAAATTCATTTTGGGGGAAATAGCATAGAAAAGGGAGACTTCAGATCAAAGTGGGGGGTGGGTAATCCCATTCACCTGGGAAGTAATCTCCATTTCTATAGCACTTTTAACATTTCCCCCTACAAGGGAAATGGAAGAAGAAGACAAGGGGGAAAGCATTCATATACCTTGTCCTAAACACTTTTTAACCAATATTATCTCATTATTCACAACACCCTTGCTATTATTTTATTCCCACATGGAAGAAACTGAGGCAGGCCAAGTTTAAGAGACTTGTTCATGGTCACAACCCTAGCACATGTCTGAAGCCAGATTTTAATTCAGATCTATCCACTGCTTTACCAGATGCCTAATGAAGTGTATGTAGGTTGCAGGAATAT
Organism: Antechinus flavipes; assembly: GCF_016432865.1. Lineage (NCBI taxonomy): Eukaryota > Metazoa > Chordata > Mammalia > Dasyuromorphia > Dasyuridae > Antechinus > Antechinus flavipes. The sequence goes on along the minus strand of NC_067399.1, from coordinate 467,092,754 downwards.
CATCACCTCTATTTTACTGAATGGAATTTCCAACATGTTAACTAGCTCATGGCAAAATTCAAACTTGGGACTCCCAAGTAAGTCTATATAAATATTTATTAAGTTCCTACCACTTGTCAGAGAGCCTACTCAGTTCTGAGGATGCAAAGATTAAAGATGGTGCTCTGGTGGAAAGGGATAAAGCCATATACAGTTAGTCTATTTTGAAAATGATAAGAAAAGATGGGACAGAAAAGTTGGCCTTTAATGCCAGGCCACTGAATTTAAACTTGATTTTTTTAGGCAATAGGGAATCATTCTTTTTTTTTTTTTTTTTTTAATTTTTATTTAATAATTACTTTATATTGACACTCGTTTCTGTTCTGATTTTTTTTCCCTCCCTCCCTCCACCCCCTCCCCTAGATGGCAAGCAGTCCTTTATATGTTGGATATGTTGCAGTATATCCTAGATACAATATATGTTTGCAGAACTGAACAGTTCTCTTGTTGCATAGGGAGAATTGGATTCAGAAGGTATAAATAACCCGGGAAGAAAAACAAAAATGCAGATAGTTCACATTCGTTTCCCAGTGTTCTTTCTTTGGGTGTAGCTGCTTTTGTCCGTCATTTATCAATTGAAATTCAGGTCTCTTTGTCAAAGAAATCCACTTCCATCAAAATATGTCCTCATACAATATCGTTGTCGAAGTGTATAATGATCTCCTGGTTCTGCTCATTTCACTTAGCATCAGTTCATGTAAGTCTCGCCAGTCCTCTCTGTATTCATCCTGCTGGTCATTTCTTACAGAACAATAATATTCCATAACATTCATATACCACAATTTACCCAGCCATTCTCCAATTGATGGGCATCCATTCATTTTCTAGTTTCTAGCCACTACAAACAGGGCTGCTACAAACATTTTGGCACATACAGGTCCCTTTCCCTTCTTTAGTATTTCTTTGGGATATAAGCCCAATAGAAACACTGCTGGATCAAAGGGTATGCACAATTTGATAATTTTTTGGGCATAATTCCAGATTGCTCTCCAGAATGGTTGGATTCGTTCACAACTCCACCAACAATGTAATAGTGTCCCAGTTTTCCCGCATCCCCTCCAACATTCATCATTATTTTTTTCTGTCATCTTAGCCAATCTGACAGGTGTGTAGTGGTATCTCAGAGTTGTCTTAATTTGCATTTCTCTGATCAATAATGATTTGGAACACTCTTTCATATGAGTGGTAATAGTTTCAATTTCATCCTCTGAAAATTGTCTGTTCATATCCTTTGACCATTTATCAATTGGAGAATGGCTTGATTTCTTATAAATTTGAGTCAGTTCTCTATATATTTTGGAAATGAGGCCTTTATCAGAACCTTTAACTGTGAAAATGTTTTCCCAGTTTGTTGCTTCCCTTCTAATCTTGTTTGCATTAGTTTTATTTGTACAAAGGCTTTTTAATTTGATGTAATCGAAATTTTCTATTTTGTGATCAGTAATGGTCTCTAGTTCATCTTTGGTCACAAATTTCTTTCTCCTCCACAAGTCTGAGAGATAAACTATTCTATGTTCCTCTGATTTATTTATAATCTCGTTCTTTATGCCTAGGTCATAGACCCATTTTGATCTTATCTTGGTATATGGTGTTAAGTGTGGGTCCATGCCTAATTTCTGCCATACTAATTTCCAATTATCCCAGCAGTTTTTATCAAATAATGAATTCTTTTCCCAGAAGTTAGGGGCTTTGGGTTTGTCAAACACTAGATTGCTATAGCTGACTATTCTGTCTTGTGAACCTAACCTTTTCCACTGATCCACTAATCTATTTCTTAGCCAATAGCAAATGGTTTTGGTGACTGCTGCTTTATAATATAATTTTAGATCAGGTACAGCTAGGCCATCTTCATTTGATTTTTTTTTCATTAATTCAATAGGGAATCATTCAAAGAAAAATAAAATTTGTTCCCTTTCTTAGGAGGCTTTATAATCTGCAAAGCACTTTGAATCCCCTGAATCTCAATTTCGTCAATAAAATAAAGACATTGAGTAAATAATGTTCTCAGTTCTAATAGGCATAGGCAGATTACTGCCTATGAATTAAAAGTGAATATTTCCCCCTCAGTTTTAACTGTGAAAAAATAGAACTTTAGAGGCGGGGAGTGGCCTGACAGAATCTTGGTTCAGGTAGTCATTCCCCTTAGAGGCAGTCCCCATAGATGACGTCTCTTAGAAAGAGACAAGGCTTTGAAGACATACTCCTTTAAAAATAAACAAAACATTTGACTTTTTATGCAAGTCATATGTGGACCTGGGGGAGTGATCACTTGTGATCAGTATTAGATCTGGGACCATTTTTGCTTCTTATGTAAATTATGATGGTATAAAGCATCTCCTAGGTCCTTTCCAGCTCTAGCATTCCATCAGTTTGCTCTGATCTGGAAAGAGTTTAGATTGAGGGATATGGGGTAAGGAAATGAAAAAGAGTTGAACTACCCTTTTACTACCTCACACAAGCTAGGAAACTGAAACTCAAAGAAGTTTTAGCTAAAATAATCTTCTCATTGTAATGTATTACAATTTTGCAGTGGAACAGTGGCGTGAAGACTTCATTTGCTTGAGAAAAAAATTCAAATACTTCCATACTAATAGAACATTTCTTTTTTTGAGGGGGAAATATCTTTTTTTTCTTTATTAAAGCTTTTTATTTTTCAAAATATATGCGTGGACAATTCTTCAACATTAGCCCTTGCAAAACCTTGTTTTTCAATTTTCCCTTCTTCCCCAATGCCCTCCCCTAGATGGCAAGTATTCCAATATATGTTAAAACAGGGTAGAAATATATGTTAAATCCAATATATGCATATATATTTATACAATTATCTTGCTGCACAAGAAAAATCCAGTCAAACCAGAAAAAAATGAGAAAGAAAATAAAATGCATGCAAATAACAACAAAAAGAGTGAAAATGCTATGTTATGATCCACACTCAGTTCCCACAGTCCTCTCTCTGGGTATAGATGGCTCTCTTCATCACTGAACAATTGGAACTGGTTTGAATCATCTCATTGTTGAAGAGAGCCACATTGTTAGAACATTTCTTATCCACTTAACGCAATAAAATGGTTTATTATAGTAAGAGACAGAATTCATTAGTGACCTACTGGGCCCTGTGCTGGGTTTCAGGCAAAGAAGGAAATAGGCCTTGTCTACAAGGACCTTATTTCCTAAGATGAAAAACAATATGGACCTTATAAATAAGCAGATAAAAACAGAGTAATTGGAAAGAAGGGTTACTTCTATAGTAGCTGGGGGACCAAGAATGGTTGCATCTTGAAGGAAGAGAGAATCTCTGAGGTCAAGAATAGGAGAGACTGCACAGCCAGTGCAAGGACAGGGGCCTCTGGAATAGAGCAAAGGCCAGTTTGCCTAGATCACAGAGGACAGGATGAAGAATATTGTTTGGATTGTGAAGAGGAGTTTAATGTTTATCCTAGAAATATAGGGAGCCTGTGGAATGGCATGGTCAGGTCTGCATTTAAGGAAAGCCCCTCAGAAGGACTGCAGTGGAGAAGGATCTGAGATGGGAAGAAAAGAAGGGTTTAAAGGGATTATAGTGAAGAAAGTGCTTTGTAAACTTTAAAACTCTAAATGTGTGTCTTAATACTTTTGATCTTTCAAAAGCAGCTTGGTTTTATCACTTCATCATGGGAAAGATTAGTGTGTCTGTCCTAGTTCTATGGCTCACTAGCCAGGACTTTCAGAAAGTCATTTCTGCCCTTTGGGTCGCCCTTTCTTCATCTTCGCCTTTCAGCTCTAAAACCTAAGAAAGAATTGGGCCTTCTGATTCCCATTTGAAACCTCTTCTCATCACACATGGCTGCTTATATCCTTCCTGGGCAGGTGCCAAGGACAAATGAACTGCTATGATGTATGCTTCATTCTTTCAAGTGGAGTAAGGTGAATGCAAGATGATTGAGCCTGCAGCTGCCTTCATTAAAATGAAATTTTTCTTTTCTAGTAGGTCTGTGGAGCTGAATGGATTCACTGCCTTCAGGGAGCAGTACATGGGGACCCCAGTGCCCCCACACTATCAATATATACCGCACCTTTTTAGCTATTCAGCTCACTCGCCTCTGCTGCCCCCCCAAGCCCGGAGCCTGGATCCCCAGTCCCACAGCTTGATTCATCAGTTGGTGCTTGCTGAGGACCTGGAACCCCTGGGCACACCCATGTTGATCGAAGATGGGTGAGTGGATCATGACCTGATACACTAAGAGGTGGTTGTTTTGGGGCCTGAAGCTCAGCACAAGACCACGGGTACCTACTTTCCAATAGCTATTGGGCATTTCTCGCCACATACTCCAGGATCTAGAATGAGAGATTGGGGATCGAGGAAGACAGATTGGATGGTAAAATACTTGTTATTTGAACAGTTTAAATTGAACTCCATTTTTAAATGTCTATGTTTATAGATAATAAATGGCGTAATGGAAAGAGCACTTAAATTGTTCAGGAGACTTGAGTTCAGATTCCTTCTGGGACACACTCAGTATGACCATGGCAGCTAGGTAAAATAGCAAATAAAGAACTGGGCCTGGAGGTAGGAAGTCCTGAGTTCAAATTCAACCTAAATCGCTTACTAACTCTTAAGTGATCTTAGGTAAGTCACTCAACCTCCTTCTGCCTCAGTTTCCTCAACTATGAAACAGGGATCATAACAGCACCTACCTTCCAAGGTTATTTTGAGAATCAAATGTAAAATACTTAGCACAGTGACGGGCACTTTACTGATTTTTTTTTTTTTTTTTCAAATTTTCTCTTGTGTCCAACTCTTTGTGACCTTTTTTGGGGTTTCTTGGCAGAGATATTGGAATGGCTTGCCATATCTTTCTTTGGCTCATTTTATAGATAAGGAGACCAGGGTCATATCTCTAGTGAGTTCACATTTGAACTCACATTTTCTTGACTCCGACTCTGAGCTCCGACTCTGCCAGTTAGCTGACTGGCCACCAAGTAGGCATTTAATAAATGCTTATTCCCTACCCCTTCCCCATGGCCAACTTACTCAGTGTTCTTGCGTCTGCTTCCTTATCTGTAAAATGAAGGTAATAATACTTGCATTACCACTGGCATGACTTTCTAAAGGCCATAGATCCAATTGGTTGGAGTTGTTATTTCACAGTACCTCCACAATGAAATAATAAATGTATGTCTATGTGTACATAAATATGGAGACCAGCAAAAGAACAGAGAAGTGGATCTAGTGGTAGTTTAGACCCGATTTTGTCCCTATCTAGTAATGTGATCTTGGACAAAGTTGTTTGAACTCCCTGGGCTTCAGTTTTCCTCTGGAAAATGTAAGTCATATTCATAACATGCTGTGTGTTCTCAGGTCCCTTTGGCACTCTTAGCATTTCATATGCTATGGTCCCTTCTAGCTCTTACAACTGAGCTCTGAAAGTTTTTCTAGCTTTGTTAGGGGGTTGGAGGGAGGCAGGGGATAGGCAGTTTTCTTAGGATTTACCCTGTTGAGCTTTTGACAAAAACTAGCACTGAATGGATTGCATGTTTGCTACTGCCGCCTGGGAACTCCAAGACTGGGTCCTCACCACTAGAGGACAGTGTGGGCAACAGGATAAAGTCACTACTTAGAGCAATCAATTAACCTACTATCCTAAGTTGTTTTAAAAAAAAAAACCTTTTGAAGGAATTGGTTTTCCTTTTTAAATTTAATCTGTCCCTCCCATTCCTCCTACAAGCAATTTTTTTTAATTCCACAGTACATAGTCTAGCAAAGCAAATTCACATATTGTTTATATCTGGAAATATGTCTCTGCTTTTTGAGCTTTTTCTCTCATAGGGAACAAAGTGGCATACATCATTCTTCATACATCCAAAGTATTTCAGAATTGTTTTACTCTATATTATTATCATTGTATAAATTTGTCCTCTACACATCTTCCCAGTTTCCTCTGAAGTTGTCCATTTCATTAAATTGTGTCATTTCATTAATACCTCTTTTCATGGCGATCAAAAATTCGAAACTAAAAAGTGTTCTCTTATTGGAGAATGGCTGAATAAATGGCTGTATATAAGAATATATATACAAATATCAAATATTTGTGCGTATAGATTATTTTTTCTTTCTTTGATGTCTTTAGGATATAGAATCAATACTATAACTGGGTCAAAGAGCATGCAGAGTTTGATTTTTTTTCTGGGTATCATTCTAAATTGCCTTCCAGAATGACCAAACCAGTTCACAGATTCACAAAATATAAAACATCCATCCTGAGTTTTGTGGGGAGATTTACATAAAGTTACCCTCCCTTCCCTCTTAGTCAAGGAGTTTTAATTGATTAAATTCTTAGTTCATACTGCTTTTGTCCCCAGGTACACTGTAACTCAGGCTGAGCTGTTTGCGCTGCTTTGTCGCCTGGCAGATGAGCTGCTGTTCAGGCAAATTGCTTGGATCAAGAAGCTGCCATTCTTCTGTGAGCTTTCAATCAAGGACTATACCTGCCTCTTGAGCTCCACATGGCAGGAGCTCATTCTGCTGTCATCCCTTACCGTGTACAGCAAACACATCTTTGGGGAGCTGGCAGATGTGACCTCCAAGTATTCACCATCTGATGAGGAGCTGCACAGGTGAGGGAAAGGATGGAGAAACCTTCTGAAGCTTCCATTACAGACCTTTCCACAGAGCCTTTTTTAGGGATCAGAGCCCTTGGCTTCACAGAAAGGAAAGTGACAAATGTAGGTGAAAATAATTCATACAAAACTTAAATAGAATGGGCTCTGAGCTGTAGGCCAAAATGATACAAGGTTTGCACATTGTTTTAGGTGCATCATCTTATTTGGTCCCATATCAACTCAGTGAAGTGCAAACGTTACAGGTTTTAGACTCTGAATATTAGAGCTGTCTGGGATTAATCATCTAATCTGAGAGCACTAGTAGAAACTGTACTAGTAGTATACTCATATGATCTCTTCCATATGGGAACTCTCTCCAGTGGTACAGATTATAATCTGTTTATATCATTCTCTGCATTTCTTGATAGTATCCGCCTATGAATTCTCTGGAGAGGGGCTACCCAACAGGGAGCCTTACTCTAGATCTTTCAGCATCGTTAGGTATAGCACTCAGAGCACTCATCATGTCGTGTCTTCTGGATGAATATACCTTATATCACATTTTGCAGTTCAGATTATTATGAGTAATGGGATACATCATTGTCCTTTATGTCTTCACAGCTGTATAGCATTATTGGCAGAATGTTGCTGCTATAAAAGTAGGTTTTGTATCATGGAGAAGCTTGGTGTCAATGAAAATGCCTGCAATTTCCCAGATGTCATCCAGCCTCTTTTTCTTCCTTTCGTCAAAGTCTGTGCTCTGCTTGTCCATCTGCAGAGCTCCCAAGATATATGTATGATGGACTGATTGAAATGTCAAATGAGATAGTGTATATTAAGACATTTTGCAAACCTTAAAAGGACTATATAAGTATCATTTGTCATCATTAATTCAAATGATTGCCCCTCTTACTACATCCCTCTTCCCCCTCACTCCCTCCATAACCTCGAAGAGCCTTCTTTGGTCACCTTGTGGATATCTTCTATGTGTGCAGTTGTCTACATGTCAGGAACAATGTTTTTGCCTTTCTTTGTATCTCCAGTACTTAGTATGGTCCTCAGGAGATTTTAAGTACATAATAAATGTTCTTGATTGGCTGGGCAGTGGGCATTTCTCATATGCTTTGCTTTTACCATTTGGGTTGTTAGTCTAGGATGTTGAGTAATTACATCTCTCACTGAGTAGTATTCTGGAACTTGATGCAGTCAATGTGATGTTATCACATTGTCCACTGGGATCATCAGAAGGATCTCACTCTAGAAAAAAACTCTTCAATTTACATACTGTCTCTGTGACAGTGACAGTTACTTCTAGCTTGCTGATATTAATAATTGAGGATCATTAAACAAAGTTACCTCTGTGCTTTTATCAATCAAGAAATGTGCATTGCAAATAGCCTCATTGGAAGAGAAAGAAAACTTTGTCCTTTTCCTTGGATATCACATTACATGAGCCATGGGTAATTTTCACCTCCTCCAGCTAAGTCATCCTTCCCTTAGAACTTCACCATGTGCCTATATTACATGTACTAGTAGACTATTGACAGAATAGGATAGAAACTATTGGGAAACAAGAAGACAAGCAGGAGCCAGAAGGAAGCCAGGGAAGGAAAGTAGTAAGATGGTAGAATTTATCATGTTAATCTACATCCTCTTTCTCTCTCCTTCCTCCTCCCTCCTCCCCTTCCCACACACAGCTCAGAAGAGATTATGTGACTTTCCCAAAGTAGCAAAAATAAAAGCAACAGCACCCAGGTCTGTTGCTACTGATGCCAAATTCCAATTTGTTTTTTTTTTTCTTTTTTAATATGAACAGTGTTCTCTCATAAAGTGTCCAGAATAAAACTTGTAAAGCCAGTAGGAAATTGTATCAGAATGCTCAGTCAAATCACCAAGTGAATATCAGAACTTCCCACATTGGGGGTACTGTGCTAGGTTCAGGGGAAACAAAGACAGAAGTAAAACAGTCCTTATTCTTGGAGAGCTTGTCAAAGGAGCCAGATAATGCAGAAGTTAGAGTGTGAGGCCTGGAGTCCAGAAGACCTGAGTTTAAATTCAATCATGTGACTGAATGACTAATTAGTCATGTGACTCTGGAAAACTCACTTAACAAGTTTGTCATCCTTAAAATGGGAATAACAATCCTACCTATCTTCCAGGGTTGTTGTAAAGATCAAATTATGTAGTGATTGTAAAGCACTTAGCACAGTGGGTGGTACCTAATGAGTGCTATCATCATCACCATTGTTATTATTAGGAGTTGTATATAGTTAAGTGTATACAGAACTAGGACAAAATAAATATAAGGCAATCACAGATGGCACTAGCAGCAGTAGAATGGTTCAGTGCAAAGGCTTAGGATAAAAGATGTTACTAGAGGTGCTCTTAAGTAATGTGGGGTTTTAGGAGTTGGAGATAAGCTAAGATGGAGTGCATTCCAGAAATGGAAGTGACCTCTGCAAAGGCCATTGAGACAAGCTGGAGCTTGCATGTGAGGAAGAGTAAAAAGGCCAGTTTGGCTGGAAGGGAATTCAGGAAGGGAAGTAGCAAGTAGACTGAAAGCTAGGTGAGGCCAGGTAATTAAGGGCTTTATATACCAATGCAGGATTATCCCAGAAGCAATAAGTAGCCACTCGAATTTGAATAAAAGAATATGAAAGCTGCCAAGCCCTTTTCAAAGCTTCTCATCCACCTTTGGTGTCCACCTAATTCACCCAATTCTTATCCGTGGTTCCAGGAAGCTGTACTATGCACAGTAGCCTCACCCCCTCTTAGCAGAGAGACTAAACGAGTTGAGGGTAATACAGACTTCAGATCCATCAGTGAGTTGGAGGGGTGGCTACTCCCAAGCATGAGAAACATGAACACTTCCCCCAATACAACATGTGTTTGAGAACCGTTTGTCCCAATGGCCATAAAGATAGCTGAAGCGCACTTAGAGTTTGGTTTGAGGACCCAAAGAGTGCAGGGCCATCCATAGCATCCCAGGCCATTTGCAGTCATCTTAACTTTTGTCTTGTCACTGGACTTTGAATTCTCAGGAAGAGATATAATGAGGCTCACAACTTTGTACAGTTCTGCCTCCCTTAAATCCATTCACAAGCAAGTTAAGACATCATCCTGTGATGTCATTGGTTCCCTTGAAAAAGAGAAGGATGAACAGCAACATGACCACATCTGTGCTTGCAGCTTTGTGGATTGATGGATTGAAGTAAGGAGAGTTTTGAGGCAAGGAGACCAGTTCAATGGCCATTGTAGAGGTACAGTGGAAAAGTGAAACGGTTTCTGAGCTAAGGTGGTGGCTCTGTGAGCGCACTTAAGGTATCAGTTGTGAGGCATACTGTGAAGATTTGTCAGCTGACTGGATATATAGGAGGAGAGAGAGTGAGAAATTAGGAATGCTACCAGTGTTACAAAATCAAATGACTAGAAGAATAGCGGTGGTGGTGCCCTTGACAGAAATAAGGAAGTTTGTAAAACAGATGAATTTGGGGGGTAAGAGATTAAGTTCCGGTTTGGACATTTAGACTTTGAGGTTTCTCTGGAATATCAGGTTTGGAATGTCCCAATTGGCAGCTATTAATGTGGTGTTAGAGCTTGGGAGATTGAGCTGGATATATAGAACTGAGTCATCTTCATAAAGATAATAACTAAACCAATGGAAACTTTATCAGGTAAGAGTGGCGAGAGAGAGAAGAGAAGGCTCACTACAGAAATTTATATCTGCAAGCTCTTGCACTTGCATCTTTTCTGGGAGCTAACCAAAGGAGAAGGTTGTTCTTCCTGACCTTGTTATAATATTCCATTATAAATGATCTTTAAAGGCTAAGGTAGAGATTGGAGGGTCAGATATAAATGACAATATTTTTAACCGAGTTGACACTCTGTCCAGTAAACAAAGCTATCTGATGTTCTGAGTGACCTAACCAGAGCCAGAGATGCTCATTCATTATTTTCATCCCTTTTTTTGCTCTTCCTTAGACTTAGCATCGGGCAGCCAAGTGTTTGGATAGCAGGCTGCCTATCCTAATATTGTCAGGGTCTGCTTAGATGGTTGCCAGCCCTTCTTGTTTGCATTTGGCATGCCTAGAGTTCTCTGCAGGGTCAGCTGCTGGGCACTGTTCATTCCAGGGTGATGAATTTTTGGAGTCACTTCACAGGTCAGGGGATATCATAGAGCTGTTGGCAGTCTGTGTTCTCCAGGGATGTGAGCTTGGTGAGGCCCAGCACTCCCTCTGGCCCCAGTGTTATTCTGGAATTAGGGGGAACGAGAACATAAGGAGAGACGGTGAGACCAGATAGCAAGAGTAAGTTTGTTTGTTTTTCTTTTGTGGAATCAACCTGCTTAGGAGAATTTAACAAGAATGTTCTGTTCCTGCATCTGATTTAGGGATCGTGAAAATGTCTTTTAGAATCATAGAACTTTAACAGTAGTAGAAACTTTGAAACATAGGATGTTAAGGACATCATATCAAAATAATAAAAGTCATATTAGCTGGCATTTCAGCAGTCCTATGAGATAGATGTTAACCAGATTTTTTTATTCCGGGTTTTTTAGATGAAGAAACTGATCTTTAAAAAAGTTAAGTCACTTGATCATGATTACACAGCAAATGTAAAAGGTAGGATTGGAATCTCTTGCTGTCTTTATTCTAAATCTAAGTTTCTAGAATGTTAAAACGAAGGGATGTAGAACTAAAAAAGATTTCAAAATCATGGAATATGGAACCTTGAAACATAAATATTTGAGCTAGATGGAATCTTATAGGTATTCTAGTGCTCATTTTGCAGGTGGGAAAACTGAGCACAAGGAGAAGACCCAAGTGATTTGCCAAAGATTATACAACATGGAGCTCTTTGTCAATGGAAATAAAGTTGAATCTGAGGAACTAAAGAAAGTTACCAGATTGTTTCACTAAGTAAAATATGTCTTGTTGTGCCGAGGAGGATATGTGCCTAGGATTAAAATGTGAGATTGTATATGCCTATAGGCTCTTTCTTTATTCTGTTGCTCCCTCTCCTCCGCACCTTCTTCCCAGATATATCTTTACCTTTTAACAACTTTAGAGTAAAAAAAAGAGTTTCAACTATATGAGCAATTTGTTTCTTTTTCTTTTCTTTTCTTTTTTTTTGGCATTACTAATATTAGATCAAATTTATGGTCCCTATTTCCCTTAATCAGTCTCTTATCAGAGAATGAGACTTAGTGAGTTTGATTTAAAGCAGATTATAGCACCAGCCTGAGACTGCTCCTGCCCCTAATGAGCTTTTCTGAACTTTGCTGCTAAGATTCTGCTAGCTCTATTTTAATGGTTCATTCTAGCTCCTATGCTTTTTACTCAAATTGCCAAATCTAGGTCATAGCAGTCTTCATCATCATCATCACCTCTCATTCCTGTAACAATTTAAAATTCACAAAGTGATTTTCCTCATAACCTTCTCAGAAAGTAGGTAGTAAAAGCATGTGTTTATTTTACAGATGAAGAAACTGAAACTCAGAGGAGTGGAATGACCTGCCTTTGACAATGTAGCATATAATAAAAGCCTGATTCAAAGATTGGTCTTTTCTAACAGTGGGTAGCCTCAGTTTTTCTGCCTCCTGAGAAGAGAAGGGATTGAGATTAATAAATTGTATTCAGAATAGGGGAATGACAATCTTCAGTTCTATATCAAGATTTATGATTAGCTTTCCCACAATAATCTTTTGATAGAGTATTTATAAAGATTATCTGCTCCATTTTTTTTTTTTTTTCAAAAAAAGGAAGCTTGAAACAGAAAAGGAAGAATGATTTGCCTTGAGTCACATAGACAGTGAGTAACCAAGCAGAACTCTTGAAATATAGTGCTTTCTCAACAGGATCCTGCTCTCTCTCTCTTAAGGCACCATTTATTAAGCTCGGCAAACTGGCATGTACATTGTCTTTGACTTTGACTTTGTTTGTTTTTTAATCCACTCATGAGAATTAAGTTATGGAGCCATGGGAAGACTTTTCTGTCTTGATACAGATAGTAACAAAGGAATAAAGTATCATCGAATCATGTATTATTAGAATTACAAGAGAACTTAGAACATAGAATGTTAGTAGAAAGAACCCTTATTGCCCTAGGAACTTTTGAATCTTGACTATTGGAATGAAGAATTGAGAATGTGAAGGCTGGAAGGGACTTAGAGACCATCTGATCTAATCCCCTTATTTTACAGAGGACAAAGTTGATGCTTGACTAGATCTAGAATACTGTATCCAGTCTTGGGCACTACATTTTAGAAGAGAATTGGTCTTCCAACAACCTTAATGAGGCATAATTTATTCTATGTCAGTTTCAATTGTTGATTAAATGGTCCAGTGATTTTTGGATAACCTGCCGAGAATGTTTTCCTTGTCCTGTTATAGTTGTGGACAGGAATGGGGAAAAGAAGAAAGACCTTGTTTGTCTTAGCTTTTATTTTTTTTGCTTTGAATCCTGATAATTTGTAGCCAGAGGCTATATGGATGTCAGAACCCTGAGGCGGAGGCAGCCTGTGGAGGAGGGAAAAGCCAGAGCTGGGGAAGAGTGGGTGCCCCATAGAACAGAGAACGGCTTTGTTTGAAAAGGGGAGGTGTGGAAACATAGCAGTCCAGTTTGTACGAAGATGAGGCAAAGCTCACTGGGGCAAATAGCCAATGGTTAGTGGCCATTTTTAGCTACTAGGGAGTTTGGAAGAGAGGAGATGTACATTGTTAATGGGCTAGAGAAAAGAAGCTTCAATTATAATAAAGTTCCACAGATCTATAGCACTGGATAGTTTATACGTGCTTTATCATCCATAACCATGTGTTAAAAAGAGTAAGGATCTTAATCCCATACTCAGAAGTCTTCTGTGATTGCCTAAAAGACTGTGTTGCCTAGAAGACAATAAGACACTGGGAAAGCCTCACTGTCCAATATAATGGGTGTTCTTTCAATAACCCAGAAGCATTAAGGCATGTTGGTGGAGCTTCCACATTTGGAAGCAAAGGACCTAGATTCAAGATGCAACTCTGTGACTTTCTAGCTGTGTGACACAGGACAAGTCACTTCACATCTTTGTGATGGTTTCACTAAATTGTGATCCCTACCCTAACTGAAATTGCCACGTGGAGTCAGTCAGTAAACTGAACTTTATTGAACACCTACCTTGTACCAGGCACTGTTAAACAAAAGACAGTCCTTTCTCTCAAGGAGCTCATATTCTATTGGGGGAGACAAGAAAAAGCAACTATGAACAATTAAGCTACTTTGAATTTTAATTCTCTTTTAAATTAGAGCAGATTGGATTACATGGTTTTTTTTTTCCTTAGAGGAGTTCCTCCCAGTTTTGACATTCTCTATTCTAAAGTCCCTTCTAGCTCAAAAATTCCTTTGCTAGGACTTCTTGAGTAATAGCCGTCTCTTCAAAGCAACTTCATTCTATGAATTTTGTATACCGGTCAGTACTTCAAAAGTGATTTCATCTGTGGTTCCCCTACTGTCAGTTTCCACTCCTCAGTTTCTTGGTTTCATGAGTCACTGTAGACAAAAGATTTCCTACTCTATCCACTCATTTTTCTGTGACGAGTCTCTCCACAGAGACAAAGGCTATCTCTCACCAGGTCTTTTCTTGTCAGAACTTACCCACTATTGACATGACCTCCAGAGGGGGAAGTCCAGGGTTACCTCCATCCACAGTGAGAAAGACATCAATTCTAGTAAAGGATAAAATGTTAACTAAGAATCATGTAAAATACTATATTGATGATGATGATAATTACATATTGCACTTGCAAAATACTATTCAAATCTCATAATGATAAGAAGATTCATAGTATTTATGACAAGGAACCTAAGAGATCATTTAGTCCAACCCCCTAATTTAACTTTGGAGAAAAGTTAGGGCTATGGAAGGGTAGTGACTGACTCCACTTGGATCTGAATCCTGGTTTTCCAATTCCGGATCCTGTCTTGATAATGATAATAGAGATGAATTTTTCACTTCAAGGAGCATTTATAACCTGCCTTAATCCACCTCTCCATGCTGTGGTATTTTCTTTGATTTTAAAACACTCAGCTTCCTGTTAGTGTGTCTGCAGTTGTGGCCCTCCTCTTCTTTGCCTTCCAAGTTCTTTCATCACTCAGAGAAGGATTTGCCTCCCCCATTTGGCTGTAATCTTTCTCCTGGTTCTCAAGAGCTCCCACCTGTGACCCTGAATATTGTTTCCACCTGGCAAAATTGTTGGCCTGGGATGACAGATTAGAAGCAGAAGTGGACTGGTCTCACTTGGGATGTTCTGTGAGTCCAGATTGAGGCTTGGACAGCAGAGTTATTTTCTTAATTCAGACTCCAACTTTTCCAATCATCACACAAAGGAAAGGAAACAGTGAGGTATTTGGTAAGCATTAGAAGGGCTTCTGGTTATATCCACTGTAATCCATAGGAGTATTAGGTACAGGTTTTACTAGTAGAGAGATTGCTACACTGCATGTAAGGAGCCCTGGCTTCAAGTCCCAGCTCTAAAACATACTAGTTGTGTTACCTTGGACACCTCATTGCGCATCTTTGAAGCCTGCATTCCTACCTATTTAGGAAATGAAGGGATTGCATAAGATGATGCCAGAGGGCCCTTGTGATCCTGGTAGTTAACATTCTCAGGAAACTTCCAGTCCAAAATTCAGAAGTCCAGCTTAGCAGGAGCAAGAGCTGATTCATGTTTATACAGTGTTTTAAATTTGACTTACATCATTTCATTTGGTCTTCACAACATTATATGAGGTAAGTAGGTAGATATTAATCTCCATTTTACAGAATAGGAAACTGAGCTTCAGAGAAGTAGCTTAGCAGTAAGATTTAGCAGTCACTCCAGTCCATACTCCTTGTCTTCCAGGTGAGGCATCTGAGGCCCAATATATCTAGGCATATACCAATAAGTAGGAGAACCAAGGTTCTACCTCAGGTGTCTCCCAAATCCAAACCCTACTTTTCTTCTATACTGCAGCAAATCTCAGAGTGTTGGAAATAAATAAAAAGTTAAATAATGACATCAACACGAACCATTGGGAAATGGTGCCTTTTGACCAAGAATAACATAGTATAATATAAAGAGCCCATTCTTGACTTTTACTCATGAGGCCACTATTCAAATGCCAATTCTACCAATAACTAGCAATGTGACCCATTCAGCTTTATTGATCACCAAGCCAGGTTCAATCATTTCTTGAATATTAGCCTCAGCTTTCCTAACTGAAAAATGAAATAATTAATATTTAAGCTAATGGACTTTTAATTTTTTGGTGCTTTGAAAAGCCATGCATGATACAGATAGAGATACAAAGTTTAACTAAGTTGTGGTCCCTGCCCTACTGAAATTGCCACCAGTCAGTCAGTAAACATTAACACCTACCATGTGTTTGCAAAGCAAAAGGCAGTCCCTTTTCTCAAAGAGCTCATGTTCTATTGGGGGAGACAAGATGACACAACCCTGTACAAATATGCTACTTTAAAGAAGGAAGGCACCGTGATTAAGAAGGATTTTTATCCGGGATTTACATTCTAGACTTGAGGAACAACCAGAGAAAATGCTCAGAGCTGGGATACCAATGATCTGGACAGAGTATACATAGTGTGAGACAGAGTAAGTATGAGATAATTTGAACCAATAAAGGGATAAAACACAAAGTTAGATGATTATAATATGTGAAGGAACAAGAGATCATTTTATATAGTAGAAAGAGCCTAGGACTTGGAGTCAGAAGATTCAGGCTCAGGTCTAGCACTGTCATTTACTGTCTCTAGAAATTTCAGTAAGTCATATTAGACATTGTTGATTTGTTCTTTGGGTGAAGTTTTCACATCTGTGAAATGAACTTGGACTAGATGAATTCTAAAGTCTCCTCAGTTCTGATATTTTATGTTCCCAGATCCTGTCTTTCTCTATTGATCAGAGTTCTTAAGTCTTTCAAAGTTGTTTTCTTTTGCATTTTTTGGGGGGTGGGGTGGGAGAGGGGGTGGTGGGCAAGGCAAGGCAATTCTGGTTAAGTGACTTGCTTAGGATCACACAACTAATAAGTATCATTTGAACTCAGTCCTTCTAACCCCAGAATCAGTGCTTTATCAACTGCTGCCTCTTGTTCTTATATAAGTTGTTTTCCTGATTCTATTCACTTTAATTCTAGTTTAATTTAATTTTAATGTCAGTTCATATTAATATTCTATGAATTCATTTTTACATTATATTCACATACCACATTTGTTTAGCTGTTCCCCATTTGATGGGTACTCCCTTGGATTCAGTTTTTTTAAACCTTTCAATACCCTAATTCAGGTTCAAAAAGTTTATTTTGCTTGTGATTATTCCTTCCCTCTTATCCCCATCCCTTACTGTTCCTATTTTATTTCTCTGTTTAATTTAATGCATTTCTAGACCAAACTGTGTATATATCTTTTCAGGCTTCATTGTCTGCTCCAAATAGGAATAAAGTTCATCTGATATATATTTTTCCCTTTTCCAAAATTAATACATTTTTCAAGCATACTCATTATGAGAGAGTGAATTGTACCTTTTCTTCCTCCTTTTCATACTCCCTTTTCTTTGCCTCTTAAAATTCTCTAAACAATCCCCACTCCCACCCCTCTCTACTACACCAATCCTTACTTCCTTACTCACCTCAGTAGTACTCTGATGACATTAAGTTCTAAAGAGAAACTTGTTTCTTCTCCCTATTAGAATGTTAACTCTCCAACATCATTCAACCCCTTCTAATTATTCAAATAAACTTACCTTTGTAGTTTTCTCATCTCTTTTGTGTTTATATTTCAAAGTTCCTAATCACTTCTGTGTAAAGACTCAAGCTGAGTAAAAGCTCTAGTCTTTTCTTCAGAAGTGCTTGAAGTCCTCTCTTCCATGAAAGGTCCACATTTTTCCTCCAGAAGGATTATATTCAGCTTTGCAGAGTGAGTTTCACTTGTTTCTGGGCATTTATCTTTTGCCTTTTGGAATATAATATCCCAAAATTTCCTGATAGAAAATGCCAAGTGTGGTGTGACTATGGTATTAGAACTCCTTGATGGATGCTTATAGTTGGTTTTTTTTTTTTTTCCTTTGATGTGGAGTCTCTAGATTTTGGTTATGAAATTCCTGGTATGGTTTTTTTTTTTTTTTGGTGTTCATTTCAAGTGAATGCTATCCCATCTTTGCTCTCTGGTTCTAACAAATATGTGTAGTTTTCTTTTATTATTTCTTAAAATATGTCTAAGTTTTGTTTTTTGGCCAGCTTTTCAGAGAGTCCATAATTCTTAAATTTAACTCCTGTTTTCCAATTCCGTTTTTGTTGTCATTGTTGTTTTTCTTCAGTACTTTGGGTTTTTTTTTTTTTTTCCAATCTTTTGATTTTGAGGGTTGTTTTCTTTTTTTGCGACTAGAAGAGTACCACTTTTCTAAACAATTTGTTCTTCTAGTTCTTTCCTCAAGAGCTTTTGTTTCATTTTTTAATCTCTTCCTTCTGTACTTCTAGATGGTTGGCATGTAATCCTTATAGAAAAATCACTTTTTTTCTTCAAGTCTCTGCTTACAGTTGTTACTGAGTTGCTTTTCTCTTTTTAGGCTGGGTTTTGGGGCATCCCTAGATTTATAATAATTTTCTTAAATGCTGGTCAATGTTTTCTTTGGTTTACTTATTTCTCTAGCTCTTTAATCAAAGCTTTGTTCCAGGACCAGGTGATACTCCATGCTATACTTTTGGGTTAAATTGTTAAGCTTGCTGTGAGTTCTTGTGCTAACTTTCACTATCTGTAGTCAGGCCTCCTGGATCTTTGAAGTTCTAAGTACTAGATCTTCAGGACCCTCTACGTTGCCTTGGATTGGAGTGCTAGAGCCCTAGAGCCCCTCTAGTGTGCCTGGGTTGTTCGGGTCTCAGTATTGCTTTGCTGCCCTGATCATTCTCATTCTTTGGAGCTTCCAAAGTTCTGATTTCCTCGAAGATTTTTCTCAGGGAAGCCATCCAATCTTGCTGCCTGACTTTGGCTGATTTTTTTATTGTGGTTTTAGTGAAGCTGGCCACTTTGTTTCTCCATTAAATTTCTTGATCATTATTTTATCTGGTGATGATTTCAGATTTTGAATGAGGTGAATATGTGGACCAGTCTGTCTCTGTTCAAGAAATCTTCTTGGCTAAAAGTTGTCCTTTCTCTTTACCCTCTGTGGGCTTCTCACTTAAAAATGTTCTGTCTGTGAGCATGTTGCATGTAATTGGGGAGTAGTATACTGTTCCCATTTTATTTTTTTGTTAAATTTAATGCATTTCTAGACCAAATTGTGTATATGTATGTGTTTTCAACCTCATGAGATTTGGAAGTAGCCTGATTGTGGAGGATCTCAAACACCACCAGAGTCTAGCCCCTCAACCTTTTTAAATTTGCCACAGAGGAATCCATTTATGGATTTTGAGCACTGGAGTGACAGGGAGCAGATTTGTGCATTAGAAAAAAATTATTCAGGTGACAATATGAAGGATGAATGGAAAGTTTATTGCTGCAAAGAGGAATTGATAGGGGGTTGTCCTCAAGAAGAGGCATCGTAGTAGAATTTTAAATCACTGGATTCAGAATGAGAGGAGTTAAATTGGAATGTCTAATATTTTACTCAATAGCCGTTTTAGTCAAGCTTCTTGTATGTAAAATAGAGAGCTTGGATTAAATGATATCTGCCTTCTTTCTTGGTTCTACCATATCTTGTTCTAAAGAATCTTCTAATTCCATATTTTAACACTGTATACTCTAATGTGCACTACATCTCCGGATCTATTATTTGTATTTCACAACTTTGCTTGGTGCCTTAACTTATGCACCACCTAAAGTTTACATCCTCATCCTCCCTACAGATTTAGTGAAGAAGGGATGGAGGTAATGGAGAGATTGATCTACCTGTATCGCAAGTTTCATCAGCTGAAAGTCAGCAACGAGGAATATGCTTGCATGAAAGCCATCAACTTTCTCAATCAAGGTGAGTGTTAGGTCAAGATCTTTTTCAAAGTTAATTGGTACCCTAATAACAAACTTGTCCCTCCTTTATTTGCTTCACAAAGAGGATCCAATATTCTTAAATTAGGTCTAAAGAGATGAATTTAAAAAGGGAATAATATAAAATCCCATGCTTGGGATTAACAAAATCAACTACAAAAGTTTAAGTCCAGCAAGTTACTTTGGGAGATTTAGTGACCTGCAGCCTCAAGATAAGTTACTAATGTGACACATAGTGACCAGAATCAACTTAGACTGAATAGAAATGTAGTAGCCAAATCAAGGGAGGTGCCTGATGATTGTTTAACCTTGTCAGACTATACCTGGACAAGTATATCCAGGAGAGTAAAGCTGTGGATCCCCATGTCAGAAGTGGAGTGATCAAAGCAATGAGGACCTGAAGCATTTTAACCTGAAGCAAAAACTAGGGGAAAGAATCTAAGATGGATGCCATCATTATTTTAAAATATCAAATGGTTGGTTGTCAAGTAAAAAAAGGATCAGACTTTTTCTGCTTAGTCCCAGAGAACAAAACCAGGAGCTGTGGAGAGCAAGTTATAGGGAGGAAGGTTCTAGCTCAATGGAGATAAACTTGCTGACAACGAGAGCTGTCTGACACTGCTAGAGCCCCTGGGAGACTGAGACATTGTAGTGTCTGATTTCCCATGCTAGTTCCTTATCCTTGGAGGTCTTCCGTCAGAGGCTAGATGATCACTTTTTAGAGGTATTAAAGAGGGCATTTTTGTTTTAGGTCATGGTTTATAGCCATGGTATTGTTCTCAGAGCACTGGATTTGGGAATCAAAGGACCTGGATTCGAATGTTGACTGTTATTTTACTCTGCAATCTTGGTCAATTCCTTTCTTTCTAGCCCTTCACCTGGAAAATGAGTGGGTTGGAGTAGATAGTCTCTAATGTCCCTTTTTCTGTACTTGATTTCTGTGGTTTTAGACATCTGCTATCTGCTAAGCTTCCTGATGGTTCAAGTACTCTCACATTCTGGGACACAGGCATTGGGAGTTCATGTTTCCCTTAGTACAGGGAAAGTGTTTCTTTCTTTTTTTTTTTTTTTTTTTGAAAATTGAAATGCAGCAATCCTATAACTAATGGAGGAAGGAAGAGACTCCACTTTGTTTAGTACATTTTAATGCATTTAAACATAGACACCAAGGACAGTACATGCGTCATGTAAAATACGTCCCAAGTTTACCATCCGCTGAGGAACAACAGAGTGACTGATGAAGTTGGCCTAGATAAGACTGATGTGACAGATTGCTGGTTGTTCTGATAGTACAATCATAGTAAGACAGTATTGCACAAAAATGCTTTTTGCAGATGAATGAAGCATTTATGTTTCTCTTCATATGTTAATCCTACATTGGAAAGGTACATGGTATGCTTTTTATCTTAATTGTTAATTCTAAAACACTTTTTTATAGGCTCTGAGCTATGTGCTCCAAGAGTAAATTTCTACTATACCATTTATTACATAGGTATTATAATTTAAAAAATGAAGAAGCAGTTGCATGAGACTTAGAATCAGATTTATTTTTAAGACTCAACATCACTACTTAATAGCTCCATGGCCTTGGACAAGTCATTGTATTTCCTAAAGCCTCAATTTCCCAGTCTTGTCAAATGAAGAGAATAATGTTTGTACTCCTTCCCTCATAGAGGTCTTGTAAGAATTGGAGCTGTCATCTATTATCATAAGACCTTGGACCAACACTTAAGTTACCCATTTATGAAACAGGAACAAAAATGTTGCTCTCACCTTTTCCACAGAGCTTGTTAATCTTAAATCCATCACTTGGTGTGACTTTGGGAAAGTCTCTTTGCCTCTCTGTGGATAATGGCAAATATAAACTTGAAAACTGGGAAATGTTATATCCTTATAGGAGGTTGTCATTGTTAATTTTCAGTCACACCTTTTTTAAGCAGGCCACTTCTGTTCCTTATGAGGCTTTCATTAAACTTTTTTCACATATTTTTATATTGTTTAACTTCCCATGGGCAAAGCCCAGTCCTTCTCAGAAAGAAAGAATAAGAGGAATAGCTCCCATCTCTTTAGAAGAACTATTAAGGTCAACAAAGGACTTTCCTCGATGTCCCTATGGGACAAATTAGAGAACTTGAGGGGCAGTTTGACATGTACAGACACGTCCAGTTTCTATATTTATTGTCCTTAAATGTGTTTATTTGTTTCAAGAGGGGGCTTTTTGCTCGTTTTAAATTTAGGAAGGGAGAGGAAGATTAGAAATAGAAATGAAGACAATAAAGGGTCTTAGCATTTTTCTAAAATGTAGAGAAAACAGAAAGAGGTTCAAAAGGAGATAGGCAAGATAGCTTTGCTGCTAACACTTTTGAGTTTTTAAAGTCAACCTTTACATAGTAGAGATTAATGGCTTCATGTATAATCATTTTTTAACTCATTTTCTTTTTCTATGTATATGGAAATAAATCTGTTTAATGATGTTTGTCAAGCACAGAATAACAAACCAAAAAATACAAAAAATCCCATGAAAGAAGTATATAGGTTTTCTCTCTCCCCTTTTACAAATGAGAAATACTAAAGTTCAGAGGTGGCCAGCGCTGCCCAAGATTACTCATAGTAAATGACAAAGTTGAGATTAAGCCATACAAAGCTATACCTCCCTCAGAATGTATTTAAATAACTCTGAAGAACAGAATCAGAATTTTGGAGCTAAAAGCAGCCACAGGACCATATAGTCTGATCCCTCCCTTAAACAGAAAATCCCTTTACAGTAACCCAAATAGGTGTCTGCTTGAATTTATTCATTGATGGGAAATCTCACCATTATTCAGCAGTCCATTTCAGTCTTAGTCTTGTCTGGTAGGAAGTTTTTCCTATATTGAGCCAATATCTCTCTCTTAGTGATTTCTACCCATTGTTTCTAATTCCATCCTGTGGGACCCAGAAGAACAAGTATAGTCCCTTTTCTAAACCATCTCCTTGCAGATTCTTGAAATGGTTCTCATGTTTCCCTCTTAACCTGCATGGTGGGGGTCAGGGTATATTTTCTTCCTAAAATTCCTTTAATAACCACTTTGTTGCACATCCTCAGATATCAGGGGCCTAACAAATGCTTCACAGCTGGAGCAGTTGAACAAGCGGTATTGGTATATTTGCCAGGATTTCACCGAGTATAAGTACCCTCATCAGCCAAATCGTTTTCCCGATCTAATGATGTGTCTACCAGAGATACGATATATTGCAGGTAACTCTCCATTTCCCTCTCCTTCCTTCCTCCCTTTTTCTGTCTTCCCTCTTCCTCTTATCCCTCCCACCCCCTTTCTTTAGCCTTTTTTTCCTTTTCTCTCTTCCCTACAACTTCCCATCACCAAGGCCTTAATCCTTTCCAAAGAAAGCTCTTTTTTCTCTCCCTGCTGATCCTTCATTTCTCTTCAGGCATTGACCAGACACTTCGCCCCAGCTTTGCCACTGCGAGATTGTCATCAAGTCACTTGCTTTTTCCTATGCCTCTTTGCCTCATCTGTAAAATGAGGGCAATTGATAAGATGATCTCTAAAGTCCCCTTAACCCCTAATAGTCAAGGTACCAAGTTCTCTTCTATCAATAACTTTCCATGTGCTAAATTTGAGCATTTAGTATTCTAGCATTCTTTAGTCTGAGATCCTTTATCGCTTAACATTCTGTATCTGTTCTAACAGCCTATCTTTGAAAGACTCTTCCATCTCCCAAATTCTAGGGATATCCTAACAGAAGATCTCTTTTCGGAGTCCTGCTATCTCTAGAATTCCATATCATAAGGGCATGATCAGCCCTGACAAAACAATCCAAAGAAATGAGTGCAAGCTCTCTCAGAGCTCTTCCACAAGACTTGCTAGAGATTCACAGCCTCCTCTTGTGTTTTTGTGACTTCTTTCCTCTAACACACTGCCTGGAGAAGAGAGCCTCTGCAGTTTTGTATTAACCCATTCTCTCCCTTTTCCCTCCCCCAGGAAAGATGGTGAACGTGCCCCTGGAGCAGCTGCCACTGCTTTTTAAAGCTGTTCTGCACTCCTGCAAGACAAGTGGGAGCAAGGAATAAGGCCCTCTTACCCCCCAGCCAGCTCCCTGCCCTGGGGGAGCGCAGGGCTCAACAGGAGAGCCAAGATCAGGATGGAGGCAGCTGAGCACTGCCCCTCTAGCATGAATCTTTTTATTTGTTTGTTGTTTTTTTTTTAAACTCATTTTCTATATATTTATTTCACGACAGAGTTGAATGTATGACCTTCAACACAATGCACATACTTCTGTATGAATTTAAAGATGCATTTCCTTACAGTTTACAGAATGTGAGAATGTTTAATGTTACAATGTTGTCATTAATTAGGTCTTGTTCTTCTTTATATTTGAGGGGTGGGGGGTGGGGGGAGCTAACTATTTCAATAGTGTTGACTAAGACTACCTCAAGGAAAAGGTGGTATTGAAGTACTGACTTTTCCCTTATTTTCTCAGCAGACCTCACAGGTTTGAGCTAGAGAGCAAACTGCCTTTTTCTACCAGCAAATATATGCCTTCCATCAATCTTGGGGAAGTCAGTTGGAGTTTTTTTGTTGGTTAATTTTTTAAATTGATATATTAAACATCTCTGGGAAGGAAGGCCTTTGAAATGATCGCGTCATAAGTAGAGTAGATTTGAAGTTTGGAGATCTTCTAGTCACAGAATATTAGAATTGGAAGGAATCTGAGAGACCATCTAGTCCAGCCCATACATTGACCATATTTCTTTCGACAATATCCTCAACAGATGATGGTCCAGCTTACAGTTGTCCAAAATTTTAAAGGTTATCCAGGTATCAGATAGCAAAGGCAATAGTAGATCCTGGGCCTCTTGACTGTGTATCTAGCCTCCTTGTCACTACACCACATTGTAGTGGTTCTCCCCAACTCCAAACTCCTCTCTCTTCATTGGAGGAAGCTAAAGAGCAGAGAAGCAGATGGGGGGAATTAAGCTAAGTAGATACTCCAGGTTCAGGAATGTCAGAATCTTCTCTGCATTTTTGTTCAGTGGCCATTTTAAATAGCCACCTTTTCAAGGATTGTAAGAATTTCTCCGAGTCTTGCCTTCTCTACCAGATTGGAGATCTATTGGGACAGGCACTCCTTCCTTGGCTTTGGAATATTCCACTGCCTTGATGATGATCAGCAAATTCCATTGCAGTACTACACAACAAACATTTAAGTACCTCCTTTGTTCAGAACTCTGAAAAGAATTTAAATCAGACACCGCACTTGGGCCATGTGGAATTCGTTGTCTAGACACCAAAGTAAAGTGTTACCTAAGTGAATGAAAAGAGAGAAGAATAGAGTGCTTTGCAGGGAATTATCCTGATCACCCAACAAACATTGATTAAATGCCTTCAAGACCTCCTGCCATATACTAGGGGTATTCTGCTTGATGGGACACTAGGCCTCCTCTGGCACAGATAAGAATTCTCCTAGGTAACCATCAACCTCCCTCATCCTTGGCCTGGCCTGGAGTCTTACTGGCCAATCTCCAAAACTCTTCTGACTGAGGTTGAAAAGATACATAAAGGTGGGACCACATTTCCTTCAAGCATTTGGACTTGAGACAAGAAAATGTGTCTCCAAATGAATTATTGTCTAAGGTAGTGAATTCTCGTCAATTATTTATACAGATTGGATGCTTATACGGAGGTGCCATGGAGGAGACTCCCCCTTCAGATTATAGTGGGCTAAATATACTCAGATCCCTTCCAACTCTACAGTTCTGTGAATTGGGTCAAATAGTCCTACTAACTGTCCTGCTAAATGCCCTAGCCAGGGAGGTTGTGACTCTTTAAACTACCTCATAATTTTCAGGAAAGGTCACATCCTCCATGAGCTAGGACTAACAGATTTTGGAACTCCCCAAACTGCCTGCAGATTCTGGGGTGATGATTTGTCCCAGGCCTTAAACTAGCCCAGTTTCCATACACATTCAGGGTAAGCTTTCTTCTGTGTGAACACGGGCTTATGTATATCTCTTTCAGTAGAAGGCCATGTTTGCTCTCTTGCTCAGGCTTGCAAATCTTCCCAGGTGACCTGTTCTTCTTTTCTGGGTAGTCTGTCCTGGACTTTGTAAAGGAATCCTTTATAATGGAATGAGATGTTACGGGTATATAACCACTGCTGGGACCAGCAGAGCTATAATGTTATATTTCTCCCTGGTTTGGAAAATTAGAGTTTCCCCAATAGCATGTGTTCTCCAAATCCAGTAAGCACATATGGCTCAGTATCACCTTTAATGTGTATGTATGTATGTAAACAAATATGTGTGTGTGGATGTGCATATGTATATATGTCTGTGTGTATGTGGATGTGTGTATCCACACACGATTCCACGCTTCATCAGGATGAATCCTGCCTCCACAGTATTATAAGTGGCAGTAGCCAAAGGTGTTTCTCTCTTGATAGTCAGCCTTCTGGCCACTTAGCCTGGCATTCCAAAGTTGAACACAGTTTGTTTCTGGGCCCACCTCTGAAGTCTTTAACACGCAGGCCAACAAGAGCTTGAATGCTAATGGCAGCCTTTGAGGACCCAGTATCAGAATGGGACATAAGTAGAAAACACAAATGTATATGTGTATATACAATGTGTACATGCACACACCTGATTATCCATGGGAAGATTTCTGTTTGGTTTGTTTATTTCTAAGCTCGAAATGCTTTCCCCGTTTTCTTGACTTGAATTTTGCGACTATGATCTCCTTGTAGGCAGGTTAACACTCTACTTTTTTCCTTTCTGGAGCAGGAAGAGAGGGCCATTAGCAATTCTGATTATCACTTCTGATGAGTGGGCTCTGACAGCTTAAGTTGAATCTTTGCTGCTGATCTTGCCAAAATCCATACCTCACCTCCCTCCTTCCCTTGCTTTTCTGTAAAACTGAGCTTTTGCTCCATCTGCTTGCAATTTCAAAGAAAATTTACTCTCTAACCAATAAGAACTTACTGGCCCAAATAATGCAATATTTAGCAGAACAAATTGTTCATTTTGAGGGAGGAGAAAGGTTCTTGAGTTGCTTTTGTGCAAATGCTTTTTTGCCAAATGCTGATTTACAGCAAATTCCTTGAACAAAGGCCCCTTCATTCCTGAAAGGAGAAGAGTGGAGCAAATTGTATAAGCAAATGACAAGAGTACCAAGCTAGAGCCTAACCTGTGGACAGCCGCTAATGTCTTCTGCACCAAGTCCTTTGAAGACTTGTGTTTTTAAACAGGGTAAAGTGAATGTGTTGCATTGCAAACTCAGGTATTATGATAAGAAGGTAGGAGTATAGCTAGCAATGTAGAGACATTAGGTCAGCCACTAGATGTATTTGTGAATTTGGTTTTGAAGGACACAATATAAAGGTTGGAGGTGCGTGTGTTTGTGTGTGTGTGTGTGTGTGTGTGTGTGTGTGTGTGTGTGTGTCCATTCTTCTCATAATGCAGGAAGCCTTTTTGCCAGTGGAAGAAAAAAAATCAGTGAGTGTCTCAGATCCCTCTCTCTTCTGCCACATCTTAAGACCTTTTGCCATCAACAGCCATCACTCGCCACAAAAATTTGCTGCATGAAAATGCAGTTTGCTGCATTTTCCTTGAGTTGTGCTGATTTTTTTCCTTTTAATTTCCTTTGTCCTGAGCTAAGATTTGGAACTTCATTGCTCATGCTTCGTGTCTGGTTCAGGGCAACTTTGGCCAGTATCAAACTGGCTGTTGCATACCTTAATAATGCCATCTTCTAAGGTGATACTTAGGTGTGTCTTTCACACCCAAACCAGGAGTCTTACCCTTCAAAGATTAGTACAAGAGTACACTCCCCTTGAGAAACTAATATCTTGCTTATGGCTAGGCACCAAACTGGTCCTGGGAAGAAAGAATAATAATTCGTCCCCTCCCTGCAGTACTTTAAGGCCTGAGTGATAGCACGTACATTTTATAAATGGAGAAATTAAGGCCCAGAGAGATCATAGGGCAGTAGATTTAGATCTGGGATGGACCTTAGGAGAATTATCTAATCCGTACTTCTTCGTTTGTAGTTTTGGAAATGGGCTCAAAGAAGAAACAGTAATTTAATAGGGAGAATCTATCTATGAACTCAGAATTTAATTGCAAATTAAGTGTTCTTTCCACAGAATTCAAGCCACTCCATTAGATCATAGAGGAAGTGAAAAAACTAGCCAACCCTCAAATCTATGGCTCATGATAACTCATCCATTGCTCCTCCCTCCCCATCTCCCACCCCCAATTCACAACTGCATTCCTGATAATCTTCTAAATGACCCTTGCCCTCAATCCTCCCTGGGTAATAGGAAAGATTGATTTTGGTACTCTTTTGCCTTCTAGAGTATTGGTGTGGGTTTGACGCTCCCAGATAACTAGGCCCTTATTGTCTCATTCCTTTCATTTACTCTCCTTAAATTCTCCCCTGGGTGTGCCCTTGACCAGGAGGGCATTCCTCTTTACCCCCACTCCCTCATAATCTGACAAATGAAGTTTGAGAACCATCCAATAATAATGCTGCAATCTTAAGCAAGGACTTTAAAACCCCAGGAAATAGAGAGCTGCCTTACAAAACCTCATGTTTCCTGGCTTTTTGTTTTTAATTTCCTTGGGGGATGGTGGCTTTAAACAATCAAGTGATTTTAAAAAGTGGTCAGGCCCATCTGCTTCTCAGGTATCAACATACCTAACCTGCTAGAGCCCTTACCCCAACTCCATCCTCCAATTGGCCAGAATCTCTTCTTCAAATCCTAGAGGTGCCACATATCATAGCTTTTCTTGTGTGCCTAGTCTGTGTTACAAGGGCTTTCTAGTCCTAATTTTATGGTTCTGAGACTGAATTCTACTACCACAGGTCATTCCCACCCTCTCCTAGTGTCAATTGGCCTTTCTGTAAGATAGACTAGATGATTTCCAATGTCTCTTCTATCCCTAAAAATCTATCATCAAAAGACTGTACAAAGGTGAATTCCCATAACCTATGAATTAAACTATATTATCCATGGGAGGAATTGTTAAACCCTAGGTATTTTGCAGATTTCCCTTAAGTGCATCAGGATGTCATTGCTGTTTTCTAGCAAAACCTGTGCTGCCATTACTTTATGTTAAATTAGATGAGCAGTAGTTCCAAGTCTTTAACTCAGACTCAGTGCTGGCCTAACTTTTGATCCAAGGCTTCCTAGAGTGGGCCCCTAGCAAAATGTGTGGGTGGCCATTTTTCCACCTTCATTTTTACTTTATTAAGTTTTGTGTTGAGAAACCAGTCCTTCCGAATAACTTTTTTCTTAAAATTTAAACTTTAATTTTTTTTTATCTCTATTAACTTTTTAAAACTCCACCTCCACTCCCACCCCCAAATAAGAAAAATAATAAAATTATACTACTCACTTTCACCTTCAGGACCACATCCTTCAATATTGTTCATTCTTTCTTCCTTTTTATTTTGGCTGGAGGTTTCAATGCTAGCCAACTGTAAAGAGGTTTCTGTGTCTGAGGAAAAGTGGCTTTCTGCTCTGTGAGAGGATAATAGATAGAGGAATGAGGCACTCAGTGGCAGAAACTGAAGGCCAGTGCTGACATTTCAGGGACCTCATGTTGTAGGGTTTCTGGGGGTGCCCTGTGTCAAGTGTGGCACAGGCAAAAGCTCAGGGATATATGTATTTAAATACAGGACCCACAGAAACCCTCAGCTTGATGTGACTGCAGTAGATGGCTTCTTTCCAAGGCTTTTTAGGTGCTTCAAGATCAGAACAGGTTACCTAGATTTTCCCAAACTTATTCTAAGCAAGAGCCCATAGTTATCCCATGTCCTCTGCCTTCTAGGTGGAGTGGCTTGGGTTTATGGGAAAGAAATGTAATTTCTCTTGTTTTTTGTAATCTTCAGATTCAGAAACCTTTCCAATGAACTAGCAGACTAGGAAAGAAGTTGAAGGTATGCCTAGTCAAAGATGTGGGGATGGTGGAAAAAATCCCAGGCAGGTATGGAAATATATGGTGAACCTATTTTTAGGACTCAGGTTTTATTTTCTTTTCCTAGAGCTGGGATTCTCAGAAAGACCTTTGTTAGGGAAGCTGCCAGCACTGGCTTGGCCACCTTTCCAGGGAAACTCTAGCCAAACACAATGGGAGCTGAACTAAGACAGATGAGAATATCCCCATCCCCAACAGCATCAGAAAGTCAGATCCAAAGTTATCCAATAATTCCAAAGCCCTTAAGAGAGACCGGGTTAATTCCAAAATTAACCTGGAAAGTCTCATGATAGAGAAAAATTTTAATTAGAATGGCCTACAGATTTAAGTTTCTCCTCTTGGATTTGATTTAGGTAATTTGTAAAAAGAAAGCTCTTCTCATTTTTGCCTCCTCCCTTGACTTTCCACCTCATAAAGGCAGGTATTATTAAATAGTAACTCATTTGTTGTGCTCTTTGAAATGACTTAAATGCAAGATAACTAAATAAGCTTACCCAGGGTCATACAGCCAGCAAGTATTAGAACAGATTCAAACCCAGGTATTCAGACTACTCTTTATATTACACCATACTACTTCTCAATCTGAGATTTGGAAAACAGCCTTTGTCCTTGGGAAGGGATTGATCTCTCTCAAGGATCTCTGTCTTTCTCATCCCAATCAACACTAAGCCAAAATCATGAAGACTGGTGGGGAATAGCCCTTCTTTCCTAGTTCTTCATAGCCTGTGAAAAAAGCACTGTACCAGTGTCGCCCTTGGTTCTAAGCCAGTCACAGTAGTCAGCCTTAGCTATGCCGGGTCCTTATGTGATTGTTTTCTTTATGTAAAATGTCTTGTAATAGTTGATAACATTATTGACTCAAATTTCCATATAAAACAAACTACCTCTTATGTCTAAGGATGTGTGGAGAAAGAATACTGTGATTTTGGTTTTGTTTACATGTTTCTTTGGGGGGAAGAAGGGAGATATGAAATCCAATATGGGGGTAGAAATTTTTTTTTTTTTTTCCTGTGCTGCTGCTCTGGAGGTGAAATGTTGTGATGTTTGCTGATCCTGTTTGCTCCCTCCCTCACCTACCTAGACCACCTTCCCCAGAATTTCTGTAACTCCAGGACCTAGAGCAACTGGGCCCAGATCTTCTCTGGGAAAGAAAATCTTGGTGGTGGGGGAAGGTATCTAACCCTTTTATGGTCTAGGAACCTACCTTTTCTTGCCCTGGGGCAGATGTTCAGGCAGAAGCCAGACAGATTGAAACTATCCTCAACTGCATTTGCAGTGTTGGGCACTAACAGGGTGCTTTTTGTGAAGCCATTTCTGTAGCAAATGTACCCGGGACCCTACTTGTTGTGTGTTTACTTGGACCCTCCCACTGTGTACTGTGACGACAGGGGGAGAAATGTCTGGATTGGCCCCTGCCCCGCCCCTGCTGGTCTCCAGCCCTAGCTTTTGATTTTAGCTTCACCTTGACTTGTGACCAGGCAGCCCACCCCTGGGGATGGATCTGGCTCTCTGAATCATCAGCTTTGGGTTGGTCATCTCTCCTTGGAAGCTGCACTGTGTTCCCTCACTTCCAGGGTGGTTCCCTATGTAAAATAAGGCATCTGGGTCATCCCTTCTACAGAACTCCCAGTGAGCGCACCCCAGTGATGTGCCATGGTGCAGAGCTGACCTCCCCACCCCCACCCCCACCTTCGGGAACTTGTCCAATTTCACTTAGACTATGACCAAGCGATTGTTTAGCATTGCGGGTGCTAAGGCAGATGGCCACTTTGGCCACCTCCCTATCCAGCCCTGCTCTGTGAATTGACTACCTGTGGAAATGTGACCAATTAGTATTTAGCAAGTGTTAGCTATTTTAACTAATAAATGTGAATCATTCTGCACACAGATTGGTCTGAGCTGTTTTCTTTGGAATGGGATGGGGTGGAAAGTTTAGGGAGGTATATATAGCAAGCTTTTATGTATGGGATCATATATTCTTAAGCTGGAAGGGCCTTAGAATACAGAATATAAGAATATGGGTTATATAATAAATTGTTTGATCTGGAAAGGGTCTCAGATTATTTGAGTTCAAACTACATTTCACATATGAGAAATACAAAACCTTGAAAGGGAAAGAACCTTGCTTAGGTCACAGTGCAATGACATTTTTTAAATTGAACTAAATTTAATGTTTTGATATTCAGATTTACTAGTAAGGCAATATATGGTGGTGAAAGAATTGGCAATGTCTTGGTCCAGTTGCACTTCAAACAGTAATTTCCTGGGACTCCCCTCCCTGGGTTTCTTTTGCTTCTCTGTAAAGTGATGGAATTGAATTAAATTAAATGATTTCTAGGTTCTTTATACCTCTAATGTATTTTGGTCTAAGGGTCCTTCCAGTTTTAATATTTTGTTCTAGTACCTGCATGGTATAACATTTAAATTGCCTCCTGTAACACACATTTAATAATGTCTACTTTAGGTTGGTACCTCTTGCCTACTGCCTATCACTGCCAAAATTCACCTTGGGAGGTCCCATTGCAGAGAACCTGACAGGTACACTGATCTCACTCTGCACATAGCTGGCTAGTTTCTTAGCTGATATGAGGGGACTGAAATAATTGAACTTGAGATGATCTTAGAAGTTATCTACTCTAACATTGGCATTTTGCAGAGGAGGAAATTGAGATTCAGAGTGATTTGCCCAAGCCCACACAGAACAGAGACTGGAACCTAGTTTTTCTCATTCCTCAAATCTGGTAAACCATACTGTTTCAGCTTGAGATCCTCCCCATATACCAGTATTCTTAG
The DNA here is from genome assembly GCF_016432865.1 of Antechinus flavipes. NCBI lineage: Eukaryota > Metazoa > Chordata > Mammalia > Dasyuromorphia > Dasyuridae > Antechinus > Antechinus flavipes. The sequence continues at coordinate 467,060,355 of NC_067399.1, read as the reverse complement.
CCCACATTTTGGCAGGCATTGTACAAAGTGGAAGTTTTCATACAAGAATGAATGTTGACTCCATAGAATCCAGTAGGAGCAAGGAAAGCCTCTTTTTTTTTCCCCCCTCGGGAGAGAAAATAGATCTACATATCATCCTATAAAGAGAAGTCTGCTTTTAAGTTTGTACAACTCATGTCCCTACACTGCACTAAGTAGTTATAACTATAGCTCTTCGAGTAACAAGGTTTTTCCCTCACAACAACCATGTGAAATAGGTAAATAAAGGTATTTACCTTATATAAAGGTATAAAAACTCATGATTTGTGGGCCTGTGTATCTCTGATACTCCCACCCTCAATTTCATAACCTGGGACATTATATATGAAGTTCAGAAGTGGGAAGGAAGGAACTTGTTCATGGATAGAGCCAATACTCCAAGTGTTCCATTATTTTCATTCTACTATCTCTCTAGTTTGAGAAAACCAGAGAACTATCATTACTCTCCCTACTTTATGTTGAGCATTCTTTAGCAGGTGATTTAGTACATTATGTATAGTATGTACAGTGCTCTTTAATATGTGTATGTATGTATATAGTGTACCTATGCATATATGTGTGTATATTGGAGTGAATTTTCCTTCATCTTTTTCACAACATTGACACTGTACATCGTAGAATCATAGATTTATTTAGAATTGTAAGGCACTTCGTAGAAAAACCTTTTTGTTTTGCAGATTAGGTGTTCAGTGACTTGCTCAGACTCCTGCAGCTATTAAGCTTCAAAGACAGGATTTGAATCTAGATCTTGTCTCCAGTCTTGGTACTCCATTTCAACTGCCATGTCAGGGAAATAATGAACAGCCCCTGCTATCAGGCTAAGAACAACATAGGGGTTGCTCCTGGCTCGATTGGACATTGGACAAATAGGGTTTGTACCATATCACTGCTTAGTTAGTCAGAAACTTAGCAGGATCATGCAGGGTTGACCTTATGGGATAATTGTAAATTTTCATGTTTACAGTATCTATCTAATAATGGAAGAATTCTTCTGCTTAGTGGGCAATGTTTTCCACAAATGATTTCATGACATTCTAGAATTTCAAGCTAGAAGGAACTTTTGGAGATAGAATGTGATAACAAAGAATGTTAGAATTATAAGGGACTTTAAAGATAGAATGTCTGTAAGTAACTTTAATGTCTCAAGATCTCATTTACAATACCAATTGCCCAATGAACAGTTCTACCTGGATGTCCCATGGTTATCTCAAACTCCACATTCAAAATAATTTATCCTCCCAAAAGAACAAACAAAAAACTATGGCTCTTCTAAACACCTGTATTCCTGTATATACACCACCTTGCCTTTTTTTTTTTTTTTTTTACTCCAGCTTATAACCTTTGAGTCATTCCCTGTCTCTTCTTTCTCATCCTTCATGTCCAATTAATTCACAAGTCTTGTCAACACACCTCCACAACATTTCTCCTTCCTGCTCAGTCACCCTCCTAGTTCAGGTCTTCATCACTTCTTGGACTGTTGCAATAGCGCCCTAATTTTTTCCCCTCCCTCAAGTCTCCCCTCTCCCAATTCATCCTCTACCTGGCTGCAAACACATTCCTAAAGAACCAATCTGACCTAGTCAGTATTCTACTCAAAAAATTCCAGTGTTCCTTATTGCCTCTAGGATAGAATAAAAATTACTTTTGAAATGTAAGACCCTTCACAAACTGACTTCTACAGTCTGGCTAAACTGGACTTCTTGCTATTCCTTACACATAACACTTCCATCCCTCTTCTCCATGCCTTTGCCCAGACTATTTCCTTAGATCATTCTATACTTTGAATTCACTTCTTCCTTTTGTCTCTTAGAATCACTAATTTCCTTTAAAGCTTGATTCAAATTCCAACTATCTGGGACTTCTTGGTATTCCCCAAGTTGCTCTAGTGCCTCAGAAGTCAACATATGTTTACATGTTACTTATTCTAAGATTTTGAAAACTTGAAGGAAGTGATTGTTTGGATTTTGTCTTTACATTCTTATGCCTTGGTACCAGTGATTGGCAGACAGCACTTAAATATTTGTCATTTTTTTGAATAAAGGAGTTCAGAACTGGAATGGACTATAGAATATAGAATAATACAACACTATTATGAAAGAATACTAGAATTTAAAACATAGAATGTCAGAACTAAAGCAGACCTTAGGACACAGGAAGTTAGGACATTCTGTTCTTGTATTAGTCTAGCTCTTACTCATCCCCCCTTTTACAATTATTCCATAAGGTCAACCCTGCAAAATGAGTCTACTGAGTAAGCAGTGATATGGTACAAACCCTGTTTGCCCTTTTACTGAGGTCCAAAATGACTTCCCTGTTCTGATCTTAGGGTTGAGCCCAAAGAAGTACCTGGTGAGGAGACCCCACTATGTGGAGGTGTCTGGGGGACTGGCTGGACTCCCTTGTGGGACAAGATGCTAAGTATAGGGATAATTCATGTCTACCTTGGCCTGAATCAGAAGAGTTTTAGGAATACAAACAATTGCTTCTGTCAGTGAGACACATTTAAGATTGGGACTGTTACAGTGAGGATGATGAGAAGATTGAGGCCAGAATCAAAGTATAGGGAAGGAATGAGACATCACCTTCATAAAGACTCAGAGAATGTTAAAACTAGATGGAACTTAACTATGTTAGATCTAGAACAGATCTTAAACCAGAGTTTTCAAAAACATTTCCCAAAACTCCTAGTGCAGCTGTAAACCAGATTAAAATGTAACTGGGAATTTTAACAAATAAAAATACAATAAAATATATTGTTCAATTGTGTCTGACTCTTCTTGACCTGACTTGGGGTTTTCTTGGCAAAGATACTGGAGTGGTTTGCCATTTTCCTTCTCCAGCTCATTTTATAGATGAGAAAACTGAGGCAGACTTTCCCAGGCATATAGCTTGTAAGTGTCTGAAGCAAGATTTGAACTCAGATGATCCTTCCTGATTCCCACCTAGCTGCTCCTACAATGAAACATAAATGAAGTTAATATGTGTTTTTTCTGAACTTTAGGTACCATTTAGTGGTTCTCATTTCCTTTTGAAGTGGATATCACTGCTTTTGACTATATGATTGTGGAAGTAGAAGGGAACGTGACCACATAATACAGTAATGATGGAAAACCCCCCCACATTAGGAAGTGTTCATAGAATAACAACTTAACTTGATTTAGTGCTTTTAAATTAAAAGGCACTTTACTTAATTAAAGTCTCCTTTAAGCCTTAAAGCAACCCTGCAAGAGAAGTATTTCCATTTTACAGATGAGAAGCTGGAGGCTCAGAAAGATCAGTTATAACCCTTGTTCACAGATTAGGGACAGAAACAAGATTTGAGCTCTGCTCTTCCTCATGTCTAGCAAAAACCCTCTCCACCCCAGCACCTGACCACTATGTCAGTTTGCCTCTCAACATAGATTATTAGAGACTAAAAGGGTTCCCTAGTCTGCCACATTGTTTTCCAGGAGGAACCCTGAAGCTTAAGGAGGAACATACCTGGAATACTGAGTCCTCCCCTTCATAGGTTTCTAACACACTGGCCAGCAGCCATCTACTCTTGGCCTTGCCCATGAAGGACTTTGGGTCAGCAGGGGGGCCCGGCTCACAAGGACCAACCTGTGAGGAGAAGTGAGGGGAGCTGAGCCTAGGGGCTCCCTGAGAAACGTTTCCTTGGTAACCAGGTCCATGTAGAAGGCCTCACCATGGCTACTACTGCACCCTCTACCCTTCTCCAACAGCTCCTTCTGCCAGCTCTAGGCCATCCTTGACAGATCCCAGAACTGCTCTTAGGTGGGAAATCTCCCCTTCTTTTCCCAAATCGGATTCCTAGGTCCTTGTGGTTGAGTTCAGTTTCCAGATCACAGAAGCTACTTAGGGTTAGCCATGAAGATGCATTTTCTCATAGCAAAGGGAAGCAATGGATCAATAAAAACTGACCTCACCAGGCGACCTGCATCTCCTGCCATTGCTCCTGTTCAAGTTCTTCTTGAGGCCCCTTGGATAAAACGTATGAGACAGCGTGTGTCTGTGTGGCCGTGATTTCTGAAGCCTATTTCTTTTTCCCATGATCTGTATTCCAAGGACCCTCCCCCTGCTAACAATCTATGTTAGGTTTTAAAATATTAGGGTTCATAGTTTCTATGAGATAATGAGTCACTTCTTCAGTTTCTGCCATTGACACCTACTACCTCGGTGACTAGGTAAGACAAATCACTTAGTTTTGCTGGAGTTGGAATAGAATAGAACAGAGGTAGGTAATGTCTGACACAAGGACACCTGCAAAAGCATTTGCTGAGGCAACTGTGGGCGACCGCCAGGTACAACCGCCTCCCGCTGCTTGAGTTCTGTATGGCCCGTGAGTGGTGTTATAAACATCCAAATGATTCTCGGCAGAAAGAAGGTTCCCCACCCTTGGACTGAGATGCTCCTGATGTCTCAGAGCTCTAGGAAGAGGCTGAATCGCAGACGGCACCAGAAGCAGTTGGACCTGCCCGTGCCTCTGAGGTTGGTTTAGGGTCTGGCTCTGTTGGAACGGGGGGCAGCCACGATGATTTCTGGGAAAGGCCCAGCACCCTGCTGTCTTTTCTGCCTGGGCCCAAAGTTTCCCCGGTGTGAGAAGCACTCTCTCCCGCTTCCTCCACTATTTCCCCCTGAAGAAAACTGTGTCCTCAGCTGCCTGGAGCAGGCCCAGCCCTGTCCCCGAGGGACCAGCCTGCACAGGAAGTTCCCATTGGCCACTTCAGCACTGGCCATTTTGAGCAGGGGCCACAGAAAAGTAGCTATTTTTAAGAGCAGGGGAGGGTGCAGGGGGCACTTGGCGGAATTTCCCGGAAGGCCCGGGTGCTGCCACCATCCTCTTGGCCCGGGTTTGCCGCTTCTCAGGCCTGCAAAGAGGGCCAGCTTCCGGCAAACAGGAAGCCCCACCACAAGCTGAGCTTCTCGGGCCTGGCCAGGAGGGAGGTGGGAAGACGGGTTCCTTTCACTTCTCCTCCTCCATGGCTGCCCCAGTATCTGGGGAAGGGTTGGGGAGAAGGAGAAAGAAAGATGGAGCTTTCAGAGCTTATTACCCTGCTTCCTGGTCATGCTCAGGGGCTTGATGCAGATTCTGCCCCACTACCCTGAGGCCCTGGGAGGGGGGTAGCATCCCATGGCCTGGCTGCCTGCTCTGGGCTCAGCCTAGAGGGGGACATGGCTCAGCATCACAGGAAGCAGCTGTTGTTGATAAGAACCCTAGATCCGGCTTCCAGGGGCCCTGAATTCAAATCCTGTCTCTGTGTGACTATCGTCTTTCTGCCTCAGTTCTCTCGTTTTCAGAACGAGGGTGTTGGGGGAGACTGCCCCAGCTCCTAAAACCCATGCTCCTCTGTCTCCGTCTCAGGCTCTCTTTGTGTCGCCTCCCTCCTGCCCCAGCCCCTCAGCTACCTTGGTGAACGGAGCTTGGATTTGTCCTGAATGTGTCTGAGTATGCCTGTGTTGGCTCCCTTTAGAAGGGCAGTTCTTGAGCCAAGGCCTTTCATGTTTGTCTTTGTTTCTCCAGCACACAGCACAGTGCTTGGCACACAGGAGCTAAATGTGTGCCTGTGGACTGACTGAGTTCCTTTTCCTGTACCAGCTTGGCTCTCCTTCTGTCTCTCTGCATATTGTCCTGACCGGGAGTCTGTGGCCCCTTCGTCTCTGGAGCCCCCCACGAGGCCCTGGGTCTGCCCGCCTTGGGCCTCTGGGGCCCTCACCTGCTGTGTCCCTCAGAGGCGGAGATCATTTCTCCGGAGCTGGAGTGGGCCGGGCCATGTCAGGCGGATCTCCCACGTCAGCGGCCAGGCCCGCATCTCTCTGGTTCCCGGTGTCATCGGGGCCAGAACATCCATTACCTACCCAAGGCCCCTGCCTGTCCGGGCGACAGCAGTTGTTCCATCATTGCTAGTTCCCTGGCCTTCGCCCCGGCCTCAAGGGCACACACGGCTCCACCAGGATCCCCCTCCCTGTGAAGTTGGGCGCCTGGACCCCCTGCAGTCTGGGAGAGAGAAGTACTTGCCTAAAGCCTATATTTCTCCTAACTGGCAAACAAAACAAAATGTGAGGAAAGGGATAAGTAATTCACAGACTCCCATTGCTGGGATGGTTTACCCTGCACACCCCCTGTTTAAGACACTTTGAGGTCCTGGATTGTAGTAGAAAACCAGAAGGAAAAGAACGTCACACTGAGAGACAGAAAAACAGTTTGTCAGACAAACAGACATGGAGAAGCAGAAATCTTGAACAGTATGGAGAAACTGAGGCAGAAACAAAGAGCTAGGCAAGAAAGAGAAGGAAACAGTTAAAGACAGATATGAAGAAAGGGCAGCAAACAGTGAGAGAAAGAGACAGACAGACAGACAGAGACAGGAGACAGAGAGACACACAGACACACAGACACACAGAGATAGAGGAGACAGAGACAGAGAGAGACAGAGACAGAGAGAGACAAAGACAGAGACAGAAACAGAGATAGAGGAGACAGAGAGAGACAAAGAGACAGGAGACAGAGAGAGAGAGTGAAAGAGAGAGACAGATGGAGAGAGAGACAGACAGAGACAGACAGAGATAGAGGAGACAGAGAGAGAGAGAGAAAGACAGAGACAGACAGAGGAGACAGACACACAGACAGACAGAGAGAGAGAAAGAGAGACAGAGACAGATGGAGAGACAGACAGAGACAGACAGAGATAGAGGAGACAGAGAGAGAGAGAGAAAGACAGACAGACAGAGGAGACAGAGAGACACACAGACACACAGACAGATAGAGATAGAGGAGACAGAGAGAGACACAGACACACAGAGATAGAGGAGACACAGACAGAGAGAGACAGAGACAGAAACAGAGATAGAGGAGACAGAGACAGACGGAGAGACAGACAGGAGACAGAGAGAGAGTGAAAGAGAGACAGAGACAGATGGAGAGAGAGAGAGACAGAGACAGACAGAGAGAGAGACAAAGACAGAGACAGAGGAGACAGAGAGAGAGGGAAAGAGAGACAGAGACAGATGGAGAGAGAGAGACAAAGAGGCAGACAGAGGAAACACAGAGAGAGAGAGAGACAAAGACAGAGACAGACAGAGGAGACAGAGAGACAGAGACAGATGGAGAGAGAGAGAGAGAGACAAAGAGGCAGACAGAGGAGACAGAGAGGGAAAGAGAGACAGAGACAGATGGAGAGAGAGACAGAGACAGAGATAGAGGAGACAGAGAGAGAGAGAGACAAAGACAGAGACAGACAGAGGAGACAGAGAGAGAGGGAAAGAGAGACAGAGACAGACGGAGAGAGAGAGAAAGAGACAGATAGAAGAGACAGAGAGAGAAGGAAAGAGAGACAGAGACAGAGAGAGATGATACAGGAGGACACTCAGAGAAGAATGGGATTAGAGAAAGGCAAAAGAAGTCTTTGGGGGGGCAGCCCCCGCCTCAGTGGAGGAATTTGTGAGGCCAGGCTGGGTCACCCCAAGGGAGTCCCATTCCAGTGGGGGTGTGGGCAGACCTGGGGGGAGGCCATGAGATAAGCCGCCCACGGTAGTGGGGCCACAGCTGGGGCCAGCACGCTCCAGAAACGTGCCTCAGGGAAGAGAAGGGCCCGACCCAGCCGATAATGGGGGATAAAGATAAGGGCCCTGAGGGAGGTTCAGCTGGTCTTCAAGGCTGCACCTCACCGCTCTCCCCATCCCAACTGGCTGAGCTGGACCTGCCCCACCCCCCACATAGTGGAAACTCCAGGGGGTTTGGGGATCCTGGGGTGGAGGTGGGGGAGGGGGGCCAGCGGGGAGGGAAGCAGAACTCCCCAGAGACTAGTGGACCTGTTGTGCTTAGACCACCCGCAAGAGCAGGAAGGAGATCAGGTCCTTCCAGAAGGTGGGACCAGGGCTCGTGAGCACCTGGAAGAATTCTCCAGGGCCTCCCTGCCTCCAAGTCCAGCCTTCTCTGGACCCCATTACTCCGGCAGCTTGGCCTTGGGCTGGGAGGTGGGTGAGTGGCTCACCAATCAGTCAGAGCAGCCAGACAGACTGGAGGATGGTGGGTAAGAAAGTAGGAGCTTCCCCAAAGCAGGGGCTGAGCTCAGGTGGGCGGGCTGTCGGGCCACAGCAGGCATGAGAGGTGCCCAATCTAGTGGGAGAGACAACAAACCACCATGTGCAAATAAGGTGCACACAGGGCCATCTGAAGGGGATCTCAGTGAAGGCCCCGAGATTAGAGAGGACTTAAGACCTGGGCCCAGAGAAGGCGGGGGAGGGAGGCATCCAACATGTCTGGGTGTCTGGATGGGAGAGAACTTTGGTGGTCCTGTGTGGAGGCTGTCCGTCTGTCTGCCTGCCTCCCGTATATGTGGATGTTTGAGCATTTCGTCTGCATTTGCTTCTGTCTGTCTGTCCATCCCAGAGTTTGTGTCTGGGGCCCTGTGATTCTGGGTCTGCTTGTGACTATGTCCCCAGTCCGAGGGGGTGCCTGCTGCTGCCCGGGGGCTGGCCGCTCTCCGCAGGGTCTCTGGGACGCTCTCCTCCCCGGGACAGGGTCACCTCTCTGGGTCTGCGTATCTGCAGCGGGCGCTCGGCCCTGTCCCCGGGCCTATCTGGGGCTCCCACCTCTGTCCGAGCCCGGCTTCAGAGTCCGCTGGCCAGCCCGTGCGTGTGCCCTTCTGTGCGGGCCGTGGCCGCGGCCTTCTGTGCGTCTGTCTCTGGCGCACGTCTGTCCGCTGTCTGGGCCGCCGCCGCTGCTGTCTGGCCAGGAGTGCGGCCGCGCAGGGACACACCTGGCTGTGCCGGCAGCCCCCGCCTGGGACGTGTCTGACTGTCGGTTTCTGTGAGGGGAAGGAAGTCCCCCTCTCCTTGCTGGGCTGGGCTTTCCCGCAGAGTGGGGGGCCCTGCCTTAGTGGGCTCCCCCTCTGCCCTTCCCTGTCTCCCTACAGACGCACGGGCTCCCTACCTCCTCTGTTCCCCAGGTTCCCTCCCCTGGGTGGTCTGGCCAGGAGGGGCCCCAGAGGCAGGGGGCCTTGGGGGGAAAGAGCTCAAGGCCTCGGAGGCGGTGGGGCATCCCCAGAACCCAAAGCAGCCCCCCACGATTAATGACTGGGGTGGGGGAGGGAGAGAGGGAAGTGGCCGCTTAGAGCCTCCTGCATCCCCTCCCCTGGGCCAGCAGCTGAGGCTCCCTCGGCCTTCAGCCTTGACCCCGCTCGGCATTTACTTCCCTGACATTGGCATCGGATCTGAACATCTGGCAGGCGGCTGATAACGGCCATGCAGCGGAAACAGCAGCAACCAAGCTGGCCAGCTCCCCCCCTCCCCCCAGCCCCCAGCTCCCCCAGGGCTGCCTCTGGGCCTGGGGCTCGCCTGTCCCCCCCAGCCTCTGCCCTGCGGCAGGCCTCTCTCTTTGTCTCTCCTCTGTCTGTCCAGCCTGGTCTCTCTGGGTCTCTTTCCATATCTGTGAATGTGTCTCTCGCTGTCTCCGTGTCTCTGAGCTCCTGCTCCGGGTCCCTCTGGGTCTGTCTTCTGGCCCTTGTCTGCACCTCTGTGGGTCTCGGCGCTTTTGCAGACAGGGACGGGTCTGGTCCTGTGGCTCCTGTTTTTCCGCATATCCCTGTACACGGCTCCCTTTCTGCTTTCTCATCTGTGCCTTATTCTAAGAGTCTCGGTGTCTCTCTGCCTCTATGTCTCTTCCCTTGTTTGTTTCTTGTTCCAGCTTCCAGGAAACAGGTTGGAGCTTTTGGGAAAGTCCCCACTTAAGAGACCCTGGACTTTTGTTCCCACAGTTGCAGGGGAAGGGAAGAGGAAGAAAGGAGGGTCCCTCCTTCCCCACTGGGAGCATGGCCATCGGTTCAGGAAAGCCGCGGCAGCTCTGGGACCCGGCCGCAACGCCCACGTCCTCTAACCTGGGATCTCCCACCTCGTCCTGGATCAGCGGGAGCAGGCCCGCCTCAGACTGACCGAAGGAGCCGGTTTCCTGCGGGCAATCAGACGCGAAGGAGATCGGAGCGCACGGAGACCAGGGTTAGGGCCGGGCCATGCGCCTCCGCAAGCCTCCTCACAGCCCTGGCGGGCGCGCTCAAGTCTGTGCACACGCTCCCTTCCCAGGACAATGCAAGCTCTTTGAAGGCAGGGACTGCTTCATTTCATTTGTGTCCCTAGCTAGTCGATCTGAGGTACCACCACCTCTCAGACTGGCTAAGACGACGAATGTGGGAGGGAATGTGGGAGGGGATGCGGGAAAACTGGGACACTGATGCATCGTTGGTGCAGTTGTGAATACATCCAGCCATTCTGGAGAGCAATCTGGAACTGTGCCCAAAAAGTTACCAAATTGTGCCTACCCTTTGATCCAGCAGTGTTTCTATTGGGCTTATACCCCAAAGAGATACTAAAGAAGGGAAAGGGACCTGTATGTGCCAAAATGTTTGTGGCAGCCCTATTTGTAGTGGCTAGAAATTGAATGGATGCCCATCAACTGGAGAATGGCTGGGTAAATTGTGGTATATGAATGTTATGGAATATTATTGTTCTATAAGAAATGACCAGCAGGATGAATACAGAGAGGCTTGGAGACTTACATGAAGTGATGCTGAGTGAGATGAGCAGAACAGGAGATCATTATATACCTCAACAATGATACTGTATGATGATCAATTCTCATGGATGTGACCATCCTCAGCAATGAGATGAACCAAATCAGTTCCAATAAACTTGTGATGGAGAGAGCCATCTACACCCAGAAAGAGAGACTGTGGGGACTGTGTGATGATCAAAGCATAATATTTCCATCTGTTGTTGTTGTTTGCTTGCTTTTTTCTTTTTTTCCCCTTTTATATGACTTTTCTTGTGCAGCATAATAAATGTGAAAATACATTTAGAAGAATTGCATATGTTTAACATATATTCAATTACTTGCTGTCTAGTGGAGGGGGAGGGAAAATTTGGAACACAAGATGTTGCAAGGGTGAATGTTGAAAACTATCTTTGCTTGTATTTTGAAAATACAAATCTATTATTAAAAATGAAAAACAAATACTTATTGTTTTGGATTGGGGTTTCTTGGTTGAAGCAATGGGGTTAAATGACTTGCCCAACTAGGAAGTGTTAAATGTCTGACGTCAGATTTGAACTCAGATTTTACTCCAGGGCTGATGTTTTCTCTGCAGTGCCATCTAGCTGCCCCTGATTAAAAATTGTTAAAACCCAAACAACCTCCAATAATGTGGGAAGGCTTCATTCCCAGAGGGAAAGAATCTGAAGTGGCCAATTTGGTGATTTTCCTGTCTCACCTGGACTTAAAGATCTACAAAATAGGAACTTTCATTCTCACTCTCCATCTGATATTCCTCCTCACCACCACTATTTGTTAGCTGTGGCTACTTTAAGGTATAGAAGCTGACATTTGGACAGCTTCCTCCACTCTCTTGAAGGTAATAACTGTAGGAAAATTTGGGGGTGGTGGACATGCAAGGCTGTATCAGTTTTTTCCCAGATGTAAAGGAAAAACATTCACCTCTACAATCTGATATTCCAGCATTGGAATCACAGAATGTCAGAGCTGAAAGGGCCTTGACGACACACAATACCATCCCCTTGTTTCACAGAAGAAGGGGGAAAAAGCAGATCTGGAAAATGGAAGCAAGAGCAGAAGAAGGCTTCAAGAAGGAAGGGAGGGAGGAAAGGAGGAAGGAAGGAAAGAAAGAAGGAAGGAAAGAAGGAAGAAAGGAAAGAAGGAAGGAAAGAAGGAAGGAAAGAAGGAAGGAAAGAAGGAAGGAAGGAAGGAAAGAAGGAAGGAAGGAAAGAAGGAAGGAAGGAAGGAAGGAAGGAAGGAAGGAAGGAAGGAAGGAAGGAAGGAAGGAAGGAAGGAAGGAAGGAAAGAAGGAAGGAAGGAAGGAAGGAAGGAAGGAAGGAAGGAAGAAGAAGGAAGGAAGGAAGGAAGGAAGGAAGGAAGGAAGGAAGGAAAGAAGGAAGGAAGGAGGAAGGAAGGAAGGAAGGAAGGAAAGAAGGAAGGAAGGAAGGAAGGAAGGAAGGAAGGAAGGAAGGAAGGAAGGAAGGAAGGAAGGAAGGAAGGAAGAAGGAAGGAAGGAAGGAAGAAAGGAAGGAAAGAAGGAAGGAAGGAAGGAAGGAAGGAAGGAAGAAGGAAGGAAGAAAGGAAGGAAGAAAGGAAGGAAGGAAGAAAAGAAGGAAGGAAGGAAGAAGGAAGGAAGGAAGGAAGAAGAAGGAAGGAAGGAAGGAAGGAAGGAAGGAAGAAGGAAGGAAGGAAGGAAGGAAGAAGGAAGGAAAGAAGGAAGAAAGGAAGAAAAGAAGGAAGAAAGGAAGGAAGGGAGGTAAGGAAGGAAAGAAGGAAAGAAGGAAGAAAGGAAGGAAGGGAGGGAAGGAGGGAAGGGAGGGAGGAAGGAGGGAAAGAGGGAAGGAAGGAAGAAAGGAAGGAAGGGACTGTCTTCTCATAGAGATTACACTCTATAGTAGGAGACAACAGGCACATGAACACAGTGAACATATAAATGAGTGCCTACTTTGCATAAGGCACTGTGCTACAAACATAAAAAATGAAATAGAATCTTCCCAAAAGAACTCACCTCTTACCATGTACACATTTAAGCATATGAAAAATACATTTAAAGGACTTTTTTTTTAGTGGAAGAGAGGACTTCTCTGCAAATCCAGAGAAAGAGGAGAAAGAGACAGAGATAGAACCAGAGAGAGAGAGACAGAAAGAGAGAAGACAGACTGAGAGAGAGAGGAGAGAGGGAAGGGGAGAAAGAGACAGAGAAACAGACACAGAGAGATAGGGAGAGACAGAGATCATTACTGACAAGAACAGAGAGAAAGCCAGCTTAACTAGATTGTACCATGCATTAAAAGGAGTGATGTGAAATAAACTTGGAGAAAGGTTGAACCCAGGTTGTCGAGGGTTTTAAATGTCAAATGGAGTTTGTATTTGAGTCTAGAGATAATTGGGGTTCATTAGGATTTATTGAACAGGGCTGTAATATAGACAAACCTGTACTTCAGGAATGTCACTTTAGTAGTTATATAGAGGGATCGATTGGAAATGGGAAAACCAGGGAGAACAATTAGGAGTTTATTGCAATAGACAGAGGTAATGAGAGCCTGAACTAGGAAGATGGCTTAGTGAGAAGGAGGAGACAGATGAAAGGGATGTTGTGGGAATATAAGAATAAAGTTTAGAGCTATTTAGATAGATTAAAGGAGGAAGAGTGAGGACAAGGGCGTGATTCCAAGCCAGAAGAATGGTGGTGTCCTCAACAGTAACAGAAAAACTTGGAAGACAGGTGGACTTAGGGAGAAAGATAACAAACTGACTTGGACACGTTGAATTTGCGATATCTACCAAACATTCCATTCTCAATTCCAATAGACTGTTGGTGATACAAGACTGATACTCATGAATGGCATGAAGATGTCACTGATAGGAGACATTGATAGGAGAAGAGAGAAGAGAACTCTGTCCGAGTCTCGGTAAGCATAGGCTGTACTAGCTAGCAAAGCCGGGCAGAAGCCTGGTAGCAAAGGGGTAAGAGTTGAGAAGGAAGTGGGAGAAGAGGAAGCAAAGGCAAGATGTATAGAATGGGAAAGGGAAGAGAAATGTAGGCAAATAGCTTGAGGAGATAGCTCTGAGAAGTAAGGTATTTTGTAGAAGGATGGGGGTGACATGTGTGTTTGGATTCAGCAATGAATGAGCCAGTGGAGAGGGAGAGATTGAAGATGAGGCTAAGAAACAGAGAGAGAGAAAGGATAATAGAGAGGGGCAATCTACCTGCAGGAGATAAAAGAGGATACGATCAGGGTTACAAATGGATAGGTTAGCCTTGGTGATAAGGGCCATCCATCTCTTCTTCAGAGGCAAGAGTAAGGGCACTTCCTGTCACTCTCCATCTTTGGGCACTTAATCACTGTTTTGTTTTGTTTTGTTTTGTTTTAAAGTCAAAGGGCCAGGGTTGTATCCTTTATATTTGCTGTCTTTTTTTTTTTTTTAACTTTTTTCCTGCTTAATTTATGTAAGTCTCTTGTCCCCCAGTCATATTGTAAACTCCTTGTAAACATATTGGATGCATGATTCTGTGACTGATTCCTTTTTGATAGAGTAGAAGGACTATATCTTCTCTCCTTATGACTTCTTCCTTAATTAAGTACACCAGGATAAACGAATAGTAAATATTTAATGAAAATTATAGAATTCCTCTGAGTTCAATTTCTAAATGTATGCTTTTCCCCACTGCAATCCTTGCTGAAGTCAGATGACATAAGAAAATGCATGGAAGGAAGAAAGGAAGGAAGGAAGGAAGGAGGGAGGCAGGGAAGGAGGAAGGAAGGAAGAAATGAAGGAAGAAAGGAAGGAAAGAAGGGAAGGAAGGATGGGAGGAAAGGAAGAAGGGGAAAAGGGCAGGAAGGGAAAATGGGAGGGTAAAAAGGAAAGAAAGGAAGGGAAGAAGGAAGAGAGAGAGGGAGGGAAGAAGAGAGAGAAGGAGAAAGGGAAGGAGAGAGGAGGGAGGAAAAGAGGGAGGAAGAAAAGGAAAGAAAGAGGGAAGAAGAGAGGGAAAGGAAGGAAGGGAGGGAAGGAAGGAGAAAGGAAAGGAAGAAAGGGTGGGAGGAAGGACGGGAGGAGGAAGGAAGGAAGGAGGAAGGAAGGATGGGAGGAAAGGAAGAAGGGGAAAAGGAGGAAGGAAGAAAGGGAGGGAGGAAGGAAGAGCAGGAGGAAGAGAGGAAGAGAGTGAAGGAGAAAGGGAAGGAGAGAGGGAGGGAGGAAAAGAAGGAGGGAAGAAAGAAAAAGAAAGAGGGAAGAAGAGAGGGAGGGAGGAAGGGGAGAGGGAAAGAGGAAAGGAGGGAGGGAGTATGGGAAGGAGGAAGGAAAGAAATAAAGGAAGGAAGTAAGGAAGGAAGGAAAAAACATAAAGTGATTATTATGTTCTAGGCTGAAGTTTACCACTGAAAATAAAAATATAACCAAAGACACTCCTTGTCCTTTTTTTATTTTTATTTTTTTTAATTTTATTTTATTTAATAATAACTTTATATTGACAGAATCCATGCCAGGGTAATTTTTTACAACATTATCCCTTGCACTCGCTTCTGTTCCGATTTTTCCCCTCCCTCCCTCCACCCCCTCCCCTAGATGGCAAACAATCCTATATATGTTAGATATGTTGCAGTATATCCTAGATACAATATATGTTTGCAGAACCGAACAGTTCTCTTGTTGCACAGAGAGAATTGGATTCAGAAGGTAAAAATAACCCGGGAAGAAAAACAAAAATGCAAGCAGTTTACATTCATTTCCCAGTGTTCTTTCTTTGGGTGTAGCTGCTTCTGTTCATCATTGATCAATTGAAACTCAGGTCTCTTTGTCAAAGAAATCCACTTCCATCAGAATACATCCTCATACAATATAGTTGTTGAAGTGTATAATGATCTCCTGGTTCTGCCCATTTCACTTAGCATCACTTCATGTAAGTCTCTCCAAGCCTCTCTGTATTCATCCTGCTGGTCATTCCTTACAGAACAATAATATTCCATAATATTCATATACCACAATTTACCCAGCCATTCTCCAATTGATGGGCATCCTTTCATTTTCCAGCTTCTAGCCACTACAAACAGGGCTGCCACAAACATTTTGGCACATACAGGTCCCTTTCCCTTCTTTAGTATCTCTTTGGGGTATAAGCCCAATAGAAACACTGCTGAATCAAAGGGGATGCACAGTTTGATAACTTTTTGGGCATAGTTCCAGATTGCTCTCCAGAATGGCTGGATTTGTTCACAACTTCACCAACAATGCATCGACACTCTTGTCCTTAAAGAGTTCAGTTAATGGGAAAAAGCAGCACACAGAGGAAACTGAAAGAAAGTGGAAGGGGAGAAGGTACTTTGAGGTACATAATTCTGAAGCCTGATAATGGTCCAGGAGAAGAATGAAGGCTGGCTCTAGACCTCTCTACAAAATGGAGGCTCCTGGAGAAATTCACCAATGGGAGAAAAGAAGGGATTTCACAAGGAGCTATTCCGGGTTGGGAAGGTTACAGGAGTGCTTGGATGTTCCAGGTGAGGGAGCCCCAGGTGCTGAGAATAGTCTCAAGATGAGACAACACGGTTTGGATGTCTGAGAATCAGGAATATGGGGTTCATTTCTGGATAAACTACTTCCAACCAACCCTCCAAACTAACCAACTAAATCCTCCATGCAGTGCCTTCCATAATTTGGGGGATCTGATGTTTCTACAAAGGCAGAGTCCATATCTTTGTTGTCCTATAATAGCCTCCAGCAATCTCCTCCTTCCTCTGACAACTTTCATTCATAACAGAAGGAAGTCAGTATTAGGAGGAAAGCTTGGACCATGCAACAAAAAACTTGGACTTGAATCTCATCTCTGCTCTAAATTAATGTATTCCCATGTGCTTAACCCAGAGCCTCATACATAGTTGTACTTAATGCATTTATTCACCTATTCGGACCCTCAGTTTCTCTGCCTATAAAATTATACCTGCCCTGACTGCTTCATTGGGCTGTTGAGAGGATCAAATGAGATTCAAAAATGTACTTTGTGCAATATTATCAACAGTGGCTATTATTTTTACTGTAAGTAATAATAATTGTTATTGTTGTTCTAAAAAGTTGCTGTCATTGACTAAGATGACAGGAAAAGATAATAATAAATGTTGGAGGGGGGAGGAAAACTGGGATACTGATATATTGGTAGAGTTGTGAACCAATCCAACTATTCTGGAAAACAATTTGGAACTATGCCCCCAAAGTTATAAAACTGTGTATACTCTTTGATCCAGAAATGTCTCTACTAGGTGTGTATCTCAAAAAAATCACAAAAGAGAGAAAAGGACCTACATGTATAAAAATGTTTGTAAGTAGTCTTTTTGTAGTGGTTAGAACCTGGAAATTCCAGGATGCCCATCAATTGGGGAATGGCTGAATAATTTATTGTACATGAATGTAATGAAATATTATTGTTCTATAAGAAATGATGAACAACCTGTTTTCAAAAAAGCCTGGAAAGACTTACATGAACTAATGCTGAGTGAAGCAAGCAGATCAAACTTTGTACATAGTAACAAGAAGGTTATGTGATGATCAACTTAATGGATTTGGGTGTTTTCAGCAATTTGGTAATCCAGAAAAGTTCCAGTAAACTTGGGATGGAAAATGCCATTCATGTCCGGAAAGAGAACTATGGAAACTGAATGTGGATTGAAGCATAGAATTTTCACCTTTTTGTTGTTATTTGTTTGCTTGCTTTTTCTTTCTTGTGGTCTTTTCCCCCTTTGCTTTGATTTTTTTGTGCAACATGACAAATATGGAAATATGTTTGGAAAGATTATATGTGTTTAACCTATATCAGATTGCTTGCTGTCTTGGGAGTGGGGGAAGGAAGGAAGAGAGGGAGAAAAAGTTTGGAACACAAAATCTTATAGAAATGAATGTTGAAAATTATCTTTACACATATTCAGAAAAATAAAATACTATTTAAAGAAAAAAAAGTTGCTGTCCTTGCAGACCTGAATTCATGTCCTCCCTCTAAGAAAGAACTAGCTTTGTAACCCTGGATAAAAACACTGGGTAAAAAGCCTCCTATGCAGTTCTCTAAGAGCATGAGCTGCAGAGCAGGTACCAATTTATCATTAGAAACAGATAGGACAGGAGGCACTATAACAATAGAGAGCTGCCTTTAGAGTCAAGAAACCTTAGATAACAATAATAGCTAGCATTTATATTACACCTCTTAATGTGCCAGACACTATGCTTTACAAATATTAGCTCATTTGATCCTTCACACAAAAACTTGAGGAGGTAGGTGTTATGGTTATCCACATTTTACAGTTGAGGAAACTGAGGCAAACAGAGGTTTTTGTTTGTTTGTTTGTTTGTTTTTGTGTGTGTGTGTGTGTGTGTGTGTGTGTGTTTTAAGTGTTTTTCCCAAGATGACACAGATAATAATTGTTTGAGGATGGAATTGAACTCAGGTATCCTTGATTCTGTGCCATCTAGCAGGCTGGATGTCCCATCCTAGCTCAAAAAGATGAGATGTATGATTGGGCAAGTCATTATTCTCTTGATGTCCCCGTGCAACTCTCTTAAGAGTTGTAGAGCAGTTGTTTATCTGTATCAGATGAGACAATTTCCTAACTTAAATTCCCTCCATTGGTGAAAAGCACAGGTTTGATCAAAATAATAAATCAGCAGCCTTTTGGACATACAACTCAACAAATTGTGTGAAGAAAACAATTGTCCTCATGTGGACAGTAGAGATTATCTTTTGTTATTGATTTGTGTTTACAGCATTTATATTCTAGAATATAGATGAATTCTAGAACTGGGGTGGGGCAACAATGGAGGGGGGAAGGAATAAGAAAATGAATACCTGAGATAGGGAGTGATACTGGCAAGTTGAGCTAGAGAAGAGATTAGGTTGATTTTATGTCAGTCATCCAATGATCTGAGAGAGAGAGCTGTTCCTCACTTGGGAAAGGACAACTTTGGAAGGATGCAAAAAGTCATTGAGGTGGGCTTTGAAATGGGAATACACGAGGCTATTGCTGCCTTGGAAGAGAGCTGAAGAGAGGCAGCAAGGTTTGTGGAAGGACACCGGATTTTTTAATAGACCTATGTCGGAGGGATAGTCATGAAGACTCATCTTCCTGAATTCAAATCTGGCCTCAGACACTTCTTAGCTGTGTGACCCTGGATAGGTCACTTAACCCTGTCTGCCTCAGTTTCCTCATCTGTAAAATGAGCTGGAGAAGGAAATGGCAAACCTCTCCATTATCTTTGCATGAAAATGCCAAATGGGACCATGAAGAGTTGGACATGACTGAACAACAATACATTTCTGAATTTACTGATACAGACAGAATATGAACTCCTCTGTCTCCTCTCACAGAATGTAAGCAGGAACTATTTCTTTTTTCTCTTCCCGTGTGACAGTGTTTAGCACAAGGCCTATTTTAATGTCCACACTAGCTCTCTGGAGGACCTCGGGATCAGCCCAAGTCCTTGGTCTTAGTGGAGAAGTGATGAAGGCAGGAGGGCCACCAGGATGGTCAAAGATAGAATGTCTCATTTCCAGTCCCTCTCAGCCCTTATATACCTTAGTACAATTACATCATTACAGCATACTGAATATGTGTGAACTAGAGAACCATTACATCACCATGCTAAGTATTAAGTACATATGTGATGCAGAGAACCATCATCTCATCAATTCCACTGAGTTAACACCTTATTTCAAGTACACTTCTCCAGTTCTCTACAGCCTATCACACAGTAGATCCACAATAAATGCTTGTTGATTGAATGATTGATTTGGAATCAGAAGACCTGTGTTCAAGTCTTACTACTTTGTGATCTTGAGCAAAATACTTAGCCTTTCTAAACCTCAGTTTCGTCATTTGTAAAGGAATAGGCTTGAACTAAGTGGACTCTAGGGGCCCTTTTCATTCTAAAAGGATGATCCTATGATGAGAAGAGGTTCTGAGAGAAGATGGGGCCTATAGTAGCGGCTACAGGTCCACTAGACCAATGGAGGAAAGAAGTGAAGCTTCATCCAAGGATTGAGATCTTCAAGAAAGAATTAAGAAAAGAATTTGAGTAACTCAAAAGCCATATTGGTCAAACTCATCTGTAGCTATCTTGTAGTTTCTTTCAAGGTTTCAGAACTGAGACAATAGAAAGCTAGAACATAAGATGCTAGAGTTAATAGGAACCTCATAATATTGAATTAATTGATCAATTAGCAAGCGTTTATTAAGTGCCTACTATATAATAGGTACTGGTGATAGCAATGACTAAAAGGAAGCAGTCCCTGTTCTCAAGGAATTTACATTCTATCCAAGGAGCAAACATTCTAAAGAATTATTTCCAATCTGGGAAGAACCCTAGAGATGATCTAATCTAGTTTTAGTATTCTAGATAAGGGCAATGAAATTCAAGAGGGGAAGTGTCTTTCCAGGTACAAAGTGTCCCAGCAGAGCTGGGACAAGAATATAACTCTCCTGACTTCTGATTAATTTAATATTTTTTCCACTGTGCCACTAAAAAAAAATAGCTAAATACTATTCTGTGTATTCTTTTATGTATCTATATATCTATATGTATGTTTGTATTCCTCCAATTATATATTAAAAAACATTTATTCAACTTCAAAAAAAAAGTTTTGAGTTCCAAATTCTATCCTCTCCTTCTCTGAGACAGTAAGCAATATAATATATTATACATGTACAACCATGTTTACATATTAGCCATTTTATACAAGAAGATGGAAGAGAGGGAAAGGAAAGAAGGAAGGAAGAAAGGAAGGAAGACCAAAATAGCATACTTTAGTCTGTATTCAGATAATATTAATTCTTTCTCTGTAGGCAAAATGCATATTTCCTCATGGATATTTTGGGATTGTCTTGCTGACATTCAATTGCTGAGAATCTCTAAGTCATTCACAATTCTTCATCAAACAATATTGCTGTTACTGTATATGACATTGTTCTGGTTCTTCTCACTTTGCATCAATTTATGTAAATCTTTCTAGGTTTTTCTGAAATCATCTCACTTGTCATTTTTTTTTTTAGCACCATAATATTCCATCACAATCACATACCACAGCTTGTTTAGTCATTCTCCAATTGATGGGCATCCCCTCAGTTTCCAATTCTTAATCACCACAAAGAGAGCTATTGTAAATATTTTTGAACAAATAAATTCTCTCTCTTCCACTCATGTTTTCAGGATACAGACCTTGCATAGCTGGATCAAAGGATAGGTGCAATTTCAAGCACAATTCCAATTTGTTCTTCCAGAATGTTTGAATTAGTTCACAACTTCACCAACAGTTGATAGTGTCCTAGTTTTCCCATATCCCCTCCAATATTTATCATTTTTCTGTTTTGTCGTATTAGCCACTCTGATCGTTTGAGATGTTTTAAATGCATTTATCTAATCAATAGTTATTTAAAGCATTTTTTCATCTGACTGTTTCTTTATCAGAAAACTGCCTGTTTATATTCTTTGATTATTTATCAGTTGGGGAATGAGTTGTATTTTTATACATTTGAATCAATTCTCTGTATATTTGAGAAATGGGATCAATCAGAGAACTTTGTTGCAAACTTTCTTCACAATTTTCCGCATTTCTTTTCATTTTTGTTGCATTGGTTTTATTTGTACAAAAACTTTTAAATTTTATGTAGTCAAAATTATCTGTTTCATGTTTTGTTGTATATCCTTTTGAAAAAAGTAAGTATATGATTTATTTAAAGATTTTCATCAAATGGTAATAAATAAAAAATAAAATTTAAAAATTTAAAAATCACATTGAATTCCTATCCATCTTTTCAAATACCACCTCTTTAATCCTTTCTGTGCCTACCTTTCTCCTGTCTCATTCATTCATGATAGATTATATCATGCCTCCTTGTATAGTATAGCCATCTGTGTTTGTAATCTCCCCTTTAGTAGAAGATAAACTCTTTGAGGGAGAGGCTATCTTTTCTAAATTTTCTGCCTCTCTTAACCCTATAGTATAAGGTACTATACAACATACATAGGTTCTTAATATACATATTTGACATATAATTATTGATGAATTGAAGGGCTAATGTTCAATTTATGGATGATTTACTTGGGGAAGATCTTTTATTTCTCCATTGCGTTAGATAAATTAAGTCTATTTAATAAATGCCTGTGATTGACAATGTAGTTTTTTAAAAAGAAAGAAAAAAGATAGTCTAGCTCAGGTTAATTCATTTGGGCCAAATCGTCTAATCTCTCAGCATGTCAGTTGCTTTATTAAAAAAAGAAAAAAAAAAGGTTTAGATGGTCCTGAAGTTCTCTTCAAGCTCCCCAGTAGTCTGTGGAATTTATCCTACCAATAGCATAGAATTCTTGTGAAGAAAATGCCTTATATATCAATTAGTTAACCAATCAGCAAGTATTTAATAAATATATTCTTAAACTATTATAGAAATGGAAGCTTTTAGGGAAGGATTCATAATATTCTGGTGTCTCAAAAATGGAAAGGACTTCAGAAGATAACTAGCTCAGTTCACACTTGAACAGGAATCCCCTCCCCAGTGGTCCTCTGGCCTATATTTAAAGACCTCCACAGATAGGGTGTAATATAAAGGAAAGAGCACTTATTTTTAGTATTGGGAAACCTGCATTTAAGTCCTGCTTTTGAGAATTTCTAGCGGTGTAACTTACTCATGCCTCAGTTTTTCCATCTGTTAAAAATTGTAATACTTGCCCTACCTCTCTCATAAAGCTGGGAAATACTCAGAAAACTTTAAAACACCACAGAAATTAAAGTCAGTTTTCTTTTCGAAGAAAGCTTATTCCCTTTTTGGAATTGTTAAGAATTTTTTTTTTTCCTGTTAGACTAAAATCTGCCTTCTGAGCATTGGGAAGGTGGGGGAAGGGAAGCTATCCTCTCAAGGTCATGCCATCCATCCCCCTGCCTGCTAGACAGGCACCCTCCAAGTTTTTTAGCAGGCCTGTGTAGGGGCTTACTCTTTTCTCTGTGTCTCGGGGGAGTCAGGCTGGGTCCCTGGGCCAGGACCTCACAGGCCAAGTGGGGAGTAGAGGCGAGAGAGACCAAGAAGCCCTGCAGGCTGTGGAGGATGGGCCCATAAATCAGGTTGGCCCTCAGCCTTCCCACCTCGATAATGAGCTGCTCTCCTCCCCAGTGAAGTTTGTGCCTCTCTTTCCTTCCCCCCCCATCCATAAGCTCCCTCCCACCCACCTCTGTCTTTAGCTTAATTGACAGCAACGATCCCCTTATCTACCCTCCACCCTGGGGAGCATTAGATGCCTGTTCCCCCTGGACCCAGCCCCCTCACCCCCCAGCCCACAGTTCTCTTATTATTATTTTTTTCTCCTAAGAAAAAATGAAGAGACAGCAAATCACGTGGGTGCAGAAACCAATGAGACACTTGATTGGGCCTCAGGCGGGGGCCTCCCTCCTATGCCCCCCCACACCCTAGATGGGAGGGAAGGAGCTGGAGGAGGAGAAGGACGGCCAGGACAGGGCCAGCAGCCAGCACCCACCCACCCATCCTGCCGGCGTGAGGGAGCTCCCTGCGCCTCACCCACAGCCCAGCCACGGCCCCAGCTCTGGCCTGTCTGTCTGTCCGGCCGGCCGGCCCCCTGAGCCCTGCAAGAGGCGCCCCTGCTCCCAGTAAGTAACGGATCTACACTGATTGAGACAAGGCCGCGGGCTCGGGCTTTGGCCTTCGCTGTAGAGGCCCAGGTTGGGGGCACTGAGGGTGGTCAGGGGACCCTAACCCTCCTTGAAGACTATAATGGTAGGGTTTCCAAGGAAAGCGAGCTTTGATTTCCCAGCGCTTTAAGATTTACAAAGTTCTTTCCTTTTGAGGTAGGCAGTATGAGTATCCCCATTTAATAGATGAGGAAACTGAGACTTACAGAGGAGCATGACTGCCTTCGGATCACCCAAGAGTTTACATGTCAGAGCTAAAATCCCAGCCGTGCTGCTCCTATTTCAAGCCCGGCGGCTGTTTCCAGTAGCTTTGCTCCCTTCATTCAGAAACGGAAGACGGTGGAAATGTTGGGGGGGGGGAGATAGTGGGCATTAGTTAGATGAGGAAGCATCAGCTGGGAGAGATACTGGCTCCTGGCCAGTGCCCAGTTAGGGCCCCTTTGAAGAAGGAGGGCCTGGAAACAGGCTTTCGCCTCCCTCTCTCCGGGCAGCAATCATGGCCGGAGGGTGGTTTCCTCTTGGTTTGGAGCTCAGGGCCCGGCTCACAGAAGGACAAGGCAGTTTACTAATGTCCCTTTCAGCTCTCCCTCGGCTGTGGGTCTGCGCACATGTCTTGTCTGCACGGGGGTGTTTGTCTCCATCCGTACCTTATGGGCATGGCTGGACATGCACCGCAACTGGGGGACCCCTGGCTCTCTAAGGAGGACTTTGGTCTTTCTGGAGGCTGCTCCTGTCGGTGGCCCTTTAGTCCCTCAGGATTGCAGTCTTTCTATTTGAGACTAAGACAGGAAAGAAGAGAGGAAGAGGTCGATCTCTACCTGGCTCTAGGACTAAGAGCTTCCCTTTCCTCTCCCCTTTGACTGTAGGAACTCTGAATCACTCATTTCCCTTCTGAACCTCAATTGCTCCCTCTGTAAAATGGGGATAATAAAACTTGCACTCTATTTCACAGGATAGTCCTAAGAAAAGAACTTTTGTAAATCTTCAAGTGCACAGAAATGTGATTTATTATTATTGAAGATGCATTTGGTTTGGGGGAGAATATGAAAAAAGGATTTGAAGATACCATACACCAACTCCCCTTAATCTTCCTTAGTACCCCCAGTATTATAGGATCATGGGTTTAGAACTAGAAAGGACCTTAGAAGCCAATGAGTTCTACGAGACTGTTTTGCAGATGAGAAAAGTAAGGTACAGAGAAGTGATTTGCCCTGCATCAGAAAACTTTGCCTGAGGAAGAATATGAATTCAGGTCCTCCTGCCTCTAAGTCCACTTCCCAATCTATTATACCACACCACTTCCAAAAAGCCCAGATCTTGTTTGTCCCCTTTCCTTTCCCAAAAGGGTCCACAGAGCAGATCCTCCCTGTTTCCTGCCCCCCATCCCCCAGTCAGACAGCTGATCAAATGCCGAGTGGCTTCTTTGGGCTAGAGTGTGGTATAGAGGGAGCACTAAGTTATCAGAAGACTTGGTCTCCAGGCTCAGCTCTACTAATTAATTGTGCAAGCCTGAGCAATTCCACTCTGTGGTCCTAAGTTTATCACCTTTAAAACGATGGGTTTCAATTCCATGATGTTCAAGGTCTAATCCAACTTTAATATTTTATTTATTTAAGATATTTGTACCTCTGACATTCTCCTTTTTAGCATTCTCTCAATGCCCCTAGGCTGGGAAACTGTACATCCTCCTGCCTCTTAACCTAACTGCACCGAGAGAGGTAACATCTCTTGTGTTTTTGTGACCCCTGTTTTGGAACCTTTGGAGGTTATCATTATTATTTACCTGTCCATTGTTTCCATCATGAAAAAAACAAGGCACCTTGTATCAGGAGGGACATAGAATGCTGTGCTGCAGGAGACACTTCCCTGGGAAGTAATGGGGGTAGGGGAATGGATCTGAATATAGCAGCCATATTCCTGAGCCCCAACCCCACCCTTTCTTTCTGATCCCCCATGAGCCTCTTCCCAGGGCTCTGATCTTTCTCTTCTTTCCAGTGTGGTATGGGGGAGAGGGGGGAGAGATGTCTGTATCAGTGAGTGTGTCTATGTATCTATCTGTATCTTCCTGGTTGCATGTCTATCTCTGTGTCTCTGTGTGCATCTGTGTCTAAAAATGTTTGCGTTTGCATAGGGCCTTTAATGTGTCTAAGATCTGTGTGTTCCTAGCCATGTGTCTGTGTTTTCATGTCACTCACTGGGAGTATAATATGCACCTGTGCCTTTCTTTCTGTGCCCGTGTGTGTGTGTATTTTTGATTGTACATCTCTATCTGACTGTTTTGGTGTTTATGTATATGTGTCTATTTGTCTGTGTATCTATCAGTTGAGATCAAAGTGCAAGAAATGTACATCTGTCCTCCTGTGTATCCCAATATGTCTGCATCTGTCTCTGAGTCTGGCATTCTATCACCCAGCAAACAATGATGTAGTTCCTACTTTGTGCCAAGCTCTGTGCTAGATGCTAGAGAAGACAAAGTGAGACACCCCCCTGTTTTCAAGGAGGCTGTGTGTGTGTATATCTACTTATGACTCTGTGTGTGTGGGAGAGACAGAGACAGAGAGAGACAGAGGGGAGAGACAGAAAGACACACAAAAACAGGGACAAAGGGGAGAGACAGAGACAGAGGCAGAGAGACAGAGAGAGACAGACACACACACACACACACAGAGAGAGAGAGAGAGAGAGAGAGAGAGAGAGAGAGAGAGAGAGAGAGAGAGAGAGAGAGAAGAGAAGAGCAGAGACAGAGAAAGAGACAGAGACACAGAGACAGAGACACAGAGACAGACAGAAAAGACAGAGAGAGAAGGAAGGAGACAGACAGACACACACACACAGAGAAGAGAAGAGAAGAGAAGAGAAGAGAAAGAGACAGAGACACAGAGACAGAGAGATAGAAAAGACAGAGAGAAGGAGGGAGACAGACATACAGAGAGAGAGAGAGAGAGAGAGAGAGAGAGAGAGAGAGAGAGAGAGAGAGAGAGAGAGAGAGCCCGCGTGCCCAGGCTATTCCCTGGTGCCAGGTACAGGTCTTTTTCTGATCCCAGATGGAAAAGAACGAGCATATGTTGGTGGTGGGATTCAGAAGGTGGGTTAAGGATTCACCAGGGGCATTTTTGGAAGGATGAGCCAATCCAGACTACTGCATTGCTACCGAAGGACTGAATAACTCCCCCCCCCCCCCTTACGATCTCTTCACACACACCCTCTCCCCGCCTGCCCCAAGTTTTCCAGTTCTGCCTAAAGAGGAGCCCAGAAAGGCAGCAGGGTCCAGGGATTGCCCCCACTTTTCGGGAGGATGCCGCCGTAATGAGAATCTACTGCACCTCTTGATCCAGTCGCATCCGTAGTGGCTGCTTACACGTTTAAAGATCGCGTTTTTCAGACAACAGACGTTTGCTCCCCAGTCTCTTTGGCTGTGACGATCTGGCAAAGAACGTTTGGGAATCGCAGTGGCTGTGACATCGGTTCTTCAAAAAATCCGAGTCCAAATGTTAGTCTAACTACCTTTATTTGTATGTACCTTAGGACCCTTAACTCTGGTCGGACTTTTTGAACGAGATGCTCTAACTGCCTCCTCGGGTGCCGAAGCCTGTGGGGAACTGGAAACACTATAGTGGGTCTGATCAAGTCACGTCATTTCTTTTGACCTCAGTTTCTTTCTTTCTTTTTTTTTTCTTGGCGTATGGGGATAATAATGATATATGTGTTGCCTGTCACAGATTTTTTAAAAAGGTAAAACGCTTTGCAAATCTTAAAGCGCTATATACATACTAATTATTATTATATTGTTATTATTCATCAAGAAAAGAAATCGAGGACGAAAGTGGTTAAGGAATTTGTTCGGGATCACTGCAGCATGAGAACCGGGCTTCGATCGCGGCCCGCGGCTTTCTGAATTTCTGCTACTTTACTCCGAGACCCTATAGTTAACAGAAACTAAAATCCCTTAAACTCTTAAAGAGCCCTTTTCCCGGCCTCAGTTTCTCCATCGGTGAATCCGGGACGAATCCTGTCCCTCCTTCCCGAGGAGGTCTCATTAAGGTTGAAAGCACTAATACAAGGAGGGATTTGAAAAAAACCAGTGTGGCTCCACATCCCTCGGGTCGTCGGGGAGGCTGAAGGAAGGAGCTTCAGGACCGCCACCAATGGAGCAGTTCCTGATCTTCCAAGCTGCCCGCTTCGGGGATAGTGCGAACTCCCAAGTCAGTGGGAAAGGAGTTTCCACTCCTACTGCTTTTTGTACCCGCGACTTGAGGAAAGGTACGCCGAATTCAGGGTGGTGAGAGATCTCAGAGCTCAGGCCTTGTTTAACCGAACCCCTACACCCCGAATCTCCGCCTCCAGAACTCTTTCTTCTAGGCCAAGGGAAGGAGAGAACATTCTTCAACTATTAGTCCTCCCGGGCCTTCCTAGAAAGAAATCTTCCTAGGTGGGCACGTTTAGCAAAAGCCGAACGTAGTGAAAGTAGCCGCAGTTGTTAGGGACAGCGCGACGCCGGATTCGAATCCCGACGCCTTCGTTAGCTTTATATCTCGCTTCAGAATCTCTTCTATAGACTTGAGTTTTCTCTGTGAAATGGAAATAATTCACCTTTTTTTGTAGCGTTGCTAGCACTCGGGGTAATCTAGAAGCTCAATGAAATCATACTTGCCGTAGTTACATATAAATCTCCCTGAGGTCCGGGCACAGCATATTGCATACAAAAGGCGCTTAATACGTTGTTTAGTAGAGAGAGAGTGAGAGCGAGAGTGAGAGCGAGAGAGAGAGAGAGAGAGAGAGAGAGAGAGAGAGAGAGACAGACAGACAGACAGACAGACAGAGGCAGAGACAGAGACTCTCTATTTGTTGAAAATATAAAATCATGTATATGCATGCATATGTACATGCATATACATAAATATGTATATAAAATCATGTGTCTATTTTTGTTAAGTCGTTACAGTGGTGTCCGACTCTTCCTGACCCCATTTGTGTTTTGTTGTTGGGTTTTGTTTGGTTGGTTTTTGGCAGAAATATTGGAGTGGTTTTCCATTTCCTTCTCCAGATCATTTTACAGATGAGGAAACTGAGGCAAACAGATTTAAGTGACTTACCCACGACATACACATATATGTGTTTTGTGTACACAAACTTAAATTCTGGACCCGTGATTTCCTTTTCCAGCTCATTTTATAGATGAGGAAACTGAGGCAAATAGGGTCATGTGACTTGCCCACGATATACACATGTATATGTTGTGTACATAACCCTAAATTCTGGATCCCTGATTTCATCTGCAAAGGGAATTCTCTGTGTGGGCACTCTCCTCATACGTAAATTAGCAACCCGGCTTTATTTTAATACGTTGCTTGCAGGCACGCTGAGGTGGTGGCTTATCCCTCGGCTAGTGTAAGTAAGAGTAAGGGATTCATCTCTGGTCTTCTGGAAACTAACGCCAGTCCTTCATCCAACACTCCACTTATTCTTAGAGAAATAACAATAGTTCACATTTCAAGCTTTTTAAGATTGACAAAGCTCTTTAGCAGCAGTGAAATAGACAGTGTGGGGAATTTTATGCCTATTATGTAGATAAGGCTACTGAACCTGAGAAAGGGAAAGTAGCTTGTGTAATTTAGAAATCATTAAGTCCAACCCTCCCAATTTCACAGATGAGGAAATTGAGGCAGAGTGGTTACACGTGAATTGCCCGTAATCACTAAACTAGTATAGTACGTAAAGTGGCATATATGTGTTTGTTGTTTTGGTTCTTCCCTCCTTCCTCAAGGCCTCTTCCTACCGTCTCATCAAATGCCCATAGGCTCATTCTTCAAAGCATTCAGTTCTCGGCTTTTTTCTGCTTCTCGGGGTTACTTTTTTTTTTTCTCCCTGGGTCGAACTATCTGGGAATGGAGTTTGGGCTTCATTGCTAATTAGGAACTTTTCTCCCCACTCTGATGTTTTACTTTTTTCTGTCGTGCAGTATTTGAGGTATGTCTCCTTCCGCATCTTCATTCCCACTGGTCTCAGACCTACCTACCCCCCCCAACTGAATACAAGTTGAAGAAAACAACTATCAAACCAAACCAAATCAAGAATCCACCAATATCCCTTTAGTCGAAGCGAGGTTTGCAAACAGTCTCGAGATTGCTGATTTGTACTTGTTAAGGGTACAAATTTGATGGGATTTTTATTTATTTTTTTCTTTTCCAAAGGTGAAGCTGGGGAGTTCTATCCCCAAACTAAACCCTGATGCTTGATCATCGAATCTTTGAGTATCCCAAATTTTCTGGGCCACAGATGGAAAAAAAGGAAAGAGGAAAGTGCAGGCAGCAGGGCTGGGAGTTCCAACGCAGAGATAGGCTCTTGGGACGTAGAATCGGTAGAGAACCTAGAATTTTCAGACCGAAATATTAAGACCCTTAACATATGCTATTTTAGAGCCAGAACACATCAGACCAGAAAAGGACATTAGAACATAGAATATTAAATCTGAAACAAACCTTAAATCAAAGACCATGGAAGCCAAAGAAGAAGAGGATCCTACAATATGGAATATTAGAGCTTAGAACATAGAACTTGGAAGCATGTTGTCTGAAAATCATTTTTCCTCCCAGAGAAGGAAACGGGGTCCAATGCGATTAACTGACTTGCCCAAGATCACAAGGTCTTAGGTAGAGGATGGGCGTGAGGTCAGAGAATCTGGTACCCCAACCCATGCTTTCTGAATCTAGCTAGAGAAGAAATACCGTATTTCCAGGTGTATCAGACATGCCAAGAGTCTCCATTTGCAACAGAAATGTGGGGGCTCTCCTGCCGCGAAGAATCACGGTCCCCAGTCAGTGCAAGCTCTTCTGAAAATGGGGGTCGCTGTGGGCAGTGATGTATTGGCTTATATGTAGAGGCGTGTGTAATCGGTAGGGCTTTTTCCCCCCTCCCCCCTCTGAGGAGGAAGCGGAGGCCGGGGCCGGGGGGCGGAGAAGAGCTCCCCAGATGGAAGCCGCCCAGGAGAGCCCTGCGCCCCCGCCCCCAGGGGCTGTCAACACCGCGGAGCTGACTCTCCTGAGCTGAGCCATAGTGCTGATTATCAGCTGCCGGACAGGGTGCGGCTTATAGCCGGCCGGTGTTCGTCTGGGCAGGTGGGTCCCAGCGCCTATGACCCCACGAGGGAGAAGACCCCAAACCCCAACAGGGCCACGGACAGAGCAAGGAGGTGGTGATGGAGAAGGAGGAAGAGGAGAAGGAGGAGGAGGAAGAGAAGGATGAGGAGGAGGAGGAGGAGGAGGAGGAGGAGGAGGAGGAGAAGGAGGAGGAGGAAGGCTAGGGACTGGGGGGTCGGGCGGGGTTGGATACCGGGACGGGGCGGGCGGATCCCGGGTTCTCTCAGCTTCCCTCTATGGTCAGGGCCCCAGCTGCAGGGATTTCGGGCAAGAGTCCCTCCACGGCGGACGAGCTTTCTGGCTCTGGACTCTTGTCCTTGCGGCGGCCGCCCGGCTAGGTCTCTCTAGATGTCTCCGTTTCTCTACCTGTTAGTATCTCTCTCTCTTCCTGGCTTTAGTATCTCTGCCCCTGGGTGTTTCTGCATTTCATATTTTGATTTCGTCTCTGGTTCTGATGAGTACTGCTGTCGGTGTCCGTCCCCATCTCTGTGTGCCTGGTTTTCAGTCTCTGTCGTTCGTATCTCCGTGTGCGTCTCTGCCTCTCTGTGTGTCCGTTTCCATCCCTCCTTTCCCCGCTTCTGTCAGTGTTTGTCTCTCTGTATTCTGTGTCTGTTTCCATTTCCTCTCCTCTGTCTCTGCTGCTTCTGGACGCAGAGTCTCTGAGGGTTCAGTCCATCTCCGTCTCTCGCTGTCTCACATCTCTGCCTCTCGCTGTGTCTCACGTCTCTGTCGTTGAGGTTCTCTTTCTGCATCTCGCTTGCTAAGCCCTCACGTCTCTTTCGGCCTCCTTCGATACCCACTTCTCTCTCCAAGTCTGTCTCTCCTCTTTGTTTCTGCTTCTCTGCCTCCGTTGCCACCCTTGATGTTAATCCGTATCTCTCTTCGCCTCCCAGTCTCTGCCGTCCGACTTTGGGCATCCTGTTTCAGTCTCTGCTGTGTCTCTGCTTCTATTTCCATTATTCCGTTGGCTCTACTCTCTCATCTCTATAATTTTGTTTCTGGTGGCCTCCCCCACCCGTAAGTCTCTACCTTTCCCCTATTGCTGTGCTTCTCTTTCTTATGCCTCAGTTTCTCTTGGAGTCTATGCCTCTCTTTAGATTTCAAACTCTTATCTCCGTCCGGAGTTCCACTCTCCCTGTCTCTGCGTCGATTTATTTCTGTCTTCAAGTCATTCTTCGGTCTCTCTCTCTCTCTCTCTCTCTCCTCTCTCTCTCTCTCTCTCTCATTCTCTCTCTCTCTCTCCCTCTGTCTCTTTCTCTGTCTCTCTGTCTCTCTCTCTCTCTCTGTCTGTGTCTGTCTGTCTCTCTCTCTCTTTCTCTCTCTTTGTTTTGTTTTGTTTTCTACAGTCAGCCCTAGTCTTTGAGCACTGGCCACTTTGGCTGAGCCTCTCCCTCAATCCCCTCTGAAAATCTGTCTCTGTTTTAATTTTTCCGCTTCACTATTTCTACCTGGGGTCAAATTTCCGGATTTTTTTCTCTGTGAATCTCTATCTATGATTCTCTCTGTCTCCGTCTCTCTCTGTGTTTCTCCCTCTCTCCCTCTCCCACTTTCCCTCCCTCCCTCTCTGTCTCTCTGTGTCCCTCTTTTTTCTATCTCTTTCCTTTCCCTCCTTCCTTTTTTCCCTCCCCCCCCTCTGTCTGCCTCCTTCCCTCCTCTCTCTATCTGTCCTCTCTCTGTCTGTTCTCTCTCTCTCTCTCTCTCTCTCTCTCTCTCTCTCTCTCTCTCTCCCTCCCTCCCTCCTTTCACTTTTTTTCTCTCTCTCTCCTTTCCTCCTATCTCTCTTTCCCTCCCTCCCTCCTTTCTCCCTCTTCCCCCTCCTCCACCTTCTGTGTCTCCCTACTGTCTATTTCTCCATTTTCATTTCTTGAAATCTGTTTCTACCTCCTCCAGCCTCCTTTTCCAAGGTGAACTGGCTCTGTTCTTCTTTGGGTCTCTTTTTTCTCCTAGAGATCTTTGTCTCTGTTTTGGATTTACTCGTAGAGCATTACTCCTTCTATTTCTAACCATTATCATTCTATCTGCCCTGGATCTCACCAACACCAGCACTTATTCTGTTTTGCCGAGATATCAGGATCTGACTTCCCTCAGTCTCTTCCTCTCCCCTACTCCACATCACTTCTTCTTCTTCCAGGTAGCTTGCCCTCACCTAGTCCTGGAGAGCTTGACTCGCTAGTGGGGGATTTTTTTTTTTTTTGCCAGAGAAGAGTATTGGGTTGTAAACTTCTTCTTCGACGACACTAGCTGGCCCCCTGGCAAGGATCAAGGCCAGGGCCTGGCAGTGCTGCTTCTGGCTGCTGGATCCCCCGAGGCCCAGCCCGAAACTCGGAGTTTGAGTTCCCTTACACTTCGTGCCCCGCCCGCTATCCCTCCCACCCTCCCGGGAGCGGGAGAGAAGGAAGAAAGGGGAGGGACCCTTCTTTGGGGGGGAAGGCTGGTTTCTCCAGGGTCCCGCGGGCGCAATAAAGGCTCCGCTGTAGCCCTGAGCCATAGCCCTAAGCCACGCCTGGCTCTGCTGCGCCGCGGTCCCCCAGCTAGGTACCAGGTTCTGTACCCTCAGACCCCGGCTGATCGCCCTGTGGTGACTTCCCTTTCTCTTCTCCCTCCAGGCGGCCGCCGAGGGCATGGACTACACGTACGACGAGGACCTGGACGAGCTATGCCCGGTGTGCGGAGACAAGGTGTCCGGATACCACTATGGGCTGCTCACCTGCGAGAGCTGTAAGGTGAGCTGCCCCCGCAGAACCACCGCAGGACTGAGAGGGATTTGGATAAACTCGGGGACGTTCTGTCGGGTCATTGACAAGTAGGAAGCTACCACGGACAGCCGAGAAGGGAGGGATGACGGCCAGGCAGCACAGTGACTGAGGAACTCTGTCCAAGGCAGACGAGCTATGGGGAAAGAGACAGTGGAGGACCCTCAGGAAGCAGCAGAAAGGGCAAAGTGCCCCCAGCTAACTGTCCCTCGTGGACTGCAAAAGATGGAGAGGGCTAAACGGGTGCTTGTCCCGCCTGACACAGTGGGTTAGATAGCCAGGATAGCTTGGGCCAGGTCGGAGTCCACCCGAGGGGTTCTGGCCTGGCTAGCCAGGAAAGAAAGAAGTGAAGAGATGCTGACTTGTAATTGGCTGGGGGTTGGGGGGAGAGAAGAGGGAGGTGGAGAAAAGGAAAATGGTTGGAAGGAAGAGTAACCAATGTATGCTCTGACCAGGACAGGACCTCAAGTCCCTAATAGGTTCTCAGGACAAGTGAGACCAAGAGAGAGGGGACAGGGAGAAGTGGGTGTGACTGAACGCAGTAAGGACTGGGATAGACGGAGAGAGAAAGGTGACAGATGTCGGCAGCTCCCTGGTATGAGAACCAAAATTTAAGGGGAACTTGAAGTGTTTGGGGGAGTCACGGAGGTAATGTGGTGGGATAAGGCGAGTAAAGTGGTAGTGGCCCGGGCCTTAACAGCGCAGGAAGCGCTGACTGGACAGCTCCTGCTTCCCATATTCACCTCTCAGAATGAGGCTTTGGGCCGGGACCACAATCTTTTCCAGGCTCCTGCTGTATGGAGCCCCAATTCCATTGCCATTTGAATGGTTGCAAGAATAAGTTCGGGATCGACCAGACACAAGGTCTTCCCTGTCGTGTCTAGTATTCAAGCCAAAGTGGGCACCTGCCCCAATTCAGAGTTTTCTGGAACCTGCGAAGTAAATTAAGGAGAGCCTCTCTCCAATCCCCTTAATTCCAGATAGGAAGGGTCCGGGCTAGCTATGGGTGTCACTGTCCTTCAAGGTCAAAAAGGGATCCCTGGGGACATAGATCCTCTCCCTGTCACACCCTTGTGCCAGCCTCGAACCCAGAATCTTTCCTCCGAGCTGCGTAGAAGCCTTTTCTCTGCCTTCTGGTGCCGATTGCTTGCGGAGCAACTATCTTGACCCAAGCACGCAGCTTCCCTTCTGCATAGCCCCTCTTTGGTCCATACTAGGTATTAGCTCTCTTCCCCGTTCCCACTTCTTAGATCCCTGTTCCGAGTGTCTTCTCACCTATAGTTAAAGCAGTTCCTGGGGAACTCTAAATAAGTTTCCTCACTTTCCTGTTGACCTCTCCCAATCTCGTTATGAAATCTCTTAATTATGGAAAAGCTGTTCTTCATTCTCTTTCTTTATATCTTCTTCCCCAACCTTCCTCCCTCCCATATCCTCCCCTCTTTCCTTTTATATTCTTGCCTCTCTCCCTATCCCTATTCTCGACTTCTTTTCCTTCTCTTCATGTTTTCACAAATTTCTCCCTTTGTCCTTTTCCCATATCCTTTACTCAATCATTTCTCCAGATCCCCTTCCTTTTTCTCATGCCTTCTCCCCTTGTTTTTACTCTCCCAAAGTCCCCTCTCTATTCCCTAAGTCCTCTCTCCTATCCCTAGGTATTCTTCTCTCACATCTTAGTCTCTTCCTTCTCTTTACATCTTCTGGATTCCCATGTACTTTTCCCATTCTCTAAACCTTCTCCCAGCATCATCTTCTCTTCTCCTCTTCTCTCTTCTCTTCTCCTCTCCTCTCCTCCTCTCCTCTTCTATCCTCTCCTTTCCTCTCCTCTTTCTGTCTCTGTCTGTCTCTGACTTTGTGTCTTTGTGTCTGTCTCTTTCTCTTTCTCTTCACCCTCATATATCCTCTTCTCACTCTCTGCATCTTTTCCTTTTCTCGGGATCCTTTCCTCTTATTCTTGGGTTCTCTTCCCTTTCCCACATCTTTTCCCACCTTTTATCCTTTCCCTTTCCCCAGTCTTTTCTTCTCTTCTCTTCTCTCCTCAGTTTCCCAGTTCTGCAGTGCTCTCCTATGTTTCTGCTCCCTTCATGAACTCTTTCCTTTTTTTCATTTCCTATCCCATTTTTCCCAGTCTTCTCCTTACTCTTCCATGTCCTCTTTTATCTCTCAGAATCCTTTCCCCAGGCCTCTTCGTGTAATCTGTCTCTCTTCTTCCCCCCTTATTCTCTCCTCCTCCCACAGCTTCTTCCTTCATCCTCTCCCAGCTGCCTCTCCCTTATGCAGGTGCTTTCTCCCCCTCCTCCCTTATCTGACCTCCCCTCCCAGACTCTCGGGTGCTAACTCACTCCATATCTCCCCGGGACACAGGGGTTCTTTAAGCGCACCGTACAGAATAACAAACACTACACGTGCACCGAGAGCCAGAACTGCAAGATTGACAAGACACAGCGTAAACGATGCCCCTACTGCCGCTTCCAGAAGTGCCTGACTGTGGGGATGCGGCTGGAAGGTGGGTGTGACTCTGGGTCCCAGCCCCAGTCCTAACTCCACGCACATGCCCTAGCCATAGATTCCTCCTCTCCCTTCCTGCTTCCTTCTTCTCCAGCACCAGCTGGTGCCCCACTCTGCAGAGCGTAGAAGGGGAGCAAGAATTGAGTTTATTGTAAAGAGAGAGAAGGGCTAGGAAAGTTGGGGAAGAGAACTGAGGGGATGTAGCCTGATTTAACCAGTGCAATGAGTGGGAGGGCAGGTAGGGTGCTGGGAACCCTGGAGGAGAGGGAACTCAGTAAACAGAGACAGCTTCTGACTGGAATCTACATTATTCTCCTGATGGTTAGCAGTACTGATCCTGATCTCTGGAGATCATAGGTGCATTTTCTGAAATTGGGTTTCATGAACTTGTCAAGTCTGCTAGTGCAGTGACAAAAGTCAGGGAAAATGGGCCAGAAGCCTGGGCTCTAATTCCACTAACTCAATGTGACTTGGACAAGAAATTTGATATTTCCTCTTCTGAAAAAAATGAGAGAGGAACAATTTCAGAATTTCACATTGAAAATTCCTTCCTTGCGATTCTAAAGTCCCTTTTGTTGATTGTCTATAAATCAAGGGACATTGATATCTTAGCCTTTTCCCTTAAGGACTCTTACCCCAGAATGGAAGAAAAAAAGGTGCATTGGAGGATTCAAATTTATGTAGTATTTTAAACATTTCATAGCTATTCTTCCATTATGAGTTTGCAGGGAATGCGAATATCATCCCCATTTTACTGATGAGGAAATGAAGCTCAGAGAAGGAAAATGATTTGTTAAATGTTCATACAAACATACAATATTCATGCAATGTTCATAGCAAAGTGTTGGAGCTGGGAGTAGAATACAGGTCTATTGAATTCAGATCCATCCCTTCTCTCATTATGGCACACTGCCTTTGAGTATGGAAGAAAAATAAGCAAGGCATGCCCTCTGAGATCCAGTCAGTTGT
The DNA here is from genome assembly GCF_016432865.1 of Antechinus flavipes. Taxonomy (NCBI): domain Eukaryota; kingdom Metazoa; phylum Chordata; class Mammalia; order Dasyuromorphia; family Dasyuridae; genus Antechinus; species Antechinus flavipes. Next base: position 467,023,740 of record NC_067399.1, on the reverse strand, counting down.
ATGATAATAGGGCTAGGTTATCCAAATTTTATGATATGTTCAAAGGCACTCTTCTCAGATACTGACATTAGAGACATGTGGTCATGTCACTGGCTCAAAGAAACCCATGTGGTATGGAATTGAAGAGGCTCATTTTGAGAACCGAATAGTTCCATTAAATTGGAAATCCATGGACTTGTCTGTCCAAACACTTTTATTAAGCAACTACTGTGTGCATGACTTTGCACTCATCTCTGCTGAAGGTGATACAAAGATGATTAAATTATCGTATCTTTCCTCAGGGAGTTTGTAGTAGATTTAAGAGACTAAAACAAATAAGGGAAGTATGCAAAAGAACTTGATACGGTGAGGAAAAGAGGTATAAACAAAATACTGTAAGATCGGCTCACTTTTGGTATGATCGGGGAGGAGAGGCAAGGGAAAGAGTCAGGGGGCATTCCATGAAAGAGCTGAGCTGAGCATCTGAGCTGAGCACTGAAGATGCTCCAGAGAGGTGTCTTCAGACAGGCAAGTTGCAGTGCTGACTCCGCTGGTTTTTACTGTGATCCTCTTACCCAGGGGATACAAGAAATGGCACTGGTCCATTTTCAAGCGCCTCTAAATTCCCTTTTCTCCATGGGTGGGGGAAAAGACAGGAAATTCATAACTCAAATCTCAAAGAACAATAGAACACGGAGCTTAGAATTTAGAACATGCATTGTTATGGCTAGAGAAGACCTAAGATCATTAACTGTTAGAACAAAGAACTTGAGAGCTGGAAGGGACCTCAGAAGTTGCCTGGTTGGAGGCAGTGGGATACAATAGAAAGAGTATTACCATTGCAGTAAAAGATGGCACACTGTGTGACTCTGGCCAAATGATTTCATTTCCCTCCACCCTAGTTTCCTCATCTATAAAACTGGAGCGATCATCTCTTCTAGTTTCTAAGATCTTTTATCTTAGAAAGACAATATAATCTTTTCAAGATCACCAAGTGATCTAAGAGTCAGGGCAGGGTTAGGATCCATTTTTTCCTGACTTGCTAGATAGGACTTTCCCCATGGCCACAATATCAACATCAGTACATATATTCCCCAACATAGGCTGGATTCAGGGACCTGGGCAATGCTGTCTCTGAGTCTTAGAAACGGAAGAGGGGAATAGCAGAGGAGATTCTAGAGAAAGGAATTAGCCTCGACCCAAAGCAATGACTGACTGAGGCCTCTATTCATCTTCCTCCTTGGTTCCTTCCCTCCTTCCCTCCCTCCATCTCTCCTTCCCTCTTTCCCTCCCCCTACTTTTCCTGGGCCAAGGGAGGGCTCTGCCTGTTCCCTACAAGGCTCTCAGTCTGTGCTAGGAGATGGTGGGGGAAGGGCACCGAGTAGAGAAGGAGGGAGGGAGGAGGGAAAGCTGTGCTGCAGAGAAGCACCTGTTCCCAGCCAAGTGACACATTCTTGGGTCGTGGGAGGAACATCTGGCTGGGGACTAGGGAGGCCTTCCCGGGGGGAAGGAGCTTCCGGAAGGGCTGGATCCTCAGGCTGCCTCACTCAGGTTTGAACAAAATAGAGATCCATTTATGCATTCATTCAAATAAATGCTGAGCACCTACTGTGTGCCGAGCCCAGGGCTCTTCATTGTAGAAGATACAAAAATAAGTAATCCATTTCCCTGACTACCTTCCAACAAGGAGAAGAAACATGTATACAATACAATATAATATGCATTTATTAAGCACCACCTCCGCTGTGCCGAGTACTGTGCTCAGGGAGATACAAAGTATAGATGGGGGAAATAAAACACGAGCATCCTGGGAGCCCAGAAACTTGATACAGGCAGGATTTTCCTCCCATAGGGCAATAGGGCAGGCTTCTCTCTCCCCTCCTAATAAAAAGATGCTCAGCAGCCCCAGCCCTTTTTGAGAGGGAAAGAGGAGAAGTAGGAGCCTCATTTCCCTATATTCCCTTGTCTGCATTTGCTTAAATCTAGGACACTAGATCAGAGTTGGATTGGACAATTTGAGACCCAGGGCAACAATTTATTTGGAAGGTACAGAGAGTGAAGGGGTTCTCAAACTTAGGCAAAGCCATATTCCTTCGAGTCCCAATTGCAGTGAATTGCCAGTCACCTGCAATAAGATTCAGAAACTAATTGGTAAATGAGTTAGGGTCATTTTTATGGAAGATCCATGATATAACTATGAAAGTATGGCTGGTGAGGCACTCTTCATTTAATTTAATCATAATCAGAGAATGTCAGAGCTAGAAAGGACCTTAGAACATAAATGTCAGAGTTAGCAGGATCCCTAGAATATAGATCAGTGGTTCTCAAACTTTTGTTTTCAGTATCTTTATCCTGTTAAAAATTATTGAGGATTTCTCCAAAGCGTTTTTGTTTATCTGGGTTATATTTATAGACATTTACCAAATTGGAAATAAAAACTATTTTTGAATGTGTAGACCCTCTAAAAGGGTTTCAGAGATCTCTAGGATTCTCTAGACCATACTTTGAGAACTACTGATATAGATTGTTAGACCAAAAATGAGAGAATGTGGGAGTTTAAAGGGACCTCAGAATATAGAATAATAGAAATGTAAGGAATTGTAATTCCATTCTTTTCAACAAACATTAGTTGCCTCCTGTGTACAAAGAATTGTATTAGGGGTTAGAGATACAAAAGGGGGGGAACTCTTTTCTTCAAGAATGTAATCTGTACATAAATGAACATAAAAAAGAAATACAACAACAACAAAACTAATTTGAAGAGAAAGGAAAGTCGGGGGGGGGGGGAAGGGCTGGTGTTGAAGTCTGAGCAAGGCCTTAGTGGAGAAAGTAGGAGCTGAGCTGAGCTGAAGGAAGATGAGGATTCTGACAAGCATATTTGAGGAGGCAGCTGGTAGGCATAAGGGATGGTGTCTGAGAATGCCAGAGGTGAGAGAGGGAATGTCAGGTCTGAGGAATACCTAGGGGTACAGCTTGGCTGGAAAACAGAGCTCACAAAAGGAAACAAGAGCAGGGGATGTTGGAACCACATTCTAGGAGCCTTGAATGCCAAGCTCAGGCATGTGTATTTTATCTTAGAGGCTGCTGGGATCCAAAGAAGTCATTCTGAGCAGAGGAATGACATGGTCAGAACCTGGGATGTTAGCACATAGGATCTTAGAACTGAACACCAAGCTCCCTAGCCAGAATGCTAGGATGGAAAGGACCCTTAGGGTTCGATATTTTCCTTTTTAGATGAGAAACGGAGGCCCCTGGGGAGAAGCGGCCGCCGCAGACCTGGAGCGTCAGGCTTTCACTTATTAGCCCCTAAGAGCCAGGGCTGGGTGGGGGACGGAGACTGAGCCAAGGGGGTCTGGGGGCTTCTCTCGGCTCACTTGACTGCTTGACGAGGTCCCTCTTGCCTTCTGCACAGCTGTTCGGGCAGACCGAATGCGAGGTGGGAGAAACAAGTTTGGTCCCATGTACAAGCGAGACCGTGCCTTAAAACAGCAGAAGAAGGCCCTGATCCGAGCCAATGGATTCAAGCTTGAAACGGGCCCGCCCATGGGACCTCCTCCACAAACTGACTATCCCTTGGCGCCGGCCCTCCACCCGGGGGCCAAGGGCTTGGCCCCCGCCCCGCCTGCAGGGCCGCCTGGTGACTATGAGCGGGGCCCCTACGGTCCGCCGGGGCTGCCCATGGCTGTGCCCACTCACGGCCCTCTGGCGGGCTACCTCTACCCTGCCTTCCCTGGCCGTGCCATCAAGTCAGAGTACCCAGAGCCCTATGCCAGCCCCCATGAGCCGGCCCCGCCCTATGGTTACCCCGAACCCTACCCTAGTGGCCCCAGCCTGCCAGGGGTCCCGGAGCTCATCCTCAAACTGCTTCAGCTGGAGCCTGACGAAGGCCAGCTCAAGGCCCGAATTCTGGCCTGCCTGCAGGAGCCCGCCAAGGGCCGGCCTGACCGGCCCACGCCTTTCGGCCTCATGTGCAAGATGGCGGATCAGACTCTCTTCTCAATTGTTGAATGGGCTCGGAGCTGTGTGGTCTTCAAGGAGCTGGAGGTGAGTGGCCCAGGCCAACAGTCTCCTTATCCCTTCCCTTCTGCTCCCCTTTCCCCCCTTTCTTCTCACCTCTCTCTTTTTCTCTCCCTTGATCCCTCTCCTCCTCTCTCTCTTTTTCCTCAATCCCTTTCTTCCTTTCTGGTAGTTCTCAGGTCAGAAATCTGTGATCCTACTGGGAAAGACAAGTGCGCACTGCATCGTGTGAGGTAGCATGGGAAGAGCATGAATCAGGAGTTGGGTCTGTGTTTCTGATCCTGCTGTTTGCTATTTTATTTGTTGATTTTTCCAGTTAAGTGACTTGCCCAGGGTCTATCTAGTAAGTGTCAAGTGTCTGAGGCTGGGTTTAAAGTCAGCTTCTCCTGACCTCCGGGGCACCTCGATCCCCCTGCTGCTTTTTATCTGGGTGAGCTTATCCAAGTTAAGTCGCTCCTCTGGGCCTCAGGTCCTGCCTGCATCCTCCAGCTGGCAAATGGCAGGTGTGAACCTGAGTACCTCCAAGGTCCCTTCCTGTGCTCCTATGACATGACAGAGAAAAGAGCCAATCAGATCTCTGTTCCCATTCCTGTTTCTCTTTGATTTCTTCCCTCCAGCTCTCTCTGGGATTGTGCCCTCTCCCTTCTCTTATCTTCCTCTCTTTAGCGTAGCTGGAAGGGACTTAGGAACTCAGGATCCTCATTTTCAGAGATGGAAACTGAGACCATAGGGGTTAAGTGACTTGTGCAATCAGACAGCAATTAGCAGTAGTCAGTCAGTCTTTGTTTGCTCTTTCCACTATTCCTAGTTCTCTCTTTCTTTCCCTCCCCTTGCCTTCTTCCCCTTCTCTCTTTCCATCTCCTCTGTGCCTCCTGCTCTTCCTATTTTTATTTCTCCTTCCCTCTTTGATTTATTTAAATTCAAAAATTGAAGCAGAAAGTCTCAACTGTCCTCCAATCCAATGGCTATTCTATCTCTGTTGTTTTCTGTGTATCTTTGTGATATATACTGTGGTGAGAAGAGGAATGAATTGGGAGTATTTGGGAGACCAGGTCTCCAATCTGACTCTGCCATTCATTCATTATGTCCTGTTAAATGAGTCACTATCTTTGGGCCTCAGTTTCCTCATCTGTAAAATGAGAGCTTTGGATGAGATGCCTCCCGAGATGGTGCTCAGATATATGGTCTCTTGGATCTCTGCTATCTGGGATTCTCTGATGGAAGAGGTGGAATCGATTCAGAGGTTTCCCCTTTACGCAGCTTCTCGGAACACTGTAAATGCCAGGATAGGGTCCTGATCCTTTGGTCTTCTGCGCTTATGGAAAGGGATTATAATATTGTGTATTCTTCTGCCTGCCTGGCTTTGCCCAGAGCTGGAAAACAGAACAGGAAACAATAAGGTTTTCAAATTTTGCCTGTTTCTGCTGTACAAAGTGGGAAATTCACTTATGGACCATCAAGTATGGCTGGTATTCGGGTTTCTAGGTTGAACCCTTTCCACATATTCTGATCTTTGGGAGATACTCTTAGGAGAAGGAGATTATTGGTGCCATGCAAAGATTTGGAGGGAATTAATCTAATTCATTGTCTCTGACTCTTTATTATTATGTGGGCATGACTGAGTTCTTTTTATAAAAATTAAATTTATTTTTCCATGTAAAAATCTATTTTCTCTTTCCTAATGCCCCACACCAATTGAAAAAGAAAAAAAAACTTTGCATAGATAAGCAAAACAAGTTACTATGTTGGCCATATCAAAAATTATACATAGGGGCAGGTAGTTGGTGCAGTGGATAGAGCACCAGCCCTGAAGTCAGGAGGACCTGAGTTCAAATCTAATCTCAGACACTTAACACTTCCTGGCTGTGTGACCCTGGGCAAGTCACTTAACCCCAATTGCCTCAGCAAAAAGAAAAGGCAACAAAAATCTATACATATATAATTGTGTGTATATACATGGCTACATCCCCACACTGGCTATATCCAACACACATGTACACATATATGTTTGGCATGTGCATATACACATGTCTATCTATAGATGTATTATTCTGCATACATACACATGTTTATATATGCACAAACATGTTGTTATTATTGTATGTTTTCTATATGCATACACATAATATGTGTGTTACTGTATATTGTTCCACTGGTTCTGCTCTCTTCACTCTGCCTACAATTCATTCAAATCTTCCCCAGGTTTCTCTGATGCTTAGTTCTTGAAGGCCGTGTTTAGGTGAGCTCTGACTAATCCCGCTAACCCAAAAGGCCTGGGACTTGTTGATGGGCTGTGCGTCTGAGCCAGGACCAGCCTCACTGAGGATGGGACAGATAAGCTGACTTCATGTAGATGAATTTTCTGGCCTCAGCAATTCTCTCAGTTCTCTAGATAGGTTTATCTAGGCCCAGAAGGTTAGTGAGCTGGTGGAGAGTCATCGTGGCCCGGTGGGAAAGTCATTGCCTCCGGAGTCAGAGAAGCCGGGTTCAAGTCCCCCCTCTGACAGGGTGGGAGGATCGCTCAGAATGGCAGCTCTTCCTTCTCTAGGATGAAGGCTGGGATCAGATGACCTGCTTTTATCTCTGTGATCCTATGAATTCCGAGAGAAATGAGCTTTTGATGTGTTAAGGAACAGGAATGAGGAGAAGAGAATAGTTGGGATCTTCCTACTGATAGAGTTTCTGGCAAAGGCAGCCTGGCCTCTGCCTCACAGTGCTCCCCCAACTCCTGGGCTGGTTCCCTTCCATCCTCTGTCCCTCAGCCTGAGATAAGAAGGGAGGCAACAGAGACAGCCGAGACACAATAAAGAACTTCCCCGGAGATGGAGCGGGCCTTCTCAGGGGCGGTGGGAGCTCACGCCTCCACCACTGAGGGACAGGGATATGAACTCCGAGAGGGCACTCGTGGGTCTCGCCCTCTCAGGTCCCCTGTCCTCGGTGGGGCCCGGGTGGGCGGCCCGGCTGCCAGAGACTCAGGCTCGGCTGGCTTCAGGACGTCGGGGGGAGGCGTCCCCGTGGGCAGGCGCTGTTTGTCTCAGGCCTATCAGTGTTTGCCCTTCACTCCAGCCGGGACATTGTTGTGCCTGGACTGGGACTGTAAACAGTGGGGCCAAAGTGGGCTCTGGGGCTGGCGCAGCTTAGGCTGGCGCTTGTTGGTGCTGTAGGCGAGAGAGCCCCACAGCCGGACAAGGGGGCACAGCTGGGTGTCCCACAGAGGGCTCTCGAGAGCGGCTGGGCTCTTGGGTGGGGGCGAGGACCAGGGGAGGGTCTTAGGTACCTGACTCCAGAGGGTGCATCCTGGGAGAAAGAAGGCTGGGGGGGACGGAGGGCGCTCTGTGTCTCGCTCTCTCGGGGGCCGCCAGATGTCCCCGGAGCTCCTGGAGCCCATGGGCAGGAACCGTGCCTGCCAGGATAAGTCACACTTCATAGCTGGAAGTGAATGTGGAGCTTGGGGAAGCGAGGTGTAACGTGGGGGCAACTTAGCTAGGAAACATGGACTCCAGGGGAGGTAAACATCTCTCCCGCGGAGGAGCTTGGTCCTTTCCCATGCCCAGGCCGCATGGAGGCATCTGGAGGGCAGCAGAGGAGGCAGACCCTGGACTTCAGGGCAGGGTGGCTGCTGAGGTGCCATCCCCACCAGCCCTTCCCATCCGGGGCTTTCTCACTTTGGTGAGTGTTTTTTCCTCTTCTACTGACTGGGCCTTCCTGCTTCCTGTCTCCCTTTGCCAGGGTCAGCATTTACCCCAAGAAACACCATTCAGAGCATTCTACAATATTCTTAAAACCTCACTAGCGCCCCACACCACTGGACACCACTCATAGTGTAGGACAGGGATGTTAAAATAGCTGTGCAGCTAAGTCCCCTCTGGCCCCCAGAACCTTCTCCCAGCTTGGGCCACATGCGCGTTCTTTCCAGCCGGGACCTGGTGGGGCTAAGCAGCCCAGGAAGCAGAGGCTTCATGAGGGCGGGGGCAGCTGGAAGGTCCTGCCCATTCCTTAATTGGCAAAGCATCTCAGACCCCAGCCTTCACTCCCTTATAGGAGGATCTGGCTAATCTACTCCCCCGAGCATCTGTTGCACAGGTAACTTCCAAAAAGAGAGAGAACTTTAACCGCCAGAGCTGACAGGGACTTCAGAGAAAGGAGGTTAGGCCCTAGAATGTTAGTAGTAGAAAGAGCCTTAGAACGTAGTAGTAAAAAAAAAATTTGGGCTGTAGAACATAAAATCTCAGAGCTGCACCGAGCCTCTGCTAGCTGACAGGTGAAAGCTGATTCCCCTAAAGTTCTTGGGAGTGAATTCATTCTAACTTCTTATTTTCAGACAGCCTGTCCACTACTGTTGTACCTACTGCCCACGAGAGTTACAACCAGTCTCCTCCCTGCCCCGACCCTGCCCAAACCCTGTGTTATTCTGAAAGCTGAAGAAGAAGGGGCGGGGGTTGAAAAGAGAGCAGGGGAGGACCATGGGAGGAGGGTTATGGCTAATAGCCCCTTTTGACATCAGTTCACACTCCACGTCTGGCCTTTGAAGCCCCCCGGAGCCACGATTGGCAACAGATTTAACTCCCCAGATATATGGTTTCATTTAAGGGGCAGTAATTCTGTCAGTCTGTCTCTGACAAATGAGCCCCCTGCCTGCCACTCTGTAGGGCCAGCCGGGAGCATGTCAACCACCCGAGAATTACAGACCCGAGCTGGCCTTCGGCAAGGAGACTAATCAGAGCATGGAGGGTGCAGGGGGCTCGGGGGGCTGGTCTGCTGTGAGAGGCCCTCGGCAGGCCAGGGGTGGGGGCGACGGGAGCGAGGTCAGCGTGACATCCATAAATACCCTTCTGGAACGAGACGGGATGAGATGTGTCAAGGTGCAGGGAAAGATTTGCAGCCTCCCCTAGTCCAGGGAGGAGGACTTGTAGGCTGTAGGGAGTGGGGCTGGCCCAGGGGAGTGGTGGCCAACTTTGTCCTAAGGGCTATAAATTTCTATTTTTATATACATTTTGGGGGAGGGAAGGGCATGTACACAGGGGGAAGGATGGACAGGAAAATAACCTTTAACTTGAGCTTCATGAAGGTTAAACCAATTGCCTCTGGTTAAATGAGGGTCCCAGTCACCTGCCTTCCAAAAGACTCACAGAATCATATGATGCTTGGACAGGGACTGCCTAGAACATAGAATGTCAGAACTGGAAGGGACTGAAGAACATAGATGTGAAAGCTTGGAGGAGGGCACTTAGAGATGATCTGTTCTACATTTATAGAATGAGGATACCAGTCCAGTGAAGGCAGTGACTCGGCCAAAGTCTCTGTAAATCAATGATGGAGACAGGACTAGAGTCAGGGAAGCCATCAGGATGACTGGATTCTTCAGTTTTCAGTGTGAGCGTTTACAACTCAGAAGTCAGCAAATACTGACAAATCAGGGCTTGATTTATGATTTTGTTGACTGTCTAGACTTAAGAAAGTGGTCGGGAAAATATGAATAATGCAGTAGACTAAACTATAATGTGTCTTGCACACCCAGACCCTAACCTTTCCTAGCACATTCCTGACTAGATATCATGTCTTTTGATTCCCAGGTTGATGGTCTTTTCCATTTCATGCTGTGCTGATTGACTGAAAGTTCCATTGATCCATTTCTTAACTAAGCATAGAGATGAGTTGAAACTGAAGCAAGAAGGAGAGAATGAAATAGGCTCCCATTGCAGTCCAAGGAATTTGTAGGAATAAGTCAGTCACTACAAGCATTCTTATAATGAATTGGGTTAGGGCTACTCTGCCTTTTTCATTAGACTGAGAGACAGGAGACCCAGGTTCAAGTTTAGCAGTGTGACCTTAGGGAACTGACCTTTTCTGGACCTCAATTTCTTTATCTTTAAAATGGGGATAGTCATCCTTCCACTGTTTCCCTCATAAGGTTGTTGTGGCGAAGATGTCTATTATTAATTATATAGTAGTACCTCTCCCAAGTATAGTTTTGTTCTGTTCTCAGAGCCACTTTGTGTGGGAGACAAGGATTAGTATCCTCATTTTATTAAAAAAAATTGAGGCCCAAAAAGAGAAACAATTTCTAGGATTCATGGCAGAGCTGGAATAGAACCCAGTTCTCCAGATTCCTATCCCCAGACTGTCCTAAGCTAAGGAGGGATGGAAGGAGAGGCAGAGTTTAGGGTGAATAAGGCTGGAGTTGGCTTTTGCCAGCACTGCTCTCTAGGATAGAAGTTTATATGCAGTAGCTGTTCTGGGGTTTCCGCATCCCTGGGTCACAGTGACCCTTTTCCCCTCTCCTGGCTTCAGGAGATCTTTTTATCTCTCATCTCATTCAGCTCCAGCACTAATAGCCCTGGGGATGGAGGCTCCCTCTCTGTCTCTAGAGCCCTGGCTCCCACAATTCACCAGGTAAGACCTCCATAGCATCATTCCTTCAACAGGAATGATAGCCAATGGTCCCCTGCTTTAGGCTCTGTTTAGTGTCCTGTTCAATTGTTAGAGCTGGACAGTTGAAGGGAAGGGAGAGGAAAAACAGAGAATGAAGAGAAGGAGCATGAGAGAGTGAGGGAGGGCACACTGTTCCCCCTGCTTAGTGCTAAGCTTCCAGGCTCTTGACTGGCAGGTGGATGGTCTGCTAGCCAATCTTATTAAACATAAAGGACTTGGGGGCAGCTAGGTGGTACAGTGGATAGAGCACCAGTCCTGAAGTCAGGAGGACCTGAGTTCAAATCTGACCTCAGACACTTAACACTTCCTAGCTGTGTGACCCTGGGCAAGTCACTCAACCCCAATTGCCTCAGTAAAAAAACAAAAAAACAAAAAAACATAAGGGACTTAGCCACCACCAGGTGGCCATTCATGCACTGAAAAGCAGAGCTAATTCATTATGTGACCTTGGATTGGTCCCTTCCTCTGAGCCTCCATTCTTCATCTATAATATGAGGGACTGGAATCAGATCATCTCCCACGCTGTCTTCAACACTAATCTCTTATAGCCCATGTTCTTATTTTCTGAGGTCCCTTTCATCTCTAACATTCTATGTTCTGACTTGTTATTGTTCTGAGATCCTCCGATGTTAATATTCTATATTCTCAAAGCTGTCCTGACCCTAACATTTCATGCTCCGAAGTCCCTTCCAGTTCTGACAAACATTCTATGCTATAACGGCTGGGAATGAGGAGGAGTCACCATTGAGGGGGCTTCGATTGTGAACCTGAGGGGTTCACAATTACAAGTTAAGAGGGATATTGAACCCAGGTCTTTTGCTCCTGGGTCTGGTCTTCCTTCCACTACATTACAATCACCACTACACTTGGTACCTCCCCTGCAGGTTCTGGGGATACTCGCAGCTTGTGCTTAGCTGACCAATTGGTTGTCTCTGTGTCTCTGTGACAGGTGGCCGATCAGATGAAACTTCTGCAGAATTGCTGGAGTGAACTGCTTGTCTTCGATCACATCTATAGACAGATTCAACATGGGAAGGAGGGGAGCATTTTGCTGGTCACTGGCCAGGAGGTACCACTTTTTCTTCTTTCTCATTCACCCTCTCTTATAATCTCCACCTTCCTTCTCTCTCCCCCTATTCCTGGCAATACTTTGGGACCTGCCATTCTCTAGGCTTTGTATTCTAGATATGAAGTTCTAAAGGATGAGATTCCAAAAAGGAACAGAATTTTTTTTTCTCTTCTCTGTTCTACTCAATTTTTTTGTTTTTGTTTTTTTTACAATTCCCCTGTTTGAAATAATTGAGGTATAGCCCTTCTATATGCCTCTACTTTTACATATTCCCTTTTTTCCCCTTTAGCAACCAGAGAGTTCAGGTTTCTCAATAAAATTTTCAATGTGATATATTATTATTAAATATTAATTAATCATATATTCACATGATTACTTATAATTATTAATTTATAATAATATTAATATATTATTTTGTTTTTCCAAAGCATTTGAGATTTGTGTGGGTTGTGCAGGAATTGCTAGCCTCATTTTACAGATGAGGAAAGTAAAGCATGAGCAAAGGAAATGACAGTTAATTATCTATTAATGAAGGGAAGAATGGAACCTAGATCTGTTGACTTAAAGTCTGGGGCTCTTTCCATAGCACTGAAAATAAAGACACAAAAGTGGTTAACTGCCAAGTGGCAATATCACAACAGATCACACAACATAGATGGTTGCAGTATGGAGTCTCAGAGCTGGAAAAAGTTTTTGAGGATGTCTAGTCCAATCTCTATTCCACAAATGAATCCCTTTAATGCTATGATCCAGAACTTGCCACGTGGTCTTCACGGGAACACATCTAGTGAGAGAGCTTTACATTCAAAGAGAGTCTGGGGTCCTTCTCACCAGCCCCTCACCACCTCCTAATTTAAAATCTTAGACATGACTGTTTCAGAGATGGAGTCTTGACCCTCTCCAGCATCATTTATCTCCCAATTTGGAGGCTTGACTTGGAAAAAAATGAGAAAGGAAAATAAGTGTATAGTGTGTGTGTGTGTGTGTGTGTGTGTGTGTGTGTTTAATTATAGTACCACAGGGCAGCTAGATGGCTCAGTGGATGGAGCACTGGACCTGGAGTCAGAGACACTTAGGATCTGTATGACCCTGGACAAGTCACTTAACTCCTGGGTTTTGTTTTTGTTTTTTGGCGGCAGCTAGGTAGCTCAGTGGATAGAATGCTAGATCTGGAGTCGGAGAGATCTGAGTTCAAATCTCAGTCAGTGACTTGACCTCTATTTGTCTTAATTCATTGGAGACAAACCACTATGTTTGCCAAGAAAAGTCCATATCATGATGTGATCCAACAAATTCTGACAAAGCTAAACAATAACAAATTATAGATTTAGAACTGGAATAATGGCTCTTAAAGGTCATCCAGTACAGCTCCCTCATTTTACAGATGAAGAAACTGAGGTCCAGAGAGGGAAGTGATTTGCGCAAAGATCACACAGCGAGGGAAGTAAGTTGATGAGTCGAGATTTGAACTCAGGGCTGCTCTCCTATCCAACGTAATTTCCAGTGCGTTGGGGAGAGCTCTCTGTCTGAGATTCATAGTGTGAGTTTGTAGGTGTGTCCGTGGCCAGGAAGGCCCTGCGGCTCCGAGGGGGTCCTCGGACATGGATCCACCGTGTGCGCCGGGGTGCCCGGGCCGTGAGTGTGGGCACGTGCCCTGCCGCTGGTCGGGGAGCGGGCACGCGGCGCCGAGGGGTGAGCACACGCGTGGGTCGGCGTGAGCCCGTGAGCCTTCTGGTAGGCTTGTGTTGGAAGGAGCAGAGAGCTGCGGGCTGCTGACCCTGTTCAGGGAGCTCAGTCTGAGCCCGGCTCCCATTCACCAGGTACAATGATGCACAAACAACAGCAAACGGCGGCTCAGGGCTCTTTGTGCCTGGAGGGCCCTTCAGAAACTGGCAGTGTCAGCTCTGGGTACAGCCACTGCCGCTTTGGCTCCTGCCTGCCTCCGCGGCCGGGGCTGTGGCGGCAAAGCGAGGGCGGGAGGCGAGGGATCCGGGGGAGAAGACCCAGACCCAGAGCTGCCGCTTCCCGGGGCCACTCACCCCTCGGGGCCTCAGTTTCCCCATCTCTAAAATTAGAGTGCTTAGATTCGATCTGCAGCTTTCCAACGCTGTGGTCTCACAGCGCCTTCAGAGTCTTCAAAAACTGAAGAGCTTTTGTTTATGTGAGATACATCTGTCAATATTTGTTATATTAAAATGAAGATTGGCATTTTTAGTAGTAGTATTATAAATGTAATTTTGACAGCATAGACCACCCTCCCTGAAAAGGTCTCAAGGACTGGTGGTAAGCATTTCTCTCCGCTTCTTCGCCCATCAGCTCCTCTCTTTCCATATTTCTCTGGGCTCAGCAAGGTTCTGTATCCTGGAGACCCAGCTCCATTACTGACTTGCTGTGTGATGGGGAGAGCCATTTTCCATTTCTATGTAATATGATGTGTAATATGTAATTTCTATATAATATGATGTCACGGAACTAGGTGGGACAATCCAGGTATTCTGGATTCAGATTCTGGGAGGACCCTGGGAAAGAAAGATAAACTGAGGAAAGAAAAGGTGGGATTGAGGAAGAGAAATGCTCTACTTCTTTATCCCTCCATCCCAAAGATGGGAGATGTTGCCCTGAACCTTAGGGACAAGGAGTTCAGAACTTCAAAATGTCAAGATTCCCTGCTGGGAGAAAGGGGATGGAGAGGGGCTGTCCTGGTCCCTTGTAGAACTGGATAGACTGAATATGGTGGTAACAGTACAGAATTGTTTCCTGGACCTCCTGATTTCTGGCTTCTGGACCTGGTCCATAAACTATGAGGACCTGGAAATGCTCACAGGTCTGCCATTAACCTACTGTATGACTTTAGATAAGAAACTCAGTTTACATATTTGTAAATTGAGGATGTGGAAATAAATGATCTCTAAGGTCCTTTCTCACACTAACATTCTATATTCAGTCCTAACATTCTGTGTTCTGAGTTCTCCCCTAATATTTTATATTTTAATGATCCCTGACAGTTTGTGTTCTTTCTGTGGTCTAACATTCTATATTATGGCTCCTTCTAGCTCAAGCATACTGCATTCTTTTAAAAATAGATTTTTTATTGAGATCTTTTATCTTTTTTTCATTTTCATTTCTGAATATTCCTACCTCCTCTATTCTGTGAGCCTTCCCTTGTAACAAAGAAGAAAGAAGAAAGAGGGGGAAAAGTCAGTTCAGTCAAATTAACCCACATAGACAGTCTGATAGTCTACACTCAGAGTCAACTCAGCTCTGCAAGGAAGGGGGAAAATGCATTATTTCATTTCTTTTTCCATGACATGCTTGGATATTATGATTACATGGCGTTCTGTTTTGTTTTCATCAAGCATTCTGTATTCTCAGAGCCCTTCCATCTCTAACAGTCATGTTCTTGGGTTCCTTGGAGCCCTAACATTCTATTACTTGACATACTATGCCTCTGCTCAAACACTATATTTTAAGGTCCTTTCCAAGTCAGGAATTTGATGTTCTAAAATCTCCAGATTTCATTTTTGGAGGGAATGTGAATCTATGATTACATTGGTGAAGGGAATTCTGGATAAAGAAACATCCTTTACCAGTTCAGAAAAGCAGCTGTTCTGTAACTTAGGAGCTTTTTTTTCTCCTTCAATTGTATTTTGTTTTTCCAATTACATGTAAAGACAATTTTCAACATTCATTTTTGTAAGATTTTGAGTTTCAAATGTTTTCTCCCTCTTCTTCCCTTTCTCTCAGACAATAAGCAATCTGATATATGTATACTCATTTAAAACATATTTCCATATTAGTCATGCTGTGAAAGAAAAATCAGAACAAAAGGGAAAAACCACAAGAAAGAAAAAGCAAACAAAAAAGGTGAAAATAGTATGCTTCAATCTGCATTCAGAGGTCTCTCTCTAGATGTGGATGACATTTTCCTCCCAAGTCTATTGGAATTGTCTTGGATCACTGCACTGCTGAAGATCATCACACAATCTTGCTGTGTAACTTAGAATCTTAGATCTGCCTAGAGGTCCAAGAAACAGTGATTCAATGACATCCAGAGTCATGCAGCTAGTGTGGTCAGAGACGGAACCCAAACCCAGATGCTTCTGACTCCGAGGCCAGGTTTCTATACATATTACACTGCTGCCTCTTGCCCTTCTCTCCCAGATCTAATATCCAGAAAACTTTTGAATGATTTCAAATGAAATTAGTCAGTGGATAAAATTGAGGTACAAATTCTCTTTCCCTGCTCTCCCAGCCCAGGCCGGGACAATGTTTGTGTCTTGTCCAGGGACCATAGTTTCTAGAGGGGGTTGTGTGTCCATAGTGGGATGTAGGTGTAATTGGGTTGATGACTTTTTTTAAGTCACCACGAGAAAAAGAGAATTAGACCCTCTTGAATAGGTGTGGTGGTCTCTGTTGCAAATATTCCTCTTCAGATCACAGATTCAGAGCCAGACAAGATCAGACCGTAGAGGGAATCTAGCCCATTTTGTAGATGAGACCCAAAGGAAAAACTGACATACCTTGTTCTTTTAGCCAGGTCTCTCCCTCAAAATGCAGAATCTTTTTTTTTTTAATCACATCACATCATCCAGTCTCCCCCTCTAGTTTGGGTAAAAGGCCCTGGTGGCTTCTTTCTGATCCTGAGTCCTATTTCCTCTTACTCCAGGTAGACTTATCAACAGTGGCAGCCCAGGCTGGGTCTCTTCTCCATAGCCTAGTTCTCCGGGCCCAGGAGCTTGTACAGCAGCTACACTCTCTACAAGTCGACAGGCAGGAATTTGTCTGCTTGAAGTTCCTCATCCTCTTCAGCCTTGGTGAGTGTGCAGCTGGGTGGGAGATGGGTATGGATGGGACCAGAGTACTGGATGGAGATGGGAAAGGGGGGGGTGGTGTTGAGCAATGTGATTTGGAGTCAGAAGACCGAGATTTTAATCAGAGTTATTGTGACCTTGAATGTATTATTATTAACTCATTTGATACTCAGTTTTCTCCTCTGTATTACAAGGGAATTAGACTTGATAATCTCTTAGATCCCTTCCACTCTAAAATTTTTTATTCTAGGAGTTCTTCTAGTTCAAACATTCTGATTTTTGTTCAATCATCCTACATCCTGAGATTCCTTCTAATGCTGGCATTCTCTTATTTAAAGTGCCTTCCAGCTCTAATATTTCATGTTTCTTTGATATTGGAAAACTATTTCCTTCCTCCGTCCCCCCACACTGGGGGAAACATGGTTCACAGAAAAACCTCAGCCATTTGGTTTCTTCTGGAGGAGTCAGGCAGGCATCTATCAGGCCTGTCAATCAACCCTTCACAATGAGGTCTAGTTGTTTACCTTATATCCAGAGCAATTTAGCAAGGATACACAGATGGTCTCAGCACAGGCTACACTAAAGACATCTATCTCACCCCCTCCTCTCACTCCCTCAGCCCGTACACCCTCCAAGTGATAGGGGGTTAGTCCGATATTCATAAGCCTTGGCTGGGGGCCCAATCTGGCTCTGCCATATTCCAAAGGCCAGTGGGCTAACATAATAGCCACCTCCTAGTTGCAGAATGTCAAGTATTCTGGAGGGAGTTTGGAGATTTTGCTATGGATATCAAGATTTGAGTTGGGCAGGAAGATTCATTCATTGATTCATCCATTCAACAAACATTTATTAAGTAACACTGAGCAGAACCCCACACCCAGGGCTGGGAAAGATGCAAAATCTAGAGACTAGATTCCTGCCTTTTTACCATCAAGCAGGAAAATAAGATCCAGATTATCTCCAGTGTACAACATTATACGACAAATACATTGCAGTATTAGAAAACAGGGTAATATGAAAGATTATCACCAAACTGGGAAGGGGAGGGGGGGGAGTGGAGACCAGAAGAGAAGGCTTCTGGGAGAAGTTGGTGCTGAACTGGCTTTCAAAGGCTAGGTGGGAAGTCTTCTGGAGAAGGGGGGAGGGAGGACTGAAGCATGGAGTGGGGGAAGCGTAGACGTGAGTGCTGAGAGTGGGAGTGCAGAGGAACGGACCTGTCCAGCTTAGTTGGAGGGAAGAGCTTAGAAGAGAAGGTTGGGGGCGGGGTGGGTAAATAGATGATTTTCCCCTCTTAAATGAATAAATTCTGTCTTAACATAGCTATTCCCTATAAAACAAACATACCAACAAATCACAAAGTGAGTTCCCTGAAAAGCAAAACAACACAAAGGGGTGTTTATGATTGATAGCAGTACAATTGTATCCTTTTGTCATTTGCTGTTTGTTTTAAAAAAGGGAATGCTGTGTGCTTTAAATTTGACAAGCCCAGGAAGCAACGGCATCACCCATTGTATTCAGCCGGAGTTTTGCTGTCATTTAATATTGTCTTTTTTGACACAGTGGTAGTCTCATATGAATGTTGTTTCTTCCTCAGCTTTGCTCACTTCTCTTTGTATTACTTCATTCCAGGCTTCCCATATTTTTCTAAAATTTTCATATGTACCTTTCCCAGCCTCCTTTCCCTTTGCTCTTGTTCTTCCCCACCTTTTTAGGAGGAGCCGTCCTTATTTTCTTTGGTGTAAAGAGTACTCAGTGAACTGCCAAGGCTGGTGAACATCTGCCTAATTTAGAGAATTAGATAGTTGCCTGGGGCAGGTAGAGGGTGCTTAGAGTGCCAGAAATCAGAAGGAATGAGTTCTAAACCAGCCTCAAACACTGATCAGCTGTGGGCAAATCCTATAACCTCTCACCCTCTGTTTCACGATCTATAAAATGAGGGTAATAATAGTGTCTACCTCACAGTGTTGTTGTGAGAATCAAATGAGTTAACACATTTGGGTAAAGTGCTTTGCAAACTTTAAAGTAGATAACGTTTATTATTATTATTATTTTATTAATGCCTAGGGTTACATATCCACTACATGTTATATATAGGACTCCAACCCAGTTCTTCCTGACCTCAAAGTTTAGTGATATGCTATTGTTTATTATTGCTTCAAGAACAATAATATCTCATTATATCAACATATCTCAATTTATTTAGCCACTCCCCAGTTGTTGAGTATATAGTTCGTTATCAACTTGTTGCTGTCCAAAATAATACCGCTATAAATATTTTTGTAAAGACTAGTTTTTTCTTCCTGTTTGTGAGCAGTTTGGGGTGGGTTGGGTTATATGTGTGTGATTATGGGCACATTCAATTGCTAATGCTTAGAAAAGATATTTATTATATGAGATTGTTTATAATAGGAATGATTGTGTGTATTTATAATTGGGATGATTTGGGGAGTAAATAATTGGGGAATGATTTGGATGTGGGGCAGATGTGGTGGGGAGGTGATTGAAGGGAGGAGTAAGGTGTTTGGGGGGTAATTGTGGAAAATGGGAGTGAATTGTTGATTTGGAGAAGGTAAGGATTGTTTTCTAAGGATGAAAACCTGGAATAGTAAATTCTATTCTTCCTAAGGAACTATTTCTTATTTTGACATATCCCAAGCTACTAAGTAGGTAGACGTGGTTTTTTAAGAATGAAAACTTGCCGAATGGTGAGTTCTAGTCTTCTTAAGGAACTGTTTCTTACTTTGACATACCCCAAGCTACTAAGTAGTGAGCAGGAAAGAAAGTGCTAAGGGTGGGTGGCATATTGGAAATCATGCTGAACTTGGAATCATCAAAAGATGAAGATAGAAACAACAGTTCTCTTACTGTGTGGCCCTGGACAAGTCATATCTTTTGTCGATATTTTTATCCAAAAAATGGGAGCAATACTACATCTGGTAACTTCCCCATTGGGCTATTGAAGAATCAAATGAAATAATGCCAATGAAGATGATAAGGTCATAGATTTAGAGGTAGAAGGAAATTTGTAGGTTATCTAGTTCAAATTTCTCATTTTACAGATGAGAAATAGGTATTTTGTAAATCATAGAGACAACAATAATGATTTACATTTATATTTTTATTTCACAAAATGCTATATAAATGTGAAAATCTAGTTTAATGAAAAAAACAGTGAATTTATCATTTGAATATCTGACTTGGAATCTCAGTTAAGCTATTTGATCTTGGACCCCCTCTAGGTCTCAGTTTCCTCATCTACAAAATAAGGAATTTTGTTTAGGCTGCTTCTATTTCTAAATCATGTAATCCTAAATTATTATTGTAATTAGCCCCATGCCTAGAATTTCCCTCAATTCCAGAAGTGAATCATATAATTCCCAATCAGAATGGAAACCCCAGAGAGGACACAAAGATTGGAATGGGAGAACTACTCTCAGAGGAGAAGAAAGGGGCAGTGTCTCCTTTCACTGATAATCTCCTTCTTCTCCTTGGTCCAAAAAAGAACTAAGAGCCATGAGCACCTCAGCTGGAGGATGTCTTTAGGTCAGCTTGGGGATACAATCCTGCTTTTCATCCTGGGTGCCGCCTTCTTAGGCTCCTGGCCCAAGACTTCTGTGTTTCTATGATTAGCTCCCTTCTGACCCAGACTAAATATCCCAGAATCAGAGCAGTGACAAAGAAAGCTCCTCCTTGCCCCATCTCTCCAACTCAAATCGTTTCTCTGTCACACCAATCCCCTTTTTCCTTTTTTGGGGTTTATAGTTCTATAACCTGCTTCTCTCCCTCCTTGCCCCCTCCACCTCAACATTTCTGCTCAGACTGATCTGATGATATCTGTGGGAGTCTTAAAGGCCTTTTCCTTCTATCCTCCCACATTAATTCCCTACTTCTGTAACTAGCTCTCATTCCTATAACACTTTATAATTTATTATTAATAGAATTGTCAGCATTTCTATAGCACTTCAAGGCTAGGGGAAAAACCCGTTCCTTCACCACAAGTCTATGAGGTATTTAGAACAATTATCATCCCTATTTTATGGGTGAGAAAACCGAGGTTCAATAAAGTTATATGACTAAGATCACATATCCCTGATCAGCTGGTGAGTGTATTTAACTACTGAATTTAATTTCCTACTACATTAAATAGATAGATAGATAGATAGATAGACCGATCAGCAGGACCTGACCTACAGGAAACTTCAAAATTTGATTAGTCCACTTAATTTTCTTAAGAATTCAGGTACCCTCGTATGTCATATCACCCTTGTCCACTGTGGATAAGTGTATCAGGTCTGGTCAGTTTTGATCTTTGCCTCTAACACATTCTTCCAAAATGGAACCTTAAAATATAGAATTTCAGAGCAGAAAGAGACTATAGAACATGAGAAAGGGAATCTTAGAACAGAGATCTAAGAGATATTAGTCCAAATAATTTTCCATGGGATCATATTGTTTACAACTTGAAAGGGTCCTAGATCATAGGCTAGAAGAAGAAAGACCCTTAGACTACAGGTTCTAAGGTTGAGGAAAGGAAAGGAATTAGATCTATAGAACTAAAAAACTGGAAGGCCATCTCAGAGGCCATTTCTCTCCAACCAACTTATTTTGCAAATACAAAAAACCCTGGGTCGGTTAAATCCAAAATCACAAAGGCAGTAAGCACCAAAGATTGGATTTGAACCTGGATCCTTTAATTCCAGAGTTATGTCTACATTTTACTTTTGCTGCCTCCCTCCTTTTAGCCCAAGGATGAAATCAATCTCTCTCTCTCTCTCTCTCTCTCTCTCTCTCTCTCTCTCTCTCTCTCTCTCTCTCTCTCTCTCTCTCCTTCTTCCCCCTCTTATCTCTGTCCACCCATCCATCCATCCACACATGTATACATGCTGATATATACACACATACATGTATATACATACAGATACATGCACCTATATAATCTATATCTCCTATGAAATCTCCCTTAAATTGTTGACAAAACTAGGATTAGAATCCAGCTCTCTTGATTCCTAGCCCCAACCTTTCTAGCATTCCACACTAAACCCGTCCTTAGCAAACCGTGGGGTGGAGGGTGTTTGGTCTCCTGACCCCCTCCCCCTTTCTCGCCCCCCCCCACTCCGGGTAGCGGAACGGGCTAGTCTCCTGATGAGCAGTTTTGGAGGCCGGTCAGGGGCTGACCTAACTGGCCAGGATGCGCCCAGAGCAAGCAGCACCTCGGGATGCAATCACTTCTCCCTGCCTCCCCCCTCCCCACCACCCCGCAACAGCACAATCGGAGCTTGTCTTCACGCACCGCACGAGGGACAGCCATTTGGTGTCTAAATAGATTTCTCTCCTGAGCAGGTAAAGAGGCTTAATTAAAATTAGGACCCCTCTTCTCAAAATAGCAATATTTATGGAGACGGCCCAGGGTAGCTTTGTTCTACAGAAGGGCTTAATAGAAGCTTAATGGATTGACCTAACATTCGATTTCATGACTCACATTCAGGGAGCTCGGCGGCAGCAGGCGGGGGCCGGGCGGCTTTCAGAGCGCACATTCCCTTAAGCGTTTGCAATTTATCAACAGCTTCTCGCCAACAAAAGGCGTCTTGAATAGCAGGTCCACTTGAGGGTACACACATCATCCCAGAGGCTGGAGATGTGTGAGGGGGGCCATTGTGCCCGACAGCCTTTGCAACTGTTTCCCTGTCTCCCAATGGAGTGAGTCAATGTTATTTGGACAACATTCTTTATTCCACGGAGGAATGAAAGGATTATTCAAATATTCAATTAAACAGTAAAAAAAAAAAGGTTTTTTTTTTTTTTTTTTTTTTTTTTTTTCTTTTCCCCTGAGAACCTCAGGCGAGTTCATCCAGCAGAACTGCCTATTGTCAGGGGATGCTCAAAGGGGGGGCCCTGGGTTTGACATCTATCAATATAACTTCTTTTTCTGCTGCTGACACCCACTGTCATCCTACACAGATAAAGAGTGGTCCCCAAAGGCAGGAAAGGATTGAGGCAGATGCTCAGCTTCCCCACCCCCTCCTTTCCAGGTAGGAGAGGGAGGTCTCTGAAGAGAGAGGAAAAAGAGATGAATGGGGGGGGGGGGAGATTCTGATCATTTGACCCCTTTCAGCCTAAAAAGCAGGGGCTTCCCCCACCTAGATTTTGAGCTGAAACTGAAGGTGGTATTTCTAGGAAAGTGGGGAAAGTGGGAAGAGAGTTGTATTTGACAGACAAGAAGTCAGGTTGAAGTTTCCACATCTCAGTTCATTACTAATAAATATGGCCATAGACAAGTCACTTTCTTGCTCCATGCCTCAGTTTCCTCATTTGTAAATGTCTGGTTGCACTCAGTGATGCCCAAGGTTCCTTCTGGCTCTAAAACTATGATCCTAATATTAAGTTAATTTATATCTCTGGGTCTCACTTTCTCCCACTATAAAATGGATATAGTAGATTCTACCTCAAAGGGTGTGAAAAAGGCATCCTGGAAATAGGACTAATTATTATTATGATCCTGCAAGGCAAAGGAGTGAAGGAATGATGTTCTCCTCTTGCCCCCATGGGCAGATATTTAATAAATAGGTCTGTGTACCATGGTATTCGAATGCTATTTAGCTTAGAAAAAAGAAGACTTAGGGGTAGGGATGGGGATGTGCTTTATGTCTTCAAGTATCCCAAGGGCTGACCTGTGAAAAAGAGGGAAGATTGGTTCTCTGGACCCCCTAGAGAGGGTAGAGTTTAGACTACAGGATAGAAATTGTACAAGTCAGAGGTTCAGGCTGAGACAACATGAACGACTCTCAGTAGGAATGTTGAGGAGGGAATTCTTGCTTCAGGTAAAGACTGAGCTGGATAGCCTTTGGGATCCTCTCCAGCACAAATATTCTAGTTCAGATATTCTCTGATCTTACACTCTTCTAAGATCCCTTCCATCTCTGGTGTTCTATATTCTATTAGTCTTTGGTGTGAGATCATCCCTTCCATCTCAGACATTATGAGGTTTTTTTTCTCTTCTCTCATAGTCTATGTTCTTTTTAAAAATTACTATGGTGATTTTCATTGACAAGTATACATATTACATAAACAAGAACAAAAAATAAAAACAAAGGCAAATAGACTATAACAAAACAAAAAGAATGATTGTAAATGATGGTAAATGTAACTATAAAAAGCCAAAATAATTTTAACAAGGTAGTAACAAAATTGTCCTGTTTGTTTGCATGACCTTTCTGATTCTTTGATATTTATCTGGCTTTTCTTGCTGTTATTATTGTTTTTATTTATATGGAAGTCATTCTGTGTTCTTCCAGTTTTAACGTTACATTTTCTAATACCTATCTGGTTGTAATATTCTGTAATTGTATATTGTAAAGCCACTTCCAGCTGCAATATTCTATATTCTCAGGTCCCTTCTAGCTCTAACATTGTATACTAAGTGGACCTAAAACTCTGATGGTGAAAGATTCTGTACCTTGATGCTCCATTTGAGAGGTTTAGGGGTGGAGTTTAAATTGGCCATAGAAGTTCTGCTCTACCTCCATCAAAGTCTGTGACTGTGTATGAAGGAGCTTCATATGGGAAGGCGTGACTTGTCTCATCTCCTTTAACCCCTGCCCAGCACAGTGTTACCTATCTCACTTAGCTGATGGTCCTAAGTAGTCCCCACCTGTGCCCTTACTTTACAGGACAAATAGTTTTGGAGGAAGAATAGGGAAGGACTTACTCTTATGCCCTGATGACCCCGGGGAATGGACACTCACTGCTGAATGCTCTACCAGCCCATAACATGTTCAATCCTTCTGTGTATGATATTGGTGAGGAAGGGGGGAAAGGCAAATGTGTCCTACTTATCATAGCTTAGTAGAAGGAACATTGTTTCTGAAGTCATAAGACCCGTGTTCCAATTCTGCTCTTGATATCTATCTGTGTAAGCTTGGACAAATTATTTTACCTCCTTGTGTTCCTTCTTAATTCTCTCTCTCTCTCTCCCCCTTCCTCCCCCCTTTTCTACCTCCCTTCCCCCTTCTCTTAACAAAATGACTTGGGGAATTGGATTAGATAGCCTTTAGGGTCCCTTCTAACTTAGATACCAATTGTCCAGGTCACATACAATAATAAGTGGTTTCTCTTGGGCTGTCAGCTGGAGCTTGTGAAGGAGAGAAATGATTACTTCTCTTGAATGGCAGGAGATGGTCTTCTCCCACTGAGGGGTGTGGATAATCAGCACATTTGTATAGGAGAGCTGGAAGAGACCTCAGAGTTCAGCTGAGAGGGCACAGCATCCCCTAATTTTAAGAATGAGGAATTTAGTCTCAGAGAGGAGAAAACTTGTCTAAGCTCTTTAGAAGTGCTACAGTTTGAACCCAAGTTCAAGACTCTACAGCACCAAACTGCCTCCTCCCAAATCCTCTTTTCAGGGTTTTGTCACTCTTGTTTGTTCCCCACTTTCTTCAAGGAATAGTAAATTTCTTCAAGATCATCTAGATCAAGCTGATGTTGTGAAGTCCCCCATGGGGGATGCACTATTAGGGGAGGCCACCTCAGCCCTAATATAGCTGTCCCTCCTGAGAGTCCTTCTAGGACCAGGAACCTTCTCTGATATGACCTTAGAGAAAAGAAAGAAAACAAACATTAATTAACCAACTATTATGTACCAGACTAATGCTAAATGCTTTACAGATATCACCTCATTTGAATTTCATAGCAGCTCTGGAAGGAGATGCTATTATCCCCATTTTACAGTAGAAGAAACTGAGGCAGACAGAGATTAAGTAACTTGTGCAGAGTCACATAGCTAGTGAATATCTAACGTTGGATTTGAAGTCCAGTTTTCTTGACTTCAGGTCCTGTGCTCTCCCTCTTAGATTAGTCTCTCCCACTCTCTGCACCTTACTCCAGTTCTTGGAATATAGGAAAAATAAGGCTGAAGTTAAAGGGCCTGGGTTCCAATTTGACCCCTGCTGCTGACTCATTGGGTGACCCTGAATTAGCTACCTCCCTAGTCCTTTGATATTTCCCATGGAAAATGAGCAAGTAGACTTATGAGTGGCAGCTGAGTAGGGAAAAAAAGTGGGTTTCAAATTATGGGTTGAATTCAAACCATAATTTGAATCCTGGCTCTGACATTCACCAGCTATGTGACCATGTTTCTCCTTTTGTCAAAGAGAGATCAGACACATCTTACAGAGTTGTGAGCAAAGTCCTTTGAAAATTTCCAAGTGTTGTAGAAATGTATGTTGTTATCATAAGGTATCCTTCAATTTAGAGTGAAAAGGGACTTTGAAAATCACGTCACTCTATTTCTCATTTTACTGATGAAGAAAGGTTCAGGAAGGGGAAGGAGCTTGCCCCAAAGCTGTACAGGTTGTGAGTAGCTATAATATGATTAAATAATATTTCTGTACTACCCGATTATTTATATAATTTTGATGTTTATATTAGGTATGATTGTTTTATTTGTATATATTTATATTAAATTGAGCTAATAATTTTTATACCATAAAATTACTTATTATACCAAATACTCCAAAGCTTGATGATTTTATCAGTGTAGACATGCCCTCCATCTCCTCAGATTGTGAGCCCTCTGTTACTTGGCAGGTGGTTCTAAGAGTTTCTGTGGCTGTGAAATTGATTATTCTGGTGGTCAACTTTGTAATGACCCTCTTCATTCTTAGCTAGGCTGGTCATCCCACAGCAGACGTAAAGTCTGTCACTGTTCCCAGTTGGGATCCTTCCAGTTTTGTAGAACCTGCCAGTCAATCAATCAATCAATCTAGAATCAATTGAGCACCTCCTTGGTACTAAGCACTGGGCCTCTCAGGGTTGCTGTCAGGATCAAATAAGGTAATATTTGTAAAGCATTTAGCCACATGCCTGCCACATAATCATTGCTTAACAAATGTTTATTTTCTTCCTTTATTCCAAGGTCACAGTCAGAAAAGGCTCTTGGCCCTAGAAGGGGTCAGAGCTGGTAGATCTATTAGAGTTGGGGTGCCTCCCCAAAGGAGCACCTCCCCCAAGGCTCAAGATCCCCAAGGATCTTGAGGAAATTTACTGTTCCCTAAAGAAGTAAGGAGCGCACAGGATTAATAAAATCCCGAAATATGAAAAAAGGACCCAGAGAAGCAAATTAAATGGTTATTACCCACAAGGAGCTTGTATTTCATCATAAAAGACAATGTGTGTGTGTGTGTACAAAAACAAGCAAAAATTCAAGGTAATGGGGAGGAGATACTAGTCCCTGGGGGATCAGTAAAGTTCTTCCTGTAGGAAGTGGAACTTGAGCTGAGCTTTGGAGGAAACTAAGAATTTCCTGAAGAAGGAATACATTCTAAGCATGGAGATGGAAATCGAATACTGTGTTGAACAAACAGTGAATAAGTTGGGCTCAATTGTAAGTATTCGAAGCAGAAAAAGTCATGTATAATACTAAGGTAGATTGAAACCTAACTAAATGAGTTTATATTTGATCCTAGAGGTTATAGGGAGTAATTGGAGTTTAATGAGCAGGTGAATGGCCTGGTAAGACCTGTATTTTAATAGGGCAAAGCTTCTTAAACTTTCAAGCCCTTTTTGCCTGAGAAATTTTTATGTGACCTTGGATTTATAGATATATAAAATAGGTATACAAATCAAGCATTTAATGATAACAAATCATAACTTCACAACTCTCACATTCAATTACTTATAGGACCCATCTGGGGTTGAGACCGCAGTTTAAGAAGCTGGATTCTAAGAAATGTCCTCCATCTCATATATTCAATGCTTCTAGATCTATGAAAACTCTTGGTGATATGACAGATACCACATATACATATATGTATATATGTGTGTATGTATATGTGTATATGTACACACACATGTTTGGACTAATGATTTCATTAGTATTAAAGATCCCCATGCTAATGGGGTAAGGAAATACCTCCTATCAATGCAGATATAGAACTCCTTCACAAATAATAGTCTTACAGAGTTAACTGGGGATGTTCAGGAGTTAAAGGACGTGACTAAAGTCACACAGCAAGCATGTGGCCTCCACACATACCACGTTTCTGACTCTGAGGTCAGTTATATATCCAGCTAAGCAGAGTAAAACTCCCATTTTACTACCTTACTACAGAGAGAGTTGTGGTCCAGAGACAGAGAGACATTCTAAGTAGCAAGGGAACTTAAACTTGAGCCAGGTGTTCTGACCCTAAGTCTAGAATATTGTGCCAGGTTACCTGAGGAGGAGGAGGATGTTTGGCTTCTGGAAATACTCAGCAATACTCAAAATTGCCCTTGAGATGTTTCAGAGTTTTATTTTGGTAGAGAAGTTCACCCCTAATATGAAAAACATTGGGATGGAAGGAAAGAGAGCTGGGAGCAACAGGTCTTGTGTCTGTAGTTGAGATCTTGTTGGAAAAATTATTGGACTTACAGTCAAAAGGTCTGGCTTCAAATCTTGACTTTATTAGCTATGTGACCACTGGCAAATAAATACTTTCATATCTTTGAGCCTGGGTTGCTAAAAAAGGAGAGATGTCTTTGCTGTACTTACTACCTCAGAGGGCCATGTGTGTAAAGCTCTGGGAAAATATAAAAATACTACTAATAATAATTTGTTAAATTATATGTATACATTCCTCTCCTATATATGTATACATTCCTATCCACCCTCAGTGTCTCATGTCACATTGATGACTGGGCTCTCAAAGAGTTCTCTGCCAGCAAAAGATAAGCTTAGAAGGCTGGAAAGACTTCAGATCTACACTAGCAATGGCAGTGGTCCTCAAAGTGTAGTCCAAAGAATTGTTGGGGTCTCTGAAAAGGGTCTACAAATTCAAAATTATTTTTTCAAATATAGTAAATAGCTATAAATATAACCCATGTGAACAAAAACTCTTTTAACAGATCCTTGATAGTTATTTTAACAACATGAAGATACTGAGAACAAAAGTTTGAGAACCACTGAGCAATGGGCTGGGTACCTGTTGTCTGAGGATCAACCTTGATAAGGGCAGAGAGTCAGTAGGGGAGGAGTTTTTTTTAGCCAGTGGAGATCATGAAGTTGCCCTACTAAGGCCCCATAGGAGGAGCCCATAGATAGAGGAGATGCATACAATCATTATACTAGAACTGGAAGGAACCCACTCCTCATTGTGAGTCCAACTCCTTCATTTTACAATGGGGAAACTGAGAGTCAGTGATATTAAGGGACTGGCCCAAGATCATGCAGGTAGTAAGCAGCAGGCCCAGGATATAAACTCTGCTTCTACAACTCCAGTTGAGAGCTCCAAGTTCATTGCTTCCTTCCTAAACTCCTCTTTTTTTTTTTTTTTTTTTTTAAATCAACTGAGACCCTTCAGCATAGAAGGGAATCGACTTACCCGACACCATGCACTTAGGTCTTCAGGCTTATTCTGGTGTTCTTTCCACAAAATCACGCCTCCACTGAGTTAAATGTAATAATGAGGTTTCCTCACACTTGTGGAAAATTCTGAAGTCTACAAATCCTATTTCATTTTGTTATAGTTTCAGACCCTGTCAGTCGTCTGACTCTTCTCGATTCTATTCAGGGTTTTCTTGGCAAAGACACTGGAGTGGTTTGCTATTTGCTTCTTCAGCTCATTTTACAGCTGGGGAAACTGAAGCAAAGTTAAGTGACTTGCCCAGGATCATCCATCTGGGAAGTGTCAAGTGGAACTTGAACTCAGGAAGATGAGTCTTCCTTACTTCATCCTGGCCCTCTGTCCATTGCACCCCCTAGATGCCCTTCTGCTTATCCTAGGTTAAAGAGTTAATGTTGGGACAGGGATTCAGATCTAGATCCCTTGATTCCTGTCCCATCAATTTATAGATAGGAAAATGAAAGACTCAGGAGGTTAAGTATCCAGAACTATTTTTATTTAAAACATTTTATTACAAAATCTTAGATGAGATTAATAATTATTTGATTTTATAATTTAATTTTAACTCATAACATCAAATGATAAGCAATTTCCTAGGGTGGGAGAGCACTCTGAGTGCTGGTTATGTCCTTTCTTGCTTGGGTGGTGTTGGATACTGGGGTTAAGCTGTAGTGAGTGAGTGTGTGTGTGTGTGTGTGTGTGTGTGTGTGTGTGTGTGTGTGTGACTGGGGAAGGGGGTGAATCAGGGATCAGCCTCTGAGGGCACTTTAGCCTCTGCTTGCTCTGGCTCAAATTTCCTTGGAAGCTGTTGTGGACAACAAGGGCCTTAGACAGGCGCTGTGGGCGGGCAGGAGGATCAGAGTTTCCATGATGGTTGAGCACCTGAGTGTTAGGAGGATTAGAGTTAGGGCTTTTCTTGAGGGGCAGAGACTGGGCCGATTTCCACCAGAGGCTGAGGATCCACACACTCTCCCTTCCCCCTCTCCCGCCCCTCAGGTTCACCAGGAGGGATGTGAGAATACAGACAGAGGTGAAATTTCACCCAATCACTGGCCTCGGAGTTGGAAAGATCTTTACAACATAGAATGTTAGAATTGGAAGGAACCTCAGGACACAGAATGCTAGCTAGGGGTCATCTAATTCAACTTCTTCCTTTTTTTTTTTCCAGGTGAGGACACTAAATAAAATGATTTGCCAAAACTCACACATGTAGCAAGCATGTGGCTGCAATTTAAGTCTATCCCCTCTGATTGGCTATGCCATCAATGCTCTTTCCAAGTCATCCTGCTACCCAGTGGTTGTGCTGGGATTCAAATCCAGTCTTAGATGCTTATTAATTATATGATCTGGGCAAGTCAATTAACTTCTGTTTGCCTCAGTTTCCTCAACTGTAAATTGGGTAACAATAGTACCTGCCTTGCAAGGTTGTTGGGAGGATCAAATGAGATAATATTTGTAAAAACGAGCTTAGCACAGTGTGACACATAGTAGGCACTATATAAATTCTTATACCCTTCCTTTCTCTCTTCCCACCTGTCCTTCAATTCAGTTAATTTCCTTCAGAAGAATTTTTAAACTGTTTGTTGTGTGTAAGGGCCCTATATTTGGTTCTGGGAATAGAAAGATAGGAAATAATGTGATCTTTGCTTTCAGGGAGTTTACAAAGTAAAACATGATGAATGAATAAAAAAGCATTTAGTAATTTCTTACTATGTGCAAAGCACATTGAGGAGGCTTCAGCTATAAGTCAGATGGAAAAGTCCCAGGGTCCTTAGTGTGCAGCAGCAAAGCAGATGGCAACACATCCTCTTAAATGTCATCTGCACTGATAAAATCATGTCTGCTTATGAGTCCTGCTGATGGTTCCAAGGTCTTTGGTGGAGAAGGCTTTTTTTTTTTCTGGGTCTAGCATTTTGTGTTTTAAGGTTCCTTCCAGTTGTAACATTCTGTGTCATAAAGATCTTTCCAAAAATAGAGGCTATGATGGGGTGAATTTTCACCTGTACATTTACATCCCTCCTGCTGAACCTGAAGGACAGGGGAGGGAGGAAGGGAGAGTGTGTGGAGGGAGTCTCAGCCTCTCAGATGGTGTCAGACTGTGCCCATTTAAAAAAGCCTAACTCTAATCCTCCTAATACACAGGTGTGTTGATGAGTCCCAGACAGTCAAAAATGATCATGGAATATCTGATCTCCCCCTTCCCACCTCCATTTCCCAAGAATGAGAAAGGGAAAGACTCAAGTCTTTCAAAATCAGCCACAGACATTATTTATGTATCTCAGGGAAAATCAATAGCCAAGAAGGCAGGAACTGCCTAGCCCTGCAAAGGAAGCTGCCAAGGGGGCCAACTCATCCTTCAGTGATATTTGGTCAGTGGTTGGTCGGGGGTCGGGATGATGGGACTTTTCTCCACAGGGATTGGTCTCCTCCATCATCGCTGTGGGGGCAGGCTAGAAGCAGGGTTGATAAGTTAAGCTTTTCCCAGGGTTTTTGGATTCAGGGTTCTAGACTATCTTTAAGATGTATGGAAGCAAAAGAGCAATCCAGACAAAGTGCTCTAACAAAATCTGAGATGAGAGAGATCCTTTCAGGTGGGGGGTATTGAAAAAGAGTGCATCGGAGAGGGTTTCCTGGAGTAGGCAACACTTTTTCTAGGCCCATCAGGAAAAAAGTTTCCAACAAGTGGAGTTGGGATCATTTGCTCAGAGAACCGAAAGACTCAGGGGACAAGAATCATTATCTTCAAGAAATTAAAGTCTGCTTATGGACTTGAGGCTAGAGGACATTGAGAATATGTAGCTGGAAGGCAGAATTCAGCTTATCTTAAAGAAAAACTTCCTTAAAAATGAGAACTTTCCAAAAGTAAAACGGGCCACTTTAGGTCAGGATTAATTATCTTTATCACTGAAGCTCCTTACTAAAAAGCTGAATGATTGCCTGTCAGGGTTAGTAATAATTCTTTCTCTAGACTTTTTAAAGATTTACAAAATGTGTTTTCCATCATAATTCTGAGGCAAGTCCTGTATTAATCTCATTTTTCAGAAAAAAAGGCTGAGGGAGGGGAGGTGATCAGTCTAAGCGGACAGAGTTTGGTTCTGAATCCCATTTCCTTTCTCCTTTACCACATTTATATTAGGGGACCTGGGCATCCTCTCCATGGAAGTTGGTACAGGAATATATATCCCTTCAATTGTGATTTCCCAGACCTCAAGGGCTGAAGTACCTTGTTTTAGATCAAGCAAGTACTTCATCAGAACTTTGTAATGACAGTAATGGGGGTGGGGTTGGTGACCATGGAGATGGGATGATGGTGATAGGGATGCTGGTAATGGGGATTACAGTGACTTTAAAGAGATGCTGGAGATGGTAGTGATGGGCATACAGGCACTAGGAATAGGGATAAAAGGATAAAGGGAACAGCTGATGCCTACTGGTAATTTGGTGATTAGTGATGCTGCTGATGTCCCCACAATTCCATGCTTCCTAAAATGCTACTTCCATTTTCCTAATGCACAGATTTGAACAGGATGAGCCATAACTTTCTAACATTTTCTATTTCTATATGGAATAAAGTCTGTACTTCTTAGTTGGGTACTCAGGATGCTCCATGATCTTTCCAATTTTAGGAAATGCAATTCCATCCCATATACTTTATGCTTCACCAGATGAGGTTATATTGTCCCCTATCAATACCCTCATGTTCTCCTGCATTAGTGCCTTTATCTATTCTATTCCCCAGGTTTGGTATTCCATTCTTTTCCATTTTTACCTGCTGAAATCCCACACATTTCCAAAGCTTAAATATCACTTTGTCCATGAAACTTTCCCTGATCTGATCATCTCTGATCATCTGATCATCATTTCCTTGATAATTTTTTACTAAGTGAACTAAGTGATAAAATGGTCATAGTATTTGGTCTGGAATGGGGAAGACGAGTTCAAAATCAGCCACAGACAGTTGCTATCTGGGTAACTTTGGGGAAATCCTTGAATTTCTGTTTATCTCGGTTTCTCCATCTGAGAAAGGAGATAATAATAGCACTACCTCTCAGGATTGTTATGAGACTCAAATGAGGTAATATTTGTAAAGGATCTGGAACAAAGTATTATATAAATGTCAACCATAATTATCATTATCTTCTTCCCCTCCATGATCTTTTCTTGTGTGTGTGTGGGGAGGGGGGAGGAGGGTAATTGGGATTAAGTGACCTGCCCAGGGTCATACAGCTAGTAATTGTCAAGTGTCTGGGACCACATTTGAACTCAGATCTTCCTAATTCCAGGGCTGGTGCTGTATCCACTGTACCATCTAGCTGCTCCTTCCTCCTTTGATTTTGAAAAACATTTTATCTATATCTTTCCATTAGACATTAAAGGAATTGAAACATATATGGTCCATTTTAGTCATTTTATAGGAATAGGGACAAGACCTATAGTTTCACTGACATAAATTGCTTCATGGTAAGGAAAATCCTTCTACAAATGGAGGTAATCACCTTCTGCAACTCAGAATCTTAAGAGAATTGCCTGGGACCCTGAGAGACTATATCTCTTATCCAGAGTGACATTATTTGTCTGTCTATCTCTGTCTCGTCTTCTCTTTCTCCCTTTCTCTGTCTCTCTCATCCCTCTCCTCTCCCCTCTCTCTATCTCTGTCTCTATTTTTCTTCATCTGTCTCTGTCTCTCTCTCCCTCTTTTCTCTCTGTCTCTGTCTCCCTTTCTTCTTTCTCTGTCTCTTTTTTTTCTCTTGTTGTGTCTCTCTCTCTTTCTCTGTCTCTTTCTTTCCCTGTCTCTCTATCTCTGTAACTCTGTTTTTTTCTCTCTTTGTCTTTCCCCTCCCCTCCTCTCTCTGATTCTCTCTGTGTCTCTTCCTTTCCTTCCTCCCACTTTCTCTCTATCTCTATTTCTGTCTCTGTCTCTGTCTCTCTCTCTCTCTCTCTCTCTCTCTCTCTCTCTCTCTCTCCCTTTCTCCTCCCCTCTTCCTTCCCCATCTCTCATCTCTCTGTCTCTATATGTGTGTGTGTGCCTTTCCCTCTCTTCTCACCCCCAGTTTCTCTCTTTGTCTCTCTCTGTCTCTGTCTCTATCTCTCTCTCTTTGACTCTCTCTTTCCGTCTCTCTCTCTCTCTCTCTATATGCGTATGTGTTGCCTTGAATCCCGGTCCTCCTGGCTTTGGGGATGAATTTCATTATACCCCATTTAAAGGGGGAAAAGCTAAAGTCCAGAAAAGGAAAGATTTATCCAAAGCCAGACAATTAAGTAGCAAAGCAGGCATTTGAATCCCAGTCCCCTGGCTCCAAATCCCATTGCTTTTTTCCTATTGCCCCGCACTAACAGTGGGGGTGGAGCGGGGAAGGCAGTGCGGGTGATGAGTGCCAGGGCGGCCGTGGGGAGTGGGGGGGGCGGAGGAGCCGGGACCCCCCGACGCTGACGTTGTCCGTCTCCGTGCAGATGTGAAGTTTCTGGAGAATCACGGCCTGGCCAAGGATGCGCAGGAGAAGGCCAACGCGGCCCTGCTGGAGTACACCATGTGCCACTACCCGCACTGCGGCGACAAGTTCCGGCAGCTGCTCCTGCGCCTGGCGGAGGTGCGCTCCCTTAGCATGCAGGCCGAGGAGTACCTCTACCACAAGCACCTGGGCGGGGAGGTCCCCTGCAACAACCTGCTCATCGAGATGCTGCACGCCAAGCGGACTTGAGCCTCTGGCCTAGCCCTGCCGGCCCCGGGGACCCTCCGGGCCGCGGGCAGGGGAGGGGTGGCCTTGGCCATATCTGGAGATGATTTATTTTATTATCACAAGCCTGGTGGATCTTATTTCTTGGAACTGCTCCACCCCTGTTCTCCCAGGGACATCCTCCCCGGCCAGAAAAGGGGGTGGGAGGGGGGGTGGACCTGACCCCTGCTGTGTGTGTATGTATATGTACGCATGTGTGAGCACATGTGCCCATGTGTGCCTGCAACTCCCGGGCCCTGCTGAGCCAGGCTGATGTCTCGGGAGATCAAATCTCGGCTTTGCTACCTGCTACCTGTGTGACTCCGGACAAGTCGTTTCCCCTCCCTCCGGCCTCAGTTTCCTTCTCTGTAAAAATGAAGTGCTTGGATGCTCTCTAAGTCCCCTTCCAGCTCTAAATTCTAGAATTCTATGGTCATTACCTAGGAGAGGTGAATGCTAGAGAAAGAGCTCTGACCTGGAAGGCAGGAGACCTGAACTCTGGTCCTGGCCCTCACGCTGACTCACCCGTTTGGCCTTGGACAAGGCAGTTTCCCTCTCTGTGCCTCAATTTCCACCTCCGTAAACTGAAGAGGAGATGTTGGGCGAGATGATCAATAAGGTCCTTTCTAGCCCTGCCATTTTCTCTTCTGTAGAGCTGCTCAGGCAGCGACTGCGTGGCTAAGCCAACCGAGTGCCAGTCTCCAGCCCCGGCTGTCGGGGGCTGGGAGGGGCATCCCCTCTATTCTATCCTCATCTTTATGCCAAGAGGCTGAAACCTGAGATGGGCACAGATGAGATGGGACATAACTTCACAGGGAGCCCCTTTTCCTTAGTCTCAGCCTCCCCACAGGACAGACTCAGACTCCATGATACACACCCCAGATACAGGAGAAGATGGGAGAGAGGAAGAGAGGAGACAGACAGCCTCTCCAGAGAAAGGGCAGAGGGGAAGCCCATAGCACCAGCTCATCATGCCTTTGTCTGATTTCTTCATGAACCCTTAAGAGAACATAGAATGAGTAGAGGTAGGGTGGGGCTCAGCCCCTATTTCATAGATCTTGTTATTTTAGCAATAAAAGAGTGAGTCACCCTGAGCAGAGGCTTATGGAGAACAGAGGGAACCTGGAGAGTAGCTGGCACAGGAAATCCTCCCCCCACCTCCTGCCTTCCCTAGAGAAAAAAATGGATACAATTCACAATTCATCCTCTCATTGGACAAATCCAGGCTGATATTATTTGCAAGGCTACAGAAAAGGTCTGCTCTCTCCAACCATCTCTGTCATGCCTTGAGAGGGAAGTGAAGATCTCCATGGCGAGATTTGGGGACAATCCTAGGATTTAAGGAAAGGGAGGGGCAAGGATTTAGGGTTGGGGCCCACTGACAGCTCCCTCGATGCTGTTACATTCCCATTACCAACACCTTTATTCTTTCCTAGCCTCATTGTGGAATTGGGTCCTTGTCTCTAAAGTTCTTGTAATTGCAGGAATTTGGGGGTTCCCAAGTAGACCCATTTCTCCTGGTCTCAGAGGACAGCTTTAGGAGCAGTAGGTAGAAATTTCAAAATGACAGATTTAGGATCTAATATCCTTAAGGAATAACATCCTTACTGCTAGATCTGTCCAAATGTTGAATGGATTTCCCACTACCAGACAGCTTCACAAAATCTGAATAAACAACTTGGGGACATTGTGAGGAAGATTCATAGTCAGGAATGAGGGAGGGAGTCCTCTGACCAGATGAGCTTAGGGGTTATTTCTAGCTCAGAGATTCCATGATTCAGAATGGTTAGGGTCTCTTGCTCACCCTTATCCGCCAAGGGAACTCTAGACCTTTGGGGGTAGTTCAGACCCCATGAGGGTTCTCAGAATGGCTGTGTGTATGGGGGGAGAAGGAGGACTGAAGTGAAAGAAATTCTGAGCCTTTGAAGCCTCTGCCACTGTGGAGACACAGTGGGCTGCCCTCTCTCTCTGTCTCTCTCTCTCTGTCTCTCTCTTGTGGACACCCAGGAAGAAAACAGATTGCCAAGGAGCTCTGTCTGTCTGTAGCCTGCACCTGATCACCTTTACAGGGCCTGGGGAGACAAAAGCTGTTTTCAGATGAAGGGCTGGGAAATGGGGATTATAGTGCTTGCCAGTCATAATGGTTTGGCATCCAAAATGAGTTACTCATTTATTTACCAGGTACTGGTCTATCTGCCCTTTCCCTACTGGGATCTTTTCTGACCCAAACACAAGCCCCATCCCAAAGCCTCCCTCACCTTTTCTGCATTGTATTCTCAGTGGCCCAGAGTCTTTGTAGGTCTGTTCTCAGGTCCAGTTCCCTGGCACTCATGTCCCTCTTCCCCAATCTGCCTGATTCACTAGGGCTGACTAGTGATCTAGATGGGGTGGGGGCAAGAGACTCTCAGAACAATACAGTGCATGAATAGATGAACCAAGGGCCTTTCCCCCTAAAGCCTTCCTTGTTGCAATTTGCCCAAATCTGGTGAACCTTGGCTCAAGAGCATGGGTGTTTCTCTTCCCGATCTGTCAGTCTCTGTGATTCAATCCCTACTTTGAATTGGGTGGCCCATTGACCAGCGGATGGGAGACACACACTGTGTCCTCTTTCTGGAAAACAAGAAGTGCCCTTAAGTGTCTCCCCCTCCCCAATGGGAAGGTCTCTACCCTTCTGCCCTCCTCCAATAAATTTTGCAATTGGTTTCAAAGTGTTTTTACTTTTGTCTTTTGAAGCTTTAAGTATCAACTCAATTCTCTGTGATTGAGGCTCTGGGGGAAGATGGAGGGAGATCGATAAGGCCAAGAGCAAAAACTCAGCAAAGATGAACATGTGTAAATCACCAGTTTTGGATAGTATATTCCCATTTCTCTACCAAGGGGTGTGTGTGTGTGTGTGTGTGTTTGTGTGTTTTAGGGGTAGGAGAAAGTGAATCAAAAAAAAATGAGGGAGATCAGTGGTTTTCAAAAAGCAGGTAGAGACACTGAAGAAGCACACTCTTAAAACACTGGGGTGGTAAAGTAAAACCTAGTGCACACTGGGTGGCTCAATGATTAGAGTACCAGGCTGAAGTCAGGAAGACTCATCTTCCAGAGTTCAAATGTAATTAGTTCCATATACTTACTAGCTGTGTGGCTTTGGACAAGTCACTTAACCCTGTTTGCCTTGTAAATTGAGCTGGAAAAGCTCCCTCCTTGTGTTCCAAGCTCCCTCCCAGCTCTGACATTCTGGGTTCCAAGCTCCTTCCCAGATCTGACATTCTGTGTTCCAAGCTCCCTCCCATCTCGGACATTCTGGGTTCCAAGCTCCTTTCCAGCTCTGACATTCTGGGTTCTAAGCTCCCTCCCAGCTCTGACATTCTGTATTCTAAACTTCTTTCCAGCTTTAACATCCTATGAATCTATGGGGCAGGACTTTTGGCTGGTCCCCTACTTCCTAAAGTGAGTGTCCCATATTCCAAGGTAATCCAGCCACTGGCAAGACAAAGAAGCTGGGTAGACATTAGCATGGTGGAAGGGGGATAAGAATCGGAGTGTAGAGCCATGTGTAAGCTCACATGCATCTGTTGAACTCAGTCAAGGGGGGCACAGGTGTTTGATGAGAATAGAAGGGAGAGAGGGTAAAAGAGCCCGGCTGTAGGCATCCACTAATTGGACTCACAGAAATAAAAGGTGAACAGGATGGTTGGTGAGAATATCTTGGAACCCCTGATTTAATTTCCCATCATCCCCTCTACCCACCATGCGCAGGAGTCCTTCTAATTCCCTGTGTTGGATGGAACAGGACTCTTCACTCCCTCCCTCAGACCTTTTACATGACTTCAAATTCAAGATGAGTCTAATCCAGTATGGATATATGTCATCCATCTCCATGGAGATGGAGATATTACAAGGATGTAGGGAGCAATGAACCTGGGGAAGGAAGAACCATCCTCTGACCAACTCCCTCTCCTAATATGCAAACATTACAATGGAGGTTTGGAGATTGCTAAATATGGGGAGCCTAAACAAAGTGCCTTTGTGATTCACCGCTGGGTTGATGTCCATGGCACAGGCTTTGACCCCCCATCCCCATCCCCTTTTGATGAAGAAGGAAGAGAGAGTGGTAAGGAGGAATAGCTTCTGCCTCTTTACTGACTCTACTACTGTCTGGTTCAAAGTACTTTATGAATGTAGGATCTCAGTGTGAAGAGGGTCAGAGCTCTTCCTTGCCTGATCAAACAGTATTCATCAATCAACCAACTAGCACCTACTCTAGGAATATAAATCACAAGTGAGGCAGTCTGTGCCCTCAAAAAGCTTACATACTACTAGAAAATACATACAGGATGTATACAAAAGAAATGATGAGTTAGTAGGGCATACTAAGGGACCCTAGAAACTGGAGGAATCAAAGGAAGCTGTAAAGAGCTTTGAAGAGAATTAGGAGTTCCAAGGGTTGGGGGAGGGCAGAAGAGAGAGTATTCCAGATAAGGGGGACAGCTCATGCAAATGCAACAGGAAGAAATGGAATATTTCATATGGAGAAGAGCAAGTTAGCTTGGTTGAAAAGTAAGTGAGAGAGGAATTACTATGTAATCAGCATGGAAATATGGGCAAGAACTAGAACATAAAGGACCTTAAAAGTCTGAGGAATTTGTATTTTATCCTAATGGTAATGGGGAGCCACTAGAGTTTCTTGAGGTGGAGAAGTGACATGTTTGGATCCCTAATTTAGGAATGTTGATTCAGCAGCTGTGCAGAGGTTGACAGGAGACCGATAGGAAGCTTTTGCATTAGTATCAATTAGAAGGGCTGAGGTTCTGGATGAAGGTGGCTATGGTATGTGTAGAGAAAAGGGAATGGATTCTAGAAATGTTGAGGATGTGGAATCAGTAAGAGCTGGCAAGTTACTGGTTTCGAGGGGGCAGTAGTGGTTGAGAGAGTGAAGGACCAAGGATGCTTCCCAGGATTAGCACTTGGGCTACTGGAAGAATGGGGACACTTCCTACAAAAATGAGGGAGTTAGGAAAAGTTGTAGTGACCAAAAATTTATGTCTAATCTCTCAAGTCCTTAGCTGGGAGACACCCAGCCTCCAAATCTTTCCAGTTCCACCCAGTGTTTCTCTGGCAGAACGTTTTAGACTCCAGAGTCTAAATGCCACGAAGTAGCACTGGGATCAATAGAAGTGGAAGAAAAAACAGTGAAAATTTGACATATCTCCAACATCACAACTCATTCCTGGGGTGAAATCCATGGCACAGGTTTTCAGAAAGGGTGGTATTGAGGCTAGTGATCCCCACTCTCAAGGGGAAAATGGGGTCACAACCACTCCAATCCAGGCGTCTAGGACAGTGGTCTTTTAAGTGGGGGCTATGCACCCCAGGAAACCATGATACCACTCCTAGGCGGGCATCAATCAATCAGAGGGAAAGAGGCTAAAATTTCAGCCTTAGAGACAGCCAGTCGTGGACTTTTGACAAGCACAACTAAATGATCCCCTTTACCCATGATTACTCAACACTCTCCCACTGTATCAGTATGGCGGATGCTGCTCCACCCTTCATCCCCAGGGTTATCATCTCCCCTTGGCCCCTGTCACCTGAAGAGACTGCATTGACAAATTTTCCTCTCAGCTCAGGAGTCCCATAGTCGGCTTTCTGGACCTTGACTTTGGCAGGCAGGCCTGGAGGAACGAACTCTATGTGCTTCAGTGGCCCTGAGTGAGAGCCCTGCCTGCCCTCCCCCAACAGCAGTCTTGGTGGACCGGGGTAAGAGGGCATGAGTTTGCTCTGCATTGCCAATCTCGGTGCATTATCTTATCTCCTAAGCCCAGTCCTTTTCAGACCTGTCCTAATACTATGGAGGGAACCTTCATCCTTCCATTCCCCAGCTCTGCAATCTCAGTGTCATCTTTGCCTCTCCCTTTCCCTCACACTATTTAGCTAATCACTCACCAAATGTTTTTTCTATCTTCACAACATCTTTTCTATCTGTGTTTGTTTTCTCATAAGCCATCACTGGTTCAGGACCTCATCACCTCTCACCTAAATTTTTGGAACAGCCTCCCAGCCCATCTTCTGTTCAAGGCTGTTCTTCCTTCAATCTATCTTCCACAGCTGCCAAAAGAGACTTTCCTTAAGCACAGGTCTGATTATGTCACGCCCATCACTCCTCCAGTAAGTGGCTGCTTATTGAATCTAGGATCAAATATTGTGTTATCTTTATCTCGCACTTCAAATTTTGGTATAAGCTTTATAATTTGCTTGTTAGTACAGAAGTGCATACACATATGTGTAATTTATAAATAAATATACATATCGGGGGGGGTTAAAATGTCTATACATACATAGATGAAAAGTTTAGATGGCACAGGTCTCAGGGACTGAGGTTTGTAAATATGCTTGTGTGTTTATGTTATCTGAGTGCTTCTGTGTATATGAAGGACCAGATCCTAAAGGTGGTTCAGGAGAAGGGAAGGATACAAGGTAACTAGGTGGTATAGTGGATAGAGAGATTTGTAGTCAAGGAGACTAGAATTCAAATCCTGCCTTAGGATACTTAAAGATACTTTATGATACTTACTAGCTGTATGATTCGGGACATGTCAATTTTTATCCTCAACTCAATTTCCTCATTGATATTATTATAGCATCTATCTCACCAAGTTCTTGCAAACTTTGAGCAAATGAAATAATAAATGTAAAACACAAACTGCAAAGTGCCATGTAAGTGCTAGCTATTATTCTCATGAGAAGTAAAGGAGATCACAGATATTCTCTGGCCATCTCAAATCTCAGTCTTTTCCTTATATTCTGACATCTTGTTTTGGGGATTATTTCCCATGCTGAAGAACGTTGAATAGCAAAACCAAAGACTTTGGAGTCAGAGGATCTGAATTCTATTCTGGGTCAAGCTACCTTCTAGGGCCTCAGTTTCTTGTTCTGTAAAATGATATTACTAGACTAGATAATCTCTGAAGTCTTCTTCAGTTCTTAATTCTATGATGGGGAAGCTGTAGCTCATCCAAAGCCATACAGATCAACATTGGGGAAGGCAGTAAAGGAGATTCATGCTTCAAGTAAGATTTGCTCTAAATGACTTCTGAGTTTTCTTCCAGTTTTAACAATTTCTGTTCCAAGTTTTCTTTGGATTCTTGTCTTCTCTCCTGTTCAAGCTTCTTTCCATCTCCCAATTGCCTATGTATTATATTCTAACATTATTTAATTCTAAGTTCCTTTCCACTTCTGACATTCCATGTTCTTACATTCTATTCATTGATTCACAAGCTGAAGAAGACCTCCATGATCATCTAAATTAACTACTTTATTTTACTCAAACAGCTATAATTTCATCTATTCAGTAGTTCCTTCCACCAGTGTAGAGTTCAACTCATCTATGTTTGCTTATTCTGTACAATTTTTGACGATGTCTTCCCCAAAATTCATTATTGGAGCTCTAGGCATGGAGATTCTGGAGACCATTCTGACTTGTTTCTATATTTTAGTATGCTGGAAAAGCATATGGCAACATGCTCATCTGTCATCTATCATTCTTGCCATGTGAGCAATTTATCATCTCTTCCTTGATTTTGTCTATTATTACAAGCTTCTCAATGGTTACATAATGCACTCTATTGCTACTCTCACTCTCATGTCCTCTCTGTAGGATGCTCACTTTTAGTTCTTCAGAAGTAATTATATTCCATGACTCAACATTTTAGTATTGAAAAGATAGGTCTTGGTTCTCATGAAAAGTTTGTGGTAAGTTCTGTGATTTCCCCAAAGCAATCCACCTCCCTCTCTTTCTCCTGTGCAGTTCTGGACTTAAATCACTGTACATTTTTAGTATCTGTTCCAGATACACACACACACACACACACACACACACACACACACACACACAGATCAAGCTCTGTAAGCTTATTAAGTGCATGTTAAAATCTGGGCAATAGACATTTTTCATCCTTTTAGTCTTTCTTGTGTATATGGAAGGCCAAACTCCTTTGCAAAGTACAGATCTCTTTCCAGGCAATTCTGCATTCTTATGAGTCTCCATGCAATCAGAAAAACGACATACCCAAATAGGCAATCTAGAGAACTTCATCAGCTCCGCTTCCATTTAGACTTTGCCCTGGATTTCCTCTATTGCAGCGGTGAACCTCTTTGGAGATAATGCATCCATCTCCATGTTTTATGCCTTGCCTGATGCTTATTATCAAGTGAATCATTGAATAGGATTATTTCTATTGTGGTCTTCCAAGGAATCTTGTATGATTTTGATGCACAAATGGGAAATACTTTGTTGTCAAAGAGCCAGTAAGACAATGTCTTATTCTATCAAATCAAATGTGTGTGTGTGTGTTTCATTATCAACAAAGGATTAACACAATAGGATCTTATATTCTCTACATCTTTCAGTAAATTGTGAAATGATAAAGTGTGGTCCATTATTGAAATCCTTACTTGCAAAAGCTTCCTTGTTTCCTAATAATTCTCTCATCAGAAATGTTCTCAATTTATATAGAGAAAATGTTGATAAAGATTCTGTACAGATGAGAAAGAGTAGATGTATAAGTCAGTAGTCAATATTGTTCTCTCAGATACCTGAGATTTTTTCCATGCTTTTGACATCTTCTCCTTTGGATAGTTTGAGTATATCCCCACAAATTTATTTCCTCTAGCAGGGATCTCCATAGCCTCTTGGTCCCATCTAGCTGTTTTTCCCATTTTTTTCCTCTTCAAAACTAACTGTATGAAGACAACTGCATTGTTAGAGTTCAAGTGTGATTGCCCCATTATTCTCAATAGAGAAAATAGCTATTTCTTGCTAATATTTTCCATTTTTCTTGTGTGTTCAGTCCCTTTATTTTCATCTTTGGCATGACTTAATTGTGTATCTTGGCAACTTTTCTTTAAACTGGATTAACCCTCCATTGCTTTTCTC
This sequence comes from Antechinus flavipes, assembly GCF_016432865.1. Taxonomy (NCBI): domain Eukaryota; kingdom Metazoa; phylum Chordata; class Mammalia; order Dasyuromorphia; family Dasyuridae; genus Antechinus; species Antechinus flavipes. Next base: position 466,980,421 of record NC_067399.1, on the reverse strand, counting down.
TGTTCTATGAGATGATATTGCTCATAATCAAACTTCATTTTGTAGATAAAAAAGATTGAGTGGGGGGAGGGAAGTGTGACTCTATAGTGAAAGTGGAAGTATCAGGATTAGAATTTAATCTTCCTGACTCCAAACCCCATGTTTTTTCTACTGTTTCTTCTAGCTCTAACATCCCATATTTTAAAGGACTTTTTGAGTTCTGAAATTCTATTATTTTAAGGTCCCTTCAAGCTTCATCATTCCAAAGTCTGTCTTTTCTAACATTCTCTAAAACACCATACAATACCAAATGGTATACTAAAGCATAAAATTGTAAAGTGCTGTTTAAAAAAAAAAAAAAAGGAGAGAAGAAAAATCTAGTAAAACCTATGAATATATCAAAAAAAAGCTGATGCTATATACAATATTCCATACTCATGGACATTGACCTCTACAATATTTTATACTCATGGACAGTGAGCTCTGCAAAATGTAAGAGTTTGGGGGAAAGTGATTTTTCATATCTCTTTTTTGGGGGGCAGTCTTGTTTATTATTTTGCTATAGTCAGTCTCAATTGTTTTGTGATTGTTATTTTTAATTAATTGCATTGTAGTCATTATATATTAAAAAAAACCCAATACCAAACAGTAGGTGAATCTCAGACACGAGAAGGTGGAAATTGCCCAGAGGAAAGCAAGCACAAGAAGATCATTGAATCTGTGCATGTTCTAGAATGATCAGTTGAAGGGAATAGGGATGTTTACCCTGAGAAGACTGAAGGTGAAATTTTAACTGCTTATGGGCTGAACTTGTGCCATTTGTCCCCAGAGGACTGAACCTTAAGCAATAGAGGGATGCTGCAAAGAGGTAGATGTGGATTTGATGTCTAGAAAAGTTTCCTACTCTAACATCTGTTTAAAGGTGAAATGGGTTACCTTGGAAAATAGAGATTGCTAGATGACCACGTGTCAAGTGAATTATAGTGGAGATTCTTTAGTCATGGGTTGGACCATAACATAACTTCTGAGGAATCTTCTAACCCAGATCTTGTGTTGGGTCAGAAATGTTATCTTAAGACACATTGTAAAAGGCAAATTACCCAAACCCACACAGTGAGAACATATACTCCAACCCATTCTGGGTTCTATTCCATTCAATTCAGTGCCACCATTCAAGTCAACAAATGTTTATTTCAGGCCTCCTCTGTGCAAGGCCCATGTCCTTCAGGTGCTGGCCAAGTTCTTCCTCTGGGCTGGGGGTGGAGTGCTTATTTCCAGGATGTACATCCGAAAGCTTGGCCCAAGACTGGCACGATGGGCAGGGAACCTTCTCTAAGGGCTTCACAAGTTCTGTTAGGGTCACATGTTGACACTTTCCCTAGAAACCTGAGCACAGACCAGAGACTGTTGGTGAGGAATTAAGCCTAGTTCTGAAGGTGGAACTGGTTACCTACTGATGCTCTACATCCACTGGAAAGAGAGAACAGAGAAGGGAAAGGAAGGAGTGGAGGGCAAGGGATCTTTACACATGCCCATTTCATCTGCCACCTAATGCTTTAGCTTCTACAAGAAGGGTTCAGAATTTTCCCAAGTATATTCCTTCAAATTCTGCCTCTATGGCTAAGTATAGGCTAGTAGAGAGAAAATAAGGCTTTTTTCAGGGAAAGGGAGGAGAAGATAGGGCAAATCTGGCTGCTTCTGCACTTAGCACTTCCTAGCACCTAAGGGATGCTTAATGCTAGTTGACTGACTGGTAGGGGAAAGGGCGTGGTTCTGGGAGATAGGAGGATCTAAATCCTTAGAGACATTTGGCTGGGAGGGGCATGAGGGTGGTAGACTGGTGATGGAGGTATTGGCCAGATTTTTTTTTGGACAGAGATTGACCTTTCTGATATATTATTCTTTGAGGGCTGGGAAAGCTTGTTTTCCTGGGGATGGGAGGAATAGAGTACCTTCAGACTTTTAGCAGGCGAAAGAACCAGATCACAGGTAGGCCCTGTGGTGGGTAGCATTTTTCCCTAGCAGGGTGAAGGTATTCTGACTTTCTGCTGGGAAGGAGGTCTTTTTTTTTTTTTTTTTTTTGAAATGAGAGAGAAGGGCTGTGGTAGGAGACAAAACTGTTTTCCTGAGGGGGGTGGGAGGCACCTGTTCCCAGAAGGGGGGGGGTGTATCTCCTGGGGCTACTTTCCCTGTTTCTCCTAGGGGGCTGGGCCCTGCTGGGCAGGGTAGCACCCTCCTGGAGTCAGGGAGAAGCTCACTCCATGTTGCTATGCATGGCTTAGCAACGTGCATTCACTGAGGATAATGAAATTATCCCCAGGAAACAATGCAGAAATCACTTGAAGCCAAGAAGGAGCCAGAGCTGCTGGCATCCCTTGTTTGTTAAGACAAGGCTTATGTCACAGGAGTTGGAGGTGGGGAGGGGAGGAAGGGAGGAAACTCTGAGTTCATTCTTGCCTCAGAGGAAAAGGAAGAAAAAACCGTGGGGGGCGATAGGGGGTAGGTGGTCATCTTGGGTCCTGGCACTTGAAAATGAACCTTGAGGGGTTGTGGAGGGCTAAGGGGAAGGAAGAGGAAATCCATGGGACTGGAAGAGTCCAGGGAAGGGCATGTTTCCCCCTGCAATACCTGCCCAGGGACCAGACTGGAACAAGGTGTGTAAGGTGAAGGACGAGCCATACAGTAACTCTACAAGCTATGGGCTATGCCTTCTTTCCTGGACAATATGACCTTTCTCTCTCTCCCCCCCACCCCCCACCAAAGGGCCACTGCTTCCCTCTGTTTCTGTCCCCTATTAAATTCATCGGCTCTTCCTCCCCTCCTTGTCCATACTAGCCTTTGCTTCTAAGGGAAAGGATAAGACACATGAGGACCATTTCTGGCAAAGTGTTAGAGATGAAAAGGATCTTAGAACAATGGACTGCTGTAATATGGAATGTAAGAGTTGGATGGGACTTTAGAATATTAAAAGTAGAGGGGACAATGGAACAGGATGGAGAAAATGTAAGTTGTCAATAGTTTGTGTGTAAAAGATTGGAGGGCTTTAATGACCCTCAAGCTGGACATGAGTTAACAGTATGACATGGCAGTCAAACAGTCTCATTGAGACTTTTAAAAATTATTAATTTAATATGGAACCTGTTATTAAATCAGTTTAGGAAGCTTCTAGGAAAGAACTTCTTTATGATCTGTAGTTTTAGAGAGCTGCTTGCGGGTATTGAGAAGTTAGATGACTTATACAAGGTCACACAGCTAGAAGCAGATTCTAAATCCAGATCTTCCTGCTTCCAAGGAAACTTACCATCCATTATGCAGTCAATTTGATCTTAGACTACTTTAATAAATATGTGGTGGCCAGAATGGGATCCTAACTTTAGTGTTGGAAGATCTTCTTCAATCCCTTCATTTTTCAAATGAAGAAAACTGAAGCCTGGAGAGATGAAGTGACCTGGAGTGACCAAGGTCACCTTTTCCCAATTATGTAGGATTTGAACTCAGATCCCCTAGCTCCAACTGGCAGGCTGTTTCCTTTCCATCCAGTCTTAGTACTGGATTCTAGAGTACTGTGTTCAGTCCTTGGTGCTATGTTTTATAAAGAACCCTGTCAAGTAAGAGATTATCCACAAGAGGATGGCTAAGATGTTGAAAGCACTATGCTATTGGTGGAACTGGAGGGATTTAGCCAGGAAAAGAGAAGACTTGAGGGAGGGGGAATTCTGATGACTTTTTGTCAGATGCAAAACTAGAGAGTTCCTGTGAAATAGTGGAAAATGGAGAAAACTAGCTTTGATGCTTGTCTCTGCTCATTTCTGACTGTGGGACACCAGGCAAGGGATTCAGTCTCTGGTCCTCTTCCCCTTCTCTGGAAAATGAAATGTCAGTCATCTGTAAGGGTAAGAGGCCTTCCAAAATCAGCCACTAGTAACTCAGCTCCCTGGAAGAAAGTCGCAATGTTGCAGTTGGACCTAACAACTGGAGGCGCTACCTTTGGAGTCAAGTTGCCCCAAAGTGACACGAATGGCCGTTAAGTCAGTGAAGAATCATCTGTGGAGATCTTCTCATGGGAGACCACTCAGTGAGGAGACTGGAGAAGGCACGTTTTTTCAGACAGGATTAGACTAGGTACTCTCTGGAGTCCCTTCCAACTCTGAGATTCATCAGATTCAACAGTTCCAGCAGAGACCTTCCTTTTGCTACCAAATAGTTATGTGTTTGGGGGCACATTATTCTCCCTCTCAGTAGTTTCTCTGTAAAATGGGGTGTCTGGCCCCCAAACACACACACGTTATCTCACAACTTGGGAGGACGGGACTGGTGGATCTCTTAAGCTTAGGAGTTCGGGGTTCAAAAAAGGGCTAAAAGTTGATGGAGTTATGAAGAACAGCCATCATTATGGAGCTGGTGATTGTGGGGGTGGGATGGGGAGGTAGGTGCCTAATAATGAATGTTTTCTGTTCTAAGGTTCTTTCTGATTCTTACAATCCATGTTTTGGGCTCTAAAGGATAATCCAGCTCCAACTCTCTGTAACAGCAATGCTGACATTCTAGGATTCCCCCTTCTCTCCTCTTCTTCTCTTTGTCCTTAGGACGGGGATGGGGGAAGGGGAGAATGGTAGAGAAGGGGGTGAGGGGAAAGTGTGAGCTCTTCTCAGAAGTTGACAATTCCCTGGGAGATAAATGATAGTGACCTTGCTATACGGAATGGCTTAGGACAGTAAATTCTCCGGATTTATCTAGGACATGGGCTTGTTTAGTTAACCTGGGGTGGGGGTGGGGGGCACAGATGACTGGAAAGGTAATTATATGTCTATATATCTATGCAAAAATATCTGGGTATCATGCATAGAACCCACAATACTGCAAGTGATGTGCATCAGGGGCAAACAGATGCAAGCAGATAGCTACAGGGGACTGGGGAGGGGCTATGTCATGGTTCTACACCCCCCCCCCCCCCGCTTCCTCCCCACTTTCATTCCCCCTCAGCGTCAGATTCAGCCACAGTCCTCCCCACTGCAGAGGGCTGCCTTTTTTTCCTGGGGGGAGGCAACAGGATAGCACCCTACCAGCTCTGAATATCCTCTTCCACCTGGGCCACCTCTGGATTCAGGGGCTACTGTAGGAAGGGGGGGAGGGGGAAGACCAAGAAAGGAAAACTGGGAGCAGGTGGATAAGTGGTTCTTGTGTCAGTCCAAGGAGACTCATCTCCCGCCTTTGGGCTTGGGGGGAGGTGGAATGAAGGAAGAAAGACCTTCTGCTTTTGAGCAGGGAGAGGCTAGGGAGGTGGGAGGAGAAAAAAGGCATCTCTGAATTTTGAGGGATGGGGGTAAAGGGAAAGGAGGGCCTCCTATCCATAGGGAAATAGTATAGTGGGAAGAGTAGAGAGCAGGGAGGTCTTGTGTTTGGTGACAAGGGGGGGCAGGTGGGAGGGGGAGATGAGATCTCCTGCTTTTGTGGGAGGAGAGCATGGGGAGGGGAGGAAATAGCAGAAGGGGAGAAAGAAAGGGGCATGGTGGGGCCAAGGCAGCCAGACTCAAAACTGCTTTGTTTATCTTCTTCAAGTTTAGACTCTTTTTTCCCCTCTCCCTTTTTACCCCCCACCCCACTTCAGTCATTTTCCTCACCCACTCTTATCAGCCACAAGGTTCCCAGGGTCTTCTCCTTGCCTTTCCCACAAAAGTCCCCTAAAACAAATCCTGCTTTCTGGAAAGGGACCAATCAACTAAGGAATCACCAACTGAACCTTCTTCAGAGGGACAAAGCACTAAGCTAAAGGAATAAAGGTCTAATGGTGAAATCTGTTGCATGAAACTACATAGAGGAGGCTTTGAGGGGGGACAGGAATTGGAGGGGGGAGGGGACAAGATGGAGAGAGTGGTAGGGAGAGCTCTGATTCCTCAGATTAGGCTCCTTTCTGAATCACCCCAGAATTTCCAGGGCTAGAGTGGGGGTAGGGAGCTGTTGCTGAGCTCCAGGGCAGAGTGGTTTGCCCCATTCTGAGCTCTGGCCCTAGGTCACTTATTCTCCAGCCTCCAGACCCCAGACCTCTGTAAGGTTTTTGTCTCTGCCTCCTCCCATTTCATACCTGAGGATTTGAAGGCTGTCAACTCCACTGCCTGAAAACAGGATGAAAATCAAAGACAGGGTTACTAGCACGTCCCAAACCAGGGGCAACCATGGGGATTTTGTGCTCAGTTTCCCCATCTAAATTCTACCCAGGAATTGTCCTTGGCCAGGGCCCCCTCCACCTTTTCCAGAAAAGCCTTCCCCTTTCTTATCACTCAATTCAATTCTTTTTCTGTCCTCTCAATATTCTGTCATCCTGTGTCTGTCCCTAATCTGCCCTCCATTTCCCAATCCAGCTCTTCTCAACTCAGTCCTTTCTTCCTTCCTCCCTACCACATGGATTCTTCAAGGACTCAGAAATTAGGGGTCTGTGGGAAGGGGCTCACTGTTTTTTTCTTGTGACCTTCCTCATCCCTGGGACTCCGTTTCTCCATCTGTAAAGTGACAATGTTAGACTAGATGACAATGTATGACTTGGGATTCCTCCCTTCCTGGAACACTGAGGGGTGTGGGAGGGAGAATGGGACCCCCTTTTAGTAAAGTTGGCTTCTCCTGGACCAGATCAGGGACTGACTGCCCACCCCCACCCCTTTCCCAACAGCTGCAGCTGTTATGAAATGGTTTCCTCATCTCCCTCCTCCCCTCCAACACCAGCCCAGCAACAAACTGATTCGATCTCTCAGCCTCCCTCCGTCTCTTGGCCTTGGCATTCAGACACCATGTGGAGATTAATGCTCCCGGGCTCAGAAATCATGTCCCCTGGCTCATCTCCCAGCTAGCACCTCCCTCGGGGCTATTCTGCCCAGTAACTGAATGCCCAGCTGCCTACTCAGCCCCAATGGCTGAAAACTCCTCTAGCCTGGTGGGGTCCAGGTGGTGAGCCTTAGCCGGTCCATCAGAGGTTCAAAAGGGAATGGGGGAGCCTCCAGTGGACTGACCATCTGATCAGGGCTCTACCTTTCCAATCGTTTTCATTCCGCTTTCTGTGCTGGACAGTAAAAGCATGCCCCAGTGTTGGGATAGCCCAGGTTAGACCCAGGGGCTAGAGGCAGCTTTAATACAGTGAAAAGAGCAGTACACAAATCAGACTATGGGGTTCCAGCCCCAGATCTCTGTCTTTGACTCATTGTGACTTTGGGCTCCCCATTTTCTTAGCTTTAGACTGAAAACATTGAATTCAATGGTCTATAAGGTCCCTTCCATCTCAAACGACCTATGTCCTATGTTCTAACAGTCAAGATCTCTTCTAGTTCTGATGGTTTATGCTTCAAGCTCCCTCTCAGCCTGAACATTTCATGTTTTTATGTATCTTTCAGTTCTGACATTCAAGGTCCCAAGGGTCCTTTTTAGTGATGGAATTTTATGATGAGTCCCTGGGGCCCCAAGGCATCTCGGGATCTGTATCAGCTCCTCCATCCTAGTTCAGGGCTTCAGAGAATGCTCCCATCCCCAAACACCAAGTCCAAAGGCTACTTACTGACTTCTTCGATGACATGATGGATGAAATACCCACTGGGATTTTGGCACCGAGATTCCCTAGAGTTTTACAAAAACAACAACAGTAGTGCTAAAGTTTGGCTTTAATGGAGCCCCCAAACCACCAAGCTGCAGAAGGAAATGGCAAACCACTCCAGTATCTTTGCCAAGAAAATCCCAAAAGGTGTCACAAAGAATTGGACATGACTGAAAACCGATTCAACAAAATAAACCACCAAATCTTAGACACTGATGGAGGACAAGTCACCTTCCTTATTTGTGCCACTGAACTTTCAAGCCAATGAAAAAATGATTGTCCCTTCCCAGAATACCCCATTCTAGTAAATGGCTGCTCCTCATTTCTTTGATTCTGCACCCATCTTTTCTAAGGCTCCTCCCAGTTCTAACAGTTTAATTAAGAGAGAGCTCAACAATGTGGAAGAAGATCAGAATTAGACAATCTGGAGTTAACCTCCCAGGTTGTGATAAGGATCAAACCTTAAAGCAATATAAGCTTATTAATTGTTATTATTGTCATTATTTAAATTAAGCTTCCCTGCTAAGTATCATCAGTTTCCTAATCTATAAAGTGTTAATAATACTGCCTGAACCCAAAATGTCATCCTGAGAAGAAAATCCATCAAAAGCTTTAAAGTGCTATTAAAAATAGGAGTTATTCTAGTTTTCTAAGGTCTGTTCCACCTCTAACAACCTCTTTTATTGTTAAAGATCCTTTTCAGCTTAGTCCAAATTATTTCCATTTGCATATGTTATGATTTACAAAACATTATTCTTCCAAATACTCAGTGTGTTAGGCTGTACAAGAATTATTATCCCCATTTTACAAATGAGGAGACCAAGGCTCAGTTAAAATTTAGTGACTTGTTCTGGCCCATCCCACTATTAAATGTCAGAGACTGGTGATACTGTGGATAGAGTGATGGACTTTGAGTCAGGAAGATATGAGTTCAAATCCTGTATTAGACATCTACTCTTTGACTTTGGGTGAGTCATTTAACCTCTCATCTTCAGTTTCTTCATCTGTAAAATGGGGCTAATACTAGCACCTCCCTTCCAGGATTTTGTGAGAATCACAAGAGTTGCTAAGTAGTTTGCAAACTTTAACATGAAAATAGATGTTACTGTTATTATTATTAAACTCAAATCTTCTGCTACTGTTTTAGCTGTCTAGCATTCTACTATGCTGCCTATAGGGATGGTTCAAGGATCAATCTAAGGCAGGATTTCTTAAAGTTTTTCAGTGATTCCTTTTCTCCTGAGAAATTTTTATATGACGGGTATATAAGCATATGAAATAGATATACAAATTAAACATTTACTGATAATAAATCATGATTTTGTGACTTCTGCATTCAATTATGAAACCCAATATGGGGTCGCAAACCACAGTCTAAGAAGTTGGGATCTAAGGCATTTTTAAAAAGGGAAAAGTACTAGTCAAATACTGAAGATGATTGTCTCAGTTTGAGAGACAGAGAAAGGACATCACATAACAGGACACAATGACTTGCCCTAGGTCTTGCAATCAGAAGGAAAGGGGGCCACCTGGTACCTTGGCGGACAATGTTCCCTTGGGATGGGGCCCAAATGGCTGTGGCTGGGGTAGAGGTCCTGCTGACAACAGGAGGAATGCCTTTCTCCATCTCCTGGGGAGCCGCGTTCCTTGGGCTGGATGAGTAGTTTATTGGCCGAGAACAGTTCTGTAAGTCACAAATCCCTCGATGATTTGGGTCTGCCCTAAGGATGGCTAAGAGGGCTATAGTAAATTGGAAGTCCAGAGGTTGGGGGATGTGAGTAGAAAGCAGAGCTATGTGTGCAAGGGCCCCTGAGTTAGACTGCCTAATACCAAGTTCCCTGCCTCCCCTAAAGGAAAGGGGAGACACAGCTAATGTAAAGTACTGTCAAATACATCCCATTTATATCACACAGGTAGGAGAAAATATAGAGATCAGCAAAGCAATAGGGAGGTAAAAGAAGCTTCTGCCTTCCCCCAGCATCTCACATGCTGTACTTACTGTGAATAAGAGAGCTTTTTTCTTCTCCTTCATTCTCTGTATGGCAAATCTAACCTGGGATGGGAAGTGAGAGAAGAAACAGGGATGAGGCCCGTGGTAATATCACCACAGAAATTAGAGAAAGTCCAAGCTACAGGGTCCAACCTTCTCATTTTACAGAGGAGAAGCTGAGACCCAGAAAGTGACTTGCCCAACATCCCACAGTTAGTGCAGGATAGAATTAGGACATGAACCAGTCCCAGGGGCATTGAACCAGTCTCAAGCCGGGGCAGCAGGTCCTGATTTAGCTGGACTTTAGAGACAACCCTGGAGCTAAACTCTGGCCCCAGATCCTAAGAGTCTATCAGAATCCACTTAATGGAGCCAGCTGAAGGGAAAATCAGGGTCTTTGTCTCTCTATATTTGAAGGAGTATCACATGGATGAGACAAGAGGACAAGCATTTATATAGCACCTACTATATGCCAAGAGGCAAGCATGTGGTGCAGTGAGTCTCAAGTCAGGAGGATCTGAGTTCAAATCTAATTTCAGACACTAATTGTGTGACCCTGAGCCAAGTCACTTAACCCTGTCTGCCTCAGTTTCCTCATCTGTAAAATGAGCCGGAGAAGGAAATAGCAAACCATTTTTGTATCTTTGCCAAGAAAATTCCAAATGGGGGCATGAAGGATTGGGGGTGATTCAAACCACTGAACAATGAACTATATATGCTAAGTGCTATTTATGAGGAGATGCTGTTATTCTGTTTTACAGCTGAGGAAATTAAGGCAAACAGAGTTTATGTGGTCGCACAGCTAGTGATGTCTAGTGTTAGATTTGAACTCTGGTCTTCCTGATTCTAGGTCTAGCACTCAGCCACTGCACCCACCAAGTGCTTCTGTGAAGGGCAGGGATTAGACTCTTTCTGCTTGGTCCCCAACAACAGAACGACGGCAGTGAGTGCCAGGCACATTTCAGCTCTACACAAGAATGACTTTTCTAACAAGCAGAGTTGTGCCACCATGACACTGGCCACCTCAGTAATAATGGGTTTCCCATCACAGAAGATTCTTAGTAGAGGCTAGATGACCATTTGTCAGGCCGGACAGGGGAAACTCCTCTTACTTAGGGGCTGGACTGGATGACTACTGGCTCTGGAGTTGTAGGCTCTTGGGCTGAAATCTCACAGCTATCTGTGCAAGTTACTTTGGGTGGGTCACGGTCTTAATGGCCTCCAAGACTCAAGATCTCAGATGCTGGGACGATTGTAGCTCAAAGATTCCATGATTTTGAGATTTTCCTTTCCTTCTACAGACTTAGTTCCCCTCATTCTTACCTTCTCTGGACTGCATCATTGTGACCCTTTGGGGTACCCAGTTGGGGCTGGGGGTGGAGGGTACTGAGTCACATTCTCAGTCACTAAAGGCAATCTTAAGGTGCCCATTGCTAGACCCTTCCCCGCCGCTCACCTCACTGTTGTAGACAGCATAGACCAGGAATATGTACAGCCCCTAGAGACATAACACAAAAAAGTTAAAGCATCATTACCCCAGCTTGGGGACTTGGGATAATCTACCTGCTTCTGGAGGGAGGAGTGGGCAGGGAGGCAGGGCCTGCCACTTTCTGGTGTGGGAGGCCAGCTCAGGGGGAAGCTGAACAGGGGGAGTGGTGACTGCTGAATACCAGCTCCCTTTTCCCCGAGAAAAACCAAGGTTGGCATTTCCTTTGGGAGATTTTGCCCCCTAGTGGCCTCAGACATCACAGTGAGCGCTGGAGTTCAGACCCGCTGTGATTTACCCATTGGACTAAAGTTTACTAGAGTCTTTCTAGGTCTATATTGTAATAGTCTATGTTTTAAGGACTCTTCCAACTCTAACCTTGTATGTTCTAAATTACGGCTTCTTAAGCCTTTTTTTACTTGTGAGCCCCCTTTTTACCTGAGAAATTTTTATGTGACGCTGAGTATATAGGTATGTAAGACAGATATATAAACCAAACATTTACTGGTAATAAAATCTCATGACCTCCACACTAAGTTATAAGTCCCCATGTGGGTTGTGAACTACAGTTTAAGAAGCTGGGTTCTCAAGGAATTTACTAAGTCCTACGTTAAAATCCAGCTTCAAACTCTTACCAGCTGTGTGACTGGCAAGTTAACTATTTGCCTTATTCTTTTCCCTTCCCTTCCTCTTCTCCTAAAGTCTATATTCATGTTCATGTTCAAAAGTCCTTTCCAGCCCTCACTTTCTATATTCCACCACAATTTTATGCTTTAATACTCTGAATTTGATGACCCAAGTTTCCTCCTAGCTCTAATGGTCATGTGAGTTTATGAGAGACAAGATGATAGAAAAACTGCAATCAGCAGAGATAGAAGCAAAGACAGAGATGGAGAATCTGAGATGAGCTACAGTAGAGACTGGAAGGGAATAAGCAGAGATAGAATTGCAAAGGAGAGACTAGGGGAGGAAAGAGAGATAAAAAATATAGAGGCACTGAGTGAAGTGCCTGATGAGGTCCTGGGTAAGTAGGTGGGGTTACCCAAGACCTCCACAAGGATGGGACTGTAAGACTGAACTGAACCCCAACAATGCCCTTTTCTGCTTGCCTCAGGGAATTTTTATTTTTGCTGAGGGTTAAGTGACTTGCCCAGGGACATATTTGAACTCAGGTTCTCCTGACTTCAGGGATGATTGCTCTATCAGGGAGTAATCTTATCAGTATTTTAGGCTTTGTCTGCCAACCCCACCTAGTTAATCAGGATCTCATCAGGCCTACCTGGAGAAAGATAGATGCAAAAAAAGAGAAAGGAAAAGAAAAACACACAGACATATACATAAACTGAGACAGAATCAAGGAGAGGCAGAAATCTATAGGGAAAGGGAATAATTGGAAGTAAAGGAGAAAGCGACAGAAGGTGGGCTTGGAGAAAGTCAGTAGCTACGAAAATGAGGGACTTGAGCACCTGCTACTATCCAGTGAAGGAAGAATTAAGGAAGAGGTCTGATCAGGAAGCTAGAGCCCTAGAACAGGAATGAGCACCTCCAGTGGGTACCAGAGACTGGGGGACATCCTGAGTGCTCTGATGCTTCCCACCTCCCATTGTCTTCCTCAGATGAAGCCTGCTTCTCTGCTGAGTAGAAGGAGATACCAGGGACAGGGAGAGACAAGGAAAAAAGAAACTGAGAGAACTAGGCAGAGAAAGGAAACAGATAAAATGAGAGAAACATAGCCAGAGCTAGGCAGGGAGAGAGAAAACAAAGACTTAGTCTTAGTGTGAATGAGTATCAGATTTCTCCTTCTTTCCCAATAAAAGACAAGGGTCAGTTGCTGAGAGCTGGACTGGGTAGGGAGAAGGGGAGAAAGTTTTGAGTATAGTCTTGTAGGGGCTATGGATGATTCATGGAGTTAGTGCAGATGGATCCTGGAACTCCAAGGAAATGACGCTGTGGAGCAACATGTGAGAAGAGCTCTATTGGAGGATATGGTTGGACACTTCCTCAGGCCTCAAAGACCAGATGAATGTTTCTGACCATATACAGAACCTGGAAGCAGAGAACTTTGTCCCCCTCCCTCTCCAACCCCTTCTTTCTTCCCACCTTAGACTGGGTCAGACACAGGGCTTCTGGAAATCTACACACCCATGCACAAGCATCCCACTGTCCCACTGGGGCTTCTCTACCTTATAAGGTAAGATTACACAATAACAGTTCACACAGCGCTTTCCACATAGTTGTCCTATGAGGTAAGGAGGACAAGCATTATATCCCCATTTTACAGATGAGGCTAAAAGAAGGGTGGGGACTTGCCTAAAGTTACACAGCGTGTACTACAATGTATGTAACATAATTACTTAGTATCATAGATTTAGAATTGGAAGAGACCTCAGGGCCATCTACTCTGACTCACTTTAACAGAAGGAGAAACTGGGGCTCAGAGAAGTGAAATGTCTTGTTCAAGACCACATAGCCAGTAATTGTCTGGTGTGAGAGTTTAAATCCAAATCTTCTGATTTAACCTATTTTTGAGTTTCCTGAAAAGTCAAAAAAGGCAGTAGTAGGTGGGAAAAGACCTGAATTTGGAGCCAGAGGATTTGATTTAATTCAATAAAGAATTGAAGTGGGGTTTGAATCCCACCTTTGAAATTTCCTAGTACGGTGACCTTGGGCAAATAATTTTTCCCTCTGGGCCTCAATTTACCCATCTGTAAAATAAGGTCATTGGATTGGGATATTACAAATTCTAAGGCTGCTATGTAAAGGGCTCTCATTACTCAGTCACCAATAGTGGGGCCAACACCGATCCTGGAGTCTGACTCCTCTGCTTGGACTTCTGAGTTACCTTCTGTAATGGGATACTTTGGGCAGAGGAATGATAAGGAGAAAACAGGGGTTTGAATGTGCAGGAAGGCCGATGAGCTGGACCCAGGCCCTCTATCCTGCTTTTCTTCTGGTGTTCCCTGAGTGGCGGGGTACCTGGAAAGAGTTGAGGATGATGGACACATATGCCCATGCCATGCTGAGGTGTGCCAGCATGCTACCCAGCCAAGTCAGGCCCAGAACTGGCAGCAGCACCAACACAGGTTTGATTGTTGCCCTGGGGAAAAAAGGAGAGAAAACCCATCAGTTCAGAAGCCAAGGTGGGACACACCAGAGGGACAGCTAAGCCCCTGCTCCCATCCCCCTCTAATAAAGACCAAGGACAGGGAAGGCAACTTCTGTCTTATCTTCCCATCACTCTATAGAATAGTCATGAACAGTCATGTGATCATGGGCATTGAGTTCCCTTTTCTCTGCCTGTAAAATAAATAGGGAGCAGAGGGTAAGGAAAGATTGAATTAGAACCAGGGGTTCTGAACCTAGAATACACAAACTTAATTTTTTTGATAAATGAATTTCAATATAATTGATTTTCTTAGTAATCGTATGTATTTTAGTTAACATACTAAAAGCATTATTCTGTAATAAAAACATTATTGTGAGAATGAGCCTTCTTGGGCAGAGGAATAATAAGCAGGAAATAGGACCAACCAGGAAGGTTGGTGAAACATCATTCTGTGAGATGATTCAGACCAATTCCAAAAGACTTGTGATGGAGAGACTCCTCTGTATTTAGAGAGAGGACTATGGAGACTGAGTATGGATCACAATATAGTATTTTCACCTTTTTTTGTTTGCTTGTTTTTTCTCTCATTTTTTAAATCTGATTTTTCTTTGCAGCATGATAAATGTGAAAATATTTTTAGAAGTTTTGCACATGTTTAACCTATGCTGGATTCCTCACTGTCTAAGAGAGCGGGGAGAGGGGGACAGAGGGAGAAAAATTTGGAACACAAGGGTGAATGTTGAAAATTATCTTTGCATGTATTTTCCCCATAAATCCTACACCCCTCACTCAGAACACTCTCTCTCCCAAGGCAGATCCCAAACAAACACTACTTTTTACAATGAAGAAATTTCTCTTTCCAAGAACTTCTCAGGAAGTTATTTTTGGAAGGAAATTTAGGCCATGATATTGCTCCTTCACTTCTCTATCAGCTCAACAAAGGCAGACTGGCTAAAATGTTCCAGCTTTCTTTCAGTACCCACTACCCAAAAGTGCCATCTTTTCTCTTCTATCATAAGTGACACAAGATTTTTTCCTTTACCCTTTCCTTTCCATATTATTTTAAGATTTATTTTTAGAGAGACAAATAAAAAATACCCCTCAAGAAATAAGTAGTGAAAGGAATAGCATACTCATTTCAAGATGGGGAAACAGATTTCAGAAAGGTTAAGTAACTTTCAAAGGATTATTTGGGAAAAATAATAACAGTTAACATTTATATAGTATTTATTCCACATCAGGAACCGTGAAGTGCTTTACAATTGTTAAATCATTTGATCCTCATAATAACCTTGGGGAGTTGGTGCTATTATTATCCTCATTTTACAAATGAGGAAACTGAGGCAGAGAGTGTTTAAGTAATTTGCCCAGAGCCACACAACTAGTGTATGAGTCCAGATTTGAACTCAGGTTTTCCAGACTCCAGGCCTGGCACTGGGCCATCTAGCTGGCAGCTCTTTCTTTCCTACTTATCACTTTAGGTTCTCAACTTGGGAGAAGCTCTCAGCTTGGGCCTTCTATTCCAGACTGTGTCCTTGTTTCTTTCCTGAACTGGGGGGATATAGGACAGATCCACCACATGATCCACAGACACATTCAAATATTCATAGGGTCACAGACCCAGAGCTAGAAGGGCCTCAGAGGCTAACTGGTTCCAGCTCCTTCCTTCTCTACTTAGAGGAAAAAAAGGAACTTGTTTAAAGTCACACAGGAATGAAGTAGAAGCCTTCTGATTCTAATTTAATGCACAGTATTTAAATATTTGTAAAATATGTTGCATACATCAGCTCATTTGAGCCTCACAACAATATCCTGAGGAATACAGATATTACTATCTCCATTTTTTCACTCCAGGAAACAAGCTCGGAGACACTGTTTGTATTTACATAGCTAGGGGTGGAGATAGAATTTGAAGCCGGGTCTTCTTGACTCCAAGTCCTAGCATCCTATCTACTGTATCATCTTGGGGATCTATAGATTTAGGTTAGATGTACCAATCAACGTGAGTATTCCCCCATCAAACTCAGATTGTCACTGAAAATTTCTCTTTGATGCCCAGTCATCAATAGGTGGTCCCAATGGCCCTTTACCATATCTGGACTCCAATCTGCCTCTCCAGGCTATGTTGGGGGCTCAGCATTCTAGACCGTCGCCGGGCACTGGACACAGTGACTATCACCACTCGGAACAAGATGAAGGTATTCACCTGGGGGCCAGGTATAGAATGGATGTGTTATACTCCTATTTGTTCAACATTTATTCTCTCTATCCTTCCTGGGTCCTTCTTCTGGCTTTCTCTCTCAGTGCCTTGCTTTCTGTTCCTTCTTTCTCTCTTCCCATCAAGAATTAGTATTTAATGTATAGAAGATGTATACATTTATTGGATTACTTGCTA
This sequence comes from Antechinus flavipes, assembly GCF_016432865.1. Taxonomy (NCBI): domain Eukaryota; kingdom Metazoa; phylum Chordata; class Mammalia; order Dasyuromorphia; family Dasyuridae; genus Antechinus; species Antechinus flavipes. The sequence goes on along the minus strand of NC_067399.1, from coordinate 466,963,889 downwards.
TCTAGGGAAGGGAAGGAGGAAGGGAGGGAGAACAATTTGGAACACAAAGTTTTGCAAGGGTGAATGTTGAAAACTATATTTGCTTTTTTTATTTTATTTTTTAATAATAGCTTTTTATTTTCAAAATATATGCAAAAAATTTTCAAAATCTTGTGTTCCAATTTTTTTCTCCCTCCATCCTCTCACCCCCTCTCCTAGACAGCTTTACATGTAGTTTGAAAATAAAAAGCTGTTATTAGGGAGGAAAAAATAACTACTCTTTATCAAGTCTTCCAAATTCCAATACTCCAGACCCCCCAGGACTCACCTCCAGGTATTCCTACCCACCTACCCAAATAACAGTCCGATTTTGTCCATTTGGATCTTATCTCCTTTTCCCTGGAGCTCTTTTCTCTTTCTCACTCCTCCCCTCCCAAAAAAAAACCAAAAAACCCCCCAAAAAACAAAAAAAAACAACCAACCTATCAGCCTCCTCAGGACCTATAATTTTCTTGACCCTAATCTAGTTCTCCTAAATCTGTCCCCTATCCCCTCAGAATCTGTTCTCTTCCAGTCCCTCTTCTCTAGACTTTATCCCTGATCTTTCAGATCTCCACATTTCATCTAAGCCTCCAAACTTACTTTCTATTCCCATAGGATCCACCATTCTCTTGGATTTCCTGGAACCTTTTCATTTAAATCTCACTGAATATTCTCTTTCTGGCCAATCCCAATTTTCAGAGCCTTCCCCTCAGGACTCCCCTTGTCCCTGCCTCTCACTCACAGTCAGTACAAAAAGGACAGGTCCTGCAAAAGCCCAGATGACACCTTTCCGCAAGCTAAGCCAGCAGTGATGATCAGCCATATAGCCATCAAAGGAGAAAGCCAGAGTGATACCTACAACGACCACTGGGAGACCTGTAGAAAGAGACAGATGATGGATGAATGATGAAATGACTGAGGAAACAAAAATTTGACCTTCCAAGAATACCAACTTTTTAAGCAATACATATCAACTGCCTAACGAAAGAATGCGCCAGGTCCATTCTTCAGCTTGGAGCTGGACACCGAATACAAGGGGAGATGGACTTTTACACATTAAAAATTAACAAATAAGGCCACTTAATTAAAAAGAAATAATTAAACATTAGATAATCTGATTCCTAAATGGATGAAAGATTAGGGATTTAAATTGAGAGGGGAAGAGCAAACAAATGCAATTCCCTGAATTCTGAAAAAGGTGTCCCACTCCCTTAAGTGTCTGTAAGATAATAACTGATTGATCAACATAGGATCGGTTTTCAGTTAAGACATATGAGTTGCTTGAGATGTATAATTGTGAGAAAACTTAATTAAGGTTTCTAAGCAGCAGATAAAGGTAGTCCAGTTTCTCAGCCACACAAGAATTGTTCAAACTATACAATACAATAAGGTTTTCTCCTAATTCCTACAATTGACAAAGTTTTCTCACAAGACAGAAATTGGACTAGACCCACAATTAATTAGAAAGAGAATTGAGGTAACTCCAGAATTGAATCACAGTGTAGTTCACTCGTTTCCTATAATTAACCACTTCCTGTCTTAATTCCCTCAATTCCATCAAGACCAACAAGATATTAACAGTCATTTCCAACTTCTCTCCCCAGTTATCTCAGACCAAATAGCCTTAGTTTTTCAGACTACTTCTTAGACACTTTGGGGGATCTCCTTTATCTTTTGCTGGGTGAAATAAGGAGAATTTTGAGAGAAGCTGAGTGTGGGGAATAGAAAATTTGGGTCTGGATCGGGGAATCAGAGACAGAATTTGTGCATATGTATTCCTGATTTCAATTTAGGTTCAAGATTAGAGGCAATATTGAGTAGTGGTTAAAACCCTGGATTCCTAGTGGAGATTTAGAATTCAGAGAGACTTGAGACCTTCTAGTCCAATGATCTTATTTGACCAAAGCAAAAATGGACCCAAGGTAGATGTCATTTTTCCAAGATCACATAGACAATAAATATTCAGTCTGGGATTTGAACTAAGATATTCTGACTCCTAATCCAACACTCTATGACATTTTGGTCCAAATATCAGCCTGTCCCTCATATAGGCTCATCCCTAAGACATCATTGTTTGAAGTGATAATGTAATCTAGTGATCTCCTCACCTTCCTCCCATCTCCCTGTTCTTACGGGCCTCTTGGACAGCTCAATTCTTACCCCAGCCTATCATGTAGTAAAATCTCATCCTCCCGTCCTCACTCTTGTTGACAGCTACGACTTTACTCCACAGCAGAAGCCCCTCGACCAGCATCCAGGTGAAGGCAGCCATGAAGAAGAGGTGCAAGAAGGCTGTCAGCACCATGCACACCACCTGGGACCGGGAAGGGCAAGTATAAGGGCCAATGTATCATCTCCCACATCTTGGACCACCTCAAATCTTGAAATCCTTTCCATCTCACTCATGGGACTCGAGTCAGGAATCTGATTCAGAATCTGAAGCCTTGATCAAAGGAATGACATTCCTCATCTCTGACTCTCAGTTTCTTGATCCATAAAATGGGGACAACAGAGCACCTCCCACTTCACAAGGTTACAATAAGAGGAAAACACCTTGAAACTGTAAAAAAGCTAAAGAAATGGAAGATAAGAGGGCCACCATTCCATGATTAAAAAAAATGATGACATATGGAAAGAACACTGGATATGGAAAAGGTCTGGTTCTGTCTTTTATTATTTCATTGGTAAATCCACTTATGTCTCTGAGATTCAATTTTATCAATAAGACAGAGATGATAATATTCTGTACCATCTACCTCAAAGGCTAATTGTGAGGACCAAAAGAGATCAAATATGTGAAACATTTAGTAAACCTTAAGGTAGTAAGTGGCTATCAGTTAGAAATGTTATTAAAAACCAGCAGCTGCATCAGGAGCTGGTTCACATAGGTTCACATAGGAGGCACTTAATCAATGTTTATTAACTGATCTGTTGATTCACCAGAATGAGTGATACAATGAAAGTCAAAAGATCTGGGTTTTTGTCTTGACCGCCACTAATTCTGAGTGACTGTGGGTAAGTTGCTTTCTATCTCTGAATTTTATTCAATTTCCTTATCTGTAAAATATATGCTACCTTCTTTCCCTTACAAGGGTTTTTGGAAGTTCAGATGAGATATGGCATTGGCAATTATTTCCAAAAGTACATAGGGAATAACATGGTTTGTTCTGCGGAAGTGAGTGAAATGTGTGAGGAAGAAGTAGGATGGAGCTCACCAGCTTTAACCAATTCTTATCAATCTTGATGAGGCAGCTAGGAACAATTAGGAAGGTTGGAAAAATTCTCCAATTTTACTTCTTTGCAGATTTCTTTTTTTTTTTTTTAATAATAACTTTTTATTGATAGAAACTGTGCCAGGGTAATTTTTTTACAACATTATCCCTTGCACTTGCTTCTGTTCCGATTTTTCTTCTCCCTCTCTCCACCCCCTCCCCTAGATGGCAAGCAGTCCTATATATGTTAAATATGTCCTTTGCAGATTTCTTAAGTGGAATTCTCAGGATGATTTCAAGAATCTTCAGGTCAGCAATCCAGAGATATAATAGGAATTTAAAGAAATTTGGGAGCTATAATTTAGATAATCTGAGTTGGACTGAGTAAATATGAATGGATAACTTTGGATGAAATAGTTAAAAAGACAAACTAAAAATACCTTCTCTACCTAGTTGGCTGGGACTTAAATCACAAAAGAGTTAAAGGTTGTCCCTTTAGCTCTTGTTATTTGTCCTTCATTCTGGAAGAGGATCATGACATCAGGGAGTTGATGCCACGGCATGCAAGTGAATCTCTGTGCAGTCACCTGCCTCACTTTCTCTTCCAGACTCATCTGGGTCCAGTGGCCAGATACAGGGTATCTGGAGGTGGCCCTGGATGAAGGGGGAGACCGTGGCCTTTTTAAGGCCAGCAGGTCTCAGTTTGACTGGGGCAATTCCCATTCAGTGGTTAAAGCTAGGTAAGAAAGGAGCCAGAGTAGCCTTTTTTACCTAGTCAAAAAATCAATCAATCAATCAATCAATCTGGGAGGGGGAAACCATCAGGATTTCTGGGCAAAATGGAAGCAATTGCTATTCATTCTGAGTCAATCAGGGCCCAAATAGGGACCTAGTGGGGCTTGGCCAATTGGTTGTTGGCCAATCAATGAGAGCCGGAGTCCTTTTAATTTTAATCATCAGTGACAGGTGAAGCAAGCATGCAAAGCAGCTGGAGACCAGCAGATGGCAGCAGAGACGTTTAGAGTCATGTATGATGACATCACAGAGAGAAATTAACAGATCCTAGAGCATCAGAGGTATGAATTAATAATAATAGTTACTATGTATTTAGAAGCAATGTGTTGTTGTGAGAGCTGGGCAATAAGAAAAGCTGGATGCCATAGAACTGATATTTTCAAATTATGGTGAGAGATCAAATAAGTCAATATTTAAAGAAATTAATTCAGGCGATTCACTGGAAGGTCAGGAAATGAATCTGAAACTAAAATACTGTGGCCACACAATGAGAAGATGGGAGTCACTGGAAAGCCTCTGATGGTGGGAAAGACTGAAGGCAAAAGGAAAAGGGAATGGCAGAGGATGAAATGAACAGGTGATATAATGGAAATGAAAAATATGAACTCGGACAGATTTCAAGAGATAACGAAAGATAGGAGGGCCTGGAGTGCTGTGGTCCACGGGATCACAAACTCAGACACAATCAAACAACAAAAAAAAATAACACATCCTGTGGTTGTTACAGATATTATCTCATTTAACCTTCCCAACAATCCTGTAAGGTAGGCATTATTATTATCCAATTTACAGAAGAGGAAACTGAGGCAAAAAGAGATTTTTTTTTTAAGTGACCTCACTCAGTCACATAGCCAGTAAGTGTTTGAAGACAGATTTGAACTTAGGTTTTCTTAACTTGAGATCCAGCACTCCCTCCACTGCACTCCCCAGCTGCTCCACTTGCTGGGATACATGTGCTCTTCCACACGATTTCTTTGGATATACCCTATTTTTGTGTATCCTCTCCCAATGAAGATGTGGTACTCGTGGGAGAATGTATATCTGAATATATGGGGAAATAGTTATTTCTTTTATTATAAATTAAATGTCTTTGATTTGAACTAATGTTTGCACTCTGATTAGTTGGTAGTAGAGAAAACACACAAATGAGGCTATATTTTTAATTTTTTTTTTTTGTGGATTGCAGAACAAATATAAAATGTAAAACTGTCCTAGACTTCTGGATTTCCATCTATAGAATAAAAATACTCATTCTATTCCTTCTTTTTTCTTAAGGAGGTAAGGAGGATGGAGGAGAAAGAGAAGTGATATTTTAGACCCAGAGCCTTCTCTGTCTAGTTAGGACCCATGTTCCATATTCTGACTCATACGCACACCTCCAAGGTTAGGACTGCCCACCTTCTTGGCTTTTGCCCATTCGCTGAACATGAGAAGGGCTTCAGCAGCCGCTAGAGCAAGGATAAGGTTCTTGTGAACGGTGGTCCTCTCAGACTGTGGGAGCCTGGGAGAGACAGCAGAAGAAAAGAGGAGAGGGAGAAGGAAAGGAGGAGGAGGGAAGAATATGAGAAGGGAGAAGAGGAGGAAATGAAGAGGCAAAAAAGGAAGAGATGAGGAAGAAGTGAGATGAGGAGATCAAAAAGATGAGGAGGAAAAGAGTAAAAAGAAGGGTGAGTGGACGATGGAGAAGGAGAGATGAGGATGAAGAAAAGGAAGAAATGGAATAGAAGATGAGATCACAAAGGCAGAAGAAATGAGAAGGAAAGAGGGATGAAGAGGGAGGCAGAGAGGAAAGTGGAGAAAAGGGAGAAGGGTGCCAAGGGAAAAAAGACAAGGAAGAAGAAGCTGAAAAACCAACTTTCCTCCCCAAATCTCAGCAAAGTTTCATGTGCTCTCCCCGCTTCTAGCTGGTGCAGAGGTGAGTGCTTAGATCAGAAAGGAGCTAGATGGTAGGGCCAACTTTGGAGGGAGCACCTGAGCATCTCCTCCCCTTATGATGCTTGAAAAGGGGACCGTATGAGTCCCAGGGGAGCCCTTGTGAGGTTCAGGGCAGTGTGGGGCAGAGCACATGCAGAGCTCATCAGATGTCTGAGGATCCCTTACCCAACAGCCAGGAAAAGGATGAAGGTGGTGATGAGAGCACAAAAGGACACTCCACAGCCGATGAAAGAGAGTGTCTTCAGCACAGACTCCTCCTCAGAGCTCCTCTGTTTGAAGAGATGAACAGGGCCAAACCACATGGAAATCCACAGTACTGGAGCCTTCTTTCTCCATTTTTTCTACCCATGTTAGGGTGACTAGTTGGGGAAAGCTGCTTTTCCTTTCATCAGTTTCCTCGTCTTTAAAGTGGGGAGCTTGGACTGGCTAATGTTTAAATTCCCTCATGGCTCTGACATTGTGTGATTTGAGGTCTTTCCCAGCTCTACATTTCATATCTCTTCCAACCCTTAACATTCCCCTCCTATAGATCCTTACCACCATTGCCCTCTCTCCCCCAACCTCAACCATGGCCCAATCAGGATTCTGATGACTGTGACTGCTTTATTATTAAATATTATTAATAATAGCAGTTGGCATTTCCTTATCACTTTAAAATTAACAAAGTGCTTTGCATATTATTTAATTTGATTTTCACAACAACTCCAGGAAGTAAGTGAATTCTATTCTTTCTCTTTAAAAAATAATAATTATAGTCTTTTATTTTTCAGAATATACTCAAATGTAGTTTTCAACATTCCTCCTTGCAAAATGTTATGTTCCAAATTTTTTCCCCTCTCTATCCCTCCTCTCTCTCCCCCTTCCCTGGATAATAAGCAATTCAATATAAGTTAAACATGTGCAATTCTTCTATACATATTTCCACATTTATCATGTTGTACAAGAAAAAATCAGATAAAAAGGGGAAAAATGAGAAAGAAAATAAATAAATAAACAACAAAAAGGTGAAAATACTATGCTGTGATCCACATTCAGTTTCCATAGTCTTCTCTCTGGATGCGAATGGCTCTCTCTATCACAAGTCTATTGGATTTGCTTTGTTATTTTATTCTCTTACACTATAGGTGGGGAAACTGAGGCCCAAACTGAGGAGGGTCACACAGCTAGTAAATGTCTGAGACAGAATTTGAAATTCAACTCTTCCTGACTTTCCAAGGCCAATACTCTATCCACTGTGGCATCTCACTATTTCCAGTACTGATTGAACCCTTTAACTCTATCACCAGACACTTTTCCCTAGCCCCTTCTCCTTTTTTCTGACCCACCTGGACATCAAACACCTGTAAGAGGATGGCAAAGTTGGTGCTGTGGTTGCAGAAACAGGAGGTAGATTCTGGGTGCTGAGCAGTCACTGCACATCCTTCGTTGGACCAGGAGCCCCCAGCCTCAGAGCTGGTATGGGAGGAAAACAGAGGACCTTTTATTAGAATGAGCTCATGCTGTCCTATTACTACCCGGGGAAGTAGGAAGGAACCTCTGCTACCAGGCTGGATGCTAATCTTGCCACCTATTTAATATCTGACCTTAGACAGGATTTGTCCTTTTAGCTTTCTAATAATCTACAGAATAAGTAAAATAGGTTTATCAGCCCTAATCTACAGAATGGGGCTGATAAACCTATTTTACTTATTCAATCCCTGCCTTTTTCCCTTCTTCTAACCCTCCATCCCTACTTTTTTCCTTTTTTTCACCCTCCCTTCTTGCCTTTTTTCCTTTTCAATGCTGGGTATGAAATAAGGCTTACATTCCCAGATCTGATTGCTCCATCCATTTGGTTTTGTTCAACCTTTTCTTTATTAAATGGAGGGTTTGGAGTAGAGGAGTAAGGTTTTTGTTTCCTATTTTGTCTTTCTTGTGAGGTTGGGGCAAGGAGGAGAGAGGGAGAGAATAGAAATGCTTGTTGATTGAAAAAAATTAATTAAAAAAGAAAACATGATGTGAAAAGCAAAAAATACCAACAAAACTTCTAAAAACACCCCAGCACGTGTGCAGGCGCTACAGCTGTGATATCATGGAAATAACATTGGATTTGAATTCTGTGGACCTGGAGTTTGAATTGTGACTCTGCTCCCCATTATTCTCAGGCCAAACTTGAGGAATAGACGCATAACCCACAGAGATATATTCTGGATTGGGAATCAGAGGACCTAGTTTCAAGTCTTGCCCATTCTATTTACTACCTAACTGATATTGAGCAATTCCCTTAATAGGAGCAGCTAGGTGATACCAGATCTGGTCAGAAAACCTGAGTTCAAACTATTCTCAGATACTTACTAGCTGTGTGACCTTAGTAAGTCACCCAACAATGTTTGCCTCAGTTTCCTCATCTATAAAATGAGCTGGAGAAGGAAATGGCAAACTACTCCAATATCTTTGCAAAAAAAATCTCACACAAGTCCATAAAGAGTTGGAAACAACTAAAAAAATGAGTGAACAATAAAAATTCCTTTAATCTCTCTGAGTTTTAGTTTGCTTACCTAGAAAGCAGAAGTTCCCTTCTAATTCCATTCCCTGAGAGCCCAAATATTAACAAAGAAAAACTCCAAATAAGTGCAAAGTTTTACCCATCTGTGTGATCCTGGGTAAGTCATTTAACTACAATTGTCTCAGCAAAAACAAACAAACAAATAAATAAAAGCCTGGCCTTCCTTCCTTGTCAGGATCATTCTGAGGATCTCTAGGCAGCCATAATATTAATTCATCATCATCATATTCATCATTAGCAGCAGTAGCAGCTCAAGGATTTCCATTATTATTAGTGTTGAACAATAACTTCTTACTATGTGTGTAAATGTATTTATCTAGCTGTGCCTTTAAGTATCTACATACATACATGTGTATACATTTATATACATATGCATAGTAGGTAGTATATAGGTATAGATTCTGCCTCTCTCTCTCGATGTGTGTCTCTCATTTGATGGCATGACAGGCAGGCAACAATCCTTCCACTCATCACTGTGGGACCCTCCCTACCTTCTGCTCCCCATTCAAAAGACCCCTTCAATTATTAAAGGGGCTTTCTCTTCCCTTTTACCACATTCCCCTCAAGCAACAGAAAGGAATCATGTCCCCTCCCCTCCCCCCCACATTTTCCCTTGGAAATCAATGGGAATTCTTTAAGATAAAAAATAAAAAGAAAACCCATAAAACCAGGAAAATGTATGAAAACCCACCAGGTATTTGAGTAGTAGAGGAAGTCTTAGGTTTTTCAAGGGGTAGAGGGGGTCAGAAATATTGCCCAGTTTTCACAAACTGTTGGGGACTCTAGAGTTCCTGCATAAGAGAGTTTGCAGGATTGTTAGTTCCTTGTTGATCTGGATCTGCCCATAAAGTTTAGTGATGGGAAGTGAGAACGATCAATCAAATCTAACATACTCCCCCCAAAACTGTGTGTTTTTGGAATGACCTGGCAGCCAAGAAGCTTAGGCTTCATTAATAGGAAATGCATGTTTAACACTTGGATGATGACAGTTCCCTTCCTCGCTGTCCTGGTCAGACCACTTTGGGAATATCATGCTCGTTTCTGGGCCCCACATTTCAGGAAGGACACTGACAAACTAGCCCTGCCAATGGACCATGAGCAGCATGGTGGCAGAACTGAGGGGCCAGGAGTGTGAAGGAGCCAGTTCCTGTGGTGTCCATTGGCGAATACGACAAATCAGGGCAAATGCACATACCCACATTGCTCTGCTGGAAACTATGCTATCTCCTAGACTCTAGCTTAAGAAACCAATAATATCTAATCTTAGAAGAACATCCTAACTCTCTTTACATATGTGAAGGGTTATCCTATGGAAGAGCAATTAAGCTCATTTTGATTGGCTCCAGAGGGCAGAACAAATAATAGATTGATGGCTGTTATAGTGAACCAATTCTTGTCTTGATTTAGCAATAAATATTGCAATAAGTAGGGGCTGCCCCACTTTTAGGAGGTAGTAGCTGAAATTTTTAGGTACAAGCCAGATGGCTTTTTTTTTTTTTTAAAGGCTATATAGGGAATTCTTGTTCAGATAATTTGTTAGACTTAAATCTGATTTTGGAAAGTAAATCACGTTAACTCCTTCAGTTAGCTCCTTCCTTCATCGGCCAGAGGGGGTCACTGTGGCATTGCTAATAATTTTTTAGCTGTATCACTTTCATTTGGGAATAGAATCACTGAATCTAGGAAGGGATCTGCAGAATACATCCATGAACAAAATTAAGATTTTGTTAGGGGACTTAATTACCCACAGTCACAAAGCTAGGACATGTAAGAACTGGGACTGGAAAACATTCCCTGTACCATGCTTCCTCATGAAAAAGACAAGGTTCCCTGAGTTGATATAACTCCCTTCAAATCACAGAGTTAGTGGAGGAGTCACGGAGTGGAGGAATTAGTGCTTTTGGTTTTCCTACTACATAAAGTACCATGGGAAGACAACTCTCTCAAGTCTGGCTAAACAGAGGAAAAAATAAAAAGACTGAAAAAGAAGGGATCTTAGTGCGCTTAGAAATCTCCTTATTCTCCTCTCACCCTCAAGAGTGATCATATAGAATGTTTCCCTGTCAGAGCAAGTCTCACCTTGAACAAAATAAAAGAATTTAGAGTTTTAAGAACAGCAGACATCATGAATGAATGGATGGATGGATGGATGGATAAAGGAATAAATGGTGAATGAATGGATGAATAAATGGATAGAAGGATAAATATATGGATGGATAAATGAATAAATGGATAAATTGAATGAATGGATAGATGGATGGATAGATAAATGAATAAATGGATGAATGAATGGATGGATGAATGAATAAGTGGATGAATCAATGGATGGATAAATCAAATGAATGAATAGATGGATGAATGAATTGATAATAAATGAATGAATGGATGGATGAATGAAAAAGCATTTGAACACTCACTCTGTGTAGCATTCTGGGCTAAAAATACAAAAGATCCTTTGATCTCAAAGAGTTCACATTCCAATATGTGAGCAGCATGAAGACAGTTCAAATAAATTCTGACTAAAAATATCAGCTCCCATTTCTTCAGCACTTTAAGGTTTATAGGGCAGTTTCTTCACAATAACCTAGCCAGTACTAGTATTTTTATGACCATTTTACAGATGAGAAAACTGAAGCTTAGAGTATTTCAGTGACTTGCCCCAGATTGCCCTGGTATAGTAGATAGAATGTTGGATTTGAAGGCAAAAGAACTGAGTTATAATGCAGTTACTACTACCTACTATCCATGAATCCTTCGATAATTCTTTTAACGGAATATAATTTAGAATTCTTAATCTGAAGCCTGTGAATTTGGAACTTTTATATTTTGATAATTGGTGTTATCCTATGTATTTTATTTTATGTATTTTAAATCATTATTCTGAGAAGGAATATATTATATTATCTATAACACACAAAAAAGTTAAGAACCTCTGACCTATTCCAGTTTCTTTATGAGGAAACTGAGACTTTGTAAGATTAGGTCCCTGTGCCCAAGATCACACAGGTGTTAAGAAGTGGTAACAGGATTCAGGAGTCCAGATCTAATGGGATTGCTCTTCTTCTGTCCACCGTTCCCTCCTTCCTTCAAATGAGGGATTCTATAGTCTTTCACTGCCCCCTTCCCATCTTTTCCAGGAAATCCTAGTCTGGAGCAAATTATAGCAAGCTGATTGCCTTCTCCTGAATCAAGGGCTACTTCACCTGGTGCTGAAGTTCCAGAAGGCACAGATAGGCTCCACGAGTTTATCTGAAAAGTCCTGCAGGAGAAGAAAATGCAAGAATGGAAAGCTAGAGAGAGTTTACTTCCCTCCCAATTCATCACTAAACATTTGTTAGACACTAAGCACTACGCTGGGTGCCCGGGATAATAAGATTGTCCTCAAATAATCTGCAGTCTATAGGAGTATACAGCATTTAGATATGTAACTGTATGTAAAAATATTTAATTCATAAAAATATGAAAGTTCTAGGGGTGAGGCACTAGGAGCTTGGGGGATCTGGAAAGACTGGATGTAGAAGGTGCTACTGGGGCTGAGTTTTGAAAGAATTAAGGCCTCTGAAAGGGAAAAAATGGGGAAAGAATGCATTCTGGCAAGGGGGAATAGCCTGTTCAAGACATGGAGATGGAAGACAGACACTTTCAACAAGAAAGTCAATTTGGCCAACGTGTAGAGTAAGGGAAGGGTAGTAAAGTCTAATGAGCCTGGAAAGATAGGTTAAGGGTGAAGTGACTTTAAACTGCAGACAGAGAAGTCTGCATGGTATCCTTAGAAGAAAGAGAGAACCAGTACTAGTTACAGCTCTTTCCAAAGGAGCAGAATTATGAGCAATGGATGCCCAAGGATAGAAAAAAAGGGTCAGAGACCCAGAAGGGCAATAGCTCAAGAGGAATTAGGGTTTTAAGTGCCAGAACATTATGTAGCTCTTAGTATTTAAAAAGAGAAAACAGTTTAAATTTCAAATAAGATTCTGACTAAAAATGATAATTGCCATTTCTTTAGTTCTTGGAGCTTTTATAGAGGGCTTTCCTCAAAATTACCTTGTGAGGTAAGTAATATTACTATTATTACCTTCATTTTACAAATGAGGAAACTGTGGCACAGAGTTCTTAAGTGACTTGTAAGAGACTGCTAATGATACAGTGTTGGAGCGAATATTGGATGGAGTCAGAGGAGCTGGATTCAGGTCCTAGCTCCCTACTTATTATCTATCTGATATTAGATAAGTTATTTGTTTGACCTCTCTGGATCTCAGTTTCTCATTTATGAAATAAGGAGGTTTTACTAGAGAATCTCTGAGATACCCTTTAGTTTTAAGAATAGGATATTGTGATATAGCATCAGAGTTTTTAACTTGAAACTAAATTCTTCTGATTCTAGATCCAGGCTCTTAAATATTGGACCATGCTGCCTCTTCAAAAGTCACTCAAATTTTGTTGCAGTACTTGAAGATTTACAAAACACTTTTACCACAACAAGCCAGTGAGAGAGGTAGTGTATAAATGATGATCCTTATTTTAGGAACCTCAGGAACCTAAGATTTTCCCAAAGTCACATAATTAGTATCAGAACATGGCATATGACTTAATTTTATTTTAAATTCCAAATTGTTCCCCCAACCATTTGAAAGACAAGAAAAACAAAACCCATTACAAATATATATATAGTCGTGCAAAACAAATTCTCACACTAACCATGTTCTCTACTCTGTTAAAAAGGTAAAATCCTTTTTTTGCTTTGATCTGTACCTTGAATTCATCACTTCTTTATTTGGAGGTAGATAGTATGGTCCATCGTGAGTCCTTTGGAATTGTGGTTGATTATTGTGTTATTCAATTACTAAGTCTTTCAAAGTCGATTTCCTTCATAGTGTTGGTATTATTGCTATAGATTGTTTGGAGTCTGCTCATTTCACTTTGCATCAGTTCATACAAATCTTCCCAGGTTTTTCTGAACCTATTCCTTTCATCATCGCTTAAGTACAATAGTATTCCATTACATTCAAATACCATAACTTATTCAGCCATCCCCCAATTGATGGACATCCCTTTAGCTTCCAACTCTTTGCCATCACAAAAAGAGCCGTTATAAGTATTTTTGATTTTGTGAGTTATTTTCCTTTTTCTTTTATTTCTTCTGGGTATAACAACTCCCTTAACCTTCAAATGCCTCCAGGTACTTAGCCAAGACCTGAAGCCAAGCTGAAGAGCGCTGCTCTGCATTAGTGTGGGAAGATTCACAAGATGATCGATGTAGATCATGGAAGGCATGTGCTAGAGAAAGGACCCAGGGCTTCTGGAAACCAAGGCTGACTTTCTATCCCCTAATTTTTAGTCAATAGTTCTGCTTGCTGCTATTTATTTGAAAGCAGATAAAACATTTCTCTGCTTCTGTCCAAGTTCCTCTCTGAGCCTCAGAATTTTTGCTAGTGGGATGAGCAGGGGAAGAAGGGGAAGGCATCTCTTTCTGAGGCTGAGGACTATGGTTAAGGTCTTTCATAGATCTGTCACTGTGAATGCCATCCATCCTACCTTACCTGGGTCTGGTGTAGGAGATGGAAATGCACTGCTGTGCTCACCTCCTGAAGGTTGATCAGAACTATGGATGAGATGATGGCTGATCCTACCTGTGTGCTTAGGTACCTGGAAACAAAATGGGTAATTGTTGAAATGGAAAGAGTCTTTCCTGAGAGGGAAGAGCCTCAAATTTGCTATGTGACCAGCTCTAATCATTTCCTGTCTTGAACACCTATTTTCTAGTTCTATCTCTGATATTTATTATCTGTGTATCTATAAGTCCCATTACTTCTCTCAACTCTGACATATGTGACCCTGAGGTCACTTGCCTGCTTAATAAAATGAAAATTATTTCTAAGGACCCTTTAAACTATTGTATTTTACTTTCTAAGGTCCCTTCAAGCTCTAACATTTTGTTCTAAGGTCCTTTCTAGTTTTAATCTTCTGTGATTTGTATTCTAACATTGTAGATACTAAGATTCCTTTCAGCTCCAATATTCCATTTTGTAAAGGCCTTCCTATATGAAACTATCAGCTACCCAAGCAAATATTTATTAAATGCTCAGTATGTTCTAGGCATGTCCTAGGCTGTGGAGATACAAAGACAAGAATGAAATAAATCCTGTCCTCAAGAGTTTACATCCCTCATTGAGGGATAGGTGGTCCACAGAAACATATGCAAATACATTCAAAATCAATATAGTCATTTTAATAGAGAGGGCACTAGGAGTTGGGGCAGGTAGTAGAGGCCTCTTGTAGGTGGTGACATTTGAACTAAATCTATATTCTCTGATTCTATTTTCCTTCCCCCACCATTATATTTTCCCTCCATTCCATCAATCAATCCTTTTCTGGGAAAAAAAGGCATCCATTATGATCAGCATCCTTTGGTCCCTAGAAGTTGCCATCCTGAAGGACCCAAGGAGAAAAGTCCCCACTCACTTTGACCTTTCCTCAGGTATAGAGACATCTTGGCTGAGGATTTTGCCACCTTCCTGCCCTTCCCAACCCAAGGAGTGCTGGAGGGCACTGTAGGCAAACCAGGTGTTGATCACCGTGACTTTGGAGAGACCTGGGCAGATGGGAAATTTTCTCTGTTTAGGTATAGCCCCTTCAGATGACTAACCCACTCAGTCCCACAGCCCCATTCATTCTCTGACCCACTTCATAAAGTCAGTGCATATTTTTCTTTGTAACTGTCTAGTCTCCAACTCAGGCGAGATGTTCCCAGGAGGCAAAGGGGCCATGTCTTCCTTCACATGTCGGAAGGTGGTCTGAGAGCAGACATTCCCCTCAGACTCAAAGCAGGGACTCCATCTTTGTTCTCAAAGTGGGGCTCCTTACGGTCTGGGCCCTGGCTCCCCTCTGAACCTCATTTCATATCCTTAAGGATCCCTCCCTTCTCTTCCCATTGAGTACTGTTTGATCCCTTAAAGCAATGATATCAAACTCATCTAGATGGGGATACTATGTTATACTAAAAATTAACATTACTATGTTATACTAATATTTTCTACATTTGTATCAATATTATCCATGTTCTATTGTATTCTTATTCTGTTAAACATTTCCCAATTACATTTTAACCTGGCTTAGACTACACTTGGGAGTGTGGTGGTAGCTCTGATCCTCTGCCTGAAAACATCTGGAGGAATTTTTTTGAGCTCTCTTCATAAAGAAATTTTATGAGAGAAACGGGCCTGAGGTAGAGAAAAGTTTAGAGTCTCTCAGACTCTGTTCCCCAGAGAGACTGGACCAGTTTTATCTCCCAGAGCTCACCTCTTCCTTGAAGTTTTCTTATTTCCTCAAAAGGCACTTGGATATAATCTGGCCCACCTGGAATCTTCTTGAAGTAGTATTCGCCATTGGTCAAGTCTCTCAGGTTCAGGCTTCGAGCTTCAATGCCTGGAGAAAGAGCAGGATCCCAAGGATGAAGAGCTTCCTATGCTCAGGATGATTGGAACTTTGTGTTTTTAGGGTTCTCCCCTGAACCTGGGATCCACAATGCACTGGCCCAGGGTACAGACCTCTAGAACTTTTACTCAGGAGAACCTCTATCCAGAAAGGACATTGATAGAGGATGACCAGGATGTTGAAGAGATTGGACACCATGACATAATAGAAAATTAGATGTTTAGTTTGGAGAAGATTTGGGTGGGGGGGATTGAAGGACTATGATCACTGACTTTAAGTACTCTAGGAATGATACTTCTCAGTGTTCTAGGTCAGTGATTCTCAAACTTTTTTCTTAGTATCTTTATACTATTAAAAATTATTGAGAATCTGTCCAAAAAATTTTTGTTTATGTGGGTTACATTTATAGATGTTTACCGGATTAGAAATGAAAACAAATTTTGAATTTGTAGTCCCTCTGAAAGGGTTTCAGAGACCCCTCCAGGATTCTCTGGAACACACCTTGAGAATTATTGTTCTAAAAAACTCTCTAAGACTATCAGTTGCAGAAGAAATGCTGATCTGCCTTGTTGGAGGAAGTTTTCTCATCTGGGAATTCCCTAAGGAAATCCCTAAGGAGAGCCCTGTTGTTTATCGATTATGCATAAAGGGATTAACTATACTATTTAGTCCCAGAGGATAGCATTAGAAACAATGAGCAGTTCCAGGGAGGAAGATTTCAGCTTGATATAATGAAGAACTTATTAGCAATTTGAGGATATCTAAAAGTAGGAATGGGATATCTTGAGGGGTAATGAGTTCTTCCTCACTGAAAATTTTCAAATGGAGGCTGGATGATGACATTTTGGAGATATTGTAGAAAAGAATCTTTTCCTTTCAACACTGAGATTATATAAGCATAAGCATGATCATTGTCACTTTACAGAAGAAATGAAGGGAAGCTCAAGGAGGAAGCACATTTCTTCAGTTCACATAGTTGGATCAGGACAGCATCATGTACACTCACCTATGGGACCTTTCTGGATAGAGATAATGGATTTCTCAGCTGTGAGGAGGAGGCTCAGGCTGATGGCAATGCGGTCCACGCTCTCCACCAGAACCATAGGACTTCTGGTAATCTGAGGACAGAGCTCATGGTTGCAGTCTGAACTGAGAGTCCCCTTTTCCTCTATAACTGTATCCCTTCCCTCCATCCTTAGATAGTCCCTACAATATCAGCAAAGAACTGTCCTCTAATTGATAGTGACCAGTGCAACTCACTGTGTTTTGACACTTTTGTCAATAATCTGTGTTAACAGAAGGGATCTATGGTGTGCAACAACAACAATAATGACAGCGAGCATTTATGTAGTGCTTTAAAGTTGGCAAAATATTTACAGATATTATCTCATTTTATCCTCAAAGCAGCCCTGGGAGGGAAAGGCTATATCTCCATTTCATAGATGAAGAAGCTGAGACAGAAAGGGTTAAGTATTTTATCTAGGATAACTCTTGCCCAGTGAACTAAGACAGATTTGAACTCAGTGCCTGACTCTAGATTCAGGAGTGCAATCTGTTGCTAGAATGTTAGGGGTAGGACACAGTTTAGAACAGAGAAAAAAAGAATCCTAGAGTCAAAAAAGTTCAAGCCTCAGAGAGAGAAGGAAGGAGTAAGTACTTATGAAGCACCTTCTACATCCCAGGCATAGTGCCGGCATTGTGCTATATCTGCATTTTATACTCGAGGAAACTGAGACCTAAAAGGTGGACCTGCCCAGAATCACACAGCTAATGCATATCTCAGGCTGGATTTGAATTCAGATCTGTCAGATTTTAGACCTAGAGCTCTATCCCCGGGTACCATCTAGCTGCCTCTGGGCAAAAGGAAAGGAACTTGCCCGTAGTCACAGAGGTGACTGAATTAAAACATAATACTTCATAAGATCACATGATTAACAAAATAAATGTACTCATCTTATCCTATTTGTAAAATTGTGAATTCCTTGAGGACATGAGCTATATAATTTTTATTTTCTTTTACCATTATGGGATACAGTACCTGGCAAGTAATAGGTTCTTAAGAAACTCTGGTTCAATTGCATTAGAGATGCCCTTTTCCATTTCTGTGTTCTAAGCGATAAAACTTTATGACTATGATTTCATATGAATAATATTCACTGCTGAGACCAAGGTATTAGAGTTTATATCTCATATTTAACACCTTACATTTGTATGGTGCTTTACTGCTTACAAAGTATTCTCCTGCTTAAAACAGTTGTTTCAGTGAGATAAGCAGAATACTAATAACAAATCTCTCTACTGTACTTTGAATTTTTCAAATAACTTTCCTTAAAAGCCTGCAGGTTGGTACCATTATCCTGTTTAATGTGGAACCTGAGGCTTGATGCTGTTCTGTAGTGGCCCATGACCTTATCAAAGGTGTCTGTGACCCATAGGTGGACAATAAGGGCAGCTCGACCCTTCCCTTCCACTCCCTGAGATTTACCTCTTTAATTTCCAGCCACTGTGTTTCAGTTTGCTCTTCTAATAGTAGGGCAGCCACTGCTAAGAAGCTCTGGCTGAGATGTTCCTGCTGTCCAGAAGGGTCTTGCTCTCCTTCCTGGATGGCAATAACCCTCTTCAGGAAGCTCACCACAGCAAGCAGGTCAGCTGCTTGGAGGGGGGTCTCTTGGGCTGCCAGGGCCTGTTCCAGGATCCCCAAGAAGCTGGTTGCCTCAGGCACACTCAGGGAGCCGGGATCTTTTGCAAAGTCATCTCTGGAAAGCTGAGAGCAGAGAAGCCAAATGTCCCTTTGCCCCCTGCTGCAGTTTAGGACCTAGGACTATGTTGAAGAGCCAGAGAGCAAGGCATTTCCCATTGGCTAAATTGGGCAGGAGGAGAGGGGGAGAGAGAGGGAGGAATTCTCTTAGCTATTCTGATCAAAACAATGATCCAGTGATTTTTTTTTTTTGGTTATTACTATGTAGAAATACAAATAAAATTTTAGAATAATGCCAAGTAATAATGAAATGTGAAGAGGTCCTTTATTATTTTTTTTTTGGGGGGGAGACTTCTAAGTTCCATTTGAGGTATTTTGTTTTTAATTTGTAGTAGCAAACAGGACAATTCTAGAGGACCCATGATAAAAAATGCTTTCCACCTGCATAGGGAGGACTGATTACAGACTTTTTTCACTTCCTTTGTTTTTCCTTTGTGTGTGCATATGCACAAATATTATTTCATTTTTATCCTCACTGCTTTCCACCTGTATGTGTGTGTATGTATGTGTGTTGTCTTTTACAATGTGGCTAATATGCAAATATGTTTTGCATGATTTCAGTTAAAATCGATATCATATTGCTTATCTTCTCAAAGAACGAGAGAGGGGCAGGATGAAGAGAATTTGAAATGCAAAATTTAAAAAATAAATGTTAAAAATATTTAACATGAATGCGACTACTTGCCATCTAGGAGAGGGGGTGGAGGGAAGGAGGGAAAACTTGGAACAGAAGTTTTTGCAAGGGTCAATGTTGAAAAATTACCCACACATATGTTTTGTATATAAAAAATTATAATAAAAAATAAATATTTTTTAAAAAAAGAAAAAATAAATGTTAAAAACTAAAAATATAATTGAGCAATAAGAAATAAAAGTATATATATATAAAGATAAAGAAAAGTTTCTTCCCTAATTATGCTTAGTGTATGTATGTCTTTGCTTGCATTCAACTGGGGCTTGGCACTTTTTAGTCTAACCTTGGGAAGGTTAGCAAGAAGCAAAACAATTGGGTTTGAACTGTGTCCTGTTCTCTCATTAATTGTGGGACTTTTTCAGCAATCATTTTAATTCCCCAACCTTCAACTTCCTAATTTGTAAATCAATCAAAAAATTAATTAAGTGGTTACTATGTGACAGACACTATCCTGGGCAGTATGGATATTAAATCAAATCAAACAATTTTGACTTACAAGAAGCAGCTTACATTCTAATGGGGGAGAAAAATAAGGACAAATATAGCCCTAGTCTGAATTATGACAATTTTCAATTACTGTGATCCTAATTAATGGGATCTCCATTAGGGCAGGCTATAGAAATAAGACATATAAACTGGTATGAAAGATATATCTAACATTTATATAAAGTTAATAAATACAAATACTCAAAATGGTTAAATGCAAAGTAGTCTGGGAGAAAAGGTTTTATGCAGAAAATGCCTGAACTACATTATAAAGGAAAAAAGTAGATATAATTCTTGAACCATCTTCCTCATAGGGTTATTTTGAAGAAAATGATTTTTAAGTTGAAAAGCAGAAGAAAGTAGAAACAATTGTTATGAATTTCTAAAAAAGATTACACTTTTATTGCTCTCCAATTTACATAGGAATTGGAACTCTGGGGTCTCACCAAACACTATTGTAATAAACAGATAAAAGCCCTTTGTAATTAGCACATTTGTTGCCTGGTAGAGTCAATTCTGGGTTCTCAAATGCTATAGCAACAGAAAGAAAAATTCAGCAGTTCCTGCCAAATAGGAGAGGTTTCCTGTGCAGGCCCCATATGTAACTGTCAATGGAGCATGGCACAGGGACAGAGAGGGAAACTGAAGCTCGTCAGGGTTAAATGACTGACCCAATGTCATATCGCCAAAAACTGGTTTGACTGGTGATCAATTTTAAAACCAGTCATTTAGGGAGGGGGCTACTAGTGGAGGAATGCCATTCCCAATGAAAATGCAGATGCCATGAAAAAGCAGTATTATTGCATGTATTGCTGAACTCCTTGGGAAGCTAAATGTCAAGCCCTGAAATGCCAACATTGCTAATTTCCTTGACTGCATTATGCCAATTTTCAATTATTGAAATTCTAATTAAATGGGCCTGAATTAGTGAGAATTTATTGTAGCAGAATTTTGCCATCCTGTGATTCCCAACACCTTAAGTGGGATGCTTGGGGCTCCCCAAACTTTTTCTGGCTCACCACCGTAGCATTGGCTAGAGTGTTGACTCGGCTGATAAACTCCCCATCTGCTGTTTTCTGAACTTCTCTCAGTCGCTGATATACCCCTGAAAAGAAGCAAATGTAGCATATAGCATCTTGAAATGGTTCAGGGAAGAGAACCAGATTTTCTTTTGCTTAAACTGTTCCTAAGTCAATTCTGAGACCCATTCCCTTCTCTTCCCTTTCCAGAGAGACCTAGCTAGATGGTTCATTAGAAAATAGGCTGTTCAAAGTTTTTGCAAAGGTCATTGTTGAAAAATTACCCATGCATATGTTTTGTCAACAAAAAGCTATAATAATAATAAAAAAAGAAGATTATATGATGATCAATTATGCTGGACATGGCTCCTTTCAACAAAGAGATGATTCAGACTAGTTGCAATGGTCTTGTGATGAAGAGAGCCGTGTACACACAGAGGGAAGACTATGGGAACTGAGTGTGAACTGGATCACAATATAGTATTTTCATTCTTTTTGTTGTTTGCTTTCATCTTGTTTTCTTTCTCATTTTTTCCCTTTTTGATCTGATTTGTCTTGTGCAGCACGATAATTGTAGAAATATGTATAGAAGAATTGCACATGTTTAACATATTGGATTACTTGCCATCTAGGGGAGGAGGTGGGGAGAAGGGAGGGAAAATTTGGAACACAAGGTTTACAAGGATCAATGTTGAAAAATTATCAATGAATATGTTTTGAAAATAAAAAGTTTTAATAAAAAATGTGTTCAAGAAAAAAAAAAAGAACATAGGCTGTTCAAATCACAGAATGTTAGAGATGGAAGGAATCTTAGAGCCACCAAGTAGAATATAAAATGTAAAGCTGGAAGAAATCTTAAAACATTTAACTGCTAGAACAAAGAACACAATGTTAGGTCTGGAAAGGAGTTTTAAAAACAGATGTTTAAACATAGACTGTAGAATGCTAGAGTGGATAGGATCTTAGAACATGGACTATTTTAACAGAAGAAATATTAATGGTGAATGATATTTTAGAGCAGTAAATGTTAGAACTGGAAGAGACCTTAGAACAGAGATTGTTATTACTGGAAAGGATTTGAGAACACAGTGTTAGGAGATAAAATGCTAGAACATAGTACATTTGAACTGAAAGGGACTATAGAGACAGTCTAATTTAATACATTAATGTTATTATGATATGAGACAAGTGAGTAGCAGAGTAATAAGTACACTCACTGGAGTCAGGGGCCCTGGATTTGAATTCTGACTTTTCTCCTTACTGTCTGTGTCATCTTGGGCAATTAAATTAATTTCTCTGGGCCTGTTTTCTCATCTGTAAAATTAGAGACTTGGAGGAAAAAAATTTTAAGGCCTTTTCAAGCTCTAAATGTCATGAATTTCCTCTATGAGAGTGAGATCCAAAGAGGTTAAGTCTGAAAGCATTTACATTTAATTAGTTATAGAACTGGATCTACTGTGCCCAATTGTGACTCTGAAACCAACGTTCTTTTTGCCACACCTTAAATTTTGCAAATTTCAACCAAATTTGCAATTTTGCAAAACCAAAATGTGATTTGAATAAAAATGATATAAACATCTGCTTGGCACCTTGTGCATAAGACAACTGATCCAGTGGTCTAGGGGCGGGCATCCAAGAATTAGAAACTGAGCTTTAAACTCCCTAGCCCTACACTTAGCCCACTCCATCTCACCACCCCTCTCTTAATAGTTCTGTTTACACAGGTTTGAGTCTAGCTCCACCAGGAAGCTGATTGGAAGGTGGTATAGGCAAGCACAACCTACCTGGCCTGTAATGGCAGAGGAAAGGAAGGGACTGCAGGCACGGCTCAGACCTCAGCGCTCCACTGCCAGCATCCAGAGTTGGGCATTCTTCTACAGGCACTGTGGGCACAGGGGACAGGTTCAGTCCTCTAGCAAAAATAGCAGTCTCAGGGCTGAAAGGGTGTTCAGAGCAGCCTTCCTGGCCCCTTTACCCAAGGTGTGACTTCCTTCTGGACTATCACCAACTATGTTATAACTACATTGAAACAGGAGCTTATCTGGATTTGAGCTCTGCTCTTCCTGACCCCAAGGCCAGTGACCTATTTAAGCATTTAGTGGTTTTTGTGCAATGTACCATTTCATACCCTAGACAAATTTTGAACCTGTCAGTGGAGTTTCCCGCCAAGATCTACTCCACTGGAGTGTCAGGGATGGGGGAAGAGGAAGGCTAATTTGCCCATGTGTTAGAGAGACCTTGATGGGATTACTGAGCTGATGGGCTGAGTATAGAACCACCTGGAAATCAAATTATGTCTTACATAATTACTTCTTCCGGTTAATTAATAAAATGATACTTTTCCTTCATACGTCCTAAGGAAGATCATACAAAGGATGCTCCAGACATCACTTTGGAGTACTAGTTGTATATATAGCCTACCAGTATGTCTCAATAATTGCATATATGTCATACCAGACTGGGGACAAGAGTCCTGCCTTATTTATCTCTGTATTTCCTCTAACTCCGTATAGAGATCCATGTGAAGGAATAGTAACAACAACGATAATAGTGATGATGATCATCATCATCATGATGGTGGTGGCGGTAATGATGATGGCAGCTGGATATAGTAGATTGGATACTGGATTTTAAGTCAAAGGAATGGGGTTCTCATTCTCACTGTAAACATTCACTAGTTGTATAATCTTGGGCAGCTTACTTAAACTCTTTGTTCCTTAGTTTCCTTACCTGTAAAATGGGAGTAATAATAGGAGCACTGCTTCCTTCTTAGAGTATTATGAGCTAAGCACTTTGCAAGCCTTAAATACCATGTGAGGTGAAGTGATTGGCCCAAGATCGCACAGCTATTAGCTGCTGGGATTAAAACTTGATTCCAGGTTCTTCCATTCCAAGCCCACAAAGGACCCATAATTTAGAATGCTAACTAAATGTTGGGCGACTTATCTAAATTCAATTGGTTCAGCAAAGCACAATGAATAGAACCCTGGATTGGAGTCCGGAGAGCAGTGTTCAAATTCTGATTCGGTCACTTATTAGACTTAGGACCTTGGGCATATCACTTCTTCAGTTGGAGACCCAATTTTCTTGATAAAATAGAGTTTAATGGATGATCTTTATCTTATAGCTCGGAATCCTGTGACCCTTATTACTTGTGCCTGGGAGAATAAGTAATGCAAAAGCAGGACTTGCCGGAGGGACTTACTGGGGCACCTGAAGGGCAGAGCAACCTCCTGGAGGGTGGGGGCGATCTCCAGGGCCCCCCGATTCCAGCCAAAAAGCAGCCCCTCACTGGGTATCTTGCAGGCTCGGGCCATGTCCAGCTGCTCCGGGCCCAGGACTCGGGCCCACACAGACAGATTGGTGATGTTGCCTCTGAAGGCCTCTTCCTTCTTGAAGTTGCCCCCCAAGGAGTCCTGGTCCTGCCCAATAACAAACACGCCTCCTGGAGCCAAGGACTGGGCCGGGGACAGGCTCTGGGCTCCTGCCCGCATCTCGCCGTCGGCCCCAAGGGCCCAGCGACCCCTCCACTTCTCCCACGTGGCACAGACATGGTGCCAGCCTCCATCTGCAGGGAAGACCGGCAGGTAGGGGGAGTGGTGCCCGTGGACAACGAGGGCCAAGTGGACCAACCCGTCGTGGGCGGTGAGACCTCGCAGCAGGAGCTCGTTGGAGAAGGCTGGCACAGCGTAGGAGAAGATGGTGCCCTCCTTGCCCACGGCCAGGTCCCACTGGAGATGGGTGCAGACTGTGACGGCTGCCAGCGTGGGGAAGCCCACCAGCAGCCTGGCGTGCCTTGTATCTGTCTGCGCCCCGAACACCAGGCTGGGCAGCGTATGCGTGCCTGAGGGAGGGAAAGAAGAAGGGACCCCGTGACCCCCAGGAATGAGCATGGTGGCCCCGGAGAAGAGTTCCCTACAGAAAACCCTGAACTAGGAGCCTGAGGCCCGGGGCCCTAAAGCCCCTCCATCTACAGCTGAGTGTCGAGGCTGGGGCTGGTCTCTGGTAGAGAAAGCACACGCATTTGGAACTGAAGGACCTGAGTTCTGATCCCGGTTCTGTCCCATACTGTGTAGCTTGGACACCACCTCTCTTTGGGCCCCAATTTGCATCCATATTGGATGAGATGGTCTCAAAAGTCTCTTGTAGCTCCAAGTGCTGTGCACATGTTGGAGCAGCTGTAGCAAAACAGGCCCATTAATTCACTGTTGCTGGAACTGTGAATTGGTCCAGTAACGTTAGAATGATACCCTCAAAGTCACTAAAATCTGACCTAGCTTTGAATACAGGCCTGTATTCCCACTAAGTGATCAAAGAAAGGTGAAAGGAGTCACATATACAAAAATATCTTTAGCAGCTCTTTTGTAGTGGCAAAGAACTGGAAATTAAAAGCTACTTATCAATTAATGGGAGAATGGCCGAAAAAATTATGATATGTAAATATAATGCTATAAAAGTAACAAAAATCAGAGAAATCTGAGAAGACTTACATGATACAGAATAAAGAGTGCAGAAGCAGGAGAACAATAATTTTGTAAAGAGCAAAAAAACTTAAGAAATTATCAATATAATGACAAATTATTATTTCAGAGGACAAAGATGAAGTATATTATCTCTTGAAAAAGAGGTGGCAGGTTCAAGAATGATGCAAAATGAGACATTTTTGGTATGGTCAACATAGGAATTTGTTTTGCATATTTTTTTAAAGTTTTGTTTTTCTTTTTGAGAGATGGGGTAGGGAGAAGAGTGGAAGAAAGAAAAATAAATGTTAGTTAATAAAACATTATATTAAAAATAAAATTAACTCTACACACCAATGTGATGTTTCTGGGCAAGATGGGAGAAGGCCCCTGTTTTTATTTCTGCCAGGGGCCCAAATCCAAAGTTATCTGTGACTGCTCTCCCTTCCTACAACCCCCCAAATGGGCAGCACTCACGCTTTTGCTGCCGTCTCTGTAGCAAGGCTGTCCTCTGGCCCAGCCAGATGGGACCCTGCACTTTTCTCTGAAGTAGCTCAGTCACAGCCTCATCTTGGGGCTCCACAGCCAGCTGGGCAAAACGCTGGTCACAGAAGTTGTGGGCATCCCACCAGTCTAGTTGCCAGCCTCTCACAAACTCATAGACCCCACTGGACGTCTCCACGGCTGCAGGAAAAGCCCCTGGAGCTGCGAGGGAAAGACTCAGTGAGAAAGGGTGAAGGCTGTGGCTGGCTTAGGTGATCTCCGAGGACCCTTCCAGCCTGATGATCTATGATTAGATCTCGAAAGGACCCTAGCAGTCATCTGTCCTAAATACCTCACTGTACAGACCAGGAAATGGAGGCTAGAGAAACCATGATTGATGGAAAGAGCCCTGGATCTAGAGTAAAAAAATCCGAGTTCTTAAGTCACCTTTACCCTTTGGGTTTGAAGATCCTCATCTGTAAAGTGAAGAGGCTGGATTGGAAGATCCTCCCCTCCTCCTCCATCCCTCATCCCATCCCCCTATTTTATGACACCAGACAGAAGATATCCCTTCAGCTTGGAAACTTCAGAGCTGTGGCGTGATTACCCTACCTTGACTGGAGGTAATGTGGCTAGCATTGAGATTTCTAAGATAGGGCACAGTCCTCAAGCAGACTGGTTGCAAAAGGCCTTTTTTTTTGTATCCTAGTGATTATTAGCACAATGCCTGGCATACAGTAGGTGCCTAATAAATGTTTATCGACTGTCTGACTGACTGACAAAAGGAAGTTATACTGAGTCACTCACTGAAGAGAAGACCAAGAACAGGGTCCTTTCTTAGGATTGTTGAGAGTTTGGAGATGGAAGGGCCTTAGAGATTAAGTTGTTCATGTGCTCATTTGATAGATGAGAAACTGAGGCCCTCAAAAGGGAAGTGGCTTACTTGCCAAGGTCCCATGGGGTGGGATTTGAATCCGGATCTCTGGACTCCTCTCCATAGGATAAGTATGAATGCTGTAATTCTACAGAATGCTGGAGCTGGAAGGGACCTAAGAGGCCATCTAGTCCAATTCCTACCTGAAGAGGAATCCTCTCTACAGGTACTCTAGAAGCAGCTATGTGGAAAGAGCAGAGG
Organism: Antechinus flavipes; assembly: GCF_016432865.1. Lineage (NCBI taxonomy): Eukaryota > Metazoa > Chordata > Mammalia > Dasyuromorphia > Dasyuridae > Antechinus > Antechinus flavipes. The sequence continues at coordinate 466,936,915 of NC_067399.1, read as the reverse complement.
ATGGAGCACTGAGCCTCGAGTCAGAAAGTCCTGAGTTCAAATCCACTCTCAGGACACTCTCTAGATATGTAAACCTGTCTGGGTCACTTAATCTCTGTCTAGCTCAGTTTCTTCAACTGTAAAATGGGGTGAGATAATATTTCTAAAACACTTATCAAATCTTAAAGTGTTATAAAAATGATAGCTATTTTTATTACACCTCCAAATAAATGGTTTTTGACTGAGCCGGTGACTGAATATTTCTATTCAGGCTACAATTCTATTAACTCTAGAAGTGGTATAGTGAAAAAAGCATTAGAGTAAAAACTGAGTTTTAAGTCTCAGTAGAAAGAGCCAGAAAGTGCTATTGAGCCATAAGTTCTGGGTTTGAATTTCTGTTTGGTTATTTATTACTATATTAGGATTGACAGCACCTACCTGTATGTTTGAGAGTCTTCAACAAAGATGAAGAATTTGAGGGGTTCCAGAAGAAACTCCCGATCTCCCAAAGAGACAGACACAGACACAAATCCAGAGAGACATGGTAGTATTAAGGATCTGACTTCTGGATCAAGGTATACTTCCCAACACCCACAGGCTAATGGGAAAGAAAAGGAATGTATTCAGGAGCCTCCATCCCCTTCCCTGGACCCAGTGCCCCTTCCTTCCCCAAATACCACTACAAAATCACTGATTTTTATTTCTGAGGGAATTACAGAGTTTAGACATTATCCGGTCCAAATCCTCCCATTGTACAGATGAACCCCGGGATGGAAGATGGTCTTGTTGAAGGTCACAGGGTCAGTCAGTATGACTCTGACAGGCCATAAAGAGATATCCGAATTTACCAGGAGGAGGAGGAGGAACCAAGAAAGTCTTCCTGACATGCTGGGAATAATGGCTTTTATACCAGAGGCAGAGCAGGTGGGCCTAAAGCTGAGGAGATTTAGGGATCACTGGGATATTTGCAAGGAACCCTGTAACAGGAAGAAAAAAAAGAATTATTTAGAGGAACCTTCTAATCACCTTCAAATCCTATGAATAACATTTCCCATTTCTATACACCTTCAAGATTATAAAGTTCTTTTTACCCAACATCCCAGTGAAGTAGGAAGCCTAAATATCATTACTTACATTTTACAGATCCAATTACATTCAAGAAACATTAGCATACCTAGTACTTAGCACAGTGCCTGACACAAAGTAGGCACTTAATTAATATTTATTGATTGATGGATTAAGTATCTATTATGTACAAGGCACTCTGCTAGGTGATGATGATCTAAAAGATATAAATGAAACAGTGTCTGCCTTTATGAGACTACATTATACTGGGGGATACAATATAGTCTTCCCTGGATATTTCTGGATGGACGGTCTCCACTTAGGTCACCATCTTCATCTTTTCCCAGCCAGAAAACTGCATTCTACTCCTAACATTTCTGAGCTTCATAGGTCACTTTGGATGTATTTTGGCCTTATCTTGCTTAGTTAAGCCTCTGCCATTTCTAGTTCCCCTGTATGTACTGTCTTCCCACTAGAATAGAAACTCCTTGAGGAAAGACCTCTCTAGTATCCTTTAGTTTATATCTGTAGTAATTTAGTACGTGACACTTAGTAAAGGCTTCATAGGTGCTTTAATCTATATCTATATTTACAAGATGATTTGAGGATGGAGGACTAATGAGAGGAGACTTTCTATTGGAGGTGGCACCTGAGTTAAACCTTGGAAGAAGTTAAAGATTTTTAGAAGAGGAAGTGAAATTAGAGTCCATTCCAGGTATGGGAATAGGTGATGTGAAGACATGGAGAGTAGAGAATGAATGTTTGGCAAACAGCTAGGCCAGTCTACCTAAAAGGTGGAGTACACGAAGGGGAATGATATCAATTAAGTCTGGGAAATTGGATTTGTTGGTCCAGATCATGGAGGTCTTTAAATGCCAGGATCAAGAATTTCTATTTTATCTTAGAGGCATCAGGAAACCATGGAAGAATCTTTTTTTAAATTAAAATTTAAATTTCAGTACTATTTTATAGTTTTAGTTATATGTAAAGATAGTTTCAACATTCATTTTTGTAAGATTTTAAGTACCAAATGTTTTTTTACCCTCCCTCCCCAAGACAAGCAATCTGATGTAGGTTATACATATATAATCATTTTAAGTTTATTTCCACAATGGTCATATTGTAAAAGAAAAATCAGAACAAAAGTGAAAAACCATGAGAAAAAAAGCAAACCCCCCAAAAGGTGAAAATAGTTTGCTTTGAGCTTCATTCAGTCTCTATAGTTCTTTCTCTGGATGAGGACAGTTATTTCTTTTCATATATTTATTTATTTATTCATTAGCTCATTTATTCATTTATTTAATATGTTTCTCCAGTTACATTCAAAACAATCTTTATATTTATTTTTTTTAAGATTTTTGAGTTCTAGGTTTTCTCCCTTATCCCTACCCACAATTAAGAAATCACATGTGAAGTTATATAAAACATTTCCATACAAGTCAAGTTGTGAAAGAAAACATAGATCTGAGGACAGTATTTTCTATCCCAAGTATATTGGAATCATCTTGGATAACTGAATTGCTGAAAAAAGCTAAGTCTTTCATAGTTGATTACACAATCTTGCTGTTACTGTGTACAATGCTCTCCTTGTTCTGCTCATTTCACTCAGCAGTTCATGTACAGGTTTTTCTGAAATCAGCCTGTTCATCATTTCTTATAGAACGATAATATTCCATTACATTCATGTATCATAACTTATTTACTCATTCCTCAGTTGATGGGCATCCACTCAATTTCATGGAAGATTCTTGAGCAGGGAAGTAAGCTGGTGAATATTCTAGTATCTTTGAAGAGTATGGATTGAATATGGATTGAAACATGGAGGCCCATTAGGATGCTATGAAAATAGTCCAGGGAATAGAGAATTAGGATCTGGGTTAGAATATTTTGAGGTGATGTGAATAGAAAATAGATAATGGCTAAGAGGTGTTGTAGAGGTAGAATGCATAAGACTCGGCAACTGGCTGGCTAGATTAGGAGGGTTAAGATACTGTTTGAGGATATATTCTGATGGAAGTGGATCTCTTCGATAAAGAGAGTTAATTCAGATCAAAGATGGACAGAAGCAGCTACACCCAAAGAAAGAACACTGGGAAATGAATATAAACTGCTTGCATTTTTGTTTTTCTTCCTGGGTTATTTATACCTTCTGAATTCAATTCTCCCTGTGCAACAAGAAAACTGTTTGGTTCTGCACACATATATTGTATCTAGGATATACTGTGACCTACTCAACATGTAAGGGACTGCTTGCCATCTAGGGGAGGGGGTGGAGGGAGGGAGGGGAAAAATCGGAACAGAAGTGAATGCAAGGGATAATGCTGTAAAAAAATTACCCTGGCATGGGTTCTATCAATAAAACGTTATTTAAAAAAATAGATTAGGAGGGTTAAGGAAAGGGAAGAGTCAAAGATGACTCTCAAATTGCAACCCTGAGTGTCTGGGAGGATGCATCATTGCAATAGCTTTCAATGTGATATTTTAAACTCCAAAGAGCTGCCTAAAGTCTGACTGTCTAGCTTCCCTGATCAAGAATTTTCAGTAGCTCCTTATTGTATTCAGGAAAAAAATACAAACTTCTCAACTTAGCATTTAAAGTCTTTTGAAATGGCTTCAGCCTACCTTTTGGGAATTATTTCACATTATTCCTCTTCATATACTCTATGTTCCAGCCAAAACAGCCTTTTTTTTTTCTTTTACCAAATTCTGCGTTCCATTTCCCACCTCCATTTTTTTTTTTTTTTTTTTTTTACATAGGCTGTTCCCTATGCCTGTAATGCTTTCTCTTCTTATCTCTGTCTCTTAGACTTTTGACATTCTTCAAGGCTTAACTCAGATGCCTAATCCACCTGGCTGTGTGTGCTCTTCTCCCCCTGTAATCATCTTGTAGTTACCTAACTATATACATGTTGAAGCTTTCTAGATTAATGTAAACTGCTTGAGGTTACAGACTGCTGTTTTAGATTTGTATCTCCAGCATCTCATATAGTGCTTTATACATGGCTAGTGAGCATCGCTGAGAATTCTATCTAGTTTTGTTGACTTTAGATTCTCTAGAATAAATGGTCAATTTAATCATCCCCCTGCTTCTAGCCAATTGCACCTCTAAAACCATTCTGGCGAAATCATTTTCCCCTAATTCTGGCTTCTTTGGAATAATTTCCAATCAAATGTTCCTAAAGGCCAAATCAGCTCATTCCCCTAGTGATTTTTTTTTAACCGCACAATTAATCTACATTCCAAAGGGGATACAACTAAAAGCCAAGGTGAGGGAGAAAGTGCATATGGGGTCAGTGCCTGGGAGATGGGATCACCTTGGAGAGTTCTTAGCTTCTCTGTTGTGAGACAAAAGGTCACATGCCTCAGCCTTTTCTCTAATTCCATTCCATCTCTACTATCCTTTAGCTCCAGAGTCAAATAATTATAGAAAGGGAGTAGTAGGAGTAAACAGAGAATGACACCGAAATCCAGAACTCTGCCAACTCCTGAAGGGTCTAATGATTCATGGCTGGTTGTGTCAACACCAAGGCTGGAATCTTCAGATTACTGTGGTCAGCCAAATGAGGCTAAGAAACATATTCACCCCCAAACTTCAGCTCCCTTACAGCCCCCTCCTCTTCCTTCCCACATCCTTTCCCTGTTCTCTTACTCCCTCAAAATGAACCCACTTTGAAAATGGACTGTGTTAGGGGTCCACATATTTGGTCCCAAATATGGTCTGTAGGGGAAGGAAGCCTGCTTGAAGCCATCCCAGAGGAGTCACAGAGAAATGGTCCCTCAAGGCTAAAAGTGACCTTTGAGAGGAAAATGACTCATTGGAACTGGAAGGGACCAAAACATCATCATCTATTCTTTAACGTCCCTTCCCGAGCTAACATTTTATGTTTGAGCTCACTTCCAATGCTAATTTCCTAAGGTTCCTGTTAGGTATAAAGCATTCTGTGTTCTTAAGTTTTTGTGTTCTAAAATCATTTATACTCTAAAGTTCTATGTTCTAAATTCATTCTTGCTCTGCAGCCTATGTTCTTAGGTTCCTTCCAGATTTAATATTTTACATTCTGACATTCTATATTGTGAAGCCACATTGGTCTAAGGAGAAAATGTAATAAGGAAACTTGGGCTCTCAGCTCTCCAGCTTCCCAGTTGTGATTCTGGACAAATTACTGGAAAAAACCCCTTTCAGTCTCTTTTCTGGTCCCTGAAAAAAAAAAGTGATAAATACTTGCACTACCTGCTTGTGAGAAAGGGATTTGCTAATTTTACAACATCTGTTCAGTTACCACCTACTAATACTAGACTCCAATAAACTCTAATCCACAATCTCTGGATTTTTGAGTAGCATTTCTCTCCTCCCCTAATCCCTCGAATGGCAAGAGGCGTTAGAAGTCCAGCTCAGCGGCGAACACTTAGTAATGAGTTATTCTTTGCCCCGCAAAGGCTGGTAGGGATGCTCCCATTTAGCAGCCTCACGTCGTCCTGCCCTGGGGTCTCATGGACCCCCGAGTCCGGCCCGACCCAAGCCTCCCGTGGACCCTGCCCTTTGCCTGGAGGGCCTGCTTCTCACCTGGAAGGGACCCGCGGCACAGTCAGCCTTGCCCATGCGACCTCCTCAGAGTTGGGTACCAGGAGCTCTCTCTGCCTCCGCGCGGCCGCAGCATTCGCTCTGACCCTTCTGGGGGCGGCTCCCCGAGGGGAGGGGGCGGGGTCCGAAGATCCTCCTCTCGAATTAGGACCGTTACTTTAAAGGGCAGGTTGGGTTCAAGGACCGAAGAAGTTGGGGGGCCGGGGAGTCTCCCCGATGGTTGAATAGCCGGGATTGTAAATCCTGGAGGCGACAGGAAGAGCTGGGACATCAACTGAGCCCTAGACACCCCACCTTTACTCACAGAACCTTCCCCACGGGCCGTTTCCTCTAGCACCTAGTAGGCAGAGCGGTGAAACCTTCCCCCACCTCCACTTGCTCATCCTTTCTCTCCTTGCCGCTGCGCACCCTTCATCAGCTTAAGTCCACTTGCGGAGATTTCAAGGTAGCTTCATTGAAAGTTAAAACTGAGGACGCAGAATGTTCCTACTTAGACCATAGAATGTTTAGAGCTGGACGGGACTGTTTTGAGCAGAAAACCTAGAGCCCAAAGCAACGAACTCATGGAGGGGGTGGTTTGTGAGGCGAAGGCCATGGGTTCAAATCCTGCCTCAGGCACTTAATCTATGTGACTTCAGGTAAGTCCTTTATTCTCTCTAGGCTCAGATTTCTCACATATAAGACCCCACCCAGCTCCAAATTTATGACATTTACTTGGTGAACATATTGCAGCTTCCTTATAGAATGTAAGTTCATTTAGGGCAGAGACCTGCTTTAAAAAAAAATTTTTTTTTTTTTAAGCATTGTAACTGGCATATAGGATACTTTCTTGCTTGCTTGCTTGATTTTCTACAGAAGGAAATTGAGTCCATTCGAGGTTAAAAAAAAACAAACTTGTTTAAGTTCACAATAGTTTACCTGTTGGGGATTAAATTAAAGGAATTTATAAGATCATAAATTTGAAGCTTGAAGGGATCCATTGAATCTACCTGCCCCATCCCTTCCATTTTTCAAATGAAGAACTTGAAATCACAGAGTGGTTAAATGACATGTCCAGCTCTTGCAGCTAATAAGTATATGAAATAGGATTTGAATTTGGGGCTTCCTAAATGGTGCCTTAGATAGAATACTGCACTTAGAATCAGGAAATGCTGAGTTCAGATTTTGCTTCCGACTTACTATCTGTGTGACTCTTGGCAAGTTATTGACTTCTGTCAGCCTCAGTTTCCTCGTCTGTAAAATGGTAGGAATCCAGTTAAAACTTTTGGGAACTCCAAATGCTAGCTCTTTCTTACTTTTGATCAAGTACTCTACCCACTGTTTCATCTTGTTATAGTTAGGAGCATCTTATGAATTCCAATACATGCAAAATCAAACCAAATTAAGACCAATTTTTCAGAAGGTTTTGTCCAAGATATCATCCTTGGAGACTGAAATTCAGATCCCAAAATAAGCTAATGAGGATGAAAGAAGGAACATCCATCTTCTTGTCCAGCACCATGGAGTCAAAACTGGGGATTTATTAGAATACTGCATTAGAATTCTGAAGTTTCTGAATTTCCAAATGTGGGTCATTTTTGTGTAGCTCAGCCATCCTATGTACTTTTAACAATGATGATGAGGGTGATACTCCAAAATTTAAAAGGAAGAAAACAAGCATTTATTAAATTCCTATTTTGTAAGTACTTTACAAATATTATTTCACTTGCTCCTCACAGCAACTCTGGGGAATAGATGACATCCCCATTTTACAGTTGAGGAAACTGAGTCAGACAGGTTAAATGACTTATTTAGGATCACCCAGTTCATTTGTGTCCAAGGCCAGATTTTAACCCAGGATTTCCTGACTTTGAACCTTGCCCTCTATCCCCTTATGCCTCCTAGTTGCCTCCAAAAGGATCAATGATTCTTGATTGTTTTGAGTATCCTATCTACTATTGATTTACTTCACAACTCATTTATGATGCAGTAGAAAACCTTAGAGAATTGTTGGAGTTGAATAATTCATTACTCATGGCTAAGCTGAGCCAAGATGAGCCTCCCTCCATTCATGGAAGCTGAAACTAGGATAAGGGACGGATTGTCATTAGTTTTGTTGTTCCCAGCTTGGAAGTACCTGCCCTGCCCTGAGATCTGTTATTACAACAGGCCATAGTGGGGCATCAGAGAAGGATGCTAGAGGAAGAATAAGAGCAAAGGTTGATAGTTATAAAGCACTTCATATTCCCGAACTCATCTGATTTTTACAATTGCAGGGAGTACAGGCGCCTATGGTAAAAATGAAGTACAGAAGCCTATGGCTGGTAAATGGTAGAGGAGGACCTGAGACCCTCCGACTCCAGTCATCCAGAGAGAGGTACATTTGCCAAGCTAGTGCCCATCTCCCGCCATTTCCTTCCATCCCATCACCCAGGCTCCAAGGAATGGTCAAATCTAATCTCACTTTCCCAGATTGTCCTCATTGTCTTTGATGGAAGCAAGCCACAGACCAGGACATTAATTTCAAGCTTTATGGGTTTTGAGGTGACAGATGTATTGTCTCAGACAACAGAGCCCAACCTTCTAGCTCAGCTGGACGCTGGCTATTGATATTGCCCCTCTTTTTAACCAGAGACAAACTGTTTGGAGGCCCATTATTGGGGATGGCAGTGATTTAGGACCCCTCAGCAGTGGAGGAATAACAAGGGGACTTATGAGCATAAAGGGAGAGCTCTGGAGAAGAGAGGGTCCAAGTTGATTGTCCTCCTTTTTGCCCCCAATCCCTTCCTTGCTTGGGCATACACAACAAACTGCCCTTTTCACGGGCCTGATTTATTGGGCCATGGTCACCATCTTGAAAAGGTAGTCAATAGACCTTTGCTGTGATACTGATATTTAGCTGCAATAAAATGAGCCTCTTTTATTAGTAAGAGAAAATTACAAGTTGCCATTGGTAACAATTCAATTTACATTTCCATAGTGCTTTCAAGTTGCTCACATTTTGTGGAGGTAGGTAGTGCAAGAATTATCCACAATGTTTTATAGATAGCCCAAATTGAGGATCAGATGCAGTGGAAAGAGGACTGGATTTGGAGTCAAGAAACCTAGGTTCAAATCCTAATATCAACATTTGTCTGCTGTGTGACCTTGGACAAATTGTGTAATGCCTCTGGGTCTTAATTTTCTCATTGGTGAAACAAGAAATTTAAGCTATATTAGTAGTTTCACAAACTCCTTGGGATTTTATGATAATGGTCCAAGGGGTTTGGGCCAAAAATTCTTTAATAGTGCCTTAAGTTATAAATAATTGCAATGAGTATTATGAATAGTATATGAAATTACACTGAAAGTTCACTACATGTTTTGTTGTTGAAAAAAATTTGTGGAACAAAAAATATAGGGGACCAATGAATTTAAAAATTTCTGAGATTCCTTCCAGCTATGAATCTATGATCCAAATATTTTATATTGTGAACTCCTTTAGAGCAGGAACTAATTTTTTGCCTCTTTTTTTTAAGTCCCCAGTGATTAGCACTATCTGACATATAGTAGATGCTTATTGGGCTTATTGATTGATGGATTTGAATAACTTGCCCAAGGTCACATAGCTGGCAAATAAAATTTTAGCAGTAGATTTTGACCTATATTTCTTGCTTTTTTTTCCTACTGTGTCATGGCAACAGGTTGTAAAGGGCATGAAGATAAGTGAATGTGAACTATTGCTGGAAAGGTCAGGTGGAGTCAAATTGTGGAGGCCCTTAAATGCAGAAGAGTCCACACTAAATCCTGGAAGCAATGGAGAGTGATTATATTTCATGGACAGATCTGTGCCTTAGCTATGTGAAAGGTGGGTTTGAGAAGCAGCATTACTTAGGAAGGGATAAGTCCTGGTGAGAAGTGATGAAGATCTTGAACTGATGTAGAAGTGGAAGAATGAGGATGGATTCAAGAGGAGCTGTAAAGTCTAATAAATAGTCATGGGCATTTAAACATTACTTATTAATTTTTAATATTTACTTTTATAAGATTTCAGTTTCCATTTTTCTCCCTCACCATCCCCTCCCTAAGATGTTAAACTATCTCATATAGGTTTAACAATTACAATCTTATTAAAATATATTTCCATCTTAGTTATGTTGTTAAAGAAGAATCAGAACAAAAGGGAAAAAGCACAAGAAAGAAAAAAATAACAAAAACATGATAATAGTATGTTTTGATTTGCATTAAGACTCCATAATTCTTTCTCTGGATTTGAATGGCATTTATTTTTGAGATGATCTTAGATCATTGTGTTTCTGAGAAGAGCAAAGTCTATCAAAATTGGTCATCCACACAATTCTGCTCACTTTACTCAACATTAGCTCATGTAAGTGTTTCCAGGTTTTTCTGAAATCAGCCTGCTCATCATTTCTTATAGCACAATAGTGCTATATACTTTATATACTACAATTTGTTCAGCCATTTCCCATAGATGAGCATACCCTTGATTTCTAATTCTTAGTCACCACAAAAAGAGCTGCTGTAAACATTTTTTGTGGGGCTAGGCAATTGGGTTAAGTGATTTGCACAGTTAGTTATTTGTTTGAGGCTAGATTTGAACTAGGTTCCTCCTGACTTCAGAGCTGGTGCTTTATCCACTGAACCATCTAGCTGTCCCTGCTATAAACATTTTTGTACATGTGTGTCCTTTTCCATTTTTTAATGATCTCTTTGGAATGCAGATGGTATAGTATTGCTTTTGTAGCTCTTTGGGCATAGTTTCAAATTTCTCTCCAAAATAGTTGGATCATTTCACAATTCCACCAACAATGCATTAGTATCCCAATTTTCCCACATCCTCTCCAACATTTATCACTTTCCTTTTCTGTCATATTAGCCAGTCTGATAGGTGTGAAATGTACCTCAGAGTTGTTTTAATTTGTACTTCTCTGATCAATAGTGATTTAGAGAACTTTTTTCATATGACTCCAGATGGCTTTAATTTCTTCATCTGAAAACTTTGACTATCAATTGGGGAAAGGAATGGACATTTGAATAAATTAGAGAAAGAGCAATTTTAGGACAAGGGAAGATTCAAAGTTTCCTTTGCAATTTCAAAAGTGAGTGGATGGTGTTGCTTTTTTTTGGGGGGGCATAATTTTTTATTGAAGTTTTTTTTAATTTTCAAAACATATGCAAAGATTATTTTTCAACATTGACCCTTAAAAAACCTTGTGTTCCTATTTTACCCCCTTCCCTTACTCTCTCCCCTAGATAGCAAGTAATCCAATATATGTTAAACATGGTAAAAATATATGTTAAACTGGGACAGCTAGGTGGCACATGCCCTGAAGTCAGGAGGACCTGAGATCAAATCTGGTCTCAGACACTTAATACTTCCTAGCTATGTGACCCTGGGCAAGTCACTTAACCCCAATTGTGCCGCAGCAAAAAAAAAAAATGTTTAATATATGTATACATATTTATAGAATTATCTAGCTGCACAAGAAAAATGGGAAAAAATGAGAAAGAAAACAAAATGCAAGCAAATAACAATAACAAAAAAGAGTGAAAATGCTATGTTTTCAATTCTCACAGTCTTCTCCCTGGGTATAGATGGCTCTCCTCATCACAGTTCTATTGGAATTGGCCTGAATCATCTCATTGTTGAAAAGAGCTACATGATGATGTTGTCTTAAGGAGAAAAAGGGAAGCTTGGAAGAGCTTGTGAACCTTTCTCAGGAAGATTCTTTCCAGGTCTGGAGATATTGAATATAAGGCAAGTTGAATACACAGGTATAGATTTCTGGGAAGCAGCTGAAGATCTAAGGGAGATAGAAATCAAGGAAGCTAATAGGACTGGCTATAAGGATTTTCCCATCTGTTAAATAAAGATCTTAGATTATTTCTAGGATTTCTTTCAGATGCAAAAGCTATGAGCAGAAGGATAAAGAAACTTCTCCAGAAAAGTTGATTGGAAGAAATGAAGATCTGGCAGGGAATAATTATACCTCTACCGACAACAGCATGAGCTTAGGAAGTAGTTTATAATTCAGTATGGCTAGAATAGGAAAACATGAAGGAGATTAATGTGAAATAAATGTGGAAAGGTAGGCTCAATTTAGATTATAGAGGACATTTAATGCCAGGTCAAGAAGTCTGTATTTTATTTTGAAAGGCAATAGGGAACCACTGAAATAATGAGTAGGGAAATAAAATAGCCAGACTGGTGTTTTAGGTATTTTGATGGTTCTGCAAATGGGTAAAGGATAGTTTAGAAAAGGATAGTTTGTCTCAATTGGAGGCAGAGAGAGACTAATTAGGGTACTATTATAATAATTCATATGCAAGATATGCATATATCTTGAACTAGGGTAGTAGCCATGGAATAAAAAATGAGAGAATAAATGTCAATTAGTCAGTCAACAATCATTTATTAAGTGTTTACCATGTGTGAGACATCATACTAATTTGAGAAATGTCTTGGGTAGAATTAAATATATTCTAGGAAATGATTGGCTATGGGGGAAGAGAGAGATAAAAAAACCAAAGATAACTTTTGAGTTATCTTTGAGATCATCATGCTTCCTGGTGATTAGGATTTGGTACATGCCAAAGAAATGGGAAATTAAGAGGAATGGCATGTTTGAAGGAAAAATGATTAGTTCAGCTTTGCAAACGTTGAGTTTGAGGGGGCTCCATATCTAGATGGAGATGCTTAACATAAAGTTGGAATTTTGAAATTGTGATTCAAGAAAGAGATGAGAAACAGATGTATAGATATGGGAACTTTCTGTAAAGAAAAGATAACTGAAAACATAGTAATTAATGACATCCACAAAAATGAGGATATAGTCAGAGAAGAAGAAAAAGAATAGGAGGAGGAGGGAAAAAAGGAGGAGGAGGAAGAGGAGAAAAAGGAGGAAAAGGAAGAGATGGAGAAGGAGAAAGAGGAGGAGGATGAGGAGGAGAAGGAGGACAAGGAGGATCCAGGATAGAGCTCTGAGGGGCACCCATCTTTAAGGGGTAGGAGAGGCATGATGAATCAGAAAAGCAGAGTGAGAAAGAGCAGCCAGACATAAGAGAAAAACCAAGAGAAAGCAATGTCATGGAAGCCTAGCAAGGATATTATTCAGAAAGAAGGGATGTCAAGAGTGTCAAAAACAGAAGATAGATTAAAGAAGACAAAGACTATCAGATCACATATACTTCTATTTCTCAGTAAAGTAGGAGGTAATTTCATCTGTAGAGACAAAGTACAAATAGGATGGCATTAGGGGCTTGAAGAGAAAGGAGAAGGTTTGGAAAAGCTTTTGTGAGCAGCTCCATTAAATTTGAATTGAATCATCCTATCTAACCCTCTTTTATGAATGACGAGGGAAAGTGACTTTCCCAAGATCACAGAGATAGCAAATGTAAGTATTAAAACCAGTATTCAAAGCTACATCTTCCAACTTTAGCTTTGGTGTTTTAAGGCTTCAGTTTCCAAATCCGGAATTTTTCTCCAGCATATAGATCACTGTGACTTGATCTTTAAGGTAACCACCTACAGGTTAAAAGTGGCAAAGTAACCAGTAAATTGATGCAGTTAAAATTCAAGTAAACAACCATAGGAGAACTGTGCCTCTTTTTGGGAAATAAATCCTGTTTCAATAGGTAGGTGATAACAAAATTTGAATTTTATTTTTAAATTTTTAAATAGTATTTTATTTTTTCCAGTTACAGGCAAAGACAATTTTTAACATTCATTTTAAAATAAAAATTTGAATTCCAAAATTTTTCTCTCTTTCCTATTGATCTGTCTTCCATAAGACAGTAAGCAATTTGATAAAGTTTATATATGTACCATCATGTAAAATATTATTTCCATGTTAGTCAGGTTGTGAAAGAAGAAATAGAATAAGAGGAAAAACTTGGAAAAAAAAGTGAAAATAGTTTACTTTAATCTGCATTAAGACTCCAGTTTATATCTGATAGGTGGAAGGTGGTATCTCAGAATTGTTTTAATTTACATTTTTCTAATATAAAGTGATGGTTTAGAGCATTTAAAAATATGACTAAAGATAACTTTTGTTTTTTCATCTGAAAAGTATCCATTCATATCCTTCAACCATTTATCAAGTAGGGAATGATTTATATTCTTCTAATTCTCTCTATATTTGACACACGAGGCCTTTATCAGACATTTACTGTAAAAGTTGTTTCCCAGTTTTCTGCTTTCTTCTAATCTTAGTTGCAGAGATATGAGCCATTTTCAACATAAGAAATATAGATTATCAACAACCCAATGAAGAATGTTTCAGATCGCTTATAGAAGAAATGTAAATTAAAACAACTTTGAACTTTCACCACTACAACATCATATTTGTGGTGGGTGTTACCCATCTGCCATGGATATTACCTACAACATCACAGATTAACCTATTTATTGGAGCTTCTTTTCATTGTCCATTTGTGGTGTTTATTCAAGAAATATATTTTCTGCTTATATGTATGTATGGGATGGAAGAAGGAGAAACATGGAGTGTCATTTGACCACTCCATTATTGTTATTTAATCATATTCAATTCTCTATGACTCCATTTGGGGTTTTCTTGGCAAAGATAATAGAATGGCTTGCCATTTCCTTTTCAGCTCATTTTATAGGTGAGGAAACAGACAAACAGGTGGAACCAAAAAGTCATGGTTTCATGTTTTGCCTCCAACACATACTATGTGTGACTTTGGTTAAGTCATTTATCTTCTCAATGACCTCAGGCATATCTCTACAACTGTAAGTTGTGGAGAAGATAATGATCTTTATTACTGGAAGAAATTCCTCATTGGGAGTTTTCTATAATAATGAAATTATAGTTTTTTCTCCTCCCTTGAAACACACACACACACACACACACACACACACACACACTCATGCATGCAGACACACACATGTTCACAACACATTATATATGCATGCACCCAGAACAACACTCATATACAAACATACATATCCATGCACATTACATATACATGCATGTATGTATATTCTTTTTTCTCTGTCTTGGAGTGATGGGCAAGTTCTACTGGCATTCCATGTAACTATATCATTGTTTGGGCTGTAGACTTTCTCTGTTCACTTTGTTTTTCCTGTGGATAGTCAGGCCAAACTTTTTGGACTGATTAATTATCTCTTTTACGAGGCTTGGCAGCATCCCAAGATTTATACAGTAAGTACCATGTTACCCTCAAACAGGCACATTTGGACAGTTTCTCCGGTATATGGGAAAATCTCTTTGATTTGTACTTTGAATTGGATCTCCTTGGGAAAGATAAGATATATGTTTACTAGTTTTATGCCTCTCAATTTTGGCAAATATATTTGAAAAAATAAAATACCATAAAAATAAAATAAATTTTTAAAAATTGGTGAACAGTAGGTTGCTAAACAAAATCACCTTTGTTTTACTTTTTCAAGGAATTTTATATAATTCGGTTTTATGCATGGAGGGCAGCTGAGAGGCACAGTGGATAAGATAGCTGGGCCTGGAGCTAGGAAGAACTGACTTCAAATCTAGCCTCAGACACTTCCTAGCTCTGTGAGCCTGGCAAGTCATTTAATTTTGTTTGCCTCAGTTTCCTCATCTGTCAATGATACTGGAGAAGGAAATGGCAAACCACTTCAGTATCTTTGCCAAGAAAATCTCAGATGGGTTCATGAAGAGTTAGACATGATTGATTGAACAACAAAGTCCCCTGGCACTCTATCCGCTGTACCATCCAGCTGTCCTAAGGTCTTATATTTGAGTTAAAAAATAAATTTTATAAGTAAAGGATAGAGGAGGTGCAGTAAGATGGCAGTTTGTCCAAAAATGATTTGTGTTTTATTTCATATGTCAGTGGTTTGATATGACAGTCAACAAAGGGAATGCAATCTCAGGCCACATTAGGAGAATTTCAGTTCTTTAGACCATAGTTGAAGGACTTTGATGGAGAGGACCCAGAAGATGGCTACTGGAATGACTAGTTTATGTCCAATCAGACTCAATTGTAGAAAATGGGGATTTTTATCCTGGCAGGAGTTAGGTGAGATCTGGATTTAAATTGAGACATACAAGCTGTGTGATTGTGGCCAAGTCACTTAACTCAGTTTCCTCCTGGGGTTAATAATAACACTTCTGCTGTCACTTTATAGAGTCAGAGGAAACATCTCTGTAAACCTTAGAGCTTTAGAGCTATATAGGTTATTATGTGACCTATTTCCTTTGCACCGTTTGTTGTCTAGAAAAGGATATTCCACTTAATGTATTACCTTGCTTGAGCAAATAATTTTTTATCTCAACCTCAGTTTACTCATTTGCAAAATGAGGGATTTGGACTAGCAGACCTTTAATGTCTCCTTCAACTTTGACATTCTGTATTAGCCTCTGAAGTTCCGAGGTAGGGAAGCCTGGGGAGAGGGAAGGGGAATGGCTATTGCTCAGAAATGATGGTCTAGGACTGCAAATTCAGTCTAAGATATCCCACAAAACATTTCTCTTCAGTTTAAGGTAATTCAGCTCAATTCAGTTCATCTGGCTTCCAATTTTATCTTACTCTGCCTCTTACTCTCTAAGTGAATTTTGACAAATCCGCTCATCCCCTTACACATAGTTTCTTTACCTATTTTTAAATGCTACGTTGGGGGATGGGGGGGGGATGGGATGGGGCTAGCCATTGCCAAGCTCCCTTCCGTCTGGGATGGACCAATCCTACGGATGGAGCGGGGAAAGCAGTTGAGAGAAAGGAGGTAGGTGGCGCTAGAAGCCTGCTCACCTGTGCAAGGACCAAGGCGCTGGGCTGTGCTGGGTCTAGGAGCCGCACCTGGGAAGATGGGCGGGAGGCCCCGCTCTGACTCCGAGGTAAAAATAATCATTGTAGGACATCTGCTTGGCTGTCAACAGCCACGAGGGAAATAAAGCAGTTGTCCCCTCCAGCAAAAACCTGCTGTTCCTGTTCCCCAGACTGGCAGCCAGCAACTGCTCGGGCGTTTGAATGCCAATCCAATTTGAACGCCTGGAATTCACCCCAGAGAGGGGGGTAGTCCAACTTTATCAGGCCAGAGAAAAACAACAGGGCTGGAATAAGGGAAGGGAATGCAGAACAGGGAACAGGGAGCAGCTGGTGGAGGGGATCCCAGTAGAGAGATGCTAATAATAATATTAATAATAATAATAACAACATCTGTTTGACACCAGTATTCCCTTGGTGATATTTGTTTGGTTTTTTTTGTCCATAGAAACTCATGAAACAGAAAAAGGGGTTCTCAGTTCTGGGTGCTTTGCCTCCTCTCCATTAGGGTGCTAGTAGAGCGATGAAGAGAGCAGGTCAAAGTTCTTGAATTGTCTCCAAACATTAAGTTAACTGTTGGTCCTCTTGGTGTGTGATCATTGTCGAGTAGAATGGACACAATTACTTCCATGTGGACATTCTCAATTTAAATGAAACCAAAAGAAGAGAGAAATCACTGCTAAATGAAAACTCAGCTTCTGGATTCTCCTGGGGGAGAAAAAAGTTGGTTTCATTGTATTCCTCCAAAGTAACCCTATTTCATAGGACACTAGATAGATCACCTCAGCCTGAACTACTTATGATGAGTATAAATTAAAAGACTATTATGAAGATAAATGTGACTTTGGCAGAGGAAGAAACAATGGGAGTAAAGAATTGGATAAGTTACTTTGAACTAAATCAGCATAAACTAAAGGACCAAGGGGAAAGAGACACAGAAGAGGAGAGTTAAAATGTTGGAGAGTATAGTTTGGGATTAAGGAATAAGAGGTCAAGCATTTTGGATTACTCCAAAGCCTTGTGCTTTCATCTCATGAATACGTTGTTTAAAGAACGAACAGTTAAGAAGCAATGTGACTGGGAGACTAGAGAGCCGTCTTGGAATTGGAATGATCTATGTTCAAGTCTTGCCTCTGACACACTGGTGAATAACCATGTACAAGTCACTTAGCCTTTCAATGTCCAGGCGACTTTTTGGAACCAAGTTGCAGAGGAGGTGCTGACCTGCTTTGGTAGAGGGAATTTCTCACTGGATACTTGGATGAAACTGCAGGTCTAATCTATCAAAGGGGAAAAAAGAGTCCAAAGGTACTAGATGATGTGAACACTGAAAATCATTTACAAAGAAAGAAATTGGTTAATTTTAGCAATGGGTTAAGGGACAGTTAAATCAGAGAAATTTAAGGTAAAAATGATAAAAAGCATTTATTTCTGTGGTAATCTAGTCAGTGGATTAGTAAAGCCCCATGCTAAATTCAGCATCCCACGTGCTATATTCGGAAGTAGCAGTGGCACTAAAGGATGTACAACTGCATGCACACAAGAACACAGAAGAAATCCTTTGTCTTCCACGTTTGATTGAGTTCTAGGTGCTCCTAAAGCACCTGCTTTAGCTGCCTTTGCGGTTGTTAAACACTGTTCTCATCCACCCATTCCACCAGGGGAATTGTGCTTGAGGTAGATATCCCCTAACTCACCAAACTCAGGTGAAGTCTGTGGATGACCAGTTCTCTAAATAACATTTTCAGTATTTTTTCTTTTAATAGCATTTTATAATTTTAAAATACATGCAAAGATAGTTTACAACATTCACCTTTGCAAAACCTTGTGTTCCAAATTTTTCTCCCTCTCTTCCCCACCCCAAGACAATACACAATCCAATATAGGTTAAACATGTGTGTTTCTTCTAAATATATTTCAGTTGAATAACATTTTTAAATAAATAAAATACATAGATTTACAAAGAAAAAGAAAAGAAAAAGTGTTTTCTGGAGGTAACACAATGTTCAAGGCATCCAAAGAGATATTTTCAAGGTATATCAAACAGAGGAAAATTCTTGGTTGATGGACTCACAGACTGAGAGGTGGAAGAGGCTTCAGAACTCATATAACCCAAACCCCTTTATTTCCAGATTGATTGACTTTCTCAAGATCATGCATGTAATAAGTACTATGAAATATTTCTGATGTTGGTTTCTATATGAATCAAGAATATCTTTGATGAAAATATATGGAAGCAGCCAAGTTTTCTTAGTCTGTTTTCTTTGGAAAAATCACATGAATGAATGAAAAAAAAAACTCTGATCCAGGCACTATCCTCGGTGCTAGGGGCTAGAAATACAAAAGTCAAACAATCCTTATCTAAAGGAGCTTATATTCCAATTGGGGGAGACAACATTTAGTTGGGGGGGGGGAGAAGAGTAGTAGGGAGTTTTGAGCTGAGGAGTCCCAGAGTTGGTGAATGGAACCATAAAGCATAAGTAGTCACACTCTTTCCAGAAACAATGGTAGTACTGATTTAATAGAGATGGAAGGTGAAAGTAAGGAGTCGGTGATGTCCAAAGTGTATGGCTGGATGGGAACTGAAGCATAGTTTGGCTAAATGTGGTGAGCTAGGTGATCAGCAAAGTTCAGCTTTGCCATAATGGAAATCTGGTATAGATCTTTGTATGGAGAAGTGAGATAGCTCAAAGGCAGATAGAAAGTTGCTTGAGATGGTCACCTGGATGGGAAATCTTCATAAATGAGTGATAACAGAAGATCCCATTCTATTATTTGGTGATTGCAAGAAAGCTTTGGACTTATTAGGACAAAATGTAGGCTTAAAGATGCCTCTTACATAAAGTACCTTCTCTAGTCAAGCTAAAAAAAAAACACATGAGGTTCTATGAAATTTATGTGACCATGGAAAAAATCCTTGGTCAGTGATCATCTGTGTAACAGAAGCAAGAAAGAAAACAAAAACTCCCTTAAGGAATTCATCATTGTTATCCAGGGTGGGCTACACAAAAGCCAAATGGAAGAGGGATGCTCAAGTGCTTCAGTTTATAGATGATTCATTGCTAATTGTATCAAATCCCAGAATACTGCAAGCCTTTTTCAGTAAAATTAACAGTCATCTGAAAGGGGTTGATCTAATTATCTTCTAGGGGAAAATGAAACGCATGATACACATTAGCCAGATTTAATACGATGTTAAAAGGGCAGCTCATTAAGTTAGTCTATATATTCACACACATACAAAACATTTATCTGTGCTATATATATATATATATATATATATATATATATATATATATATATGTAGAAAGAAATATTATAGATGGACAATGATTGGACCAAATGCTGAAAGGATCATTGTCACTAAACCCCTTTTATAACACTAGTATATTCTTATGGGTGCAATATGGTTTTGAGTCATGGAGCACTAAGACAAGTCCCATTGCAGATAGCTTAAAAGACCATGAATTCAATTCATAAAGGTAAATAATTGTCATGAGTGGTGCAGAAGTCATGTAAAAGACATCATTAAGGTTGAATATGACTATCTTTTGTCTTTTTCAAAAAATCCTATCATTTAGCATGCTGCCTAGCACATAATAAACACTTAAGAAATGCTTTTGACTGAATGAATGTATTGACTGGGAAGGGGGGAAAGAGGAAAGAAGGGAGAGAGGGAGAGAAACAGACACATACAGAGAAACAGAGAGAGACAGAGAAAGAGAGAAACAGGGAGGGGGAGAGATAAGAAAGAAAAAGAGAGGGAGGAAGAAAGAGGGAGGGAAGGAAGGAGAGAGAGAAAAAAGGGATAGAGAGGGGAGGGAGGGAGAGAAACAGACACATAGAGACAACAACAGAAAAAGAGAGGGGAGAGAGAGAAAAAAAAGAGAGACAGACCCAGATAAAGAGAAACAGAAAGAGAAAGAAAGAGGGAGAGAGGAAGGAGGAAGAGAGTGAGAGAAACAGAGAGAGGAGAGAGAGAAAAGAAAGAGAGATAGACACAGATAAAGAGACAGAGACAGACAGAGAAAGAAAAAGGGAGAGAGGAAGGAGGGAGGGAGAGAAAGAAACGGGGTGGGGATGGTCGAGGGAGGGAGGGAAAGAGAGAGAAAAGGATAGAGGGGAGGAGGGAGAGAGAGCGCATGGGGGAAAGAGGAGAGACAGACACTGACAGAAACTGACAGCAGAGGAGAGAGAGAGAGAACTGAAATTTATTAAGAAGTATTTTTAGTGTATATTATATATAACCCAAGACCCAAAGCCCATTGATATGAGACTGTCACTTTGATAGTGGAGATCATCCCTGCTTGAGAGGTGGGGCAAAGCTGGTTATAGTGGAAGAGAGAGCTCCATCATACCCTTATATCCAGCTTGTTATATTAGAGACTTGAAGGAACTTCCTGTTGGATGAAATATGGGATTCTTTCTCTTTCCCTTGATTGAGCTGAGTCACCTCACCTTCAGTGGGAGAACTTCTTTACTCTGTATTGCCTTGTATGTATATTCCTACGTACACCTTCTCATTTACTTACTTTGTTTTGCTACTTATTATGTGCATTCATCTTGAAAATGTTTTTTTTTTTTAGGGAATGTAGTTAAGCCTTGGATATTAAACTTCTAGTCCTGCTTCTCCAGTTAATGAAACAATGATCAGAAGTTACCTTGAACCTGAAAAATCACATCCCATAGACTAACAATGTTTAAGGGAGCAGAGAGATAATAGTCTAGCCCATTACGCCCTCTCTGAAGAGAACAGAATGACCGAGCTCTTAGTCCCAATCTCCTGTTTGCTTCCTGGCAGGAATGAAAGTCTTTCTTGGAGAAGAAAGAAAGGCTTGAGATATTTATGCCATTTTCCTTTGAGCCACTTGACAGTCCCATGCTACATGTGGGAGCAGTCTCTTGTTTTATATATTTAATGTGAAAGTAACAAAATTATCCTGTTTGTGTCACCTTCTGAACTTCCTTCTCTTCCCTTCAATTTATTTTTAATGTTTCACTGATGTTCTTTTCTTTCTTTTGTTCTTTTTGGCATCACTAAGACTGCCCACTCACTTTCTCCCCACTAAAATAAATTTTCTCTTGTAACAAATTAAGTATTCTCATGAAAACAAATTTCACATGGGTTGTGTCTGAAAATGTATGACAGTCAGCACCTTTAGTCTGTCTCTTGGTTTCCAAGAAATTGGGAGCATGTTTCATGATTATGTTTCATGATTTTTGAAGTCATGATTGATCTTTGCATTAATCAGTGTTCTTAAGTCTTTTGAGATTTTTTTTACATTATTATAAGTGTGACAGCCTAGGAAAGGCTTGGGAAGCTTAAATTATCTCTTCTTACTAAGGGATATAAGCTATGGATTCATGTAAATTGGGTTTAGTTCTTGAAGAGTCTAGCCCCAAATAAGAGAATTAAATGTTTTTGTGTTTGTTTTTTCACATTCTCTGGGTATTATGCATGCAATCCAGAATAGAACTTTGAGGACAATCACTTTATTCTTTTCATTTAAAAAAGTCATTATTGATTTATTTTTAACAATCTTTTCTTTTTAAATTTTGAGTTTCAAATTCTCTCCCTATCTCCCACCCCTCCTCACTCTCTGAACAAGCAAAATGATATCTTTTGCATATATGAAATCATGTAAAGCCATATCACACAAAAAAGTAAATAAAAAATATATACTTCAATTTGTACTTAGAGTTCAGCAGTTCTCTCAATGGAGGCAGAAATAATTTTTTCATCATGAGTTCTTTGGAATAATCTTGGATCATTATATTGACCAGAGTAGTTAAGTCTTTTAAGATGATCATCATTACAACATTGTTGTTACTGTGCACAGTGATCTTCTGGTTCTTCTCATGTCATTTTGCATTGGTTCATATAAATGTTGCCAGGTTTTTCCTGAAATCACATCCCTCATCATTTTATAGCATAGTAGTACTCTATCACAATTATATACCACAACTTGTTCAGACATTCCCCAGCTGATGAGCATCCTCTCAATTTCTAATTCTTTGTTACCATGAAAAGAGCTGCTATAAATATTTTTATACATGTATGTCTTTTTCCTTTTCCTTTTCCTTTGATCTCTTTGGGGTACAAACCAAGCAGTATTATTGTTGGGTTCAAGGGATGCACATTTTAAAAGCTTTTTAGGTACAGTTTCAAATTGTTCTCCAGAATATTTGGATCCATTCACAACTCCACCAACAGTTGATAAGTGTACTTATTTTCCTTCATCCTCTCCAACATTTGTTATTTCTGATAAGTGTGATAAGAATACTACCTCAGAGTTGTTTTAATTTGTATTTCTCTAATCAATAGTAATTTAGAGCATTTTTCATATGACTATAGATAGTTTTGATTTATTTTTTCTTGAAAACTGCCCTTTAATATTCTTTGATCATATATCAATTGGGAAATGACTCTCATTTTTATAAATTTGATTCAGTTCCCCATATATTTGAGAAATAAGGCATTTATAAGAGAAACTTGCTGAAAAATTTTTTTGATATTACTTCATTGTCTTTGATACTTTATGCAAAATATAGTTTCCCCAATTATCTCTTTTATTTAGGTCTATTTCTGCTTTTTCTTTGTTTGAGATCATGATGGATACCCCTGCTTTTTGTACTTGAGCTGAAGCATAATAGATTCTGCCTAGCCCTTTATTTTAATTCTGTGTATGTCTTTCTGTTTCAGGTGTGTCTCTTGTAAACAACATATTGTAGGATTTTGGTTTCTAGTCTATTCATTTATCCAGTACCATTTTATGGATGAGTTCATATCATTCACATTCACAGTTACGATATATTGTATATTTCCTTCCATACTATTTTCTTTGATTTATCCATCTTTTATCTCTTTTTAATCCTGTCTCACCTCAAAAATCTGTTTTGCTTCTGACTACTGCCTTCCTTAATCCACCCTCCCGTTTATCATCTCCCTTTCCACCCCAACATACATATCTTTCCCTCTCACTTCCTTGTTGTGTAAGATAGATTTCTATACCCAATTGAGTATGTGCATATATGTATATATAAACATATGCACACACACACACACATATATTCTTCTCTCTTTTAATCCTCATGAAAATGAAGTTCAAGCATTGCCTGATATTCTCCAATTTTTTCTTCAACTACAAAAGCTCTTTCTCACACATTTCTTTTATGTCAGGAAATTTTCCTTATCCTACTTCTCCTTTCCCCTTCACCTAGCACATCCCTCTTTCTCACTCCTTCAGGTTTTTGTTTGTTTTTATAATTGATTCATACTCATTCCTTCTATGCAGACTCCTACTTAATTGCCTTAATATTGCCCTAATAATGATAAAGTTCTGAGTAGTTGTACTTATCATCTTCCTATATAGGAATGTTAAATAGTTCAACCATATTTTAAATCCCTTTTGATTTCTCTTTCATGTTTACTTTTTTATGCTTCTCTTGAGTCTTGTGGTTGAATGTTTAATTTTCTATTTAGCACTAGTCTTTTCATCAGGAAGAATTGAGCATCTTCTGTTTCATTAAATACCCATTTTTTTCCTGTGAAGGATTATACTCAGATATGCTGAATAGGTTATTTTTGATTGTAACTCTAACTCCTGTGCCTTCTCTGTATATCATTTTCCAAGTCCTCCAATCCTTTAATATGAAAGTTATTGTGTGATCCTGACTGTGATTCCATATTTGAATTATTTCTTTCTGTCTGCTTGAAATATTTTCTTCTTGACCTTGGAACTCTGAAATTAGGCTATAATATTTCTGGGAGTTTTCATTTGGGAATCTCTTTCAGAAGATGATTGATGGATTATTTCAATTTCTATTTTATTCTCTTTTTCTAGGTTATAAGAGCAGTCTTTCCTTGGTAATTTCTTGAAATATAATGACTAGACTTTCTTTTTTTAAATCATGACTTTCAAGTAATCTAACTATTCTTAAAGTATCTATCAATCTATTTTCTAGGTCAGTTGTTTTTTCAATGAGATATTTCACACTTTCCTCTATTTTTCATACTTTTGACTTTATTTTATTATTTCTTAATGCCTCATGGAGTCATTAGCTTCCAGTTACCCAATTCTAATTTTTAAAGAATTGTATTCTTCAGTGAATTTTATGCCTCTTTTTCCATTTGGCCAATTCTGGTTTTTAAGCTATTATTTTCTTTAATTTTTTGTGCTTTTAAAAAATACCAAGTTGTCAGTTCTCATTTTATGATTTTCTTGTATTACTCTCATTTCTTTTCCCAAATTTTCCTTATCTCTTTTAGCTCTTTCTCGAACTTTTTTAGAATTCTTGTTGGGCCTGAGTCCAATAATCACTTTTCTTCAAGGCTTTAGTTGTAGCTGTTTTTTTTTTTTTTTTTTTCCTTTTCTTTTTTAGCTGAGGCAATCAGGGCTGAGTGACTTGCCCAGGATCACATAGCCAGGAAGTGTTAAGTGTCTGAGACCAAATTTGAACTCAGGTCTTCCTGACTTCAGGGCTAGTGCTTTATCCACTATACCAATTAGCTGCCCTAGTTGTAGCTGTTTTTATACTGAATTTGTGTCTTACTTGGTCTTCCCTGCCACCATACTAGTTTTATATGGTTAATTTCTTTTTTTGTTGTTGTTATTTGCTCATTTTCCCAACTCATTTCTTGACTTTAAATTTTATGTTAAATATAAAGTTTCAAACCACTTTGTATAGGATGTGTGGTGATCCCTCTTTTGCATATGAACTGTTTGATATTTTTAGAGTGCAGAAAAATAATTTTTACTTATTAAAAATGACAAAATTTGAGTATAAAGAAAGTTGTCAAAGGCACAGATCATTTCAAGGGACCTCTTTAAAAATTCTAAAATTACTCTTTCAATGCTTTACTTACAAGATGAACAACAAGAAGAGGAACAATAGACTCAGTAAGCAGGTTCATAGTTATATCCAGCTTATCCAATGTGCCACTTGTGCCTAATGTGTGCCCAAAAATTAGACCATCAAGAAATTTGTTATCCACTACATCATGGAAGCTACATCCATCAGAAATATCAGCAAGGAACTTGACTTCTAGATGCTGCATAAGGTGTATGTAAAACTACATTATTGTGCTATTTCAATTCATTTGCATGTGATGATTTTAAAGCTCAGTAGAGCTGTTTTTAGGATTTAAAACTGATCAGTTGAAAACAGTTATGTTTTCATTATTATGAGAAATTATGAGAGGATGAAATAAGGACGGGTAAGGGGAGATTTGGTGAGTTTTTGTCTCACAAGCAAAAGATGAGTCATTAAATGTCAGAAGACTGATTTAAGTCACTGAAAGTAGTGGTAAAGAAACTGGCTGTAAGGATCAAGAACTGGCAAGTGAAAAAAAACTTTATGAAGAAATGGAACAGTCATCTGGCAAGCATGCTGGTCCCAATTGTCTTAATAAAGATTCAAGATCATTGAAAGCAAACTTCAATTTCAGCTATTGGCTTTTTGGTACCATCTACAATTTGAGAGAGATGAAGCCTTTCAGAAGTAGTTGTTTTACTTTCTGCTTTGAGAATAAAAAGTGAAAGGGGAAAGATATGTTTCTCCACTATTTTGCTCTCTAGGAAGAGATGCTGAAATATAATTGTATGGTATAGAATCTTGGTAAGTGAAGAGTTGACTAGGTTTGTCTGCATTGCCTAGAGAGAGATAGCCAAATGATCTGTGCAGAGTTCTGACTTAAAGGGAATTTCTGGAGAGTACAGTAATATAACACTCCCAATTCCTTTATAAGTATGATTAGAAGTTTAAAAGGCATGTTAACTTTAGTTGGAGATGAGAAGAGAAGAGAAGGGAAAGGAAGGGACAGTAGGGAAAAAAAGGAAAAGAAAGGAAGGGAAGGGGAAGAAAAAGGAGGGCAAGAAAGGGGAGGGAAGAGGAGGGAGGAAAGGGGAGAGGAGGAGAAGAAAGGAAAAGGAAGGGAGGGAAAGGAAAGAAGATTTGTTCAGTGAAAGAATAGTGAAATCAGAAGTTGGCAAAGAGGTGGTGCAGATGTTCCTTAATGTGACTCCAAAGCCTACAGTTATGAATTATCCGAGAACATGGATTTTCTTCATTTCAATGTTCCCTAGACAGATACCTGTGAGTATGAGCCTGACATTTTTTCTAGTTAAATTCTGATTTATTCATTCCTTTTTGTTCTTTTGAACTTTTGTTACATTTTATTTATTAGTGAATTTTTTTTCTTTTATTTATCTTAGTTCATTGATAGGATAGTATGACCCATGTTTTTGTGAGGACTTTAATATACTTATTATTTCTGGATTTGATGTAAATCCATAAGTATGTATACTGTCAGTCTTAATTTTTTTGCCCTATTATGAAGTAAATATGTTTAGTATTTGAGTGTGTCATTGTGGGTGGGCTGATTTGTGTGAATGGGAATACATTGGTTGGGGCTTGAGGGCTATAGGGGTGAGTGGAAGAAACATATTACTGAACTACAGAGTTACTCTTAGTACCCTGAGAGAGTTTGAGTGCTGCCATGTCATAGTGGTTATTCTCTTGAAATTTAGACTTGCCAGAGTGAAGGCAGGTTGGAGTGAGTAAGTCAGTCTAGAGGCTTAGTACAGATCTTCATAACCTGCAAAAGAAACTGGAAACAATACCTCAAGCACTACTGACATTATGCTCCAAACATAAACTCTTATTCTACTTTTCCAGGAAGTTAATACTTGAAACATTAAAATATAAATTATTGTGTAAAAGTGTTGAACAGACATTTCATTTTTGTCTTGGCTCTACACTGTCTAAACAAGTTCCTCAATGTCCATATCTTCCGGCAGGCCATGAATGTGTCAGACTCATCCTCTAGGTGATGGTCATCTCCTCTGAGAAGTTGTTTCGAAAGTCACCTCCTGCTGGGTAACCAGTATCTGGACCCAAGAGCTTCTATGCTAGTAATACTACTATCAAAACTAGAAATATCCCCTTTCAGGATCACTCTGTTCAAATAAAGAAATACAAAGCAGATGATTTAGCCAGAAACTTATGTTTCAAACCCAGATAAGCACATGTGCTCACTGCCAGGTGACGAAGCTAAGTCCTATGGTGGATAAAGCATTGTATTTGAAGTCAGGAAACCCAGGTTCAAATTCAGTCTTAGACACTTACTAGTATTGTCTGGGGCAAGTTATTAAAACTGCCTGCCTCAGTTGCCTTAACTGGATATTAGCACCTATCTCCCAGAGTAGTTGTGAGGATCAAATGCTTAGTGCAGAGCCTTGTGCATATTAGGTACTTAATAAATGCATATTTCCTTCCTTCCAGATGCCTGTAGCAGCCATAAATGCTGGAGGGAGGATGAGGAAAGAAAAGGGAGAGGAAGATGAATTCTTTTCCCTCCAGTCCTCCCTCCTTCTCCTCAGTAGTCTAGGAGAGTTGTTGGAATTCCACACCACACATTCAGAAGAAAGGAAAATACCCCTGAGATGTTCAAAGAAGGGGGAAGGCTTCTTATCCATTGTGTGTATGTATCCTCTGGGAGAATGTTGGAAAATACGAATAAGAATTCAGCAGCGTGGAGTTGCTTCAATCTGTGCTAGCAGAGGGAGAGTCCATGCAGATGCAACTTGGAATACACTTAAATATCTTCGAACAGCTGAATTTATATAACACTTTCCAAGGACAAAGCATGTTCCCATCTGTGATCTCAAGTGACATGGAGGTGGGGGGGTTAAGGGAGGTAGTATCAATATACTCTCTCATCTTATCATACCATGACTTGGGGAAGTGACATTAATCAATCAGCCAACAAACATTTATTGGTTACTCCCCATGTGCCAGGCTAAGCCATGTGCTAAACATTGGGGAAACAACAACTTTACAGTCTAATGAGGGAGACAACATGAAAACGACTCTGACCAAATGCTACATAGACAGGATTATTGGAAATAATCATCAAAGGAAAGAGACTAGCATTGAGGTGCATCAAGAAAGAACTAGCAGTACTCTTTAGGATAATACAGTGTGTGAAAAAACCCAGGTAGGTTTTCCATCTATTCGTTGGTTGTTCTTTTCACTAAAGCATTTGGGGATAGATCTAGGAGGTATTTGCCTGCTTTACCTGTTCATAAAATAAGAACATAAAATGGTTAAACAAGAAGGTAGAAAAAAAGAAGAAAGACAGAAAGGAATGAAGGAGAGGAGGAAAGAAGGAAAGGAGGGAAGGAAGAAAGAAGTAAAGGAGGGAGAGGAGGAAGGAGAAAAAGAGAAGGAGGGAGAGAGGAAGTAAAGGAGGAAAAAGGGAAGGAGGGAAGAAGGGAGAAAAGGAAGAAGGTAGGAAGGAAGGAATGAAGGAAGGAAGAAAGGAAGGAGAGGGAGAGAGAAAAGGAAGAAGGAAAGAAAGAAGGAAAGAAGGAAGGAAGGAAGGAAGAAAAGAGAAAGGGAAGAAGGGAGAAAAGGAAAAAAGGGAGAGAAGAAGTAAAGAAAGAGGAAGAAAAGAAGGAAGTGGGAAAAAGCATTTATTAAGTATATAAATATGAGCTGGCCATTGTGATAAGTGCTTTACAAATTTAATTCATTGAATCCTTACAACTCTAGGAGGGAATTGCTGTTATTATCCCCATTTCCTCAATTATGGAAATTGTGACAAACTTGGAGTGACTTGCCTGGGGTCACATGGCTAATAAATATTTGAGACTGGATTTGAATTCAGGCCTTCCTGACTCCAAGCCCAGAGCTCTATGCACCATATCACCTAAATTGCCTTAGACTGTAAAATATTAGAACATGAACTGTTAGAATTGGAAGACATCTTAGAACATAGAACGTCAGTGCTAAAAGAGACCTTAGAGAACATCTAATCCAACTCTCCTGCTCTAAGCATGAATCCCTTTAAAAATATTCCTAGCAAGTAGTCAATATTCTTCTGTTATAACATCTCTAGGATAAATCCTAATAAGGAAATGACTTGGGAGTCACTGAAGAGGGTGATTTAAAGGCTTTGGTTCAGTGGTGCCCTTGTGGCCAAGAAGGACCATAGAACTTTGGACATCTTAGAACTGGAGGAGACTTCATTCATTTAGTCAAACACATGCCTGAAACAAGAAATCTCTTCTATAATATACTGGGCACTGTTCTAGGGTCTATGCTCCAGCATTCTATGTACTAGGTTGTTCAGTGGATAGAGTCCTGGGTCTGGAGTCCCAGGCTGAGAGAGGGAGATGCCTATAAACTTGTGAAGGAGATAAAAAGAAAACTCAAGTAAATATTCCCCAATTCTCTCTCTTTTTTAAACTTTTTATTGCCAGAACCCATGCCAGGGTAATTTTTTACAGCATTATCCCTTGCACTCACTTCTGTTCTGATTTTTCCCCTCCCTCCCTTCACCCCCTCCCCCAGATGGCAAGCAATCCTTTACATGTTAAATAAGTTACAATATATCCTAGATACAATATATGTTTGCAGAACCGAACAGTTTTCTTGTTGCACAGGGAGAATTGGATTCAGAAGGTATAAATAACCTGGGAAGAAAAACAAAAATGCAAGCAGTTTATATTCATATCCTAGTGTTCTTTCTTTGAGTGTAGCTGCTTCTGTCCATCCTTGATCAATTGAAACTGAATTAGCTCTCTTTATCGAAGAGATCCACTTCCATCAGAATATTCCCCAATTCTCAAATATATTATTCTAGATACCAGAGCTAAGAGCTCCTGAAAGCTGGAAGTGAGAAAACAGATGGTACTTATTTCCCCAGAAGCAGAAGAGGTTGGAAATATAATTAAATTTAAGACAGATTTAGGTAAATTTCAGAATGACAGAATCAGGATAGTTTCCTATGTGAGTTCCTCGAAGTTTGGGGTACAAGATGATGAAGAGTATCCATGTTATTCCTCCAAACCATGCTGTAAGGTTTTCCAGGGACAAGATTCTAGGCTGGATGAAGGATAGAGATGACAATTCAAATAATTTGGAGTTATTTGGATCTCATAGGAAAGGAATGGGAGATAAGCATGGAGAGGTAGAATAATAGAACTTAAAATCATATAACATAGCAGAAGAAGACCTTAGCATCCATTAAAGGGATCTTAGAGCACAAAATGTTGGAAAACAGCACACAGAATGTATGCTCTGGAAGAGAATTTAGTTTTCATTTGGTCCAAACACTTCACTTCAGAGATAAGGAAACTGGACTTGAAAGAAAGTTCTCGTCCAGTGTCACACAGCCAGAAATGACATGTTTCATGGTGATACAAGGGAAAGGTGACCAGTGCAATAGTACAAGGCTTGTTATGGGAGGAGATAGTCTCTGAGATTAATCTTAAAAGATTGGGTACAATGTCAACTAGCAGAGATAGGGAGGAGGGTCTTCTGGCCAACAGAATGGCAATAAGCAAGGGTACAGAGATAGGGAAACCATGACTATATAGGGGAGGTCCAATCATCTTGTCTGGAGTGTTGAGTGCATGAAGGAGAACAGTATAAAGAGGCTGCAGAAATATGTTGGGGAAGGGGAAGAAGGAAGTGAATAAACCTTTATATAGCACCTACTAGGTGCCAGACTCTTTGCCAATATTTCATTTGATTCATCTAATAGCCCACTGAGGTAGGTGCTCTTCTTATCCACATTTTACAGTTGAGGAAACTGAGGCAAATGGAGGTTAAATGGCCGCTCAGAGCCACCCAGGTATCTAGTGACTGAGGCCAATTGTGAATTCATCTTCCGACTTCAGGCCCAGAATTCGATTCACTGTACAATCAGCTGCCTCCAATAACTGAGGGAGGAGTCCAAGTTTTGTCCCCTAACTATTAGGTTATTGAGTTTTTTGAATTACTGAAAGTTTTTGAGTATGGCAGCAACAAAAGTGGAACTCCCCATCAAGAAGTAACCTTCCCATTTCATAACAATGGAATTAGAAGTGCCAAGAGGTCAGGCAGCTCTTGATGGGTTCTTTGGGTCTAAAACAGGCTTTACACTGGGTAGAACACACAGGTAGTTAGTAGCTGTAGGCTCTAAGTCATTTAATCTCTTCAAGTTGTAGTTCTATGAAGTAGTAGGCAAACACCTTCCAGGTTTGCCCTAAATGGGTTCATGAAGAGTCAGA
Source organism: Antechinus flavipes (assembly GCF_016432865.1). NCBI lineage: Eukaryota > Metazoa > Chordata > Mammalia > Dasyuromorphia > Dasyuridae > Antechinus > Antechinus flavipes. The sequence goes on along the minus strand of NC_067399.1, from coordinate 466,905,466 downwards.
GATGACTGCATTTAATCCATTAATCTCTTCGAGTTGTAATTCCATGAAGTAATAGACACAGCATTTGATTTGGAGTCAGGAAGCCTTGGATTCCAATTCTCATTCAGACCCTTAGAAGCTGTAAAATAGAACCTATTTCACAGGCCAAAGGAACCACATGAGATTATGGGCATAAAATGCTTTGCAAATTTTGAAGTACTATGTAGATGTGAGTTATTATTATTATTATCTGTAAATTTAAAACTTTTACTATTTATTTTATAAGGCTGTTGTAGAAAATCATTTTGTAAACTTACAGAATTATAAAAATGGGAGTTATAATTATTATTAGAAACATCATCTTAGAAAGTAAAACAGAAAGAACTCTGGTCTTTTTTAATCCTTTGATTATTTTTATTCCTCTAAAGATATATTTCCTATTCTAATCTTTTTTATTAAAGCTTTTTATTTTTCAAAGCATATGCATGGATAATTCTTCAACATTAACCCTTGCAAAGGGTTGTGAAGAACTCTAGTCTTACAGATATGAGATCAGAAGTCCTAGTTCTGCCACTGAGGTGAAGATCCTTCCCTTCTCTGGGTCTCAGTTTCCCCTTTTAAAATAAGGAGCCTGGACTAGATGAAGGCTTCTTAAACTTTCCCCACTCATGTCTGCTTTTCATCTGAGAAATTTTTACATGACTGCAGGTATATTGGTATGTAAAATAGGTATACAAATCAAATATTTACTGATAATAAATCCCAATTTCACAACCTCCACAGTCAATTTCAGGGGGCGTGTGGGGTTTGAGTAGCTGGGATATAGAAGACCTTTTAAGGTTCCTTCCGGTTTGAAATCCCTAATCTCCAACTGGCTTGGTCATCTTGGGTAAGTCTTTTCTGTGGATGATGCAGTTGGACCGGTTGGTCCCGAACTCCTTCCAGCGCTACCATTCTGTGCTTCTCAGAGTGTAATAAGAGCAGTGACCCAGAAACCAAGCTGCCTGTGCTCTGACTCCAGGCTGGATTCTTTCCAGCAGCCTCTCCCCCAAGGACCTCCAGCCCTAGTGGCTGTGGGTGAGCCGGGGGCTGGACTGGAAAGTCTCGCTGTTGCGGGCACCCCGGAGCGGGGTCCAGCGGGAGCGAGGGCCAGCGTGCCCGGGCCCGTGTTGATAGGACGGTGCGCATCTCGGCTGCCCATCAATCCAGGCTGCTGCCCAAGTTTTGTTTACCGGCAGCCGCTCCCTTGCACGGACTTCAAACACTTGGCCCTGGGCAGCTCCATGGCAGGGAGCCGGCTGGGCGGTAATTGGTAGAGTGGTCCGGCTTAGGGGTCATGAATAACCCAGCATCTGCCTCTCACAGCCGGCTTTGAGCATCTCCTCGCTGACCTCGGAGGCCTGCCGGGATTTCATGTCGAGTGTAAAGCCGGCACCAGGAACAAATTACTCGTTCCCCAAGAAATCTATTAAAAGGTGACAGAAGGACGAGGAGAAGGCAAGCAAAGGAGCAGAAGCCGGCCATGACATGAAGCTTAATGTACCTGGGCCCCCCAGGGGCTGAGCATGTAGCTGTTCACAGCAGCTCGGGCTGCAACCAAGAGCAGGGGAAGCAGGCTGGGAAGGCAGGAAACTTTATTAGGGACTGAACTTCCTGGGCTGTGAAGAAAAGGGGCTGAGGGAGAAGAGGCAGCAGAATGGGAGCAAGGGGATTGCTTTTATAGGTTTTTAAAGAGGGAAGTGACTTTAGGGATTATACAGTTCAACCCCCTCATTTTTCAGAAGGAGAAACTGAGGTCCTGAGTGGAGAAATTAAATAGCCATTATAATATGACTTACATAATACATTACAACCTATCATATCTAGGCAGGTTAAGCAGCCAAATGATTGGAGCACTGGGTATTTATTAAGCACCATCTACTGCCAGGCATTATATAGCTTGATGATTTTTCAACAGCCTTAATTGTAAGGATTGTTTTCTCATAACAGGCAAAAATCTGAGTCTCTGTTATAACTCCCACTCATTGCTCCTATTTCTGCCTTCTGGGTCAGTCAGAAGAAGACTGATCCATTTTCCATACGATAGCCCTTAAATAGTTAGACATTATGAAAATTAAACTTAAAAATTATGACCTGCCAAGGAAATGGTTGTTAAACATTTACCAGCATGTCCCTGGAAATAAGATTAAAAAAAGCAGGGAGGAGCAAAATTATGGAGGATCTCCAGCAGAGGCAAAGGAGTTTGCATTTTTAGCATAATAGACAATAGGGAGCCATGGAAGATTTTTGAGCAGGATAGTGAAATGATTGGGGCATTTAAATGGTGTGGGTCCACATAGAGCTGTGGCCCTGGAATCAGAAAAAGCTGAGTTCAAATGCAGCCTCAGACACTAGCTATGTGACCTAGGCAAATCATATATTTCCTATTTGCCTCAGTTCTTCATCTGTAAAATGGGGACACTCTGGAGAAGAAAATGGTAAACAAATCCAGTATCTTTGCCAAAAAAATCCCATTTGATAAAGTCCAAATAAACTGATTAGATAAGGAAGAAGAAACTCAAGAGGCAGCTAGGTGGTGCAGTGGCCCTAGAATCAGGAGATCTGAATTCAAATCCAATCTCAGACACCTGACACTTACTAGCTGTATGAACCTGAGCAAGTCACTTATCCCTGATTGCTTTGCCAGAAAAAAGAAATTAGAAACTCAGGTTAATTAGTGATAGAGCTGAGATGTGAAACTAGGTTTCCTGATTCACAGTCTAGTGATTGGATCTGACACACAGAGAAGAGATCATTATGGAACCCATCCTCTAGCACCATAATCCGAGGGAGGTTTCTTTCAGGAGATGGAGATGGTTCACAATGAATCTGGACTTAGAGTGTCCAAAACAAAAACTCGGAGGGAAAGGGAAGGTGTAGTCACCAATTAAGTGCCATAGCTGTATAGGTTAATTTTGGCAGAGTGGGCAAGACACATCTTCAAATATTAAGTATAGTGTGGCTTATATGTGTCAGACATGCTTTCCTGCTTGCCTCTAGTGGATAAGGATTTTGCACTTGGCATTAAAGGAAACATGAGTTTGAATCCCAACTCAATCATTTACTAGCTGTGGGATACTGGAAAAATTGCTTGATTGCTCTTAACCTAAAATGGGGACAATAATAATTCTTACCTCACAGAGTAGTTGTGAGGATCAAATGAGCTAATCATAAAATGTTTTGCAAACCTGAAAGTATTGTATAAATGCTAACAATTATTATTGTTATTTTTTCATCTCATTCATCCAGTTCCCTCTGTCTCAGTTGTGTCTACCCATCCTTCAAGGAATAGATCAAGTAGAATGAATAAATGAGAAAGCCTTTATTAAGCATGTATTATATGCTAGGCATAGTACTAAGAGCTGGGGATTCAAGTGCAAGCAAGCAAGAGAGTTCCTACCCTTTAAAGAGGAAAAACAACACAGAAAGGAGAATTAGAAGGAGGGGATGGGCGGTATGGTTTGGAAATGGCCTGGAAGTGAGTCAGAGCTCTGTTTATAAGAAATACACAGGGAAACTCAAAAGCGAGAATGACAGAATCAGAAAGTTTGGAGCCTCAGATTTTACCTATCTTTCTGTGAGTAACTCCCAGATCTATATATCCACCCTCAATTTTTCTTTTGAGCTTCAGTCCCTATGTCATCAATTGCCTATTAGACATTTCAAATGGGATATTCCAGAAACATCTCAAATTCAACTGTCAGAAACAAAGACTACAAATGTCTCACTACAGCAAATCGGTGCATTTAATTTTCCCTCATGGACCCTTATCTCACTCCCACAGAAGCCATTCTGTCTCCTCTCTCCTTGAGCTTGTACCCTGTCATCAGAGGACCTCTTTTCTTGAATTATTGAGAAAACAGAAAGCTCTCTCTTCTACCTTTACTCCTCATCTCAAAACCCCTTCCCATTGTTTTCCTTTTTCCTCCAATCTCCACGCCTTTCATTTTGCCCCTCTACAAGTGCCTTTGCTCCCATCTACTCTTGTCTTCTCCAGCTGATTGCCCCCTCAATGGGTATCCCCTTCTTAATTTTTAAATTCTCCCTTCCTACTGGTTTCTTCCCTGCTGTTTTCAAACATTCAAAGTCTTCTCTGTCCTTTAGAAACAACTACAAAGTTCTTTTTTACTAGACTCTCTCATTCTATGCAGGATGTGCCAAAAGCTTTAGTGACTTTTTTTTCCTCATTTCTCATCTTATTTGCCATATGTGACATTGTTGACTACCCCCTGCTCTAGGATATTCTCTCCTCTGTGGGTTTGCACAACACCATTTGTATATCTCCCCAGAATTTGGTTGAATTAACCCAGGATCCTGTTAGACTTCTAAAACTCAGAGCCTTGGGAATAGCAATACAGCCCAGATATTGGTTCTGCTTCCAGGCAGCCCCCACACCCATCGTATAGGAAATCATCCCTTATGGAGATGCAAGCTGGCACTTGCTTCTCAGATGCTCCAGCTCCCACTTTCTTAGCAACCACAGCTCCTGAAAACCCTGAAAAGAAAGTGCTCATCATCAAAGTCCTTGACACTTTATATTTTGGTCCTATGGTAGTTAGTTCATCAGAACCATTTAGAAGAAACATCAGAATCAACCATCAGAAATGGATATGGTTTTATGACATTTAAAATGTCAAAATTAAAATGGCATTTAAAAACTATGCATTACTATCTGCTTTTCACTCTAATGAAGGTGGGACTTTTCCATCTAACTTGCAGCTAAAATTTCCTCTATGTACATTATTGTCTATTATACTGTGAGTGTCTTTTTTTTTTCCAAGCCAAAAAACCCAAGCATTTATTTAGTGTTCACTAAGTGCCAGATGTTGTGTGCTATGTGCTGAGAATTCAAATAAAGGCAAAAACATATTCTGGCTTCAAGGAGCTATATTGTGAGCTTCTTGAGAAGAGGGACTGTATGATTTTTCTTTTTGTATTCTCTACATTTATCAAAGAGCCTTGCATATAGTTGGGGCTCAATAAATGCTCATTCATTCATCCTGGTTCTTCTACCTGTCTGACTGCTTGCTCTTTCTCAGAATCATTCACTGAGTTATCATTTATATAATGATACTTAACGATGGGTATTTTCCATGATTCTTTCTTGAGTCCTCTTCCTTTTTCTATTTATGCTTTTACTCTTGTTGACTTCATCAGCTCCTACAGGGTTGATTGTCATCTCTATGTGGGTAACTCCTAGACCTTTATATTCAGCCTCAATTTCTCTCTTGAGCTTCCGTCCCTGTGCCATCAATTGCCTAAATGGGACATTCCAGAAACATCTCAAATTCAACATGTCAAAAACAGAACTGTTTTATTTTTCCCTTTGAACCATTCTTCTTCCAAACTCCACTATTTCTGTCAAAAGCCCCACCTTTTGGTCTCCCAGATTCATAACCTTGGCAACCTCACCCCGGAGATCCAATCAATTGCAAATCTCCCTGCAGCATCTCTCATATTTGACTCCTTTCCACCCACAACCACTTTGTTCAGGACCTCATCACCTCTCTCCTAGATTTTTACAACAGCCTTCTAATTGGCTTCCCTTCAAGTACCTAATCACTCTAATCTCATTTCCACACAGCTGCCAAAATGATTTTCCTGAACTGAGAATCTGACCAGGTCATTTTGCTTCTCAATAAACTTTAGTGGTCTCCTATTGCTTCTAGGATAAAATATAGACCTCCTCTGTTTAGCTGTCAGAGCCCTAAGCTCTCTTGGCAGGTTTGCTATCCCGACTCTACCCCCCATACTCTGTGACCCAGACAAACTGGCTCTCTCTGGTTCTCATCGGACACACTCTATTCCTGTCTTGTCTCCACACCTTCCCACTGGCCTTTTCACATACCCAGTGTGTGTTCTGTTTATTTTTCTGCCTCTTGGAGTCTCTCTCTTCCTTCAGTACTCATCAAAAGCAACATCTTATACATAAATCTTTTCTGATTCCCTCCCCCACAATTGCTATTGTTTCATTCTTTGTATTTATATCCCAGGCCTTAGAATAGAATTTGGCACAAAGTGGGTGCTTAATAAATATTGATTGATTAATAATGCCTTTTCCCCCTACTTTGCACTTAAGAATTTTAAAATTTATTGTTTTAACACTTATACATGTAATTGTCTCCCCATCAGACATAAGATTTTGTGAGTAGAGAGTATTTCATTCTTTGTATTTGTATCCCCAGCACCTAACACAGTACCTGGCACATGATGGGTATTTTGATACATGTATGTTTGCTAGTTGATAGGAGGGATTTTAAATGTCTAACTCTCCTATTTTATAGATGAAAAGACTGAGGTCCCAAGGGAAGAAGTGACTTATCTAAGATGACATAGAGAGTAAAGGACAGAAAGAAGATTTGAATCCAGGTCTTCTGATTCTGAATCCAGTGTTCTTTCTACTGTACCACATTGCCTCTTCCTGAGGAACTCATTTCAATTGTCCAATAAACTGGATTGGGAAAACCTAGAGGGTGTTTTAAGGAACCAAGATGATGACAGGTGATAGGGCTGATAGCTCTTGTTTATACTTCCTGGTTAATAGTTATCAGAAGTCTGATTCTTCATGATCTTATTTAGTGTTTTCTTGGCAAAAATATAGGGATGGTTTGCCATTTCCTTCTCCAGCTCATTTTACAGATGAGGAAACTGAGGTAAACAGAGTTAAATGATTTATCCAGTGTCACACAATATCTGAAGCCGGATTTGAACTCAGGAAGATGATCCTTCTTGACTCCAGGTCCAATGTTCTATCTATCCACTGCACAAATTAGATGCCCTACATCTCCTATAGTAATCCTTATGACTAAAGGGAGTGCTCATTATTTTGTAAATCTGACTTGTGCACAGAATTACCAGGTATCACTTTGAGGTTCATTAGCAGGCAACCATCTTCTAGTTGGAGATTCCTTCTCTAGACATTGTGTTCAATTAATCAAGCCTAGAAGGATGAAGTAGAACATCCTAGTGCAGAACGAGGTCTAATAATAGAATGGACTGCCTTAGGGAGTACAGTCAGTTCTGCTTTAACTCAACATATGTGTTCCTAAAAATTACTGTGCTATGAAATATCTCACAATAAAAACAACAGGGCTTATGGATAGAGTGGGGTTGGGGCACTATGCTCTTAACTTCCTTAGCGACAAAAAAGAGATAAGAACCCGATAAAAATGGTAGCACAGTTTTGTACATTTTTCAGTTGTGTCCAACTCTTTGTGCCCCATTTGAGATTTTCTTGGTAGAGATACTGGAGTGGTTTGTTATTTCCTTCTCTAGTTTATTTTGCAGAGGAAACTAACAGGATTCAATGACTTGCTGAATCTGAACTCAGGAAGATGAGTCTTCCTGTCTCCAGGTCCGGTACATAAATACTACAATAAATAGTTGTAGCATCTTCAGCCTCAGGCTGCGTGCTCAGCCTGCACACTGTTTCCCACAGGGTATGGGCCCCAAGTCATAGGGATAGTGGAGGGCGATTGGTATGGATACAAACCAGCCCTACTAGGTTTATAACTACTACTGTCCTAGAACATGTGCAATAAATTTGGCACATTATCCTGAAAGAGCCCAACCAGTTTTCTTGCAGAAGTGGGTAGAAGAAGAAATACAGCTTGTGAGTTATGAAATGGAACAATTTTTTTTGTTCCCAATGTTTCTCTTAAATGAAACTGCACATAAGCAAATGTGAAATTCAAGTTACATTAAAATTGCTCTATGCTATCATAATTATTGGAAAAACTGCATTTCCTAAACACACATTGGAGGAGAAGTGTCTATAATGAGGTTTCCTTACCTCCTGGAACGTCTTGGAGCAGAGACTGGATGCCATGTGCTGGGATGTCACCTAAGGTCCATCTCCTCAGGGAGAGCTTGTAGTGGGATGGTAGATCATAACATAACAGGGCTGGAGGTAAGAGGGAATTTCCCAGGAAAATTAAGTAATTTGCCCAGAATCACTCAATGAATAAGGAGCATAAGCAAGTAAACCTCTCTGTAAAGTAGTGACTAGGGAATAGGCACTCCACAGGCAGCTAGGTGGTGCCCTGATGCACAGAGAGTGGACCTGGAGTCAGGAAAGCTCAAATCTGACCTCAGACACTTAGCTGTGTGACCCCAGGTAAGTCACTTACCCTCTCCGTCAAAGTTTCCTCATTTGTAAAATGAGCTGGGGAAGGAAATGGCAAACCACTCCAGTTTCTCTGTCAAGAAAACCTCTTTTGGGATCATGAAAAGTCAGACATGACTGAAATGATTTAATAATGATTTATTATTAAATTAATTGCATATTTTATTATACATATAATTAATTAAAATTGTTAAATTAAATAAAAATTATTAAACAATAATAATCAATACAATTCCAGTAGTGGGTTCCAGAAGAGGGAGTCCTTTTTCTCTTTCAGCTTAATTTCTTTCTTTCTTTCTTTCTTTTTTTAAGCTAGCATTATTTATTTATTTTAATAATGGCTTTTATTTTAAAAATACCTATAAACATTCATCCTTACAAAATCTTGTGTTCCAATTTTTTCCTTCCCTTCTCCTTACCCCCTCCTCTAGACAGCAAGTTATCCAATATAAATTAAACATGTATAATTTTTCTAAACATATTTCCACATTTATCATTCAGTTTAATTTCTATGGAAAGCCTGTACTCAGACAGAGAAAGAAAACTAAAACAGGAATCTTCTCTACAATAGCTCTGATCCACAGTTGTTCTGTTTCTACTTGAAGTCTTCCAGAAATGGTAACTTGCTACCTCCTGGGGGAAACCATTCCACTTTGGGATGGAGATCACTCTTGGGAAATTCTTCTATTTGTGGGAGAGTGGAAAGAATGTTGAGATTGGAACCAGTTAGACACCTGGTCCAACCCATCCTGACAATTTTTATCTGTATTGACTTCAAATAAGTCACCTTACTTCTCTGTATGTTTTTTCATTTGTAAAATGGGGATACTAATACTTGCAATATCTGCTTCACAAAGTAGTCAGAAAATCATTCTGGATCACCTCTTTCACCACTACCACCATCATTATTATATTAGGCTGAAATCTGCCTTCCTGCCCCTTCCATTCACTGTTACTTCTATTCTCTCTTTTCCATGTGATTGTCATTTAGATACTTCAAGACAGTGATTGGACCCTTCCTAAATGTTCTCTTTTGGGGAAATATATCTATTTCCTTCGACCAATGTTTTTATGGTGTGGTTTTGAGCTTTTCTTTTCCATCCTGTTAATTCTCCTCTGGATGCCATCCATTTGTCAATAATCTTGTTAAAATGTAGGTCCCAGAACTGAACACAGTGAGATCTCTCTGTCTATCTATCCTTCTGTCTCTCTGTCTATTTTTTTACCTACTTGTCTATCTCTGTCTATCTGTCGGTCTGTTTATGTATGTATGTATCTATCTATCTACCTGTCTTTTTTGCACACAAACACACGTATACACACACATAATGTCTGATTAGAATAGAGTACTAATGGACTCTTACCTCATTTGCAGACATGATCCTATTAATACAGAGATTTCAGGAGGTGATACCACCTCCTCCATCAACTTTTCTTTGATTCCCCTAATCTAGGGGTCCTTAATCTAGCTATTTATTTTCAAAAATATTTTAATAAGTATATTTCAACATAATTAGTTTCCTTTGTTCAGTCATTCAGTCATGTCTATCTCTTCATGACCTATGGACAATTGGTCAAAGATACTGGAGTGATTGTCATTTCCTTCTTCAATTTTAGGCAAGAGTTAGTGATTTGCCTAGGTTCACACAGCTTGTAAGTCTCTTTTTAAATTCTTCTCTTTCTGGTCTTTCTTACTCTAGAGCCAGTGCTCTATGCACAGTATTACCTAGGTGTCTCACTTTTCTTCACCCAGCGCTCTATGCATAGTATTACCTAGGTGTCCTACTTTTCTTTACAATCTGTATATTTCATAAAATGTATTTTGTGCATTTAAAAAAATCTGAAAAGGGACCCATAGGCTCCAGCAGAAGGGGTCATAATCCAGAGAAGATTAAGAGCTCCTGCCCTAAGCAGTGGTGAGCTAAAGCCTTGTCATTGAATCAGTGTGATAGTGTAAAAAAATGAAGACTGTCTTGGAGTTAAAGGACTGGGTCTGAAAACTGGTTCTGTCAATATGAGACATTCTTTCTTTTCTAGGTCTCAAATCCTCATTTTTGTAGGAATTTGGATAGATGTGCTATCTCTAAGGTCTTCGCTGGCTTTTAATCCTCTTATGACCACCCCATATTATTTCTAGTTTTTATTTTAATAATTCACACTGATGGTTTATCTTTGCTACTAGGTTTGCAAAATTATTTGATGGGGATGGTTGGTTTTAGCACCTTATTCCCACCCACATGTTCTCATTAGTCTTTCTGTCTTGTTTTCCCTCATAGTAGCCCATCTTCTTTTTGACTGTCAGTCCTAAAATGCATATCTAATCAGAGTCAATCAGATTCAGTAACTTCTTATTGCTTCTAAAATAAAATATAAAATCCTCTGTTTTGTTCAAAGTCTTTCTTAATTTGCTCCCCAAAACTTGCCCTATTTGCCACCATTTACTCCAGTGGCACAGGCCTCCTTGTTGTTCCTTGAACACCATGCTCCCTCTCCCAGCTCAATATTTTTCCTCCTGAAACACTCTCTTTCTCCATTTCTATATCTTAGTTTCCCTGGATTCCTTAAAGTCTTAGCTAAAGTCTCACTTTCTAAGGAAGCCTTCTTTAGTCCTTCTTAATTTTAATGCCTTCTCTCTGAGACCACCCCTAATATATCCTGTATATATTTTGCTTACATATAGTTATTTGCTTATTGTCCCCTCCTGTAATATTGGATTGCAATCTCCATTAGAATAAAGACTAATTTTTTTGCCATTCTTTGTATTGCTCAAACTTAAAACAGTGTCTGGCCAAGACACTTAATAGATGCTAGTTGACTGACTGTCTGCTTGACCATAAGCAAATCACTTTCTCTCTCTGAGCCTCAGTTTCTTCATCTGTAAAATGGAAATGTTGTATCATATAAGATAATGTGTGTGAAATGTTTTGTTAACCTTAAAGAACCATATAAATGCCAACTATTCTTTTAATTGATCATTCATTAGTTTGGGGGAATCTGATATATGCAAATCATTTTACAAGCTGTTAAGGGCTTTGAAAAATATACAAGAGATGATTCCTGCTTTCAAGGAATTTGTAGTTTAAAGTAGCAGAGTATAAAACATATATAATAGAAAAGACACCAACACAAAGCAGTGTTGAAAAATGTCTGATGATTGACCCAGATCATAAGTGCTGTAGCAGTGCATATGAGAGAGAAAGAAAGAGAGAGAGAGAGAGAGGAAAGAGGGTAAGGGAGGAGGAGAGAAAAGAAGAGAGAGAAAGAGAGGAAGGAGAGACACACAGAGAGACAGAAAGAGAGAGAGAGAAAGAAAAAGAGAGGGGGGCAATTTGTTCAGGGAATGCTGAGCAAGGAAGGAGTAGAGAGCCAGGACATGAAGATTGGATAGGAAAAGATTTTATCTAACAGAAACAGTGGGAGGAAAGGTCCCTTTAAGCACTAAAATTCTTTTTTCTTATGGTTTATGCCCTAAGATCCCTTCTAGCTTTAGCACATATGTTCTATTTTCTAACATTTTTATTTAGATCACTTCTAGCTCTAAATTCTGTATTTTAATTCTCTCTTCTAGAACTGATATTTTGTTATATATTTGACTATTCTGTGCCTAAGACCCTTTCCAGTTTTAACATTTTATGTTCTAACATACTATGTTCTAGAGTCCCTTCCAGCTCTATGTTCTAATATTTCCCTTGGTAGACTCCTTTTATTCTAACATTTTGTATTCTAAAGTTCTTGCCAGCTCCAATCTTCTACAGTCCTATAATTCTAAATCTTACAAGTGAGATACAAACAGCATATAAATTACAGGAAGAAGAGATAACTTTAAGTTTTGGGGGTAGGAGATGGAAGAAATGGCATTTGACCTAGCCCTTAAATGAATGATGGATGAAATTTTAACTTGCAGAGACGGTGAATATTTTAAGAAAATGATGTTTAGTCACTTTTCAGTCATGTCTGACTCTTCATGATCTTATTGGAGGTTTTCTTTGCCATTTCCTTTTCCAGCTTATTTTTACAGATGAGGAAACTGAGGCAAATAGAAATAAGTGACTTGTTCAGAGTCATACAGCTAGTAAGTGTTGAAACTGGATTTGAACTCAGGAAGTGGAATCTTCTTGATTCCAGGCTCAGCACTCTATTACTTAGCTGTTCCATTCTGTAAAAAGCAGCCTTCTAAATTTCGGACTTTTAATCAATTCCCAAAGTTCTGTTCTCAGAGACTTTACTCAGTCTGTCCCACTGCCCTTGCTTATTTTTTATGGGGGGCTTTGTTCTTCTCTTTCCTCTTTTGCCCCTATGAGATCAAGAGCTTGTGGTCTAAAAACCTGCCAAGCAGCTAACAACCAATTTTCCTACACATAGAAGTTTTGGGTTTTTGTTGTTGTTTTTTATTTTTCCAAATATAGGTTCCTCTTCCCTTATCTTTTTTTCCCCTCCCTCTGAGAGCTTCCTAGGAGTTTTACACCTCAGTATAGCTAAAAGGGGAGACAGCATTTGTCTCTATCTCTCGAGAGTAATTAACATTCCATCTCCATGTGAGAAATAAATATATTAGACATAAAATAGAGACACTAGAGAGGGATAGCACACTGGTGCCAGCTACTGAGAACAAGGCATCTGTCTCCATCTCTCCAGAGTGGGAATGTTTGGTAAAGATCAAGTTTGTAGCATTTATTAGAGAAAGTGTGAACAGATCATCCCTTCCCTCCCTCCTGTGCCTCTGAAGGTATTGTCTCTTCCCTGATTCTTCTCCCTCACTATTAAGGATGGAGGTGGGAGGCGGAGGGAATGGTGGCTCAGAATGTCATTCTCAGGAGTGACTCATAGCATCATAAGATTAGATTCCCAGTTTGGGAGGGATCTGAATTATCATCTGATCCAGCCTCCTCATTTTTGTAGATGGGTACACTGAGGTACAGGGAGGGATGCTGATAAGCCTGAAGTCACAGGACCAGTAAGCAGCCAAGCCAGCACAAGAATACAACTGCTTTCATTTTCCATGCAGGAATCTCACCCCAGCATCCTCCTGTCAAGTGAATAGTGCGCTGCAGAGGGTAAAGTACAAGGGCACTCTGTGTCCTGCTAGGCTTGAGTAATGTGAGGGTAAGTGGTTAGTAACCTCTTTAGTTCTGAGGGCTCCTGGTGGACCATCAACCTAAAACATAGCTTTTAGAGCTGGAAGGAGTCTTAGGGAAACCCTGAAGATGAGGATGTAAAGCTAGAAGGGCCTTAGAGACTATTCACTCCATCCCCCATCATTTTACATATCATAAAACTGAAGGCTTAGAAGTGACTTTCTCATAGTCACATAGGGAGCAAATATCAGAGGGGGATTGGAACCCATGCCTTCAGATTGTAAATCCAGATCTGGGTCTCACCAGACTAGTTTGGAATATCCTAATGACTGCCATTAGATATCCCTGCTCTCAGAGTAATGATAACTGATGTCTCTGAAGCATTTTATGGTTTGCAACATGTTTTTGTGCAGTGCTTATGGAAAGTAAGTTGTGAATTATCTTCTTTTTACAGATGAGTAAACTGAGGCTTAGAGAGAAAGCTCTAATAGGAGAGAAGAGAACAGCAGAGCTTTGTTTCACCCAGGGTCTAGCATGATGCCTAGGTTAGGGATTTGATCAGTTTTTGTTCAAATGAACTGAAAGGAGAGAAATGATTTGCTTGAAGTTTCAGAGGTAGAGAATGTTGATAAATTCAGACCTTCTAATATCAATTTAGTTCTCTAACAAGCCATTTAACTTCTGAATTTGAGTTTCCTCATTATAATATGAGGAGTTCTACTATTTTCAGCTTTAAGTCTATAACCCTACTCCATTATCTAGGAATAAGATACTGTCAATTAGAAAAAAACATGTTAAAAAAAGAGAAGACAATGAATTGAGCATATAATTTTTAAAAGATCTAGAAATCAACAATCAAAAAAGTCCCTAAAGAAGCACAATAATAGAAATCCTGAAAAGTCAAAGAAGAGATTAACAACGCCGAAAACAATAATATTGTTGTTATAATAACTTTTTAAGCTCCAAATTCCCTCCTTCAATTGAGCCCCTCCCTTACCAACTGAGAAGACAAGCAGTATGATACCCATTATACATGTGAAGTCATATAAAACACAGTTCTTTTTAATTTAGCATTTTAACGTCTTTTTGAAGACAAAATAGACAAGCAATTAGCCTTGATTTTAAAAGTTTAAAAGTGAAAAATGAGGAAAAATAACAACAAATGAATACAAAAATAAGGAAAATGATCAGAACCTATTATTTCCCATGATGGAAAAAACCAAAATAATTGTAGGATTATCTAGTCTAACCACTTCATTTTGTACATAAGGAAACCAAGGTCCTGCAAAGCTGAGTGATTTATACAAGGATATAAAGATAAGATTTGAACCTCGGTCTTCTGATTCCAGAGCCAGTCCTTTTTTTTTTTTTTTTTTTTTTTTAAACTGTATTTCATTGTCTCTCAATGAAGTAGATAAATATTTACAAAAATAAGAAATACCCATATTGAAGGAACAGGAACTAATTTTAAACAGTCAAATCTTGGAAAGCTAGGTTGAACAAACCATACAATAGCATTTGCAGCAGAAGTCTAAATAGATTATAAGTGAATACTACTAAATGTCTAAATAACCATTAATTCTTAAACTAGGTGTACAAACTGTTGTCATAAGTAGAGAAAGTAGGTACTTTCTCTTTTCCTTTTTTATTATTCTTCTTATTATTATTTAAAAACTTCTTTCTAATAGCTTTTCCCCCCAAAACATGCAAAAATAGTTTTCAATATTCACTTTTGTAAAACCTTGTGTTTTCCTTCTCTCCCAATCTTCCCCTCACACTAGACAGCAAGCAATCTGATATAGATTAAATATGTACAATTCAAGAAGGTTTTTATAAATTCCTTCTGTGAGACACATGTGGCCCTAATGCCCCAAACAGGGAAAGATAAAGCAGAAAACTAATATCATACATCAATATCACTAATGTATACTAATGTAAGATTAAATAAAACATTTGCAAGAGATTGGATTTATACCAAGAGTTTAAAAATTAATGTTAAAAAACTTTTAATATAAATAATAACATCTTTTTAAAATCACTTTATTATAGCATTAGATAAAAGAAAAAATCTCCAACAGAACACAGAATCCATTTGTGTTAAGGATACTAAAATGTATAAAAACATAAGGATCTTTCCTTAACATTATCCAAAATATGAATCTAAAACTAATAGCTAGCATTATTTACAATAAGATTGTTCATCATCTGAAGTGCTACTTGATATAGGGCTAGAAATGCTGGTCATGTCAATGAGATAAGAAATAGAAATTGAAAATACAAAAACAGTCAAAATTATCTCTATTTGTAGATGATATATGAATGAAAAAACATTAATTAAGCACTTATTACGTTCCAGGCACCATACTAAGTGTTGGCATTACAAATCGAGAAGTTAAACTCTCTTCCCACAAGGAGCAGTAGAGGAAAACAATACCCCGGTAATAGATAGGGAAAGAGGTAGTCATAAGGATGGTGAGTGGAACAATAGGGATGTCAATTAATATGCCTTTTTCAGAAAGAGTGGTAGAATGCTGCTTTGAATTCAGATCCCAAAGCAAGGTGAGGAAATTTGAGGAGGAAAGGAGTTATTTACAGGAGTAAGATAAAAGGTAGCTGAGAGGAAGAAGTGTAGTTGAGTCTGTGATTTATTTACAGAATCCCAGTGATTCAGTAAAAAAAATTAATCAGAGCAATTAATAGCTTCAGTAAAGTGAAAGGATACAAAATGAAAATACAATATCATTAACTTTTCTGTAGATCACCAACAAAATCCAGTGGAAAAGATAGAAAAATTCCATTCAGAGTAATTACAAAATATATAAACCACCTCAGAGTTCACCTATGGAGATGTTCTCATATAACTACAACAACAAAACACTACAAAAATAAAGGATGCTAACAAATTAGAAATTAATTTTTCATGACAAGGCCATTACAGTATAATAAAAAATAACAAGTGGTTTCTCTTTATCATGTTACTAAATTAATTTAAAGATATAATATTATATCAATCAAATTACCAAAGAACTACTAAATAAAATAATAACATTCATTTGGAAGAACAAAAGGTTAAGAATCTCAAGGGAAATAATGAGAAAATGTTGGAATGAAGAGAATCTAATATTATAAAATCTCCAATCATACTACAAAATGATTGGGTACTATTTGAAAAATTGAAGAGTAGATATTACTATTGCTGCTGCTGCTACTAGTACCACTACTAATTGTTAACATTTATATAGCTCCTATTATGTGCCAGGTACTATACTAAACACCTTACAATTATCTTATTTGATACTCATAACCTGGGAAATAGATATCATTATTATCTCTCCATTTTACAGATGAGGAAAACTGAAGCAAACAGAGGCTGAGTGAGTTGTTTAGATTTATATAGTAGATTTATGCTGAATTTGAACATGCATGATATTCCAGACTCCATGTTCCAGTGTTCTCAATCCACTGTACCACCTAGCTGCTACTATTACTACCTAATATTTTATGATGCTTCAGAGTTTTACTTCATATTCAACAAATTGGCAAAGAGGATAAAAGTAAAAACCCAATGCTGAGAAGCTATAAGGAGTTAGATACATCAATACACTATTGATCAATTGTAAATTGGTTCAACTTTTCTAGAAATAAATTTGGAATTATACAATATTTACTATTTACTAAACTGTTCATATCTTTTGATCCAGCAATCTTATCACTGGATATATATCCTAAGGAAGTCAGAGATAGAAAAAGTCATCATTATTATCATAATAGCAATTATACAGTTCTTGACAATTTGCAAAGCAATTTACATAAATTATCTCATTTGATAGGAAAAGGACCTCACCATTTTGGGGAACAAAAAAGCTGGAAACAATGTTTGTTCATAAATTAGGAAAACAGTTAAACATATTCTGGTGTATACATATAATGGAATATTTCTGAGCTATTAGAAACAAAGATGGAAAATTCAAAGAAACATAGGAAGTCTTGCACCAATTGATATAGAATGAAGTAGGCAGAATCAGAACAATACACACAATGACTACAAGGATGACTATTAAAACAACCAAAAAAGCAAGTGAATGTAGAATAAAATGCAATGACTCAAACTGAATTTAGAGGTCAGATGACTGCAAATGTTGAGTTTGGCAAATATCAACAAACAGTAGTTTTATTTCTCAGCTTTTGACTGTTCTTCTTTGTTATCAGGTGTGTTCTGGGTGATGATAGATAGATATAAAGAAATATTATGATATAAAAATTAAGGTATTGAGAATTTTTAAAAGTAAAAAAGAGGGGTTCAAATAATCCTTGGGTACTTGTTATTCCTTTGTGTTATTACAGACACTGGAATCAATGATAGTCTACAATACTAAGACAAACACATTCTACTGAGGGGACACAAATAGGATGTTTTCCTTCTGCTTCTTCTTCCCAAAGGATTTCAGTAGAGCACAAAATTCATATACAAAAATATCCCCAGGATATTTTTCTGATATTAAGGTACCCATTCAATCTTCCTGTGCCTCTCCTCATTCTGTTGCTGGTTTAAAAATGTTGATTGTGTCCTGTACAGAGTTCAAGGAACCAAGATAATTTGATCTAACTTCAGGGTTTATTGAATAATATGCAAATTGTATAAGTCAGGTCATACCAGGAAGGTACTAAAAAAGTACATATATTTCACTATATTACTCCCCTGAGATTCTGTCTTTATCTAGTTCACAGAAATGAAGCAATATTTGTTACTATTCCTATCCAGACATAGGTTGGTCCCTGAATGGCTCCCAGACTTTAGGTGCTGTGATATTTTTTAGTGAGATAAACAAAAGGATCTGGAGCCTCTTACAAATGCACTGATCTAAAGGTAAGCAGACCTTTTGTATCTTTGAATACATCAACCATGAGTAGTTCAGATAAGGCTAAACAGAGAAGTTAATAGAATTCCTTGGAGTCAAGGGCTACCCTCATGGATATTCATTTTCTGCTTTAAATCTATGATTCTCCTCCTCCTGGGTGAAGGGGCCTGTACCACCCTATCTCTTATATATATAAGCTGCATGCATTCTCAGCATGGAGAAAAATGCTGCCATAATGTAGCCATGACTGCTCCCTTCTTTTTACCACATTGCTTTCCACCACCCTAGTAGAATGTAAGCTCCTTGAAAGCAGGAGCTATTTATTTTGTTTTTGCCTTTTTATCCTCTGAACCTAGCACAGTGCCAGGGACATTGTAGATGTTTAATAAATAACTGTTGGCTATAAATATCCATGTTTGGTGTATCTAAAGTATCCCTATTAGTTTACCCAACAAGCCTGGAAAGTGACTTTTTATATAATCAGCAGCAGAAATTCCCCAGTTCTAATATCTAAATACCCACTGTATGCAGAACATTGTACTTGGCCCTGGGAGAAGGAGGAAGATACAGTTTGAATAAGACATCATCCCTCAACTCAAGGAGCTCACAGCAGGCAATGAAACACACAGAGATAAACATAACATGCAATACTGAATGATGGGTGCAGTGAGGCTGTTAGAGCATTGGTCATCTAAGACAGAGAGTTTCCTAAAATGTGGGTACCTTTGCTATGCTGCCTCATCGGGAGCAAGTTGTGTCTTTACAACTGGTGAAACTGTGAAATTCGTCTTTTTGACTTATATTCTTTCTGTGTCCCTCTGTTCTGTGCAGTTCAGCCATTGTGGGGTAACGAGGGGACTTCGTCCCTCTGCCCTCCTTCTCTTTTACTGAAGACCCCAGAAATCAGCCTAGAAGTGTCATATATCCTTCTTTCTTTCAGATGTTGTCAGTGATCCCTACCAGAACCAGGAATTTAAGCCATAGTGACCTCAGTCAGTAGAATGGGAGATATAGTCAGTTGGCCCAATAGAGAAGTCCCAAGAAATCCCTTGGGACTCCATTGCCTCAGGAAAAAAAAAAAAAACCTAATTTGACTGTTAATAACTAAATGAAACTGAAGGGCAGGGGACATTGCCCTATACTTTGGCGAATACCTTTGGTGAGGGCTGGAGCCATTTGCAGAGTACCTAGATACCCCAAAAATCCCTTAAGAGACTGGAGAATCCTGGGAATGTGAAATGTAATCTACCTGGTTTTCCAGGAAGAAAAGATCACTGTAGTTAGTTTGATTCTAGATACCTTGTCCTGCAAGATTCTAAAGAAATTTGTGGTTTTTTCTGTTTGCCATCTCGGGGAGGGGGTGCAGGGAGGGAGGGGAAAAATCGGAACAGAAGTGAGTGCAAGGGATAATGCTGTAAAAAATTACCCTGGCATGGATTCTGTCAATAAAAAGTTATTTTAAAAAAAAGTAAAAAAAAAAAAAAAAAGAAATTTGTATTTTTTTTAAAGGTTGTAAATAAAGTTGATCTCCCCCCCCCCCCCGGAATATTCCTTTATAAGTTATTTTCATTTTTTGCATTTTGCTAATTTTTTATTTTGTTGAATACTTGACTGCTAAGTAGTATCCTTTTTGTATTACTGAATTCTGTATAAATATTTAGTTCCCAGTGATTGATTTTGCAAATTTTCTTTTGTTGGTTGCTAGATTATTTAAATATCACTATTTCTTGTATTAGTGAATTCTGTAGAAGTATTGATATACTGATATATGTTCTGTATGAATGAACCCTGTATAAGAATTGATATTAAATTTAATGTGATAAATATAGAATCACTGAATGGCTAGTGGAAATATTAATATTTTCACATTTAGACAGACCCAGAGTGCTTGTCTTGTATGAAAGCAAAATGTCTTCTAGCTTCTTAAGGTGAGAAGCCCTGTGCCCCAAATCTCTAAATACCTGTTATTTTCCTCCCCATTTCTCTAACTGAACCAGCTTGTTTTCTCTTCCTGGTGGATGAGTTTGCAGTGAATTTACCCTGACAGTAGCAAGAATTCATGAGGGAATTTGGGGTGTCCTTTGGGATAAGGGAAACAGAGGAAATTGCTGGTACCTGTGACAATCACCTATACTAGAGGGATCCCTAGAGAATAATGATGTGCCATGTGTAGATAGGGACACTTTGTGCAGATCCCAGTAGGATGGCCTTATGCATTGAGGGAATTGTTGGAAGAGCTTCCACCTAGAAAAGTTTCTCATTTGAGAAAGGGGTCACATACATCATGACCCACCTCCCTGTGGGGAGAGTTCCATGTAGTTTGGATAAATCAGTGGACTAGGTTTCTGTTCTATGTGAGAGTCAGTTTTTCTTGTCTTTGTTCTTTCTTTTGCTTGTTGGTTGAGAAAGGTTCTGTAAGCCCAAGGCTTAAACAAGCAGAAATATTTGGTGAACTTTTTGCTTGTTTTATGAATCTGTAAATCAGTAAAACTTTGTGTTTGGGGATAATTGTGATTTTGTTCATCTGTACATGTAGGAAGTCACATGATCTTTTGACATTGGTTGTATTGAGATTTTACTGTGTGGCATTGGGGAAAGAAGTGCATGGAAATTATTTATATCTCCTCAGAGACCACAGAAAACAATTCTAAATCTAAAGCTAGGATTATAAAACAAAGCAAAACAAAACAAAACAAAACACCCCAAACTGAACAGGTGTGAGGGGAAGAATTTCTTTAAAACTCTCCTTCTCTTTTACTCAAGTTCTGAAAAATGGGCTTCAGGGTGTTTGTATTTTTAATTTGTCATTTGTCTTTCTCACTTTCTGGTGCAGTACTCCTTACTGAACCAAGTCATGGATTGCAACAACAGGGTGTTGTAGCCTGCCATCCCTAGAATCCAGGGTATATGGAACTTAAGTCCAAGAAGGGATTTGGACTTGGAATTGAGACGCTGCTAAAATATTAGCTCAATCCCTTTCCCTTCCCCAGAATATAAGGTGGTTCAAAGAGGGGGTGGATTATTCCCCATGTGGTAGGGAATGCAGAGCACCTCCATGGTAAACAATATGTGCATGGTCCAAAGACTCTATTACAAATGCATTAGAGAATGCAAATAAAGTACTCTATGATACTGAGGGGAAAGGTCATTTATTCAGGGGATATTTTCAAGAGAGGATGACATTTTAGTTGAGTTTTAAAGAATGAGAAACTATTGAGCAAGTAGAAATGGGACATAATGGGTATTTAATAAATGTCTTTTTAAAAAATAATGATAGTTTTATTTTTCAAAATACATGCAAAGATAATTTTCAACATTCATCCTTGCAAAACCTTGTGTTCCAAAATTTCGCCCTCTTCCTCCCCCTCCCCTTTCCCTTAGACAGCAAGTAATCCAATATAGGTTAAATATGTGCAATTCTTCTAAACATATTTCCACATTTATCATGCTATATAAGAAAAATCAGTTCAAAAATGAAAACAATGAGAGAATAAAAACAAGCAAGCAAATAACAACAACAAAAAAGGTGATAATACTATGCTGTGATCGACATTCAGTTTCCATAGTTCTCTCTCTGAATACAGTTGGCTCTCTCCATCACAAGTCTATTGGAATTATCCTATATCACCTCATTGTTGAAAAGAGCCATGTCCATCACATGATCTTGTTGTTATTGTGTACAATACTCTCTTGGTTCTGCTCATTTGACAAATGTTAGTTGAGTTTAGTTGAATTATTTATATGTCCTCATCCCTCCTAGTTCAATGGAAAGTGGAGTTTGATGTGGAGACATGGCTACAGCTGAGTAGGTATTAGAGGCAGGAGGCTTCGGCTGAAGTTGTCCTGGCCCTTAATGACAGTAGAGTGCTGTGGAAAAGCTCAGGATGCCAGGTTCAAGTCCCATCTGTACTAAGAGCTAACAATGATTTTTAGACAACTCTTTACCAGCTTGAGTCTGAGTTTCCAAGTTTTCAAAATCAAAAAAATTGTCCTAGAAGTTCTCAAAGGCTTCTTCTGACTCAACTGTGGAATTTGTCCCCTGAGTCCCTGAGGTTTTCTTTTAGAGAACTATAAGCTAAGAATTTCCAGGCACTGGTTTGCAGAACTTTTGTTACTCAAGGCTTTCACTTCAATGAGCGAGCACATTTTGGAATTGTGGTTTTTCCCTGCGCTCTGCACCTAAATAATAATGTTATTTTAAGCAAGTCCAGGCCTCTTTCTGAGCCTTAGGTCCTTCAATTATTAAATGAGGACAATGAAGGACTGTGCAATAGATAGATGGTTTCGGAAAGACCTATGAGCAGCTTCCACCTCCCTGACCCATCCTGGGACCTGGGATCATAGACTCAGAGAGAAGGGACTCCAGAGATCCTTTTGTCCAACTCATTGTCCAACGTTTTACAGATGAAGAAACAGAATCAGATACATTGAATAATTACCCTAAATTCATAGTCATCAGGCCTCAATGGCAGGATTTGAATCCTGATTCTTGAATTCTAGAACCAGTATATATTCTATTGTATCAGATTTCAAAGCATGTTATTTACCTTCTCAGTTTGTTTAAGCTACTTTAAGACTTTTAAGTTGTGTAGCAAATGTTACTCTGTGCATTGATAGAAGGAATTTCCCCAATGGGAGTCCCCTATGCCAATGAAATCACATAGTAGTCAATATTTATCCATCTACTTCATTGTGTTGTTTTGAGGAAAACACTTTGTAACAGGTACTTGAGCATCAACTATTGAAGTGAGAGTTTTTATCACTGTAACATGCTGATACAATAATTAACTCATTTTAGGCTTAGGGGCCATATGGTCCCTATCATCGTGGTTCCCTCCTCTCAGATTTTAGAAAGTTTATTTTATATGAAAAGTATTGAATTAAGGGCTTTTTGAGCCCTTAGTTTGGAAAATTCCCAACACCTTAAGCAATATATATACACTTGAAATAGAGAGACATGCACAGAATTCAAATAAGGAGTTAGAGAAGAATCTATTATGCTTCAGGTGAAATAAAAAGACAGGAGTAGCAATTATGATGTTAAACAAAGCAAAGTAAAAATAGACCTAATTAAAAGAAACAAGCAGGGAAACTACATCTTCCTAAAAGGAACATAAACATAAACAATATGAATATTAATATACATGCAGGAAATGATACATTCTTAAAGGAAAAAATAAGTGAATTACAAGAGTAAACAGAAGGTAAAACTGTGCTAGTTATGCTAGCTCTCAGAGCTAGATAAATCTAACTATAAAATAAATAAGAAGTCAAAGAAATGAATAGAATCTTTGAAAAGTTAGATATGATAGACTTCTAGAAAAAATTGAATTTTCTTAGTTGTACATAGCATCTTTTTTTTTTTCTTTTTGGGAGTAAGTGACTTGCCTAGGATGACAAAGTTAATAAGTGTCAGAGGCCAAATTTGAATTAAAATCTTCCTGATTTCAGGACCAGCGCTTTATTTACTGTACCATCTATCTACCCCTTTCCCTTTTTTGTACATACAATCTTCACAAAAATTGATCAAGTTTCAGGGCATAAAATCTCACAGCCTAATGCAGAAAAGCAGAAATATTAGAATACTCTTTTCATACCCCCATGCAATAAAAACTACATTCAATAAAGGACCTTGAAAGCATAGATTAAAAATTAATTGTAAACTAAATAACCTAATCCTAAAGAATGAGTGGATTAAAAAAAATCACACAAACAATCAATAATCTCATTAAAGAGAATGACGACAAAGAGACAACATTCCCAAATTCATGGATACAACCAAAGCAATATTTAAGGGAAATTTTATATCTCTAAAATTATGTATCAATAAAAGAAACAAAGAGTAGATCAATAAATTGGATGCACAACTAAAAAAATTAGAAAAAATACAAATTAATAATCTCCAATTAAACACCACAGTATAAATCCTGAAAAATAAAAAGAGAAATTAATAAAATTGAAAGTAAAAAATTGAACTTATATGTAGGGAAAACCATTGGTTAATTTGATTTCAAAAAAGAAAAAAATTTAATTATTCACATCAAAAATGAAAATAATGAATGTACCACCAATGAAGATGATATTAAAACAATTTATTGCCCAATTACATTCCAGTAAAACTAACAATCTTAGTGAAATGAAGACATAATATGTTGGTGTACATAAATATTACATCCATGAATAGTGATCAACAAAGCTATTTCCTCTAGCAGATCATCAACTTTAGGAATACCTTTATCCTCCACTCACGAGAGATCAGCAATCCACCATCTGAAGATACACTATCCTTCAGAGCAAGCCCATTTTGCTCTGAAGGATAGTGTATCTTCAGATGGCGGGTTCAGATCAACTTGATCAAATGGTCAATATGATGAATATTTACAAAGATGCAAATTGCCCAGATTAACAGGAAAGGAAATAGAATATTTACATTACCCTGTCTTAGAAAAAGAAATTGAACCATAAATGAGTTCCTTTAGAAAAACCTTAAGGACTAGATAGATTTATAAGTGAATTCTATCATTTGAGAAACAGCTAATCCCAGTACTATATAAACTATTTGGGAAAGTAGATGAAGAAGGAATTCTATCATATTACTTTTGTGACAAAAGTATGGTTTTTAATATCTGAACATGGAAGAGCAAAAGCAGAGAAAGAAAACTCTAGACCATTTTCCTTAACAAATATCAATGCAAAAATTTTAAATAAAATGCTAGTGAGGAAATTACAGTAATATATCACAAAGATGACACACTATAACCAGGTGGGATTTATACTGGGAATGTATTGCTTATTAAAGATTAGGAAAACTATCAACATAATTGACTATAATTGATGTATCAATAACAAAAACGACAAAAAATCATATCTCATTAGACACAGAAAAAGCCTTTGACAAAAGAAAACACTCATTCCTATTAAAAAATACTAGAAAACATAAGAATAAGTAGAGCATTTTTAAAAATCAAGAGTAGACGTCTGTAACAGAGATAAACTAGAAGCTTTCCCAGTGGGATGAGGAAGTACTAGCTACAGCAATAAGACAAGAAAAAAAATTAAAGGAATAAAAATAGGCAATGAAGAAACGAAACTTTCACTCTTTGCAAGTGATATGATAGTATACTTAGACAATCCTAGAGAATCAACTAAAAACTAGTTGAAGAATTAACAACTTTAGCCAAGTTGCAGGTTATGAAATAAACCCACATAAATCATCAGAATTTCTATAAACAACAAAACCAGTGGGAAGAGAAAGAGAAATGCCATTTAAAATAGCTGCAGGTACTGTAAAATACTGATGAATCTACTTGCTAAGACAAATCCAGGGATTATATGAACTCACTGAAAATAATACTTCTCACAGATAATAAAAAATCTAAATAATTGGAGAAATGTTAATTGTTCATGAGTGTGCCAATCCAATAATTCTACCTAAGTTAACTTACTTATTCAAGTATTCAATCAAATTACCAAAGACTGACTTTATAGAAATACAAAACAAAATAAAACAAAATTCATTTGGAATAACAAATAGTCAAGAATACCAAAGGAATCAGTAAAAAAAAAAATGTGCAGGAAGGCAGCCTAGTAGTTCCATACTATATTGCAAAGTGGTAATCATTAAAACAACCTGGTACTGTGGATCAGTGGAATAAATTGAGTATGCAATACATAGCAGTAAATCTATATTATAGTAATCTAGCATTTGATGAGTTCAAAGAGCCAAGCTTTTGAAGTAAGACCTCGACATTTAAGAAAAATTGCTGGGAAAATTGGAAGAAATTTGGTGAAAAACAGGCACACACCAACATTTCACACCATATATCAATATAAGGTCAAAACTGATAAATGTTTCAGATAGGAAGGATGATATCATAAGTAAATTAGGGGGAATATGGGAAAAAGATATCTGTCAGATCTATGGATAAGGAAAGAGTTTTTTTGACTAAAGAAGAAGTAGAAAGGATGACAGAAAGTAAAATAGATCATTTTGATTACATGGGGGAAAAAATCTTTTGTAAAAACCAAACTTATATAGCCAAAATTAGGGGGAAAAAACAAACAAACTGGGAAACTTGAGACTGAGGAGGAGGGGAATTTATAGCAAGTTTCACTGTTAAGTCTTTTTCTCAAATATATCAGAAAACAGTGAAATTTATAGAAATAAGAACCATTTCTCAGTTGATAAATGTTTAAAGAATAGGAAATGGCAATTTTTCTTTTTTCTCTTTCCTACTTAATAGTATTTTTCCCCAATTGCATGTAAAGATGGTTTATAACATTCACTTTGGTAAGATTTTGAGTTTTAATTTTTTTTCTCCTTTCCTTCTTTCCATCACCTCTCCAACACAGCAAACAATTTGATATAATACAATTATTTTTTATAACATATTTCTCATATTAGGGCAGCTAGGTGGCGCAGTGGATAGAGCACCAGCCGTGAATTCAGGAGGACCTGAGTTCAAATCTGATCTCAGACACTTACCGCTTCCTACCTATGTGACCTTGGGCAAGTCACTTAACCCCAATTGCCTCAGGGGAAAAACATATTTATCATATTATTCATGTTGTAAAAAATCAAAATAAAAGGGAGAAACCACAAGAAAAAAAAACAAATATCTTCAATCCATATTCAATTTCCATAATTCTTTTTCTGGGTGTGGATGGTATTTTCTATCCTGAGCCTATTGGAACTATCTTAAATCACTGTATTATAAAGAAAACCTAAGTCTATCATAGTTTATCATCACACAATCTTGCTGTTGCTGTGTACAATATGCTCCTTGTTCTGCTCACTTCATTCAGCATCAGTTCAGGTAAGTCTTTAAAAGATTTTCTGAAATCAGTTTGCTCATCACTTTTTTTAAATTAAAGCTTTTTATTTTCAAAACATATGTATAGATAATTTTCAACATTCATCCTTTCAAAATCTTGTGTTCCAAATTTTTCCCCTCCTTCCTCCTCCTCCTCTAGATGGCAAATAATTCAATATGCTAAACATGTGCAATTCTTTTATACATATTTCCACAATTATCATGCTGCACAAGAAAAAATCAGATAAAAAAGGAAAAAATGAGAAAGAAAACAAAATGTAAACAAACAACAATAAAAAAGGTGAAAATATTGTTGTGATCCACACTCATTCCCCACACTCCTCTCTCTGAATGCAGATGACTCTCTTTATTACAAGATCATTGGAACTGGCTTGAATCATCTTGCTATTGAAGAGAGCCATAACCATCAGAACTGATCACTGTATAATCTTGCTACTGCTGTGTACAATGTTCTCCTGGTTCTACTCACTTCACTCAGCATCAGTTCATGTAAGTCCAGGTTTTTCTGAAATCATCCTGCTAATCATTTCTTTTAGATCAATAATATTTCTATAATATTCACATACCATAACTTATTCAACCATTCTCCAAAAGAAGGGCATTCACTCAATTTCCATTTCCTTGCCATTACAAAAACGGCTGCTACAAACATTTTTGCACATGTGTCCTCTTTCCTCCTTTAAGTTCTCTTTAGGATAAGGTCCAGTAGAAACACTGTTGGATCAAAGAGTATGCACAATTTGATAGCCCTTTGGGCATAATTCCAAATTGCTCTCCAGAATGGTTGGCTCAGTTCACAATTCCAACAACAATGGAGTAGTGTTCCAGTTTTCCCACATGCCCTCTAACATTCATCATTATCTTTTTCTGTCATCTTAGCCAATTTGAGAGGTGTATAGTGGTACCTCAGAGTTGTTTTGATTTGCATTTCTCTGATCAATAGTGATTTAGAGAATTTTTTCACATGACTATAGGTGGTTTTAATTTCTTTATCTGAAAATTGTCTGTTCATATATTTTGACCATTTATCAATTGGAGAATGATTTGAATTCTTATAAATTTGAGTCAATTCTCTATATATTTTATAAATGAGCCCTTTGAATGTAAATCCCCCCCCCCAGTTTATCATTTCCTTTCTAATATTGTCTGCATTGGTTTTGTTTTGAACAAAATCTTTTTCACTTAATATAATCAAAATTATCTATTTTGCATTCTATAACGTACTCTAGTTCTTCTTTGGTCATAAATTCCTTCATTTTCCACAGATCTGAGAGGTAACTACCCTTTGTTCTTACCTTTTGCTTATAATATCACTCTTTATGTCTAAATCATGAACCCATTTCGAATTTATCTTGGTATAGCGTGTTAGGTGTGGGTCAATGCCTAGTTTCTGCCATATTAATTTTCAATTTTCCCAACAATTTTTGTCAAATAATGAGTTCTTATTCAAGAAGCTGGGGTCTTTGGATTTATCAAAGCACAGGTTATCATAATTTCTTATAGAACAATAATATTCCATTACATTTAAGTACCACAACTTACTCAGTCATTCCACAATTGATGGGCCTCCACTCAAGTTTCAGTTCCTTAAAAGCACAAAGAGAGCTCCTATAAACATTTTTGAACATCTAAGTCCTTTTCCCTTTTTATGATCTCTTTGGGATAACCCAGTAGTGTTACTGTTGAATCCAAAGTCATGCACACTTTTATAGCCTTTTGGGCATAGGGAACAAGCAGTTTTTTAAAAAATAAACCAAAGCTATCAATAGCCTCTAAAAAATGCTAATCACTACTATTTGGAGAAATGAAAATCAAAACAACTCTGAGATATCACCTCATACCTGTCAGATTAGCTAACATTACAGAAAAGGAAAATGACAAATACTGGAAAGGATATGGAAAAACTGGGATACTAACACACTATTGGCAGAGCTGCGAACTATTCCAACCATTCTGTAGCACAATGTGGAACTACACCCAAACTGCTATAAAATGCTGCATATTCTTTGACCCAGCAATACTTCTACTAAGTCTGTATCCCAAAGAGATTAAAGAAAAGGGAAAAGGATCTCTTTGAACAAAAAATATTTCTAGAAAACCTTTTTATGGTGGCAAAGAACTGGAGAATGGTTAAACAGGTTGTGGTATATGATTGTGATAGAATAATGTTGCGCTATAAGAAATTATGAGCAGGATGGTTTTAGAAACATCTGGAGAGACTTATATGAACTGATTCAAATTGAAGTGAGCAGAACTAAGAAAACATTGTGTACAATAACAACAATAATATAAGGATGATCAGCAGTGAATGACTTAGCAAATATATCATTAGCTATAATAGTTATAATAATCCAGACAATGATCCTAGACAGTTCTAAAGGATCTATGACAAAAAAATGTTATCCACCTCCAGAGAGACAATTGATGAACTCTGAAGCACACTTTTTAAAACTTTATTTTTCCTTTTTTTTTTGTCTGTGTTTTCTTCACAATATGACTAATATGGAAATGTGTTTGTTTGACTTCACATGTATAATTGCTATCAAATTTCCTGCTTCCACAAGGCAGAGGGAAGGGATATGAGAGAAGAAAAGAACTTGGAACTCAAAATTTAAAAAAAATTGTTAAATTTTTATATGTAATTGGGTAATATTTGATGAAATTAATAGAAATATATTTTTAAAAAATTTCATTGGGGGCATGATTCAGTCTCTTATAGTAGCTTTGATTGATTTAAAGAGGTATATAAGCTCCAATCACACTCAGTTCTGATCTATGCAATTAAAAAACATTCTCATCTAGTCAAAGCAAGAACCAAATAGGGGTGGTTTTAACAATATCTTTGCACTACTCTTTTAAGCCTTCTCCCTTGTTGTCTTTTTTCTTCCTTCATCCTATTATTGTCATCCCTTGCTCTGTCCTCTTTCCTTTTAAAAAATTATTTTATGTTTCCACAAATTAGCTTGGATTATCAAATACTATTATAAATAGTCTCCTGTTGCCAACCTCCCAAACTTGGGAACCACAAGAAGAAATCCTTAGACTCAAAAGTGGCATTGTGTATTAGCTTTTGACTTAATAGGCAGAAGATCTAGATTCCATTGCCTGCTTTTGTTACTTGTTGGACCTCAGATAGGTCATTTCCTTGGTACTAAGTTCACTTGGGTTTAATTTGGTGGGTGTGGGGGACAGGAAGGGCTAACCTCCGATCTCACATTTGTAAAGATAATTCCCAATGAGGAAACTTCATTGATGATCAACTTCTATTTTTCAACTTTCAGTCTTAAAGAGATGCTTGAGACCCTAAGAAATTAAAAGAATTAGTAGGATTATTTAGCCAATATGTGTTCAAGATGGATCTTGAATGGAACAGCCCTTCTCTGCCTCAGTTTACTCATTTGTAAACTGGAGATATTTGGATCAAAAATCTGTGGCTAGAAGGGACAATAAAAATAATATTCCTCTATCTCAATGTTGTGAAACAGAAGCAAAGCATTTTCATACTGCAAAATACTGTGAAGATATCAGGTATTATTACTCTTACATATTACTATTCAGTCAAGCTACAGGGCATGCTGCAAAGTGAGGTGCCCTCAGCTATATCTAGTGCTATGTAGAAGCAACTGATGGGGGTGGGTGGGTATCAGTTTTTCACTTAAGAAATTGCATTGGCAAGTTTGGTTCCCAGAGGATGGAAAGGATGTGGAAAAACTGGGTTCTAACACACTATTGGCTGAGCAAGCCAGAGACCCATCAGGGTTCTAGGTACAACCTTACAGGAGCTTTCTAATACCATCAAATTTAACTTCTATTCTGGTATGTTTTGCCCAATAATATCACCAGTGTTTACTGTCCCAATATTGGTTAACTAATTAATATCAATTTCATTTTACAAAATCATATTCATTGAAAAGATATGTCAAAATAAAAAATAATCACCCCAACTTGGGAGTATAAACTCCTTGGGGAGAATGGACTCAGATATAAAGTCATTGTTGCAAAGCATTTATCTCACCAAGTTCATGTCTGAATATGACATAACAAATGGATGAATTAATTTCTTTTGCTTGTAGGACATAGCATCTTTGTAGGACATTGTTGCTCCACTGCTGGACTTGCTCTTATAGGTCTTTCCTCTATGGGCTCAGCTGCTAAAGTCTGCCAAGAACTTCCATCACAAGGACCCTCTGCTTTCCCAGTCTCCACAAGTCCCTTCATCAAAGGGGAAAAAACACAAGATGGAGATGGCCCCATCTAAGACATGGCCTGAGAGACCATGTTTTCATAGTCCAACCTGATAGAAGGGCAGTGAGGGAAAAAGATTCTTCCTTCCCACTGGCCCTTTAGAACTCAGAAAGTCATCTTTATTATTTCCAGAAGTAAGCACAGCAAACATCCTCATGGGTTCTTTGTACAAGCTTCCAGGATTGAGCCCACATTGGCCAGTCCTGTGTTATACATGTGTATGATTCATTTAAATTTCCAAAATTTCCCATGTTTTGTCATATAGAATATATTTTACTATTCCCATTTCACAAATGGGAAGAATAAGGTCAAAAGAAAAGTGACTTTTCTTAAATCACATAGCTATTATATAGTTTTTATCAACTTCATAGTTCCCATTTCTATAGTACTTTAATATTTATGA
The DNA here is from genome assembly GCF_016432865.1 of Antechinus flavipes. Lineage (NCBI taxonomy): Eukaryota > Metazoa > Chordata > Mammalia > Dasyuromorphia > Dasyuridae > Antechinus > Antechinus flavipes. The sequence goes on along the minus strand of NC_067399.1, from coordinate 466,873,907 downwards.
AGTGTTCCCCTCATAGTAATCCTGTAAGACAGAGAGTGGGTGTGAGAGAAAGACAGAGTCAGTCAGGCAGACAGAGATAGAGAAACATACAGAAAGAGACAGAGAGACACATACACAATACACACAGAGAGACAGAGACAGGGACAGAGATAGAGACAAAGGCAAATACAGGGCAGAGAATTTGAAGCCAAAAGAACAGATGTGATTTGGAATCATTGCTCTGAATTTAAAGGGACTTTAGAGATTATTTGTACCAATCTCTTCATTTTATACATGAGAAAGCTCAGGAAATTTGGTATGTCAGAGAATCATAGATTATAATTAGATCTGGAAGATGTACTAAGGGACACAGAATGTTGGAACATAGAATATTAGAATATGGAATGCAAAATGTTAGAGCATAGAACATCTTCTCACTATATCAGAATGACATTCTCATAATTACATTGTGCTTTATTAAAAAGCTAGAGTCACATAAGTGGAAAATTAATGACTCTGGACTTATTGAGAAGCCAGATTCCTGCCAAAAGCAGGAGGGCTTGAACAGGGGATTGTGGGAAGCATAGAAGCTGGGAACTGTGCAGCATCTACAGTAATTTGTGCACAAGAAAGCTACACAAGTTTTTTATGCCTATTTATATCGAGAGAGAGAGAGAGAGAGAGAGAGAGAGAGAGAGAGAGAGAGAGAGAGAGAGAGAGAGAAAGAGAGAGAGAGAGAGAGAGAGAGAGAAAAGGAGAGAGAGAGAGAGAGAGAGAGAGAGAGAGATTTATTGTTGCCCTAGCAACTAGTGCATTGTAGACTAACTAGTAGGATTGTGAATAGGAGGTGGTACACACTTTTCCCATATTACTCCACCTTCCACCCCATAATCTAACCACATATGTCTGGCTGATGAGGGATGAGGGAAACTCTTTCTAAATCTTCACCCTGGACTTCTCCGCTGACCAGTTTGTCAGAGAAACTGGTCAGCACAATGGAAGAACATGTAGTTAACATCAATTATCTGACCTCTAGAAGTCTTATCTGGTTCCAACCTCCCACCCTATGATAATGAACCTTCATTTTTTATACCTTATTTAGAACTTTGCCCTTCTATAATAAACTTCTCTCGAATTATCATGTATTATATTTACTTACATATGTGTGTCCCTCATTCTCCCACCCCACAACCACATTCTATCTCCTCATCTCTCACTCATACTCTTCTCTTCACTCACACAAATATCCTAGCTCAGGCTCTCATCAACTCTTCCTGGACTATCAATTACTCAATAAATAAGTATTTATTAGGTGCTTACTATGTGTCAGGTAAGATATGTTAGTTGCTGGGGATATAGAGACAAAAATGAAAATCCTGCTCCACTCTGTCTCTGCTTCTTTGCATAGTTTCAACTCTGTAGAACAAGCTGCTCTTTCCAGGTAGAGTTCATCTTCTCTAATCTTCTCACCAAGCTAATTTGAACCGTGATTGATACTACCTCCCCAAACCTCCTCTCACCTCTGATTGGAGGGCTAGAAGGTAGAGTACTAAGCTTCTTCCAAAGCTTTCCTTTATGGAAGATAAAAATTGGGCTTTTTTTTAGTTCATTACATTCTTCATCTATTACTCTACTTAGTTTTCTTTTTATTATAATAGTTTTTTATTTACAAGATATATGCATAGTAATTTTTCAGTATTGATGGTTGCAAATCCTTTTGTTCCAACTTTTTTCCTCCTTCCCCCCAACCCTCTCCCTCAGATGGCAGGTTGACCAATACATGTTAAATATGTTAAAGTATAAGTTAAATACAATACATGTATATATGTCCATACAGTTACTTTGCTGTATAAAAAGAGTCAGACTTTGAAATAGTGTACAATTAGCTTGTGAAGGAAATCAAAAAATGCAGGTGTACAAAATTTATAGGGATTGGGAATTCTCCGTAATGCTTCATAGTCATCTCCCAGAGTTCTTTCGCTGGATGAAGCTGGTTCAATTCATTACTGCTCTATTGGAGCTGATTTGGTTCATCTCATTGCTGGTGATGGCCACGTCCATCAGAGTTGATCATCATACAGTATCGTTGTTGAAGTATATAATGATCTCCTGGTCCTGCTCATTTCACTCAGCATCAGTTCATGTAAGTCTCTCTAGACCTTTCTGAAATCATCCTGCTGGTCATTTCTTACAAAACAATAATATTCCATAATATTCATATACCACAATTTATTCAGCCATTCTCCATTTGATAGGCATCCACTCAGTTTCCTATTCTGCTTAGTTTTAACTCCAAGAACAAGATGCCTTTGTGTCAGATACCCCCAGTGGGCTTCCAGCTAAACTAGATCACTATCCATGTCCTGTTTTTATCTTTCTGTCTTCCTTCTCTATGCCATTATTTACCCTGTCCTACACACTTAAAATAAATATCCCTCTCATTTGTTTGTCATTCTCTTGAAGCTCACCTGGGGATCTCCTAGTGAAAATAATTTATTTATATTTTCTTATAGTGAATTACCTTCAAGGAACTATCTATACTTCTGAATCTCTCTTAGATTTTTTCATTATTACAATCTCATGTCAAATTGTATCACTTTTACTGTGTACCTGTTGTGGCTTTCTTCCCTTCACTAGATGGTAAAGTCCTTGAGAGCAGAGAAAGTGTAATTTTTCCTTTTTACTAAACCCACCACATCTTGAGTTTTTTAAGTGCTTAATAGTTATTGAATTGAATTGTATGTTAAGTTGTTCCTTGTTTTCCCTACCATACAAGAGGAGAAGGAATATATCTCATTTATCTTTCCCCAGTACTTTCCCCAATACTTAGCACAATGTTTACATCTATCATAGATTATATATTTAAAGCTGGAAGGGGCTTTAGAGGTCAACTAATTCAATTCCTTTATTTAATTAATTTTTAAAAACAATAAGCCTTTATTTTCTGTACTTCACATTTCACCCGTGGGAAAAATACAAAACTCTTATAAATATTCATAGTCATACAAAACAAATTCTCACATTGTCTGTGTCCAAAAAGGTATGCCTTATTCTCCATTGTAAGTCCATTACCTTTTGTCAAATGGTGTCAAATGGTGAGTTTTTATCCCAGAAACTGGAGTCTCTGAGTTTATCAAACATTACTATAGTCATTAACTATTGTATCTTGTGAACTTAATCTATTCCACTGATCAATTACACTATTTCTTAGCCAGCACCAAAAGATTTTGAGGACCACTGCTTTATAATATAGTTTTAGGTCTGGCACAGCTAGGCCACCTTCATTTGTAATTTTTTTTCATTAATTCCCTTGAAATCCTTGACCTTTTGTTCTTCCAGATGAACTTTGTTATTATTTTTTTCTAGCTCCATAAAATAATTTCTTGGGAGTTAGATTGGTATGGTACTGAATAAGTAAGTATTATTGTCACTTTTATTATATTAGCTCAGCTTATCCAGGAGCACTTGATATTTTTCCAGTTGATTAGATCTGACTTTATTTGTGTGGAAAGTGTTTTGTAATTGTATTCATATAGTTTCTGACTTTGCCTTGGAAGGTAGACTCCCAACTATTTTAAATTATCTATAGTTATTTTCAATGGAATTTCTCTTTGTATCTCTTGCTGCTGGACTTTGTCGGTAACATATAAAAATCTGATGATTTATGTGGATTTATTTTGTATATACTTGGGAACTCTTAGATGAAGCAGTCTAAGATTCTGCTGACATGCCAAGTGCTGCAATGTTCACTTTGGGTCAGGTAGTTTTATGCAGTGAAAAGAAAATTGTAATAAGAATCAAAGTATTTGGCTTTTAGTCGCATCCTTGCTGTGCAACTGGGCAAGTCATACCACCTCTTTACTCATCAGATTCCTCATCTAAAAAAGTGAAGACAGCGTCAATACTGTGTTGTCTGTGTTCTAACCTTCTGAAGTCTAAGGTTTCTTCTAGATGTAATATTTTAGGATTGGTTGTTAAGCTTCCTGTGACTTAAAGTGATTCAGTACCATAGATAGTTCTCATATTTTCTAAAAGATTCTCACCATTGAACCATGACATGTTCTAGGTATTTTTTTAGTAAGTTGTATTTGTGCCTTTTGCTTTTTATCTCACAGTTATTTCTGGATGTGCCACTCTTTCTCCCCAAAGGAGCCATCCCCTATAACCCATAAATGGTTAAGCAAAACCTACTAACATGTCAAATTCATCTGACAACTTTGTGTAACCCTCCCCCACCTCTCTAATGAAAGAAAGATACAGATTTCCTCATCTTTTCTTAGGACCAAAATGCCTCATTTTATTTATACAATGTTAAGTTTTGCATTCTTATTATAGTTACTATGTATATTCATAGGATCCTAAATTTAGAGTAGGAAAGAACCTTAGAGGCCAATGAGTCCAAGCTCTTCATTTTACAAATGAAGAAACTGTAGTATAGAGAGGTTAAATGATTTGTCCAGGTTTATAGACCTAGAGTCTGAGGGAAAGACTCAAACTCAGGTCTTCCTAAATCTATGTCCAGCACTCTATCTTCCTTGCCATCTAGTTGCCTATTGTTTTACTGATTCTGTTTATTTCCCTCTGCATCATCTCATACACATAAAGCCTAAATTTATCTGAATTCTTCAAATTTCAATTTCTCATAGCAGTATAACTCATTTTTTTTCATTCCTGGACTATTGAGTACTTTGTTTACAACTCTTTTCTATCACAAAAACTGGTGCCAGAATTTTTTTGTATATATGGAATCTATCTTTCTATTTCCCCCTCCTATATCTTTAGTGTTATACATTCATCATTGGAAATTCTAAACTAAAGAGTGTGAACAGTTTAATTATGTCTCCTTTAAAATTATAAATTGTTTCCCAGAACAGTTGGACTAATTCACAGTTTTACCACCAGGATATTTGCATTTCTGCCTTCCAATAGCCCTTTCCAACACAGACAATTTGCTTCTTTTATTATCTTTGCCAATTTGCTGGACTTATATATTTTGATCTTTTTAATTTTAATTTTTCTTAATGTTAGTCATATGGAACAATCTTGCATATATTGCTTTAATAATTTGAAATTCTTCATTGGAGAATTGTTTGACATAAATTGTGTCACAGTATAAAGGGTAGTAAATTTGAAGTTAGAAGACCTGGGTCCAAATCCTGCATTTGTCATTTACTGTGTGATTTCATCTTTTTGGAATTCAGTTTCCTATTTGGAAAATAAGAAAATTGATTAAATGACTTCTCTGACTCTTCTTATCTCTAAATCTATTGTCCTTTGATCATTTATCTATTGGAAAATGGTTCTTTGGCTTTATACTTATGTTAATTTCTTATGTATCTTGAATATCATCTTGAATATATATATATAGGAAAAGACAGGTTGAGTATCTATTTGGACTTTATTATGGAAGGAAAATGCTGATCTAAAATCCATCTTCTGTCAAATAGTTGTTTCCCACTTTCAGAGAAACTTTTAATCCACTGAAAGTCTTCCTCTAGTAGCTTATATTCTTGGGTTTACTGGGTGACTACACCTAATCATGTCTGATTTTGCTCACCTAATTTGTTTTGATGATACATATTTTTAAAACTAGTACTAAAAATTAATGATTGCTGCTTTATAATATAATTTGAAATATTTCCACATCATTCTAACTTTTCCTTCATTATTTTCCTTGAGATTCTAAACATTTTATTCTCCCATTTTAGTCATGTTGTGAAAGAAAATGCAAACAAAACCCAAGAAAAATAAAGAAAAATTATTCTTCAAATTATACTCAGACTCCATTGTAAAAGGCTGAAACTCTTAAAAGATATGCTTGAATCAGACAACCGAGCATTTAAGGCTAATTACCTATTCAACAATGACTCTATTAGCATATGATTGGAAAAATGGCCCTTCTCACTGTTTGGTGCTGGCTCAATGTTTGGTGTATACAGAAAATCATAAGCAAGGATTAGAGGGTTGGGTGAGACAAGTGAGACTGACTTTGCCGCAGGTTGAAGATGAGAGAAGTTGGTGGCGACCCTCATGGCAGTTTTTCTGTCTCCTTCATTTCTCCCCCTAAAGATCAAGGACTTTTGCTTATCCTGACTCTGACTGATCCCAGGACCTCCAAGGAGCTAGCCTGGACGTTACACTCCATCAGTTCTTTTTCTGGAGATAGATAGCATTTTTTATCATAAGTCTTTCAGAACTGTCTTGGATCATTGCATTGCTGATATAGCTAAATCATTCATAGTTAAGCATTATACAATATTGCTGTTTTTGTATATAATATTCCCCTGGTTCTCTCATTTCACTTTGTATCAATTTATGTAAGTCTTTACAGCTCTAAATGACTATTTTACTTAATAGTATGGCCTAAACATGAGCAATGAAAATTCCTCCAATTATTTATCTTCCTTTATTTTTATAAAGAATATTTTCAGAATTCTATATATTTATCTTAAATGTGTCTTGTTAGGTTTATCCCCAAATATTTGTGCAGGGTACTTACTTTGAATGGGGTTTTCCCATCATTTCCTCCCTGTGTGTTGTTATAGGACATATAGAAATAGCAATGTTTTGTGCATTTTTCTTGTGTCCTGATATTTTACTGAAGCTATTGATTGCCTCAGTTAGTGTGTTTGCTGCCTCTCTCTATTTTTACTATTCACTTCTTTTACTATCCCTGTTCTCCAAATTGCTCCTGGGAATGTAAGCAATCTACTACATCAATTTGCCTTCCTCTAATCCAAATGATTATGAGATGAGTTGTTTTGAATTAATTCATAGTAATTCATCCACTTATTCACTAAACAAGTATATTAAGCACCTTGCTGACACAGAGCCCTGTGCTAAGTTCTGGGGTAGAAATAAAGGCTATATAAGGCATTGTTATACAAATGTATACATTTTCAAATCCAGGTGGATTCATGATTTCATTAATTTGGATGTTACAATAATACATATTACAATCCACCTATGCTTGCCAGTACCATAAGGCTCTTGTCCATATTGTGCACAAATTTGCCAAAGAATGTCCAGTCAATATGGGAGGGCCTTCCTTGCTTTTTCTCAACATTACAAAGATAAGGATGCAATAATTGGCTTTGCAAAAGTTACATCTTGCTCTTGACATGTGCCTAAGACACTCTCTTTGAAAAATGTTTGTGGTCTAAGAAATGCTGTCATTATGTGCCAATGGGTGGCAGTTAGTGTGAAGTTGATGATGAGGGTAGAAGGAAGGGGATGATATTAGGCTCCTTGTCCACAGGAGTTACTATTCTAAATGCTGATTGCAGGGACGATGATAGAGGTAGGGTCAGGGAACTAGGGAGCACTATTATTCTTGGGGCTCTTAGGCACAGATTGTTGTTCAAGATGGTAGCAGTAGTTTAACCCTTCTGATATATGTTGTCTCTTTTCTCTCTCTCCCTTCTATCTCTCCCTCCCTTCTCTCCCTCCCTTAGCAGAACACTTTTCCCTCCCTGTCACTCTTTTTTTAAAAAAACTTTTTATTGACAGAACCTATGCCAGGGTAATTTTTTACAGCATTATCCCTTGCACTCAACTCTTTTTTTTTTTTAAAAGACCAGTCTTGCCCAAGCTGAAAATGTGAATTGGATATCTTATTCACAGTGCTACTATGAGGCTAGAAGGACTACTCATAGGCTAGATCCACTTTTCTTTATTTGTGCAATTTGGTGGCCCCCTGCTCCCATGTTCTCTCCATATTGATGTTGAACTTAGTGAGGTCACTCAATAAGATTAGCTCACTGTAGCTTAGTATTCTTGAGCTAAAGCAGTCCATCAGCTTCAGCCTCCCCAGTAGCGGAGATTATATATATATTATATGATTTTTAAAATAATTATAACTTTTTATTGACAGAACCCATGCCAGGGTAATTTTTTTACAACCTTATCCCTTATCCCTTTACAACTCTTATCCCTTAACACTTCTGTTCTGATTTTTCCCCTCCCTCCCTCTACCCCCTCCCCCAGATGGCAAGCATATATTATATGATTGTGCATTTCTTTTATCTTACACTTCATTTATAATATGATGAAATATACATACACAGACAGAAAGACAGAAAGAGGGAGACACAGAGACAGAGAGAGGCAGAAAGGAATGCGCTACAGGGAAACTGATTAATTCAAATCCCTCATTATAGATGAAACATTTTGCTTCACGTTGACACAGTCAGATCTGGTGTTTCATTGATTAACAGCACTAGGAAATATGGTTAGTGATTCAGAGAGTCATATTTGAGTGAATCACCATGAGATGCTCTAGGTTCAACCACACTATTTGGAACCACTGTTCCAATCCCCTCGTTAGACATGAGCGAATGAAACAGCTTCCCCTGTTGTTTGCTATATCTGATCATGATATTGTTCAAAGCTTGAAGTGTACCAAGTCATTTCTGATCCATGTGTGAAATTTTAGTTTTGCTATCCTTGATTTTTCTCAGTGCATATTTGTATTTTATATATAGGAACAGAAGAGCTAAAATAATAACTCATAAATATCTCATAGCTCAGTCCTTATATAGATCTTTACATCTTGTAAAGAAGTAACAAAGTATAGCTACTAATTTGAACTTTGTTGAAGACCTTAACACCTCATTGTCTCTGTTACCTATCCATTGCCTTCTGGCATTTTATTAACTGGTCCAGGGTAAATAAATTGTTAACCCGTGGCTTGATCAATTCCTTTATGCTTCATAAGCATTTCATACTCAAAGAGAAAGTCAGTGGATTGTCTCTTTCTTGGCTCGACACATTCTCTTTTCACCATCAAGCTGTTCTTTTACTGACTGCTACTGATGCCTCCACAAATTCTATAGTTTTATTCTAGCCCCTAGTATGATGATGCTACTTCTAGATACCTCAAAGGCTACACTACACTATTAGTCATGTGCCATTTTTTCATCTTCTCCTACAGACCTCAAGGACTTCTTTTCACTATCTTCTTTAAAAAGCATTGTGATTCTCTTTTAAAAAGTCCCACTCTTAGCAGGATACTAGAATGGCTTCAAGCATACTATTTATGTCTTCTGATTTAAAATCATTCCAATCCTGCCTTTCTTTTTTCTTATGGCTCCTAAAATATACAAGAAATCCAAGGAAAAAGCAATAGTTAATATCTTAAACAGATAAGAGAATAAATAGCTAAGTGACTTGGCCACAGTCAAATAGATAATCAATAGTAGAATTTGCATTTAAATCTAGATGTTCAGATTCAAAATTCAATGTGCAAATTTTTACTGTGTCATATTATCTTTCCTTTACAAGTCTACTTACCTTTATCTTTCCAAACTGATTTCATATTGCTCTATATCATATATTTTGCATTCTAGTCAAACTGGATTAACTATTATCTTCTAAACTTAATGTTTCAGCCTCTATGTCTTTTAAAAAATAATTTTGAACTTAACCAAAAAATAAAATGAATATTTTATTCTACTAAGATACTAAGGATTATTTGTGTAATTGTGAATTTCTATTATGCCCAGCTTGCTTTTATTTTAATGTAGTAAATTCAATATGTTATATTCAAAACCTTCTTTTTTTGAGTTTCCTTCTGAGTTTTCTTCTGTTAGTTTCTAGACATTAAATAAAAGTTTCAGTGACCCTATTTTTCTTTTCTTCTTTTTTTTGAGGGGAAAGGGGAATACTATTATAATTCCCCCTCTATCCCCTATCACAGCATTTGAAAAAAGGGAAAAGTAAAGCTCTTGAAATAAATATTCATAGTTAAAGCAAAACAAATTCACACATTGACAATGTCCAAAAATGAATATCTCATTCTGAAAATTAAGACCACCATCTCTCTCTTTGTGTGAAGTAAATAGTATGCTTCATCAATAGCCCTCTAAAAACATGGGTGGTCATTTCATTAAACAAACAATTTAAGTCTTTCAGAGTTATTTTCCTTTATTGTAAAATAGTTGCCCTGGTTCTGCTTATATTACTGTGCATCAGTTCATATACAAATTTTCAAGTTTCTCTGAAACTATTCCTTTCATCATTTTTATGGCTAAATAATATTCCATTCTATTCATATAACATAATTTGTTCAACTATTCCCCAATTTATTAGTATCTCTTAGCTTCCAATTTCAATTTTTAAACATATATGTCTTTCTCTCCTTCCTTCAATCTCTTTGTGGTATGGATCTACTAGTAATATTTGAGTCAAAACAAATGCATAATTTAGTTATATTGGGGAACATAGATCCAAAGTCTTCCAAAATGGCTAAACCAATTCATGGCTCCACCATAATGAATTAGTGTACTATTACTTCTCCTCCTCCTCTTCTTCCTCCTCCTCTTCCTCTTCTTTCTTCTCTTCCTCCTTCTCTTCCTCTTCCTCCTCTTACCCCTCTTCCTCTTCCTCCTTCTCTTCCTCCTCCTCCTCCTCTTCCTCCTGTTCCTCATCTTTCTCCTCTTCCTTCTCTTCTTCCTCCTATGCACAATTTGATGCACATAAGTTAGCAGCTCAGAGTTTTAAAAATCTAGATTTCTCTAATTGTTATTGACTTCATGCATTTTTATGTGTGGTTGTTGATGGCTTGAATTCATTCCTCTGAGAATTACCTGGCCACATTGTATCCCCATTATAAACTTTATGAGGTCTGTTTAAAATGCCCTCCTCACAACAGAATATTAGAATGGCTTTGGGAATAATTTGTTACCTAACCTGGTCATCCCAGTCCTGAATTTCCTACTCTTTATGATTTCTAAAATATCCAGGAAATCAAAAGGGAGGAAACAGTAGTTAATATCTGAAATAGAGTAGTCTGAAGTGTCCAATAGGCAGTTGTTGATATAGGAATGAAACTCGGAGAAGAGACTGGGGATGGAGCTATAGAGTTAATCTTCACGGAAATAAATCCATGAATACTGATAAGGTTGACAAGAGAAAGTATGAAAAGAAAAGAGAATGAACAAGGACAGGGCTTTGAGGATCATGCACATTTTTTAGGGGATGTGGTATTGATATTAAGCACAAGGTATTGGAAAAAGAACAGTCAGACAAGTAGGAGGGAGACAAGTATTGTGATGAAATCCTGGAGAGAAAGAATATTCAGGAGGAGCAGATGGTCAGTAGTTTTAAATGCATCAGGATAGTTAAGTAGGATGAGGACTGAAAAAAGGACATCAAATTTGGCAATTTGGATGTATTATAGTCCATTTACCCATGCTCAGAACTATCCTTCCTGGTTCCAGTGGATTGTGTAGGTAATTTGTTTCCATCCATGTGGTAGCCCAATACTGAAAGTACTTTGCATTTTAACAAGATTGATGAATGCCAAGTGTTCCCTTGATGTTTTCCCTGTCCTCTGACATGGAGGCTAGATGGGGGTAGTGCTACATCAGTTAAAAGAAGTTCCCTGCTTGGTGTTCTCTTTGCTGTGACTTTTCCAAGTGTCACATTCTCCTACCTACCTGTGCTTTGGACTCCATTACATGAGTTTATGCTTTTATGAGTTAGACCCTCTATTGATATTATGTATTTTGATTTTACTTTCCTGAATAAATTAATGATCATAGTTCTCAAAATAGACATGGAGGCTTGGAGGCAACCTTGGGAATTTGAAAAATCCAGAAGTCATAGGCTGAATAAGAAGGGAGCTTAGATGTGATAGATGTAGGAATGGTTATCTGCAGAAGCAGTCACATTGATGGTAGTGTGAAGTTGAATTGGTTAATTTTAGTGCAAAGATTGGGAAGAAAAGAAAGTAAAGTCAGAGTAGGGGTAATGGCCTGAGAAAGAACCAAAAGGTGAAAGGACTAAAGATTGCAATGAAGTGAAGAATAATTTAGAAGGGGGGACACATAGGGAGAGATTGAATGATAAAAAGTTATGGTAAGATAGAAGAATGTCAGTTTACTTATATGTTAATTTGCTTGTTTGCTTATTTATTTAGCTGAGGCAATTGGGATTAAATGACTTGCCCAGGGTCACACAGCTAGGATATGTTAAATGTCTGAGGCTAGATTTGAACTCAGGTCCTCCTGACTTCAGGGCTAATCTATAAGAATGTCAATTTTTGATTAAAGAGATGGGACATTTTTTTTTGTAATAGTGAGATACAGATTATAAGCATTCCTGTATGTATCTCAGGTATAGTAAAAGAATAAATTATAGGATTAAAAGCGGCCAAAGAATTGGGATATTAAAGAATTTTAAAACATTATTATAGATATTCCTGAATATAAGGGCAGAAGTTAGAGATGAAAGGAAAATAATGATGGACTCTTTGAGAAAGGGGATGGAAGTGGGGGGGAGTTAGGGAAGAAAATCATTTAATTCTTATACTGTTTTCTGAGAAATCTTACAGATTGAGGATTTTATGTACTATGATTTTTTTTTTCTATTTCTGATAGTCAATTTTCTAATCTCCTTTTCAAACTCAGATATTTTATGTTTTTAGACTTCTTTTAGCTGTCATATTTTCCTTTTAATGCTTTACTTTCTATGGCTATCTTCTTTTTCTGTATTTTGTAAAGGCTATTCTCTCATGCTTGTTTTAAAAATAAAAAAAAAGACACAGTTGATTGATACATTGAAAAAGTTCAAAAACATGTATCATGTGTAATGCCTGTCGATCTTTCATCTCTATGAAGAGATTGGTTGGAGTTGTTTTCTCTAAACTCTTCATTAAAATCACACTTGATTTTCATAATATTGATTTTTTGGTGTATTACTATTTTTTTCCATTTATATTGTTGTAGTTAATATGTATGTTTTTTTTTTCTGACTTTTCACTTTACTCTGCATTAGTGATTTTTCCATGCTTTTCTGTATGCATCACAAACACACGCCATTTCTTATAGCTCAATTGTATTCCAGTACATTCATGTACCATAATTTGTTTAGCCACTCCCAAACTGCTGGACATCTACTTTGTTTCGAATTCTTAGGTATTACAAATAGTGATACTATAAATATTTTGGAGTATAGGGGAACTTCTTTTCTTATCAATGGCTTCCTTTTCTTATCAATAACTGTAATGGAGTCTCTGGTTCAAAGAGTACCTATATTTTAGTCACCTTATTTGCAGCTATTTACAATTAATTCCAAATTGCTTTCCAAAATGGTTGTACCATTTCATAGCTCCAGAATAATGTATTAATGTGCCTATATTTCCACTATCCTTCAGGATCATTCAGGGGAATCATTTTTGCCAACTTGTAGGATGCAAGGTGAAGCCTCAGGACTTTTAAATTTGCACCTTTTCATGTCTTTATGAATACTTTGCAATTCTTTTGAGAACTATTCATATCCTTTGATCTACTGGGAATAACTTTTAGTCATATATATATATATATATATATATATATATGTGTGTGTGTGTGTGTGTGTGTGTTTGTGTGTGTGTGTGTATATAAAAATATGTATGTGTGTGTGTAATATATCTGTATATATGTGTGTGTAATATGTATGTATATGTGTGTGTATATATGTATATATATATATACACACACACATATACACACACACATCTGTATTTCAAACCCTTATCAGAAAAATGTGATATGAAGACTATTTCCCATTCAGTTATTTGCTTTCTTATTCTAAAAACATCATTGTTTGTGATGAAATTTTTCAATTTCATGTGATCCAAGTTATATATTTTATTTTTTATAATTGCCTTGATCACTTGTTTGGTTAAGAAGCTAGGTGGCACAGTATATAGAGCACCAGCTTTTGAAGTCAGGAGAACCTGAGTTCAGATCTGATTTCAGACACTTAACATTTCCTAGTTGTGTGACCCTGGGAAAGTCATTTAACCCCAATTGCCTTAGGGGGAAAAAAAGAATATATCTCCTACTCAAAGCAATGAGGGGTATATGATATTTTTTATCTTTTCGTTTTTAATGTATTTTTTAAACTCTAATTTCTCCAGTCTATTCCATTGCTCTATCTCACCATTCTTTGACCAATGCCAAATAGTTTGATGACTGCTGCTTTATAATATCATTTATTCTTAGTCCTTTTCATTATTTCTATTGGTATTCTAGATATTTTATTTTTCAAAATGAGTTTTAAAATTTTTTATTGCTCCATCAATTTCTATAAAGTATATCCTTGATAATTCGATTGACATATCATTAGATGTATACATTTTGTCAATACTATCATGTTTATTATATTGATACAACTTAACTATGAATACTGAATATTCCTTCAGCTATTTAGATTATTCTTTATTTCTGCAAGGAATGCTTTGTAATTAAAGCTATACTTTTTGTATACTTTGGGAAGTAGATCCTCAGATATTTTAGGCATATTTGTAGCTATTTGAAATGGGATTTCCTTGACTACTATTGCTTCTTGTGTTTTGTTTATATAGAAATGCTGTTTATTTTTGAGGATTTATTTTGTAGTTCTCAACTTTGTTGAAGCTATTATTTTACTATCTTTGCTGATTCCATGGAGTTTGCCAAATAAACTTTCTACAAATGGAAACTTTAGCTATCTTTATTCCTTTATTTTTTTCTCTTGTCTTATTACTAGAGCTAGTATGTTCAGAAGTATGTAAAATAATAGTGGGAAGAACGGCATCCATACTTCACTTTATATTCATTAGAAAAGGTTCTACTATATTCTCATTACATATGATGCTTTCTTTAGATGCTTTTTATAATATTAAAAATGTTACTCTATAATTATAATTTGTAGAATTTTGAGCATAAAAAGCTTTACTTTGTCAAATGCTTTTTCTGCATCTATTCAGATGGTCATGTGGTTTTGGAAAATATGATTGTTTTCTTAATGTTAAACAATCTTTGCATCCCTGGTATAAATTCCACTTGATCATAATGAACAATTTATTGGATAAATAAATTCCTTCAGCTGGCTAATAGGATTTTATTTAAAAATTCTGGTCAATATTCATTAATGATATTGACCTTTTATTTTTCTTTTTATGTTTTATTTCCCCTAATTTAGGTATTAGAACTACATTTGTTTTATAAAAGAATTCTGGTAGGATCCTTTATCAATTTTTGAAAATAATTTGTGAAAAATAGCATTAATTGTTTAAGAGTTTGATAGAATTCTCCTGTGAATTTAATCAGGAAAAGAAGTTTTGTCACTTTAGTACTTCCTTTATGAATAGATCTACATCCTTTTCTGAGATCAGGTCATTTGAGATCTCTATCTGGTCTTCTGCTATCTTGAGTATTTTATATTTTCAAATATATTTCTCTATTTATTTCATGTTTTCAGCTTTTTTTAGCATGTAACTGTAGACAATATATTCTGATTAATCTTTTTTATTTCTTCTGATTTTGCTGTAATTTCATGTTGTTCATTTACTGTTTTATTGATTTGGTTTTCTACTATCTTCTTTTTAATTAAGTTAGCTAAGGATTTATCAATTTTATTAGTCTTTTCAAAAAATCAATTTTTAGTTTTATGTATATTTTTTGTTTTCAAATTATTTCCTTTTGGGTTTTTAATTTCTTCCCTATTGTGCCTATTTTACATTTGTTTATTTGCTGAATTTTTAAAAAATGTATATTCAGTTCACTATCCCTCTCTTTTTCTATTTTGCTAAAGTAAGATTGTAAAGTTGTGGTATCCCCCTAAAGATCAGTTGCATCCCAGAAATTTTGCATCCCAAGAAATTTTATCCCAGAAATTTTAAATCCCCAAAATTTGTATCCCCAAACTTTCTTTTATATAATTATTATTTCTATGATTTTTTTCTTTGACTCACTCATTATTTAAGATTTCATTGTTGTCTCCAAATGGTTCTATCTTTTTTGTTTGTGATCCCTGAACCAATTTGTTTTTTAATAACATTATTTTCTATAAAGAATCTGCTAATGATACCTGTTTTTTCAAATATTTTTTCTGTGTCCTAGTAAAGGGTTAGTTTTTGTCAAAGTTTAATATGGCAGAGAGAAATATATTACTATGCTCTTCCATTTAGAAAATGTTAAAAGTCTTCATTCACATTTAAAGTTATAAAAGGTGGAAGGTGGCCTTGTTCCCACTGACTTTCTCCCCTTGCTCTTATCTCCTTGTATGTTACCCACTCCCTTTTGTTTTGTTCATTAGTTCCTTTTTCTCTCCTGCTTATGTCTTTTCCCTTTTTCTTTCTCATCAAGTAAATTCCCTTTCCTCTCTTACTTTTTGACTAAGAGTATTCATTAATTTTTTAAAATATTTTTTTTGGTACCCCTTTTCAAAAAGGATTTTTTTCACTCTCTTCATTACTCAAATTTTCTTTCAATTTAATCTAGATCCACATTCTCTGATGCATGAACTTTATAATTATCTGATTTCTCTCTTTTCTCTGTATTTTTCCTATAATTAAAGCTTTCAGAGTATTCATTCTAGCCTTTCCCCTCTGCATGCTTTCTGCTACTGCCTTGTAAGTCTTACTTCATGGATTCCTCTTTTCCACTGTGCTTCATTCATGGAACAATGCCAATTATTCCAAGTCTCAAAGAGGCAATTTCCCCATTACTCATCTATACTCTTTCTTATCAACCATTTTCCCTGCATTTGCCCAGAAATCTCCCTGTGCCCATGCTCTCCAGAGAATTCTAACTTCTCTTACTTGCAGAACAAGCACTATCTTTTGGGCCTCATCCAAAGCAAGACTTCATCTTCCTTCACTGTTCATCTCTTTTCACCTATAGGAGCACTCATCTCTAGAATCCTTTCCCACTTTCAAAGTAAGGCCTCCTTCCTACCTCCCTTCACTCCCCCCTTTCAATCTTTCCTTCTTCCCCCCATCCACTTCTCTGTAGATGCTTTTCTTTCTGAGACCACAAAGGTCATCTGTGATGGTTAGCCCTTAATTTGACCCTAGCACATTACACATTACCCTCTATTTCTCTACTGTCCTCCCCTCTTTTATATAACCTTCCATACTGAAATGTCTTTTTTTGTATTTGAAAGTCTTTCTCTTGTTGACTTGCAGAACTTGTTTCTGAATTGAATTGTTGAATTTTTGTAATCTCAATTTTTCTCTCCTTCTGGAGATAATCTTTGAATTTTTTCATTAGAATTTCATTTTTATAGGCAGGAATTTTGGGTCTCTTCTATTTTTTCTTTTATTATGGTACAAAATTTTTTTTGTCCTCTCATATTCTTCTGGGAAATTTATGATCCATAGGTTGTCTCAGTGCATGCTTTTTTTTTTTTTTTTAAGATCAATATGTTTTCCTTGCATGGTGAGAATATTCTCTTTTAATGTTATTGTGGCATTTTATTTCTAGGTTATCTTTCATTTTGTTTAGTTGAATTCTCAATCTTTTTTTTCTCTTTTGTCTTTTTGGTAAGGCTTGCTTTTGCAGATTCAAGACTTTCTATTTTATTTGTGGGGGTGAAAGATGTGACTTGAAAAAAAGAAAGACTGAAAAATATCTGAGGAAACAAAGGTCTGAGCTCCTGAGCAAACTGATTTACTAAGCAAAGCATGCCAGTTGTCCAAATCTAGACCAGGCTCCCTTTTCATCTTTGACACTGAACCCTGAATAGAGGGAAGAGGAGGACAACATCATTTTATACATCAAAAACAATCAAATAAGGTCATTTAATTAAAAGGAAACAATTAACCAGGATACAATATGAAGTAATCTGATTTCTAATTGAAGGAAAGATTAGGGATTTTCCTCTTAAAAGAAGAGAATGAACAGGTACAATTCCCTGAAATCAGAAAAAAGAGGTGTCTCATTTCCCCCAAAGCATCTGTGAACAATCAAAGGAACAAGAAAATAGTAACAATTATCATTAATTAGGCATTAACTCAGTCAAACTGGGACCTGTTGAAGACCTTAACTTAAAAAGGCCAAGATCTTCTATGCATTCAGGGCCATTTCCAGCCATTCTGATCTATATCTTGCCACTAGACCAGATGGCTCCAGAGGAAGAAGTGAAGCAGGTGACTTTGCACAGCCCTCCCTCACTTAAATCCAATTCACTTGCATATCATGGCATCACCTGCCTGATATCATGGTTTTCATATCTATATATATCATATCTCTCTTTGAGAATGAAGGACAAACAACAAGCTAAAAAATAACAGGTAAAGATGGTCCAGTTTTCCGGTCATATAAGGGTAAGTTCTAACAATACACCCAATCCCCACAACTAAATAAAGCTTTCTCACAGGACAAAAATTGGACTTGACCAATAATTGAATAGAAAGGAAATTGAGCAAGTTCCAGAATTGAATAACAAGGAGTCAGTTTGGTTCACTCAATTTCCACCACCATTTGCTATTTTAATCCCCTCAGTTCCTACATGTTTATCCTTTTTTCTATGCATAAATTCTGCTCTCATATTTATCATTTCTCTTTTATTTTTTAAATAAATTTATCATTTATTTTTTGTATTCATTTTTTAAAAATTGAATTCCAGATTCTCTCTTTTCTTCTACTCCTTCCTTTATCCACTGAGAAGGCAAAGAAAACCGATACCAATTATATAAGTGGAATCATGCAAAACGTATTTACATATTAACCATATTGCAAAAAAAAAGCAAGAAAAATAAAGAAACTGAAAAAATATTTCAATCTGCACTCAAACTCCATCAATTCCCTCTTTGGAGGTGGATAATATTTTTCATCATAAATCCTTTGGAATTGCTTGGATCATTGTCTTTATTATTATAACTATCATTCATAGCTGATCATCTTTACAATTGTTCTGTGTACAACATTCTCCTGGTTCTGCTCACTTCATTTTACATTAGTTCTTATAAATCATTCCAGGTTTTTTTCTGAAACCATTCCTCTCTTCATTTCTTATAGAACAATACTATTCCCACAAAACCATATACTATAACTTGTTTAACCATTTCCCAGTTGATGGACATCTCTTATTTCTAATTCTTTGTCACCACAAAAAGAACTTCTGTAAATATTTTATACATTTACATCTTTTTTTCCTTTTTCTTTGATGTCTTTTGAATACAGAACTTATAGAGGTATTGCTGAGTCAAAGGATATGCAAAGTTTTATAGCCCATTAGGCATAGTTTCAAATTGTTCTCCAGGATGGTTGGACTAGTTCACAACTCCAACAGGGCATTAATGTCCCAAATTTTTCACATCTTCAACATGTTATTTTCCTTTTCTGCCATATTAGTCAATCTGAAAAGTATGAGATGACATCTCAGAGTTGGTTTAATTTGCATTTCTCTAATTAGTAGATTAAGAACACTTTTCTCCCTGACAATAGTTTCAAATTTTTTCTGAAAAGAATCTATTTCTATCCTTTGACCATTTGTCAATTGAGGAACGACTCCTATTTTTATAAATTTGGCTCAATTTCCTATATAAGCAACAAGTCTTTATTAGAGAAACTTATTATAAATTTTCTCCCTGAAACCACACCTTCCTCCCAGCCCTTTCCCTTTCTTTCCCCCCCACCTCCTTCCTTCTTCCCCTCCTCAGTTTCCTGCTTTCCTTCTAATATTGGCTGCATTGGTTTTTGTATAAACCCTTTTTAATTTCATGTAATCAAAATTATATATTTTACTTCCTATGATCCCCTTTATCTCATTTTTGGTTATAAATTCTTCTTTTAACCATGTAAATTTTTTTATGTTCCCCTAATTTTCTTATATTATACTTTATGCCTAAATCATATATCCATTTTGATCTTATATTGTTATACATTATGAGTTGATTTATACCCAATTTCTGCCAAATTGCCTTTTAACTTTTCTAGTGATTTTTGTCAGACAGTGAGTTCTTGGTCCAAAAGCTTGCATTTTTGAGTTGATCAAATACTATTTTACTATATTCACTTACTACTGTGTATTATATACCTAATCTATTCCACTGATCTATCCTTCTATTTCTTAACTAGTACCAAACTTATTTGATGATTATTGCTTTGTAATATTTTGAAATTTGGTACTGCTGTGTCATCTTCCTTTACATTTTTTATTGATTTCTTCGATATTCTTAACCTTTTGTTCTTCAGATGATATTTTTATTATCTTTTCTAGAACCTTAAAATAAAAATTAGTATGGCATATCACTGAACAAATAATTTAGGTAGAATTGTCAATTTATTATATTGGCTCAGTCTATCCATGAGCAATTAATATTTCTCCAATTATTTAGATCTTTCTTTTGCAATTGTGGTCATGTAATTCATGAGTTTGTCTCAGCAGGTGAACTCCAAGTATTTGTCTGCAGTTATTTTAAATTTTCAATTTCTCTACAGTCCTGCTGGGTTTTGTTGGCACTATATAAAATGCTAATGATTTATGTAGCTTTATTTCATAGCCGGCTACTTTGGTAAAGGTGTTAATTTTTTCAATGGGGTTTTTCAGTTGATCTAATATTCTCTAAGTATACTATCATATTGTCTGCAAAGAATGATAGTTTTGCTTCCTCGTTGCCTATTTTATTTCTTTCAATTTCTTTTTTTTTGTCTGCTATGGTTATTATATCTATCACAATATTGGATAGTGATGATAAAGGATGGATATGCTTGCTTTCATCTGTGATCTTTTTGGGAAGGTTTCTTGCTCAAACCCGTTGCAAAAAAATGCTTGCTGATAGTTTTAGATAGCTGCTACTTATTGTTTTAAGGAAAACTCAATTTATTCCTATTCTTTCTAGTGTTTTTCTAACAGGAATAAGCATTTTATTTTTTCAAAGTTTTTTTCTGTGTATTATTGGGATAATGGCATGATTTCTGTTTTTTGTTGTTGTTGAAGTGGTCGATTATGCTGATAGTTTTCCTAATATTGAATCAGCACTGCATTTCTGATATAAATCTCACTTGGTCACAGTGTGTAAGCTTTGTGACATATTGCTGTAATCTCCTTAAAAGTATTTTATTTAAAGTTTTTACATTGATAATCATTAAGGAAAATGATCTATAGTTTCCTTTCTTTGTGTTCTTCCTGGTTTAAGTATCAAAACCATATTTGTGTTGTGTAGGAGAAAGAAAACTATCGACCAATTTTTCTAATAAATATTGATTCAAACATTTTAAATAAAATATACTTGTGTCTCTGTTACCATTTGGCCAATTTTGTTTTTTTAAGGTGCGATAGCAATGAGATCCAGTGAGAATCTTCTTCCTAAATATACTGAAGGAGAGAGGGGTAAAGAAGACCATTTTTCTGGGACTGAGCCACAGTGGAAAAGGCAAGTTAGTGGACAAACTCCACAAAGCAGTGGCAGAAATTACTTACAGGAGGGAGAATGGATACTTCAAAAGTTCTGATTGCTTGAACGGCAAAGAATCAAGAGTGATTAGTAAATACAGGAGTCATGAATAAAAGAGTGAGTCTGGAGTAGACAGAAAGGAAAGATATAAAGTAAGGAAAGTGAGGGAAAAAGATGTTCTTTGAACAAGGGTGCAAAAATAAAATTAAAATTAATAAACAGAAATAGTTGAAGGGGAAGAGAGGAGGAAGAAATCCATTTGATTGAATGAGAGGAAAAATAGAGGGTAGTGATGAGGTCCTGAGTAACTGGATGCAGCTGGCAGAATGAGACTTGCCGATTGATGGAATTACTCCCTGAAGCAGGCAGGGAAGGACACTGATGAAGATCAGTTTAACCTCACAGTCCCTCCTTCTGTGGAGATCATGAATAGCATTACCTTGCTATATCCAGTCAGAAATCTGAGTTATGTCAACTCCCTGAGATTACGTTTCCCTTATAAAGCTATCCTTTGCTTATGCCATCTTTGCTGAACCTCTTTTGGGTTATAACCCACCATAATATTCTGCCTCTTGATGTCTTTCCCTTCCCTGGTCCGCCTCCCCCATGTCTCTCCCCATATCCCTAAATACCTCTTACTGTCTCGCTTCTCATTCCACCATGCCTCATGGTGTCTTTCTCCTTCTTATAGCTCACTAACTCTTTTTAAAGTGCTAAACTTCTCTATAGATTTAACCTGCTAGCCAAGGGCATACTTCAACCTCATCGAGTGTTCCCTTTCTCTGGGCTAATTCTGAGTTCCACTAAGGAACTTGTCTTTTCCATCATTAATTATTAAAATCCCTTTCCTTGCTAACTATATGCTCTCCCAATTCTATTTCATATTTACCACTCCCAGTGTCTATTTTATCTCTTCATTTTATCTGTAACTTCTTCTCCTAAATAAATCTACTTTGTGAATTCTTCAAAACATTTGGTCCCTACAATCTCATAATTTGGTGCTAAACCCCAAACACACCATTTGGAACCAGGAATTACTCTCCTAATTCACATCAGTAAGAACTAAAAAACAGATAAAAGTAGGAGAGAAAAAGGAAACAATAAGCAAAACTCCAAAGAAAAAGAAATATCAAATGGGAGGAGGAGCTCAAGCCTGAGAAGAAAGCCAGTTGAAATAATGACACCTTATAAAAGAATAAATATATTATATAAAATATAAATATACTAAATAAAAGAATAAAATAACTGAAGAGACATAATGTTTACCCTGGAAGTGGAAAAAACCTAACTTTTTTTTTTTAAAAAGCCTTGTATTTTCAAAACATATGCATAGATAATTTTCAACATTCACCCTTGCAAAACCTTGTAGTTTCAAATTTTTTTCTCTCCCCCTTCCTCCATCCTCTCCCCTAGATGGCAAGTAATCCAGTATATGTTAAACATGTGCAATTCTTCTGTACATATTTCCACAATTATCATGCTGTACAAGAAAAAACAAATCCAAAAGGAAAAAAAATGAGAAAGAAAACAAAATGCAAGCAAACAACAACAAAAAAGTAAAATACTATGTTGTGATCCACTCTCAATCCCCACAGTCTTCTCTCTCGGTGCAGATGGCTCTCTCCATTGGAAGATAATTAGAACTGACCTGAATAACCTCAATGTTGAAAAGAACCACATCCTTCAGAATTGATCATCGGATAATCTTGTTGTTGCTGTGTACAATGGGAAAAAACCTAACTTGAAAAGAACACAATATTAGAGACAAATGGAGGAAAATATAAACCTGACTCATATAACTTTCAATATGAAGGGATTAAACAATCCAATAAAATGAAAAAAGAGTGACAGATTGGATAAGAAAACAAAGTCCCACAATCTGTTGCTTACAAAAGATCCACTTAAAAAAAACAAAGACATATGTATGAGGGAGCGATGAGAAAAAAATTTACTATGCATCAAGTGAATCCAAAAAAAAGTAAGTGTAGATTTCATGCTATCTGACAAAGAAAAAACAAACATTCAAAAAGTTAAAAAGGGAAATAGAGTTTATCAAAGGTTATTAAAATAATAACAAATTCTAAGAACCTCTACTGGACTTCAGGATCTCTTGAAACTATTTCCTGGTTACCTTATTTCACTAATTTTGGAACCATTGGTTTAAGACTGGGCTTACCTAATTGTCAAATCAGCTAGTGCAAAGGTAGCCAACCTCAGACCCAAACAATGTTTCATAGACCAGGCTGGCTATTGGCCCTGACATCAAACTCTATCTATAGCCCCTTTTCATTTCTTCCTTTGTAAATAGCTAAACAAAACAGTACTACTACTTCTTTTGGAGAATGTGAATCTGTTGGCTCCTTTATCCTTCTATTCACTATCCCTGTGACTGTTCAAATAAAAATAGCATGACCTTGCAGGTGTATTCTTTTTCTTCTACAGGGAGCCTTGGCTTCTATTTAAGGGCTGGGACCATTGTTTCTGTATTTAGATTCATAGCATTAGTTCAATGCACATAGTAATCCCTTAATTTTTCTCATTCATTTTTACCAATTAACACAGTTGTACTTTGCTTATTTAGTATCTTTCAGAAATGGGCTGTTCCACAAAAGCAAATAGCATGTTAAAGATATGGATTGATCTATATTATCAACAAGGTGTATGAGTCTTGGTAAATGATTTTTAGATATTTTGTTAAGCACTTATTATGTGCCAGGAACTTTGCTAAGCACTGGGGACATACTTTTCAAAAGTTCTCCTCAAGGAACTTACATGGTAATTGGAGAAGACAAACGATATATATAATATTTGTTTATACACACATATGTATGTATAGGTGCATATATATCTGTATCTGTATACACATGTATATATACACATGTATGTACATACATGCAATGAAAGTGGAGTGTTTTGGTCAGGAAAGTCACTGAGATAGTGAGTGAAGTCACAGGACAATTAAATAACCCTCCCTGTTCTGGAATGACAATATTGTTCTGAGAGATGAAGATGGAAAGGAATAAAGAGAATTTGTGACTGCACGGCCCAAAGATAGCTTACTAAGGATAGTGTAGTTCTGGGTCTAAGTAAAAAGTTTCATCACTTGGAAGCCCGGGGAACTAAGCTGGGAAATAGAATTCTGACTCAGCACAGTGAGAACATGATTAGCAAATAGCTATCAGTGCCTAATTGTTTCTATTTTAGGTATTCAGAGAGGAACTTGAAGGGACTTACTTTCAAACTGTTGACTGACTTCAAATACCCAGGATATTTGGAATTCTTGAATAAATGATTTCTAGAAAAATGAGATGTTATTATTGATGAAATCAGGGTAACAATTTCTAGTTCAAAATAAACATCTGACAAATTCACAATGGCCATTCACAATGGTAAATTTTAGAGGAGGTTACAGACAAAATGAAGAGGTAAAATAGGCTGCAAGAGTGGTAAAAATGAAGAGTTTGGGAGAGTAGGGTTACCAGGGAAAGGAGTTTGGAAGAATCCATTAGGGAATATGCTATGAGGCTTGATTATGGGTCATTGACTGGCAGTTTAAATCCCTAGAAGAGTTTGACAGACTAAGCGGAATTAGTTATAGTAAAGAGAAAGATGCCATTGAAGGAAGACACTACGAGGATGAGAGAGAATACTTCATATTTGGTTTAGACCTGGAAAAGACTTAGCAAAGCTCTTCAACATGAATGCCTATTTTATAGGGGAAGTAGCCTTGGCGGGAGAAGGGGAAGAATTTGGTAACTCTGAGGGAGGGATCAAGGAGGAGCCAGATGGAATGCACCTGGCAGACCAGATATGCTAATCAGTATCTCAAAGGTAGTTGAGATGCCCAGAGGTGGGAGGGATAATGGAAGCTGATCAAGACTTCCACCCTTACAACACCCCATCGCAACAGGATGTTTGTGGACTGGGTTAAACCTGATAATAGCCAACTGGATAGGCTTCTTGCTGACATGGGAAGCTCCAAGTCCACATTAGTAAGTGCTTAATTATTCCTTTCTGTACTTCTAGTTTGTTATGACCCTGGCCAAGTCACTTAACCACTCTCTGCCTCAGTTTCCCCAACAGTAAAATGGGAATAATAGCGCCCACCCCATTAAATATTTGCAAAGTCCTTAGCACAATACTTGGCACATAATTTATGTTTAATAGATGCTTGTTTCCTTCTTTCATCCCTTGCTCTCTCCCTCCCTTTCAGCTCTAAATGCAATGATACCGTGAGATAAGCGTGTTAGACCTGAGACATTAGAAGATAATGTAACAGTAGTTAAAATAGGTACAGGTACTGGACCTATGCTTTCATTGGTATGAGGAGCCAGGAGAAGTTGGCACCATCTCCGCCCCCTAAAGTCTTAGAGAACTGCCTGGGTCACTGAAAGGTTAAGGGTCTAGCATGAGTCAGTCAGCACTTGAATTCAGCTCTCCGTGACTCAGTGGCAAGCCCCGGTGGATTAGGCCCCTCCCCCCTCGGCAATTAACAATATTAAATACTAACAGCTACAAAAGAATGATCTCACTATGTGGGATCACGTAAGCAACAAGGAACGTGGGCAGTCGGAAATTGGAACCGTAACTTCCTGTTTCGTAAAAGGCACCTCGGCCTTTAGGACAAGAGCCCGAGAACCTACGTGCTCTGCGTCCTCCGAAGGCCCGCCCCATTCTCTTTTCGTGGAGCCGCCGGCGGCGCCGCGCCGGAAGCACTGTGCTTGCTCCCGAGTTCCCGCCCCGGCTCCGGAAGTACTCCCCAGGGAAAGATGGCGGCCGTCTCCGTATGCCAGGCCCCGGCCGGCGGTTTCTCTTTCGATAACTGCCGCAGGTATGAAGTAGGATTGGACTAGGGCAACGATTGGGACTGGGAGGCGGAGCCGCATTCCGTGAGGGCGGCCGGGGAACAGGGCTCTGGCCGGGCCGGGAGAGGGACGGAGGAGGGTTGGCGGATGCGGCCCGCGGGTGACTAAGGGATTCGAGATCCCGAGCGCGGGCCCGCGGTAGCTGTGGGGGACCCCCTCTCCTCTGCTCTCCTCAGCTGTTAATGTCGGGGGCCTGTGAAGGGGGTTCCTGTGTGTGACATGAGAACATGTGAGTTCTCATGGACTAGGCGCCTTCCTCGTGCCGGGCACTGTACTGGGAGTACAAAGAAAGGCTACAGCCCAGGGAGCTCACAATCTGAGGGAGACAGCATGCGAACAATCCTACGTCAATGTGCTACGTATAGGATGAATTGGAGATGATAAAAGGAAGGTACTAGAATTAAGATCGATCAGGAATAGTCTCTTATCGAAAGTGAGGTTCTAGCAGAGAAGAGAGCAAGGCAGTCCTGGAAGCAGAGAATTGAGGAGGGAGAACCATTCCAGCCCGAGAAAATGTCCAGTTGAGAGACGTTGGATCTTGTTTGCATAGACTGGGTCTTTAAGAAAACTGCAGCGGACTTATGAAGGGCTTTGCATTTCAGAGGATGTTATATTTGAACTTGGAAATGATGAGGAGTCATCGGAGTTTATTGAATAGGAATGATTAAGGAAGATCACTTTTGACAGCTGAATGAGGATGGAGAGGAGTGAGAGAGACTTGTGTCAGGCCAACCACCAGCAAGCTATTAAATATAGTCCTTGCGTAAAGATGGGCCAACCTCAGTTTGGTGACAGTATCAGGGGACAGGTGAAATGGGTTAGCTTGTATTAGATGTTAAATCGACAGACTCTGGCAACTGATTAGATTTGGAAGAAGGAGGTTGGTGAGCGTGAGGAATTAAGGATGATAACTAGATTTTGAGCCTGTGTGACTGGGAGAGTGGCTGTATTTTTGGAAGAAATAGAAACATTAGAAAAAGAGGAGGGTTTGGGGAGAAAGATGATGAGTTTGGCGTGTTGAACGTGTGTGTTTGTGAAAGCTCTTTCTCCGTCTTTCCCTAAAGGAAGATCACTCTGAGGTTAAAAGAGACCTCAAAGGCTTTCCACTACAACTCTTTCTTTTTTATTAATAAAGAAACTGAGATACAGAGAAATGAATTGACTTGACCAAAGGGTGTAATATAGTAAGCATCAGAGGTAAAGCTTAAACTCAGGAGACAATGCTCTTTCCACTATTGTAGTATTTCGTGTTCTTTATCCTGGTTTCCTTTTTTCCCCTTCATATCTCCCCAATCTCTTGTCCCTTTTTATTATTATTTCCTTTCCTCTTTCTTTTTCTTCTTCCTCCACTCCTGTTCTGTTACCTCTCAGCATCCTCTCATCTGCATTAAATTTTGATCTTGTACTTTTTTTTTTTTTTAATAACTTTTTATTGACAGAACCCATGCCAGGGTAATTTTTTACAGCATTATCCCTTGCATTCACTTCTGTTCCGATTTTTCCCCTCCCTCCCTCCCTCCACACCTCCCCCAGATGGCAAGCAATCCTTTACATGTTGAATAGGTTACAGTATATCCTGGATGCAATATACGTGTGCAGAACCAAACAGTTTTCTTGTTGCACAGGGAGAATTGAATTCAGAAGGTATAAATAATCCGGGAAGAAAAACAAAAATGCAAGCAGTTTATATTCATTTCCCAGTGTTCTTTCTTTGGGTGTAGCTGCTTCTGCCCATCTTTCATCAGTTGAAACTGAATTAGCTCTCTTTATCGAAGAGATCCACTTCCATCAGAATACATCCTCAAACAGTATCATTGTTGAGGTATATAATGATCTCCTGGTTCTCCTCATTTCACTTAGCATCAGTTCATGTAGATCTTGTACTTTTTTGCCCTCTTTTTTTGTTTGTTTTGTGTTACTTTTACTTTTGTTCTTTTTTTAATTAAAGCTTTTTATTTTAAAAATATGCACGAGTAATTTTTCAACATTGACTCTTGTATTCCACTTTTCCTCCACTTCCCCTCACATCCTTCCTTACATGGCAAGAAATCCAATATATGTTAAACTTGGTAAAATATATATGTTAACTCCAATATATGCATATATATTTATACAATTATCTTGCTGCACAAGAAAAATCAAATCAAAAAGGGAAAAAAATGAGAAAGAAAATAAAATGCAAACAAATAACAACAAAAAGAGTGAAAATGCTATGTTGTGATTCACACTCAGTTCCCACAGTCCTCTCTCGGTGTAGAGGGCTCTCTTCATCACAAGACCATTGGAACTAGCTTGAATCATCTCATTGTTGAAAAGAGCTATGTCCATCAGAATTGATTATCGGATAATCTTGTTGTTGTTGTGTACAATGAGCTCATTTCACTTAGCATCAGTTCATATAAGTCTCTCTAGGCCTCTCTGAAATCATCCTGCTGCTTGTTTCTTGTAGAACAGTAATATTCCATAACATTCATATACCATAACTTGTTCAGCTATTCCCCAACTGATGGGCATCCACTCAGTTTCCAGTTTCTTGCCACTACAAAAGGGCTGTCACAAACATTTTTGCACATGTGGGTTCCTTTCCCTCCTTTAACATCTCTTTGTTGTCCTCTTTTTTTTTTTTTTTTTTGTTTGTTTGGCAGATTATCGGATCACAGTAATTTCCAGATACATCCTTCCCCTTAGCAATAGTTTAAAAAGAAAAAAAAAAAAGTTGAGCAAAAATAAATAATACCCCTACCAATTCTGATAACATCTTTAACATTGGACATTTCTTCAGTGAAAGTAACCCTTTTCAGTTTCAAACTTGGTTGTTAATAATTACACAGCATCCAGTTTCCTTTTAAAAAAATAAAAAACTTCCCCCATCTCATTTACAGTGTAGTTGTTGTGTATATTGGTTTGCAAATTCTACTTCATTCTTCATCATATAAATCTTCCTATATGTCTCTTGATTCTTTCATATTTCTCATTTTCTTATAGTACAATAAAATTACATTATATAGTCAAATATTACCTTCCTGGGCTTTAACATAGAAAAAACATGCCCTATTCACCTCTGACTTGGTAAAATCCCTTTTTTTCTTAAGACCTCTTGTTTACATCTCTGAGTACAGTTTTTTTGTCTTTCTTTCCTGCAAGGTTTCTTCAGGCAGAGATTGTTTCTTTGGACTTTTGAGTCCTTACTGCAGAATGTGGAGTTTTAATGTCTTTGATAACTATTTGTTTAATTAAATTGAATCCTCTATTCTTACTGGCTTTTCTTCCTTTTCCCTTTTCTCCCTTCTGTGCTAGGATCACTTAATCTGCCCTCCTTCTTAAGCGTGATAATGAGTGTCCCCACGCAATAGAATTGATTTTATTTAACCCAATGCTATACTGATATGTGGAGAATTTACCTGTTGATCTCACGGTACTGGAGTTTTTTAGGTGCAGCCTCCAGTAGTTCATTTCTGAAAATCTGGAGAACTGGACTGTACCAAAATATTGCATGTCATGGGCAAAATTTGAAT
Organism: Antechinus flavipes; assembly: GCF_016432865.1. Taxonomy (NCBI): domain Eukaryota; kingdom Metazoa; phylum Chordata; class Mammalia; order Dasyuromorphia; family Dasyuridae; genus Antechinus; species Antechinus flavipes. The sequence continues at coordinate 466,844,397 of NC_067399.1, read as the reverse complement.
ACAATTTTACTTTTTAAAAGAACAGTTAAATAATTGTTATTTTGGTTCTGAACTCACTGGTATAGTATTTTATCCAAATTTATTTATAAGCAGTAGTTTTAAAAAGAAATGAGAGTGACATAATGATTAAAGACCTAGCTTTGGAATCAAAACCTGTATTCTAGGTTCTTTTCTAAATACACTGGCTGTGTGACCCAGGCAAGTCACTTTGCCTTTGATACTGGAGGTGACTTTTCAGTTTGAGAAGGTGTTGATTTATATTGGTTGAGGAAGTTTTCTCATCCAGTAGTACCTTATGTCAGTGAAATCATGATTTTCTAAAAAATTGTCTAGCTGTATTTTCCATTTTGCTTAAGTAGCATAGACCCTAGATCCTGGCTTGGGTATCATGCAAATCCTTACTGTTCCTTTCTCCATCCCATCCCAGTTTGCTTTTGATAAAGTGATGTAAGCATTTTAGAATTGGAAGGTATTTAAGAAATCATTTAGCCCAATGCTTTATTTTAGACTTGAGGAAACTTAGGTGAATAATTGACTCAGTCACAGAACTTGACCTCAGGTTTGTGGCTACAAGACTTCTTGCAGAAAGAAAGCTTTGTGCTGTACCACTCAGTATGATCTACTAATTCTTCATCCTGTGCTCTTTCTACTCAAACAAACTGGTGCCTCCATTTTCAAGTTTTTCTGCTGAGAACTACTTCCTCCTTTTAGCTAATCTCCCACAGAGAAGTAGGGTGCTGTTTAACCAGATTTTTTTTTCCCCCTCAATGTCAGAAATGCCATCATTGAAGCTGAGTTTGTGAAAAAGGGCTATAAACTTCCAACAGCTCGGAAAACAGGCACAACCATCGCTGGAGTGGTTTACAAGGTATAGAAAGAAAACCTAGAATGTTAAAATTTTTGTCAATCTATTAGTATCTGAGAATTGTCAGACTATATGTGTCATACTGAATTCTGGTGAATAAAGAATGCTGTGTGGGAGTTAGCTATAATTTAATACTTTTTCTATCTTCCCCAATGCTGTCACATTAACATGTACATGCTGAACATTCATTAAGTAAATATTTGTTGAATTGAAACCTTTTAATTGGAAGCATTTTGGACATCATTTGATGCAAATGATGTTGATTCCCTTTTGTAATCATAAGACTTTGAATGGGAGTGAACTTGGTAAATTGTGTAATTCAACCCTCTCATTTTTATAGAAGAGGAAACTAAGCTCCAAAGAGATAGGTACCATGTTTAAGTCACAAAGTGACAGAACTTTGATTTGAACCCAGGTCTTCTGATTTTAATTTGCTATTTCTTGGGGATGAGTCCAGTAAAAGTGTATTATAGTAGAATATCTTTTTTAAAGCATGATTATAGCTGTTTTATTGGGAAGGAATGCTAATTTTTTTGTTTTTGTTTTTTATCCATTTTTTAAACCATTCTTTTAATGTGTACATTGTGTCTGATATGAATTTTAAAATTGTTTTAAACTCTTGATAGGCTTATTATCCCTTTTTTTAATAGATGAATAAATTGAAATATGTAGCGGTAAAGTGACTTGTACATGGTGACATAGCTAATAATTGTCAGAGATTTGATTCGTATGTATGTTTTCTGACTCAAATCCAGTGTAATTCCCATTGTACCCCACTGACTTAAAGACTTAAAATATGTTTTTGTGGTATGTCTGTTTGTTAAATATGTTTGCTTTTTTTTTTTTTTTAAATAGGATGGCATAGTTCTTGGGGCAGATACAAGAGCAACAGAAGGAATGGTTGTTGCTGACAAGAACTGTTCAAAAATACATTTCATATCTCCTAATATCTAGTAAGTATTGATCATATTTATAATTCTTGGTGTTTTGAGAGTTTGGTTTTAGTAATTTAAACTCAGTGGAACTGAAGATATTTGGATCATAAGATTTAGAACTAGAATAGACTTTAGAGATCATCTAGCTGCATTTTCCTTATTTTATAATTGAGTAGGCTAAGGCCCATTTTGGTTAAGTGGCTAAAGCCATACAATTCATATTAAGCTGAATTCTTTTTTCTTCAAGTCCAGTGCTATTTCCACCATATAAGATCTTTCAGATATAATACTTTTATAAAATTCCTTCCAACTCTCAATTTATGATCCATGACTTCATGAATTAGATGTTCTGTTTTAAAGATCTCATATCTTTAAGACTATTAATATTCAAAGAACATTGAAACAGAATGTCAGAATAGTAGTTCCTAGTCTGTGCCGTGGAGTTACTGCAAAGAATCCTGATATGGAATCTAGGTCTAAGATTTCCTTCCACCAGACTTTTTAGTCTCTGAAAGCTACAAAATGGCATTGGCCACTTCATATAGCCTCAGTATAATCAATAAGGAAATGTATTTTCTCTGGACTGGGTAACTAACATGTTTCAAAGATATGTATCACTCTTTTGCAAAAGGATGTAAATTCTGTGGTTAATAAAATACATGTTCACTTAAGTTCATAATAGCTTTTTTGTTAAGTATTTTCCTCAGTCATCAGATGCTAATAGAATAGCTATTGCTATCCTGTGGATCCAGTGAAATATTTTGATATTTAGGAAGGTTTGTTATATTTGCACAAGTTGGGAACTGTGTTAGAAAATAGAATATTAGAATAGGAAAGTTACTTTAGAAATAGGTTGTTAGAAAAAAGAATGTAAACTGAGGAGCTGGACCTTAGAATAAAACACAAAATGTTAATGCTGATAAGGATCTTGGGACTTGGAATATCTGAACTGAAATCATAAAATGTCTCCTAGAATGAACAGTAAAAATGACCAGAAATGCCCAGGTTTCTCAATAATGAGCCACGTGTCCAGACAGCATGAATTTATTATATTAATTTTCAGTGATAGTTGCTAATAATTGTTCTGAACTCTCTAATATGACACATGGAAGCATTTGGATGCAGAGGGACAGTGAGCAAATGTATTTACTTCCCTACTTTCTAGCTAATGAGGTAAACATCTTCTTGCTAAAAATATTTGGCAGATTGTGTACTCCAAGGTCAAATAAGTTATATTTGGATTGCAGACTGCATGTTGGATTCTCAGGATCTAATCAGTTCTCACTTTTTCTTTTGAAAAAGCTGATTCCTTTATTAGGTACAATGACTTGCCCAAGATCACATGAAAAGTTAATGGAGGAGCTAAGATGAAAACCACCTCATTTCATTCCTACATTAGTGCTTTTTTCATTATACTTAAGAGAATTTTAGCATTTTATTTGTTGCCTTTAACAGTCCAGATCTTAAATCTAAGCAAGGGATAGATTGAGTAATTGGGCTTACCAGTCTTAATATCACCCCACCTTTCTTTAGAAAAGTTATCTGAAGGTTTTCTATTGACTGAATGGGTAATTGGACCTTGACATTTCTAAATTGCTCATATTTTCCAGTTGCTGTGGTGCTGGGACTGCTGCAGACACTGACATGACAACTCAGCTGATTTCTTCCAACTTGGAGCTCCATTCCCTTTCTACAGGACGTCTACCCAGAGTTGTTACAGCTAACCGAATGCTTAAACAGATGCTTTTTAGGTAACTTGATGACTTATTTTCATTGTAATATTGTACTACTTACTAGGGTTTATTTTTTTTTTTAAATTTTACATTGTGACGAACTTCGTGCTTAGATGCATTTAGGATTGTAAGGAGCTTCTGAATGAACTAGTCCAAACCCCAGATTTTGCAGATCAGACTAAGTGAGCTCTGAGAGGTTGTGACTTAAACAAAGGAGCATGAGTAGTAGGGAGGAGAGTTAGAATTCCTTCCAGTCCAAGTTTCTTAACTCCATGTCCTATACCATCCATTCTATGACTTTGTCTCATAGAATTACAGATTTAGGGTTAGGAGGATGTTAGCAGAAATATAATCCAAATCGCCCATGTTACAGGGAAGAAAGTAAGACAAGAGAGATGATTGTGTCTCCAAAGTCTTGTAGCCCAGGAAGTTGTCTCTTGTGAAATCTACTTAATAAAGGTAGGACATGACTTGCCCAAGAATTTGCCTAGGGTAATGCAGCTAATTAATAGTCAGGATTAGAAACTAGGTCTTTAGATGACTAGACCAATGCTCTTTTTTGTGATATCCTGTTGTCTTCTCTGTCATTTAATGGGTTAGAATAGTTTTAATTCAGAAATAAAAATAGTTGACTGTTTTGGTAAAATATTGGATTCTGTGAGTTGTCTTTGTTTATTCATTTACACTAACATTGTGCACCTATTGTGTATAGAATAGTATAATATTAGGCACTTATGGGGAATGCATGGTTTAGGTAAGACATGGTCCCTGTCTTCCTGAAGCTTAAAGTTTGAAATATTGGAGTATATAATAATACATTATAAGTTTCAAATGCTATGTGAAATTGAAGACAGGAAGCAAACCTTTGAGCACCTTCTATGTATTAGGCCCAGTGAAAGACACTTGGGAGAAATACAAATAATAGGGTTCTTGCCCATGAGAAGCATAGTCTCTTCTGTAAGTGTAGTTTTCACATTGTGAACAAAGTAATCTAAAACAATATGATGACTGAATTGCTTTGGGGTTGGTTGGAGGTGTGTGTGTTTATGTTTAAATATGTATATTATCTGCAATCTCTTTGATTTATATCCACTTTTTTTTTTTTTCTTACGGGGGTTTATTAAACTTAAAAAAGGTAACTTGCTACTATGAATGGAATTATAGAGCTGGCATATCTAGAATACAGAATTTTAGAGTCAGAAGGGACCTCAAAATATAGAATGCTATTAAAACTTCAGTGTGCCCTAGGCACAGTTTAGTCCAACTGTTTTTGTGTTATGGACTCCTTTGATAGTCTGATAGAGCCTATGAATCCTTTTCAGATTAATGTTTTTAAATTCATAAAAAGAAATGACATAAAAGAAGCCAATTATGTTGAAATAGTGTTATCAAAATATTAAAAAAAAAAAAAAACAACCCAACAAAAACCAACCCCAAATTCATAGATCCTTGGCTTAGAATCTAATTAGATATGCTCTGTTTTACATATTAAGAATCTGAAGCCTCTTGACTTATCTAGGGTCTCATAATGAGTTAATAACAGAGCTTGCCCTATTTGTCAGTTCACAGATATAGAATGTATGGAGTTCATAAATAGAAAGTACATAGCTCCTTGTTGTACCTTGGAAAAGCATTGTGGAAAGACTACTGGAGTTCAAGTGAAGATGTGGGTTTGACTCCTGCTTGCACTGCCTAGTAATATGTGCAAGCATGGGCAGATAACTTAACCTCTGAGTTTCCTTATGTTGAAGTAGGGATTATGCGGCTTGTAGTGTGTCTCCCTCACAGATTGTAGGGCTCAAAAGAGAAAAAATATATAAAGTGTCTCATAAACTTTAAAGACTAAGATGACTGCCATCCATGAATACAATCGTTTCTACTTAGTTACAGCTAGACATGTGATTTCTAAGTAGTACCTCTGTTTCTTCCTTCTCTTAATCTTCCATTTTCCCTTTTAAATTCCAACCTCTCTGTGAAGCTTCTCATTTACCCAGTTGTTTTTGTTCTTTCTCTCTTCAAATTAATTTGTATTTACTTACCTGTGTACATTTTCTTTCAGTAGTAAAATAAAAGCTTCATGAGTGCTGGCATTCTCATGATTGTCTTCACATCCAAGGTGGAGCATGATACCTTGCCCAACCCAAAGACTTAACAATTTTTTTTTTAATTGAATGGAATTAAACCATGGGTATAGCCAATGAATTGTTGAGCATTCATTAAGTGCCTACTGTGTGCCTGATGGTGTGCTATCTGGATGTATAAACATAAAACTTCCCCTCTCCTTAAAGAATTTATATTCTACTGTGGATGATACATGTACACAGACTGAGGTTCTGAAAAGGAGAGGTGAAAAGGGCAAGCATTTCTGGAATGGAGCCAGCGTGGGAAGTGAAAAATGGAATGTTACATCTGGGGAATTGTGACTGGAGCATAAATTGTATAAGGGAGAATAATGTATTATAATAGTCTGAAAAGATAGACTGAAGCCATATTATGAAGGGCTTTTTTGGGGGGAGGATAATCATAAATCACTTATCTTTAAACATTCAAGTGGTTGCAGAGCAAAGATCATTCACAAGGAACAGTCAAAGTCTTAATTTCTCCAATCCATGCTTCAGTCCATAAGAGAAAATTTTTCATAGGAATTCTGAAGCAGAAGCTCATGGTTCAGTTTCCAAACTTCATCATTCAGTAATTTGAGGAAAATCCTTTCACCTCTCCAAGTCTCTTAGCTTTTTTGTATACCAAACTATTTACACAATGCTATTGAATTCCACAAATCAGTATTTTAAAATTTTCTTTGGGTGAAGTGTTTCTTAATTCTCTTATTAGAAGGTATTACATAATTCATTTTTCTAAATCTTAGCATTTCTAGTCTAAAGAGTAATGTCCAACTTGCCTGATCCTTGCTTCTCCTTTCCCCCAAGCCGTTGGGCATTTCTCTATCCTTCCTCTTATTGTCTTCTGCTTAACTGTGTTTCATTTTTGCTAATTATTTGTTTTTTTAAAAAATATTTTATTTTATTTAATAATAACTGTATATTGACAGAATCCATGCCAGGGTAATTTTTTTTACAACATTATCCCTTGCACTTGTTTCTGTTCTGATTTTTCCCCTCCCTCCCTCCACTCCCTCCCCAGATGGCAAGCAATCCTATATATGTTAGATATGTTGCAGTATATCCTAGATACAATATATGTTTGCAGAACCGAACAGATCTCTTGTTGCACAGGGAGAATTGGATTCAGAAGGTAAAAATAACCCGGGAAGAAAAACAAAAATGCAAATAGTTCACATTCGTTTCCCAGTGTTCTTTCTTTGGGTGTAGCTGCTTCTGTCCATCATTTATCCATTGAAACTCAGTTAGGTCTCTTTGTCAAAGAAATCCACTTCCATCAGAATACATCCTCATACAATATTGTTGTCGAAGTGTATAATGATCTCCTGGTTCTGCTCATTTCACTTAGCATCAGTTCATGCAAGTCTCTCCAAGCCTCTCTGTATTCATCCTGCTGGTCATTTCTTACAGAACAATAATATTCCATAACATTCATATACCACAATTTACCCAGCCATTCTCCAATTGATGGACATCCATTCAATTTCCAGTTTTTAGCCACTACAAACAGGGCTGCCACAAACATTTTGGCACATACAGGTCCCTTCCCTTCTTTAGTATCTCTTTGGGGTATAAGCCCAGTAGTAGCACTGCTGGATCAAAGGGTATGCACAGTTTGATAACTTTTGGGGCATAATTCCAGATTACTCTCCAGAATGGTTGGATTCGTTCACAACTCCACCAACAATGCATCAGTGTCCCAGTTTTCCCGCATCCCCTCCAACATTCATCATTATTTTTTCCTGTCATCTTAGCCAATCTGACAGGTGTGTAGTGGTATCTCAGAGTTGCCTTAATTTGCATTTCTCTGATCAATAATGATTTGGAACACTCTTTCATATGAGTGATAATAGTTTCAATTTCATCCTCTAAAAATTGTCTGTTCATATCCTTTGACCATTTATCAATTGGAGAATGGCTTGATTTCTTATAAATTAGAGTCAGTTCTCTATATATTTTGGAAATGAGGCCTTTATCAGAACCTTTAACTGTGAAGATGTTTTCCCAGTTTGTTGCTTCCCTTCTAATCTTGTTTGCATTAGTTTCGTTTGTACAAAGGCTTTTTAATTTGATATAATCAAAATTCTCTATTTTGTGATCAGTAATGGTCTCTAGTTCATCATTGGTCACAAATTTCTTTCTCCTCCACAAATCTGAGAGATAAACTATCCTATGTTCCTCTAATTTATTTATAATCTCGTTCTTTATGCCTAGGTCATGGACCCATTTTGATCTTATCTTGGTATATGGTGTTAAGTGTGGGTCCATGCCTAATTTCTGCCATACTAATTTCCAGTTATCCCAGCAGTTTTTATCAAATAATGAATTCTTATCCCAAAAGTTAGGATCTTTGGGTTTGTCAAACACTAGATTGCTATAGTTGTCTATTCTGTCTTGTGAACCTATCCTTTTCCACTGATCAACTAATCTATTTCTTTTTGCTAATTATTTGTAAAGATAGTTTTCAACATTCACTTTTATAAGCTTTTGAATTCCATATTTTTTCTCCTTTCCCAAGATGGTAAGCAATTTGACAGGAGAGCTATATATGTAAAATGATATTAAATATATTTTCACATTGGTTATGTGAAAGAAGAAACAGAATAAAAGGGAAAAAAATCACAAGAAAGGGGGGAAAATGAAAGTAGTATATTTGATCTGTGTTCTTTCTCTGGGTATGGATAGCATTTTAGGAGGGCCTTTAAATACCAGAGGAATTTACATTTTATCCTAGAAGTAGTTGGGAAGCCACTAAAAAAAATTGTAGGAAGGATACTAGTGAATTAGAACTCATTTAGAGAAGAGTAACCAACAAAATAGTCAGTGGACTAGAAGACCATACTTTATGGTGATGAGACAAAAGAGCTTAGGATATCTAGCTTATTAGGGAAGAGAGAACTGGGGAACCTGATAATTCTTTTCTTTTTTTTTTTTTTTTTTTAAATTTTTAATTTTTTTTTAAAATATTTTATTTTATAATAACTTTATATTCACAGAATCCATGCCAGGGTAATTTTTTTACAACATTATCCCTTGCACTCGCTTCTGTTCCGATTTTTCCCCTCCCCTAGATGGCAAGCAGTCCTATATATGTTAGATATGTTGCAGTATCTGATATTCTTTTCATTTGGAAAATAAATTAGATTTATTTTGTGCCTTCAGAGGGTAGAACATGAATAGTGAATAGAATTTTTAAGAGAGGCAGATTTTGATTTGGTGTAAGAAAAGTCTTCCCAGACGTTAGGACTGTCCAAAATTGGTGTGGCTTGGCTCAGAAGTTATTGAGATCTTATTGAAGTGTTTCAGCTGGAGAGTAGGTGATCATGTGAAGATGAGAGAACTTTTTTTTTCAGCTATGGATTGACCTTTGAGGTCTTTTCAAGCTCAGAAATACTTAGCTTCTCTGAATGACTGAAAGAATATATCTACTTAAGTTTCATTCAATTAAAAATGTCACACACAAAAAGCAAGTTGATGGAAATTAAAGGAAAAAATTGCTGTTTTTTATTTTAAAATCACAAGACTGTAAGAGCTCCCTCCAGTGGCTTGTTAAATATATTACAAAATTAAAACTGAATTCTTGTCAGATGAGGGTAGTTTAAACATTTAGAACTGGAAAGAATCTTAGACATCATCTAGTCTAAACCTCTTTTCAAAAGAAGGGAAATGACTTGCGTAAGTCCCCACAGATAATTTTCCAAATGGGGATTTAAATCCAAACACCCTAACTCAAAAGCTAAGTTGTTTTTTTTCCCCTGATATTAGGCCCTTAGATCTGGTAGAGGACCATAGAGGCAATTGAGTCCAGTTAATATGTTGAGTAACATAAGAACAGAGTGAATATGCACATTTCTAGTCTTCTAATTCAGTGTTCTAAATATTCTAAGATAGTTACCAGATGAATTATTCTAGGTAAAGAGCTTTACAACCTTATTAGATATTAAGAACTCAGAACTCTTAGGTAGGAAAAAGTTCAATGACTTTTTCCAATGATCTCCTTATATTATTTGAAAGAACAATCGTATCACCCTATATTTGTATGCAGTATTACACTTTAAAAAGCCTTATGGAAGTGAAAGTGATTTAGGTGTTCAAAGCTTAAACCAGTGGAATAAAAGCTTAGGCTAGTTACCATATTGGAAAGGCTTTGGTATTGTGCCACAATTTCAAGTATTAATTTATAGTTTAGTATAATATTTTATCTAAGAATGAACAAACTTAAGTAAGTTATTCGCTTGGTGATGAATTATTTGGCCATGGCAGCTATTGAAGTGAAAAAGAAAATGACCTTTAATTTTATTTGTTTTCACTGTAACTATAATGCAGTGGTAGAACAAAAGGAGTTTTTAAACCATTTGTAAACATTAACTTAATCTTATGTACTCTAGAAATGAATTATTTGTCCAGTGGATACCATTGAAAGAATTTAACAATGAACAACAGAAGACAAGCAAGTTGCAGTTAAAATCAAAGGGTAGCTCACAAATACTCCATAAAGAGGTAAAGGGATTGGTTTCATTTTTTCCTAAAGGCAACAAGAAATATTTAGTTCTCTTAAAAATATTTTTTTTCATTACTGTGAACTAAAACAAACATACAAATAAAATAAAATTTTTTGTGAAACTCTTCCTATTTAAATAAAGTAAAAAGATGAATTAAGAAACAAACAAAAATGCTTTTATTCCCTCTCTCCTAGATACGACCGAAGTTCTACAATTTCTGGTCTTGTTCCTTCTTTCCTCTCTCCTAGCATAATTGTAGTCAATGTATGCACACTTCTGGTTCTGCTGACTGTACATTTATTTTCATGTCTGTAGGTCTTTCCACATTTCCTTGTGTGAATCATTTTTTTATATCACAAAATTGTACTACATTATTATACACAGCAGTTTATTCAGCATTTCTCAGGTTTTTTTTACATATAGGTCGCTCATCTATTTTCTGCTATTACAAATAGAGAAACTGTGAGTATTTTTGTTCATATAGGGTTTTTTCCCTTCCTTTTATGTATTTTTGAGGTAAAGTGCTAGCAGTAAGATTACAGAGTTGTTAAAAGCTATGTTTTACTACTTTTAATGCATATCACTGTATTGTTCTCAAATGTTTGTACTAATCTGCAGTCCCATCCACTTCTGTTTTTCCACAGCACTATTAATTTTGGTTTTATAATTTTCTTGCTACTTTGACAATGCTAGGTGACGTTTTAAGGTTGTCCTGATTTGCATTTCTTTGATAATTAGGGAATTTCAACAACAAAGTGTCATTTGTTTTAACAGTATTTAATAATTACAGTTTGTTTTTTGAGGAAGAGAGGTGAGATAGTTGGGGTTGAGTGACCTGTCCAGGGTCACATAGCTATTAAGTGGCAGCTCGCTGAAGTGAACCCCCCTATCCGGGATCAGTGCTCTATCCATTGTTCCATCTAGCTGTACTCTAGAAACATCATTTCTTAGGACAATTTATTTTAAAGTGGTGCTTATTATGAGCATAAGTAAAAAGACTGCCATAAAAATTAAATGCAACTTATGCAGTTATTATCTAATATGTTTTTTTAAGAAAAGTTTTTATTTTTTATTATTCTGAATTGGATAAATACTAGGATTATAGTGAAACTTGGACTATACTTTATGTCTCTCTCTCTTTTTCTCTCTCTCTGTGTATATATATATCTTTTTTTAAGATATTAATTCTAAAGCTATATGAGTTTCTAACAAAACTCATGTCTTGTGCAGCTTTTAAAAGGACTTGATGTTCCTATTCTTTTGAATGTTCTTGTTCTTTTTTCTGCCTTATTACTCTAAATCTCCTTAAACCCTCTTTTACTGTTTTCCCTCTCAGCAGAGCAACTCCCTTTCTTGAAATCCTTCAGCATAGTCAAGTTAAACAAATTTGCATTTTGAGTTAAGTCTGAAAATGTATGTCTCATTTTAGTCCTTAACTTCTTTGTCAAGAAGTAAGAAGCATTTTCATTTCTTAGGAATCGTGGTTAGTCATTACACTGGACACAAAGTTCTTCACTCTTCAGTTTTTCTTTACAATACTATATAGTCTCTATATATTGAAGCAACTTTTGTTTATTGTTAAAGTGCTGGGCCTCTGGTTAGCAAGATCCAAGTTTAGATGTGACCTCATATACTCACTAAGTGAATCTGGGCACATCATTTGACTTCTCTTTACCTCAGATTCCTCAATTCTATAATGGGGATCATGAAAGCACCTGCCTCAAAGATTTTTCATGATAATCAAATGAGGTATTAAGCACTTAGTATGGTGTCTTGCACATTGGAACTATTAATAAACGCTATTATTACTGTTGTTCTCTTTGATTTACTCATTTTACTTTTTCTAAGTCTTGTTGTTATGACTTATTAGGTCATACAGACTTTCAAGGTTTTTCTAAATCTTCCCCATTAGTTATTTTTTATGGATATGCCAACATCTATTTTAGAAAATGAAGAACAGTCATTCTTTGAGGAACTTGATGAGATCTGCCAGGCACAGTCTTTGTGTGCTTGGTTCCTCAGCAACATCAGTGAGAGAGTGGGGAGATGGGTGAAGAATGTGTGGCAAAACATGACTCAGTTTTGAGAATCAACAGAGACCATATAAGCAACTCACAAGTTTTAGAGCTATATGTCATGAATTTTTTTTTTTTTTTTTTTTCAGAAAGAAAGCAAAGTGATATGGGAGACATGAGAATCATGTTTTTTTTTTTTTTTTTTTTTTTTTTTTTTAGGTCAACTATCAGCTGATAAGAGCAAAGGTTAAAATAACCATTAAAATAGAAAGGATATATAGGATAATATATTTTGAAAAGTTGTAACAGCTTTTAAGTCGATTGATCCAGATATATCCTTTGATGTAGAAAAGTTGGGAAAACAGGGAAAGATATTGACCCCCATTATCACCATTTCCTGCAAAAGCTCAGTATGTAAAATTCTTGTCATGGTGAAGAAACCAAAGGAGCCTGGAAATTGACTTAGCCAATAAATACTTGCTTTCCTTGCTAGGTAAAGAGCAATGACTGCTAAGGATAATTTCAGTTTGAACTGCAAGCTCATTTATTAAATAATACTGTAGCATGATGGAAAATTATGAGCCAGTATTGCTCTGTAAAATACTGAAAAGCTGTGGAAGTAAAAATTAATTTATAAAAGTTGGGTGTGAAAGTTAAATGAGCCAGATCATCTTGAAAGCATTCATAGATGAAACTGTAATGATGGCAGGTATATTTAAAATGGAATAATTTATTGGCATTTATTTCATGACCTATTTTTATAGTCAGTGTTAGAAAACACCATATTTGGATCATAGTGTACTTGTGGCATTTAGGAAGAAAAGGTGAAAAGAGTAATTGGATCAGATCAAGTGAAAATTTAAGGAAGGTGGGATAGTCTTGAAAGAATTAAGATTGACTTATAAGATGTCTCAAGGAGGAAAGATAAAAAAAGAAAAAGGAAAAAATAGAAGACTGTAGTAATGTGCCCCTTCTCTTTCCTCTCTCCCCCCCGTCCCTCCCTAATAATGGGAAGAACATAAAATTGACCACACTTATCAGACAGAAAAATACTTAAAATCAGAATTAATAGTAAATCAAAGGAAAAAACAGTTATTAGAAAAAGATTCATTATGCAATGAAGAGTTAAACCTGAATCATTTAAGCTTCTAATTAAAAATTGGAAGTGGACAATGAGAATAATAACTCTTCCATCTATATTAATTTTATCTAGAAGATAAACCAGTGTAAATTAATTACTACAGCAAGGAAACCAAAGGAACCCAGATAGTGCTAGTCATTTAGCAATCACTTGCCAAATGGAAAGAGATAGCTGCCAAAAGCAACAATGGATTAGAATATAAGCTTGTATATAAAATCACATGAAAAAAACACAAACTAAACAGTATCATCTTTATAAAGTAGAGAAGTAGTTGGGAAGAAGGAAGTTGGTAAGATAAGCAGCTAAGCAAAATCATCCCAAGGATATTAAGGATTAAATAAGAAAAGGAATTACAAACAAGAAAAATGGAAAAGATTTGCAAAAATTATTACAGAAAACTTTTCTCCATGAAGGATAAAGAAAGAGTCACATTAACTTGGATTCCAACATCACAATTCCTGGGGAACTTAACAGAGGAAATAGAATTGACAGTAAAGAGTACAGATATGGGGAAAGTATTTTGATTTGATCAGGCATACAGAGGAAGTTCATGTTAGAGGTGATAAAATTGTGACAGCATCAAATGAACAATATATAAGATATCTAAAGGAGAGAAAGATACCAATGACTTGAAAAAAAATTCATACCTTATTGATACCCCAAAAAGCAAATAAGAAAATGTTATTTAGAGATCTATATATCTATTCTCCTATCTTTACCTTTATGAGTGTTTACTATACATAAATTAAGGACATCTTTGATGATGATACTTAAGCAAGGCATAATAAACAGATTTATGCTTACCAAAAATTATGCCACCTTAGTAACAGATATATGGAAATTAGCGTTCTTTCTAGATATTCCTGTTTATAGATGACATTGTATTCATTGCTCTTACCCTTCTGGAAAAGTTTGATAATCACATAACTCAGTTTGGCCTGTTCAACAACACAGGATAGACTAAATGGATGAAAAATGTTTGCTTTCCAGATCTCTTTGTGCCTCTGAATGGCTATCTTGTAGTACGTATATCTGGGGCAGACAATATAAATGAACAGTGACCTGGCTCCAGTGTTGAAAAGGAAGAGAGTGGGCTATGTTGCTTCAAAAAACAGTACTTTGATCTATAAGCTTCCTATACTTTACTAGAGCTTTTGTATGATAGTGAGATCTGGAATGTCACAGCCTCTGAAGAACCAAAGATGGATAATCATCAAGAAAATATAAGATCAGAAAAGGATGAGAGCAAGATTTAGCAGATGGATTTTCTGAATGTTCTCTTGATTCTCAAAACTGTAAGAAAGAGCACTAGGGAAGTCCTTCAGTAAATTAGAATAATCCTCTGATATGTCTATGAACTAGATAAGAAGACATGAATGGGTTATACTTTGTACCATTGAACCAGTACTAGTTTTGAAGTTCACAGATCCATCAGCATTCTTAATGATCTCTGCATTTCAGAAGTGTAGCATTTATATATAGTGTTCCAGTTTATAAAATGTATATCTCTGTCAGCCCCTCAAGGCATAGGAGAAGGGATTTTGTATGGCTATTCATTTGCTAAATAGTCAGGAGCATATACCAAAGTTTGGTTTGCTCTTTTCCCTTTTGCCTTGATGACTTATTTCCTCAAAAATAGTTTCATTATAATAGAGTCAGTGAGGAAAATAGGGTTTTTCTTTTCAGGGACTCTTTGGCACTTTCTTTTATGTGTGAGGCTCCATTTTTAGTGTAAGCCATTTAGGCTTACAATTTAGTGTCCACAGAAGACAATGTGGCATAGAAAAAAAAGCCTGGTAGTTAATTGGTAGTTAGGGGATGGTGATTTGAATCTTGTCATTAGATGTACAACCATTTTCCTTCTGTAGGCCCCCTTTTGCTGTCAGTTGAAGCATGTTTTGTGGAAACCAGTGAGGTGGTATCCAGTGGATAGAACCCTGGGCTTAGAATCAGTAAGTCTCACTGTCAGGGACTCAAATTCTGCCTCAGACACTGATTAGCTCTGAAACTTGTCCTGTTTGTCTCAGTTCCTCACCTGTAAAATGAGCTGAAGAAGGAAAGAGCAAACCACACAGTATCTTTGCCAAGAAAACTCCCAAAATGGAGTCATGAAGAGTCGGACAAGACATAAACAACTGAACAACAAGAGTTTGTAAATGCAAAATTTTATCATTGTTCAGATATGAATAATCATTCAGAACACACCTTGAAAAAAATGAGTTTGGGCATAGTTTTGGAGAATCCTACCTTTAAAAAAGCCCAGGTAAAAAAGAAAGAGAATCATTTTGCTATCTTTATATTATAAACAGTGTTACTGAATGTCAGTGCCTTCCCTCTTAATTATTTCCTTTTTTTTTTTTTTTTTCCCGGAATATAATTTGCTTTGTTTATTTTAAAATTTGTTTAAATGATGCTTTTTTTTTTTTAATGTACACTCTCCATTAGGTATCAAGGTTACATTGGTGCAGCTTTGGTTTTAGGAGGAGTGGATGTTACTGGTCCTCACCTTTACAGCATCTATCCTCATGGATCAACTGATAAATTGCCTTATGTCACCATGGGTGAGTTGAACTACATATTTTAGAATGATGTTCTTTTCCTTTTTGACCTTTGAAATAAATGTTCTCTTTTTCTTGAACAGGTGTCTTTCATAGCCTTCTAACATTTCTTGACTTGTATTTTGGCTGCTACCCAAAAGAATGATTTAAAAAAATCACTTTGAAATCAAAACCTAGCTGGTTAGAGATAGTAAAGACTTTGGAATATTGAATGTCAGAATATAGAAACTTATCATTAGAAGAAACTTTGGAATTTAAAATGGTAGATGAGACAATTTTAGAGCTGGAAAGGATTCTTGAAGTTATCTAGTCCAACATCATCCTAAACTGTGAGTCCCATCAACAACATATAGGACAACATCTAGTTTTAGCTTGAAAACATCTACTGATAAAGGAATCTGCAATTTCCAAAAGCAGTCCATTTTAAAGAAAGTTTTTCTTTATTGAATTAGGAGAATGAAATGATAGGTGTCAATTTGTGCTTTTATTTCTGAGATTAATGGACACAGAAACATAGATACAGGGGTGTGTGTGTGTGTGTGTGTGTGTGTGTGTGTGTGTGTTTGTGTATGAGAGAGAGAGAGTAGTTAGTTCTTTAGTAAGCTCCATAAAACTGGATGTTTTCTGCATCTTAAAATTTTAGTAATTGGTATCTTGGCACCACAAAGTCTAGGAAACTACTATCTCGAGTCATTTGAAAATTGTCATTTAGAGACTCTTTAATCCCATTGTGTTATCTGTCCTCTTATGAGATTTTTATATAACAGCTGTTCTGTCTTTGGTGGGAAAATGATGTGCCCCCTAGATGCTGTACAAATGAATCCTTGTAATTATTTTTAAATGAAGGTTCTTAAAATAAATTTAGAATTGCATTCAAAACTGTTTCCTTAAAATGTATTCTCTACTGTCAGTTTCAGCTCGTAAGTACTGTTTCCTTCTTTTCTGATTCCTTTAAATTGTGGGATAGTAATGGGATAGAGCTGATTTTTAAAATATTTTTTAGTCAATGTAAGGAAAACATATCTGGTTTCCTTAACCTTTGGAATCATCCTGTTTGGACCAATAATAATAATCACTTACAATTTCCCTAGTATTTTATATTTTACAAAGCACTTTTCTTACATAAACACTATAAGATAATCCAACTATTACCTCCATTTCACAAATGTGCAAATTGATAAAAAGAGAAATAATGCTTTTTTCACAACAAATCTATAAGAGTTTTCATATAGACCCATTTTATAGACTGAAAAACTTTAGCTTAGACAAAATGGTTTGTCCCAAATCACACAACTAATGAGATTATTGAACATTAATCTTATATTTTATTGGGGAAAAAAATCATAGTAATGAAATAAAGATTTCCTTTCATAGTTCACCCACATCCTTCAATATACATATGCTTTATATTTACCTAGCTACTGAAAACAATTCTCATTTATAAATTCCATTGTAGGCGAGGGTATATGTGATTCAGTATTTCTATTTTACAAACCACTTTAATAGGTTAGAGTTGCCCATATATATTTTCTTGGTTGTTGGGTTTTTTTTTTAAGTAGTAGATTTTTTTAAAAAAAGAATTCACACACACATATACAAAAAAGAATTCACTCTTCATTCACCTATTTATTTATTTATGATGGAGGCAATTGAGTTTAAGTAACTTGCTCAGGGTCACACAACTAGGGTATGTTAGATGTCTAAAGTCAAATTTGAATTCATATCCTCTTGACTCCAGTCCTCTTATCTACTGCCATCTAGCTGCCCCAAGTAGATTCTTTAGAAGAACATTAGATTGTCTAATTTCTCATTCAAAATTTGTGTGGATAAGCCTTTAAAAATATACTATTTTGATTAAATTTTTTTGGGCATACTTTGACCACCAGGTGGTGATATTGCTGTGTGAGAAGTAGTTTTTTTTTGTTTTGTTTTGTTTTGAGGTTTTTTTGAGGGGCCATAGGTTTTGGATCCATGATTTCCTCAGTGTGGAGAGCTAGAATGTTAGGAAATCTTTTTGTCCCAACCATTTGGGACTTACTACCCATTTGAAAAATTAAAAATAACCATTTTACTACCATTTGAAAAATTAAAAACAACCAAACCAAGAGAAAGATCAATCAAGATAGTGCTTTATATGATCTTTTGATATGGTAATGTCAGGACATTAGGAAATGATAATACATAATTGTAACAATCTTATAAAAATATAGCAATATTAATCATTACTTATTACCTTTTGCAATTATTCATGTTTTAGACATGAGAAACTGAGTCTGTTTAAGAGATGATATAATTTGTTTATTCAATGTCATGCTACCAAATTGCTTCTCCCATTTTGTATGGTCAGTGTTCTAAAGTTATTAGCCTTCCATCTGTAATATCCTGTTCTGTGTTCTAATATTTTATACTTGTAGTTTTAATAACCTGTTCTGAGGTTTTTTAGCTGCTTTTATATTTTATTTCAAAGTCTTTTCCAGGTGTAATATTTTGTGTTCAACATTTATTTTCTCTGGTTCCATCCAGCTCACACATTCTATGATCCTATAATTTATGAAGTCTTTTCCAGGTATAATATTTTGTGTTCAACATTTATTTTCTCTGGTTCCATCCAGCTCACACATTCTATGATCCTATAATTCATAACCTCAGACTGCAGATTAAAAAACAAACAAATCCCTCAGGATCTTCAAGTTAGAATGTTTTTATTGAAGTAATCTTTTCTTGTGGAACATTTAAATTCACAGTGGAATTTGGGTCTCTACATGTAGAATAAGTGTGAAAATGGGGTTTTAATACAGATTTTTATAATTTACTCAAATTAGAACACTTCATTTACAAGACACAAAACTAAAGTCAAACTTGTTAATTAAATTTTTGAGAGATTTGACAGGAAGAGCTAGAAGCTACAAATTACTTAAAAGACAAAGGTGCTTATATTTTGTCTACTCATGGGATTATGTTGGCAACTAGCCAGAAAGTAGCCTGAAGACTACTCCTAATTTATGTTTAATTGACTATTGCTATCTTGTTCATATTTAATATGGTAGGATACCCCGAGTTGGGACCAAGTCTTGAGTGTAAGATCTTGGCCCTTGATTAGAAGGGGGCACTTGGGAACTCTTAGGTGAACTGTGTGTTAGTAAATCTGTGTTTTAAAAGTTTAATGCTATGTGACATGTCTGTGAAGAAAGTTTGTGGCCATCCAAAGAAATGCATTGCCTTCCTTAGATTTCCCCCTCCCCCTTTCTTTATTTCTCTCATTTTTTTTAATCCATGTAGTAGGTGGTTTTTTATTAGATTAATTTTTGAAGTAGCTGATTTTTTTTCTTGGCTATGTTAAAGATTGAGTAAAATATCCAAACTTAACCACTGAAAGGAAAGAAGTAACATATATATTTCTCATAGACAAAAGAGGCATTCTTATAATTCTTTAATTATATGATTCTTTTATCTTACCAGTTTTCTCAGCTTAGGCAGACCCATATAGGATCAGGAAAAGCTTAGAGGCTGTTGCTAGACAATATCTTGGCAACCCTTTTTATATCAATCCTGATACCCCTTCCCCACCTTTCCCCAAAAAAGTTTGATTTTGCTAGCTTATTCGCATAGAAGAATCACATGATTAAAAATTTAGACAGGATATTTCTGCCAAATAAGGCCTTTGTATATTTTCAGAATATTAGCCTAAAAGAATATTCAGCTAACTCTGCAAATGTACTTACTTGGCTATTTCTCTCCACTCTTGAGTAACAGGCAACAGTTGCCAGAGGCACTCATTCCTGCTTCCAGCATTAGTTCAGAGTTTTTCTGCCCTGGTATTCTGTCTTAGCCACCTTTCCATTCCTGAACCATGTTCCTGATCAGATCCTTCCCTAATGTCCAAATATCTTTCTGTTTGTCTTTTTAAGCTGCCCTGGACTAGAGAAATGCCTCATTGTGACTTTTTCTTGATTTTCCTATTCAGGATTCAATAGTATACAGTTTTCTAATTGGAATTTATCTATAGCAGGTCTTCTTAAACTTTTTCCACTCTCCATGATCTCTTTTTGCCCAAGAGATGTGATTTGATGTAGAAATGAAAATTTTCTAGTAATTTTTTTCTATGTGTTTATCTTCAGCTGTTAAGTAAGATTTCAAGAAGTGAAATATATGATATTTTGGCTTATTGTGAGTCTTTTTAAAGGTAAAAGCAAGTTATACAAATTTTGTAATTGATAAACACAAATAGTTTATCCTCCCTTTTGTTTATTTTCTCCTTTTCAAAATGAACTTTCTTTTAAAAAATCATCTATATTTCTTGACTTCCCTTTTTTTCTTTTAAATGTTCAGCAATATGAATTGCAACTTCATAGTTAACTGAAATTTCTGTCTTTAAAGTTACATCAATCTCTTAATTGACAAATCTAATACCCTCTTTATTCTTATTCTTGATTGCTGTGCAGCATTTTTGATAACTGACTATCTTCTTCTTCCTGGATACTCTCCCAGTATGGGTATTTGTGATTCCTCTTTCTTGGATTTCCTTCTGAGTGCCCCTTCTCAGTCTCTTGCTGGATCTTCATCTTTGTGATGCCTACAAACTGGGTACCCCCAACTCATTCTGGCCTCTCTTCACTTCACTAAGATAATCTTCACAGTTCTGCATCACTTGGTAATTTTATTAGCTTCCATGGTGTCGAATAATCATCTATGTAAATGACTCAGATCTATATTTCCACAGTTTTAGTCTTCTCTCTTAAACCTGAAATTCATCATTTAAGTCAGAACTTATCTTTCTCCTCAAACCTAGCTTACTTCTAGACTTTTGGATTTTGGTTCAGGATATCACCATCATTCCATCCATCCAGGTTCTCAATATTGGAGTTTTTCTCAATTCCTTACTTTTCTTACATAACTAATCTTTTGTTAAATCTTCATATTTGTATCTTCACAAGATCTCTTGTGTCTGTTCCTTTCTTCTCAGCCAACATTTTAGTTTAAGCTTTAATCACCTTTTGTCTGGATTAATGCAGTAATTTTCTGATTACTTTTTTCATATCAAGTCTCTCCCACTTTAACCCATCTTCCACACATAATTACCAATGTGATTTTCTTGTAAAAAATAAATTTTATCTTTTGTTTTTATGTCACCTAAGGAAAAAAAAAGAAAAACAGAAAAATGTCAGCAAAACTGATTAAGAAATTGAAAAAAAAAAACCACCTAATAATCTATATAATATTCCATACCCATAGATCTCCCATGACTGCAAAGAAGTGAGGAGAAAGGAGTTACTGTGTTCTTTTTTCTCTTCTTTGGGGCTATTTTGTTCTTTGTAACTTTTCAGTGTTTATTTTCTTTCTTAAATCAACAAGAATTAAAAATTTTCAAAGAAAAAGAGGGAGAAAAAAACATTAGAAAAATACAAAACTGTATTATGGACTTCATTTCTGGGGAGAGGAGTTGTCTCTTCATAGCTCTACTTTGAGTTCATGCTTGTTATTTGTAATTTTGCAGTATTCATTTCGATGTTTTTGTGGTGGTTTTTTGTATTACATTGTTATAGTCATTATGTATTCTGGTTCTTGACTTTGTTTACTTCACTTTGTAACTGTATGTGTGTAAGGCCATGCTTTTCTGTATTCATCGTGTTGGTCGTTTACAGCACAGTAACGTTTTATCATTTGTACCTCAATTCATTTAGCTGTTCTCTAGTTGATGAACATTGACTTTCCCTCCTAGTTCTTTGCTATAACAAAAAGTATTGCTATAAATATTTTGGTGTATAGTGGGTCCTTTTTGTTAGTGTCCTCCTTTGGGGATATCTCTTCAGTAGAAACTCTGGGTTGTGTGCAGAATTTGTACATTTTAACCAGTTTATGTGAATAATTCCAAATTGCTTTTCAAAATGATTATACTAATTCACATCTCCATAATATTGCATTAGTATACCTTTCTTCCTATGACTCCTCTAACATTGATTCTTCCTATGTTTTGTTATCTTTACCTATTTTCTGGGTGTTTAAAAAAACCTGAGAATTGATTTACAGTATTCTTATTAGGAATTTAAAACATTCTTTTCATATAATTGTTAATAGCTTGCATTTAAAAAAATTTTTTTCTTTTGAAAATTGCTTATTCATAGCCTTTGTCCATTTCTCTTTTGGGGGGAATAGTTTTTGATCTAATAGATTTCTATTAGTATTCTACATACCTTGGCTACCAAATCCTTATCCAGATGATACCAAGATTTTTTGCCCCCTGTATTTCACAACTTTCCTTCTTATTCTAAATATGTTAATTTTCTTTGTGCAAAAGTTTTTCATTTTCTTGCATTAAAATTATTTTGTCTTTTTTAAATAAATACATTAAGTACCCATCTAAAGTTTTTCTGAAATGTAAGTCCTACCATGTCACCTCCATATTCTTTTTTTTTTTTAATTTTTTAAAATTTTATTTAATAATTACTTTATATTGACAGAATCCATGCCAGGGTAATTTTTTTTACAACATTATCCCTTGCACTCATTCTGTTCCGATTTTTCCCTTCCCTCCCTCCATCCCCTCCCCTAGATGGCAAGCAGTTTTATATATGTTAGATATGTTGCAGTATATCCTAGATACAATATATGTTTGCAGAACTTAACAGTTCTCTTGTTGCACAGGGAGAATTGGATTCAGAAGGTAAAAATAACCCAGGAAGAAAAACAAAAATGCAGATAGTTCACATTTGTTTCCCAGTGTTCTTTCTTTGGGTGTAGCTGCTTCTGTCCATCCTGAAATCCACTTCTATCAGAATATGTCCTCATACAATATCGTTGTCGAAGTGTATAATGATCTCCTGGTTCTGCTCATTTCACTTAGCATCAGTTCATGTAAGTCTCGCCAAGCCTCTCTGTATTCATCCTGCTGGTCATTTCTTACAGAACAATAATATTCCATAACATTCATATACCACAATTTACCCAGCCATTCTCCAATTGATGGGTATCCATTCAATTTCCAGTTTCTAGCCACTACAAACAGGGCTGCCACAAACATTTTGGCACATACAGGTCCCTTTCCCTTCTTTAGTATTTCTTTGGGATATAAGCCCAATAGAAACACTGCTGGATCAAAGGGTACGCACAGTTTGATAACTTTTTGGGCATAATTGTCACCTCCATATTCAATAAATATCAAATCCTGGTTATTTACAGGATCAAATATAAAAGTCTTTTACTTGGCATTTAATACCTTTTATAACCTGACTCCTTCCTACTTTTACAGTCTCCTTAAATTCTGCTGACCTCCATATAGTCTTCAGTCCAGCCATACTGGTCTGCTTGCTGTTTCTTGAAGACATTGTCCTTATTTCCCATTTCCTTCTTTTTGCTCTGGTTGTTCTCCCTCCCACCCTTTGACTTTTAGCATCTTTGGCTTAGTTTAAGACTCAGACCTACAGACTGGCTAGAATGACAGGGAAAGATAATGTGGAATGTTGGAGGGTATGTGGGAAAACAGGAACACTGATACATTGGTGGAATTGTGAATACATCCCACCATTCTGGAGGGTGATTTGGAACTATGCTCAAAAAGTTATCAAACTGTGCATACCCTTTGATCCAGCAGTGTTTCTACTGGGCTTATATCCCAAAGAGATCTTAAAGAAGGGAAAGGGACCTGTATGTGCAAGAATGTTTGTGGCAGTCCTGTTTGTAGTGGCCAGAAGCTGGAAAATGAATGGATGCCCATCAATTGGAGAATGGCTGAATAAATTGTGGTATGAATATTATGGAATATTATTGTTCGGTAAGAAATGACCAGCAGGAAGATTTCAGAAAAGCCTGGAGAGACTTACATGAACTGATGCTGAGTGAAACGAGCAGGGCCAGGAGATCATTATATACTTCAACAACAATACTATATGATGATCAGTTCTGATGGACGTGGCCATCTTCAGCAATGAGATGAACCAAATCAGTTCTAATAGAGCAGTAATGAACTGAACCAACTACACCCAGCAAAAGAACTCTGGGAGATGACTATTTGTCAAAAAACCATTACATTGAATTCCCAAACCCTATATTTTTGCCCGCCTGCATTTTTTGGTTTCCTTCACAGGCTAACTGTACAACATTTCAGAGTCCAATTCTTTTTGTACAGCAAAATAACGGTTTGGACATGTATACTTACTTTGTATTTAATTTATACTTTAATATATTTAACATGTCATCCTGCCATCTAGGGAAGGGGGTGTAGGGAAGGAGTAGAAAAATTGGAACAAAAGGTTGGCAATTGTCAATGCTGTAAAATTACCCATGCATATAACTTGTAAATAAAAAGCTATTAAAAATAAAAATTAAAAAAAAAAGACTCAGACCTAAAGACCAACTTCTCTAAGAACCCTTTCCTGAATTAAGTATTTCTCCTTTTATTAGAATATAAACTCTTGAGGGTTAGGACTATTTTTACTTTTTCTTTGTATCATTAGTGCTTAGACCATTCATAGTTAGTTGATTGATTGACTGGAAGACTGATTATAATTAAGTGTTTGGATAACAGTATATTTCTAGTTTAAGTGCAACAATAGAATTGATGTCTTCTCAACAATTATACTTCTTTGAGAAATAGAAAGCTCTGAAGAAAGTAATTTCTATTGAGATGTTTATTTCAGCAGTCAAAGTAAAATATATCAGCATTAAGTTTTCATTTCCATGTATTCTTTTGATTTTATATGGAAAGATAGCAGCTACTAGTCTGTGAGAATTTAATCTAGAGATTATTTTTTTTTTAAAAATAATATGATACCCCCTCCTGTACCATCCCAACCATTGGGCTTGGAATTAGAAGACCTGGATTCAAATTGTAGTCTTGCCACTTCTTTTTGATCATGGCTGACTTGCTTCTTAGCAAGTGTATATCTTTATCTGTAAAATGAAAGAAAGTTGGGCTAGATGGTTATTGTGTTATAGTATAAGGTTTTATAATCTTCTAATACAGCTTTTTTGTGTATAGTTCTAAATTCTGATTTCTTTATTAGTTTTTGCTTTTATGAGTTTATCTTTTATAGGATAGTAATTAGAATATCAAATGCACAATGAGTTGAATCTATATAAAATAGAAAAGGCTAGGTTAAAATATTTGGGAACAAACAAGGCTATGGACTTTGAATTTAAGAATCAAAATTTTGACCTGTTGTAAATGTGGCACAAGGCCAATAGATGGTGCCATCAGCTTAAAAATCTTTGCCAGTAAAATCCCTAATATGATTACAGGGTATATAGGGTGTCCCGCACTTCATCAATTCTTAATTGTAATTACTATAGATGAACCAAATTTCCCTTTCTGTTTCTGCTTTAAAACATCAAGTGTCTTCTAGTAACTGGAATGGCCAAAGAATTGACAAAGAGAAACATTTTCTACTTTCTTCTTGCCTCATCATTTTTTGCCACAAAGTCTGTTCTCTCCATTTTGAGTTTAGTTCTCAATGTACAACTAAATATAAGCTCTTGTCAATGCCCTCCTTTCAGAAAGGTTAGTTCTGCTTTCTGTTCTTACTCCTTTGCTTTAAACTGTACTTCAGAGAGAGAGGTTAACTTGGGCAGCATTACCTGCTCTTGTTTCAGTGTTGGACTGAAATTATGCTCTCTGAAGAATGCCTTTATACTCTTCTGTCACTTGGTGCTTTCCTAATATCTTGTCTCTGTTGTGTAACTAGAGTTGAAACCATTTTAGACATTAGTGAACTTGGATTTTAATCTGGGACATGAAGGATTGCTCTTGGTTCTTTGCAGACAGATCTCATTGTTATAAGAACAGTATGAATTTTTACACTTAAATACATTTAAATAATTATTAACTTTTGTGATTCTTTCAACTGTGAGGAGTTTGAGTGATGTAAAAGAATTAAAAAGTAGAATAACCTGCCACTGGAAAAGTTATTTAAAAAGTGGACCAGGGTTAGAGATGCATTTTTGAAACCTGTCAGATCTACCTAGAATGAGCTTCCAGTAGAAGCAAAGTTTCTTTCTTGAAGAGCTGATAACTAGATAAGATGCAGAATGCTGAGTTAGAGCTTCTTTTTTTGCTGGTATGATTTAATGACATATGAATGTGATTAAGAGAGGCAAATATTAAAGCATTTTTTCCTGTGCCATTTTTCTGACTTAACTCTAGCTTTGGTAGTTATTTGTAGAGCCTTTATTTTTATTGATTTGTATTTTTAAAGAAGATACTGAATTTGGTGCCAAGAAATTTAGATTCAAATCTTGGTTCTGTTATTTTATGACTAATATGACTTGAGCAAGTAATTTAACCTTGCTTTGTTTGCCTCTCTACCCTTGTTGGCACAATGAAGATGTTGACATAGTTGGTCTGTAATATCTCTTTCAGGCCAGACATTTTAGGATTCTAAAAAAAAATTTATAGTTGCATAGAATTAAAATTCAAATCTCTTCCATGTAATATCTTCCTTTCAACTAGTGATCTCATCTGTATTTTTTTCCTCTATTTGGTTCAGCTTTTTTTCAAACTGTATATTGTATTGTGAATGAAAGATTTTGAGAAAATTTCAGTGTTGGTATTATTTTCTCCTTGAAATACTAAATATAAAATTGTGGATTATGAATACATGTTACATGCTGTATTTCAGGGGACATTGAAATAGGCTAAATTTCCTCTGTGAAAATTTTTGTGACTTTTTAAAAATTTCTGAAACGATTTCATATTCTCTGTGCTATTGTCTTTTTTTCCTCTTACCCGTCAATTTATAAATTTTCCTGGTATCTTTCAAAAGTGATCCCTGGCCAGATTAGTTTGAAAAATACTTGCATTAGTTAAAATAAAAACCTTTCATTTCTTAGGTACCAGTGGTTCTGGTATTTAGTCTCTTCTGGAGAGAAGGGATATTATAATCTGTCAAGTCAGTGAAACAGCACAGCAGTAATTGTGTGAAAAATCCCATATCCCTTAAAATAGTGTTTTAAATTATTTATTCTGAATAAAACTGGACTCAGTTATGTTTCTATCCCATTACTAGTATAAATTGAATTAAACTCATTGGGATAATTAGTATTTCAGAGAAAATGTCCCTTTACATTTGAAAAACACTTTAAAAATACATATTAAATGGAAGAATTGGTTTTTTTGTATGTTCATTGTAAATAAACAGCAAAATATCTGACATAGAGGTACATTTGCTGATGAAAAGAAAGCGTTCTTCCCTCTCACGAGGGGTTTAAATGTGATACTCAGTGCTTACTCAGGAGTGAAAACATCAAATTAAACTGTTTATGCTGACAAAGGACAAATCTGGATTTCAGCAAACGATGCAAGATTGTCTGATTGCCTGGCTTGTCTAAGGATAAAGCTTCTGGCCAAGACATAATGAAATGCATGCATAAAATTAAACCATGGAAAGGCAGTATTTCAGCTTTAGGAAGCAGCGAGATGTTCCACCGCTCTCTAGTGGCTGAACTGGGTCCCCTGGTACCCACGTTGTTTCATATTCATAAATCAGCTCTTCACGCATTGGCAATGTCGGCCTTCGGAGCCGGTGGAAACACCGAGAGACTGGGCCTCTCAGCCAGGAACCAGAGTGAAAAATGATCCCAATCGATGGGGCTGTGGAGAGCACCAAATTTTACCCAGAACGAGAAGCAAATTGACTAACAATGAGGGAGGGTGAGTAAGCGCCCTGTCAGGGAGGGCTGACACTGATGGATTGGAAAGTTCTAAATGTTACTCTTTTACCGCTGCATACATCTTGCACTGTGGCAGTCAGTGGTGGCAAACAGGTCCTTGGATGCCTAAAATGGACTGCTCCTTAGCACAAGACGTTTCAGTTAGTAAAAAAAAATCTGGCAAAATTGATTTGGAAGAAGAGCAATTGAGCTCGGGTTCCTTGTAAGGTGTTTTTTTTTCCCCTCTCCAGAATTCTGAGGCATTGTTGAGAGAGATGTTTTTGTTTTTGTTTTTTCCTCAGACAGGGATGCTGCTGGCTGGCATAATACCATGTGTGGTTCATTGGCCAAATTCATATCTAATTGCAGTATTATTCCCTAGAAGCCAAATGGAGGAAACTAATTTTAATCAAGGTCTTAAATGTGTTTTAATTGTGTTAATTTTCAAACCTGTACTGCCTTACATGAGTATATCATAGACTATTTGTCCCTATGCTGGGTAAGCAGTGCTAGGGATATAGTATACTCCTAAAAATCATAGAATCAAAGAATATTAATACTAGGAGGAATACTGGAATACAGAATGTTAGAATATGGAATGTTATTAGCATCTAGATTTTTAGAATAAAGAACATAAGCTATTAGAAAATCACAAAATTAAAAAGTATCTTAGAATTAAGAATAGTTTTGATCCTATTTATATTTTCTCAGAATGTTTTGACATTCTTGGTGAACATAAAATGGAAAAAACCAAACAAGGGAAATGATTTTTATATTTCATCCTTTTATGTAATGGGCTGCTGAATTTCCCAATGAATTAAAAAAAATTTAAAAACAGAAACAAAAAGCTCCTCAAACAAAAGATACATTGTTTGTACATTTTCAGAACAAATAAATCATATCATTTTCTTGGTGCATATCAGTTATTAATGTACTATATTGTGTTTTCATAAAATTGAATAAAAATTAATCTCATAATGGTAAAGACCAGGGTTCTGTTCCTGGTTCATATTTAATATTGAACACTCCTCTTTTGTCATCAGTTAAAAATCCTGAATGACTTGTGGTTATCAAAAATTATATACATTTTCAGAGCCTAGAAATTGATAATATTTAAATATTATATGCTGAAAGTAACTCCAAAAGGAGAGCTCAACAAGCATTTATTAAATGTTTCCTGTGTGCCTGGTGCTGTTCTGAGTGCCACATTTTATGAAGGACATTGACAAAGTAGAGCTTGCATAAACGAGAATAACTGAAATTGGAGTATAGCCACCATCATGGTACACAAAAAACTGTTAAAGGAACTGGAGAGAGTTTAGCTTAGAGAAGAAGGCTTGAGGGGGGTGAGAGTGGGGTCTGGTCTATGGAATAAAAATTGATGCTTTCTTGAGTCGGTTTGACTTCAGAAGTAGATTGTGGACAATGAGTAGAAATTATGTGGAGGTAAATTTTATTTAATGTAAGGAAAAACTTCCTAACAATTAGAGCTGTTTTAAATTGTATGGATGCCTTAGTACATAGTAAAATCCTTGCCATTGTAAGTTTTTTAGCAGAGTATAGATGACTACTTCTTGGAAATGTAGTAGATGGAATATGTGTTTTAGATCAGAAGTGGACTAGATTCTGTGATTTTCTAATTCTAATAAATATCTAGCTTCCCAGGGTGACTGTTTTGAAAGGGGCAATATATAAACATAAACTCTGGTATATTTGTTAAAAAAAAAAAAATTCTGTCTTATAAAGTGTCATACATCATAATGAAATTCTTTTAAATCTTTCTAATTTTAGTTTAAAATTGACATATTGGTCCTTAATGAATTTCTTTTATTTAAGAAGAAGAGGCAAATATGCCAGCTATAGACTTTATTAATCAGCTGCCTACTGAAGATAGACCACACTTCTAAATAAAATTACCCTGAAAGCAAAAAAAAAAAAAAAGTAGAGGTGGAGCCTGAAAGATAATGCCAGCATAATATAAATCAAATTCAAGGAGGTAACATCTGTGATTGAGCAAAATGGTATATAATTTGCTTATGGAACATAACGATTTCCTCAGTCCCTGATTTGGGTGTGAAATAGGCAAGTACTTCCCCCTTAGGGTTTTGTCCTTAGCTGCAGACACTATGTGATTATAGTCATCTATATTCTGTCTCTTAATTGAAGAGATGGTCCTAGAAGGGAGAGGGGCAGATGGAAGAAGGAGAGTAGAATAAAAGTTTACTTAGAGCATAGAGTGCTAGAAGTTAAAGGGACTTTAATAGACGCATTCTAGAAGGAAATCCATAACATAGAATGCCAAAAATGAACAGGAGTTTTAGAGACATTTAGAAATCTCTTGGAAGCTTTGTTTAACTAGCATCCCTCCTTCCCACTCTCACTTTACCTCCCCCAAATAAAATGAGTTTTGTTTGTTTTCTTATGTTGCTTTTTCCTGGAAGAGATCAAGCCATTTTGAAGAGATTTTCAGAGTAACTTGTAAATGAAAGACTGAAAGGAGTTGCTATAGAACAGTTTTATTTAAATGCAATTCTAGCAAGTCCAGTACTGCCTTTGGAATTGAAAAACTGTGGATCAGAAGGAGGGAAACTGCTTCATTTATACTATATTTGAGCAAAGTACAGAGTGTGATGATCTTTTTGTTTCTTTTTGAAAAGTAGCTGAATTCTTTGAAGTGTTCTCTTAAAAGTGTGACATTGGACAATCCCTTTTCCTTTCTGAACTTTAATGTTGAGATGTTAAAAAAAAAAAAAGGTTATGATAATACCTCCATTTTTATTGGCTTCAATAGGAATTTGATATTTACATACATATGTGCACATATATTTATATACACACACAGAGTACTTATGTAATATGCACTTATAGTTCAGTTGTTTAGTTATGTCTTATTCTTTGTGACCCATGGACTCTTATCACAACAGGCCCTTCTATCAGTATTGTTCATGGGGTTTTCTTGGCAAAAACATTGGAGTGGTTTGCCATTTCTTTTTCCAGTGGATCGCTATTGTCAGAACTTTCTATTATGTCTCTCTTGAGTAACCATGCATGGCATAGCTTTATGGAGCTACACAAGACCTTCCCCTGTGATAAGGCAGCGATCCAGGAAGGAACACATACATACTTGTTCAAACTCAGGTTTCAATTTTGCAGATTTTTTTTAAAGGTTGGCACACAAGTAATCAAACACCAACATAAATATGCAGAAGTCTCCTAATTTCATATTCTTATGATGATCCAAAACATCAAATTATTTTGCCATTAGATAACAAATCAAGATGACAGAACTAGAACCTTGTTGAATTTTCTCTGTTGAAGGTCTTCAGTAATGAGAACTTTCTCCAGAAGTGGTCCACTCTATTCTAGGAAAGCTCCTAAATGTTAAGTTAGTTCTTCATTTTATAAAATTTCTCTCTCCCTCTCCTCCCTCTCTTTTTCCCTCCCTCTATACTCCTCTCCTTCCTTCCCCTCTTTCCCTTTTCCTCTCCACCCCCTCCCATCTCTGTCTCTGTCTCTCTCTCTCTCTTTTTTTTTTGGCTTAGGCATTTGGGGTTAAGTGACTTGCCCGGGATCACGCAACTAGGAAGTGTTAAGTGTACAAGGTCAGATTTGAACTCAGGGCCGGTGCTCTACCCATTGTGCCATTTAGTTGCCCCTATATATGTATCTCTAGAAATATCTCTTTGTAACTTCCCTTCACTGTATCCTTTTGACTTATTTCAAAAGATTCTCCAGTCCATCACTTTACATATGCAGATTGAAGCCCCTTCCTCTCTTGCACCATAGAATTCATTGCGGGCTGTGGCCAAAAATCACTATCTGTTGACCATCCTGGTAATCCTTCACTCTGCTGATACTTTCCTTGTTTAGTAAGACCTGCCAGAGTTTATGATCTTGTTGGCATAGTCTTTTGGGAAGAAAAGAAGATTTTACTTTCATACATTGGTGTAATGAAAAGAATGCAGGTTTTGAAGTTGAGGACTTCCAATTCAAATCACTTTTTTCCCCTACTCTCAATATGACCTCAGCTAAATCATTCAGCCCCTTTAGGCCTCAGTTTTCTCAATTGTAAAATGAGAACGTTGAGCTAGCCTGCATTTCAAGACTTTCCAGCCCTCAGTCTGTGACCCTGTAATTTTAATGGAAGTATGTAACTTATATAGAATAATACAATTGACCTTGTATATGCATATTATACATGGTTTTATTAGTTATATAAGAGAACTATTAGATGAGAAGACATTTAGTAATCCTTTCAATGGTTTGACTTGTTATATATTGTATTTCAACATGTTGCTCAATCTAACGTTTGATAGAAAGGATAGCTTCAGAGATTTTTTTTTTTAAGGAACTAAGGATAGTTAGATCCTGAAAAGATAGTAACCTTCACAATATTTGAAGAATTGTAATGTGGAGAATAGAGTATTTTATTGTGTACTGGAAGGCAGAAGGAAGTTACAAAGAGACAGATTTCTAGAGCTACATAGGGAGATTTTATAAAA
Source organism: Antechinus flavipes (assembly GCF_016432865.1). Taxonomy (NCBI): domain Eukaryota; kingdom Metazoa; phylum Chordata; class Mammalia; order Dasyuromorphia; family Dasyuridae; genus Antechinus; species Antechinus flavipes. The sequence goes on along the minus strand of NC_067399.1, from coordinate 466,812,386 downwards.
GGAAGAACTAAACTAACATTTAGGAACTTTCTTGCAGTGGAGTGGGCTGCTTCTGGAGGAAGTCCTCTCATCATTGAAGGTCTTTAAACAGAAACTCAATGACTGTGTTAGACTTGCTATAGAGAGGATTCATCCATTCATCCAGGGTTTGGGACTGATTGCTTCTTAGGTCTTGTTTAGTGTTTTTTTTTTTTTGTTTTTTTTGTTTTTTTTTTAATATCATTGGTTTCCTTTTTAATTTATTTACTTTATGCATTTAAAAATTTATTTTGAGAAGAGAGTCTAAAACTTCACCAAAGTGCCCAAAAGACTCTATGCTACAAAAAAAAGTTAAGGATCTCTATTCTAGTGAGATCAGAAGTGGGAAGTATATACTAGCTCCCATCATTTGGTGCTATCCTAAACCAGGACTGGTGGAATGAAGGCAGAAATACCTAGTGACAAAGAGTTGGGCAACTGTAGAGAGTAATTGCTGACTAACTTTTTTTTCCCCTCCACTTGCTTTTGGAAAGATCATTCATAGAATCCTAAAATGTTATGGTTGGAAGCACCTTAGAATGTAGAATTTTAAACCTTAAAGGAACCTGAGAACATAGTAGAATCTTGGATCACAGAAGTACCTTGTTGGAACATGGAACAATAGAGTATGAGACCTAGAAAAGAACCTTGGCGATGATCACATACAACTTTTTTATTTTATAAAGTAGACCTGGAAGAGAAAATTATTTGCCCAGTCAGGTTATGGATGTGAGGGTAAATGAGTGTATTCTAGTGGAGGAGAAGGGGAGAGAAGACTGGATGAAGAGAGATAGGTAGTTTGACAATGTGCTGCTTGTTTCTCAGAAAGAAAAAAAAGAATTTGGTATGGTAGATATTTTTATATGGGAAAATTAATTTTTTTTAATGGAGCTTGAATCTAAAAAAAACACTTGGTGGGGAGAGGATATTTTTTGATGATTCTTAGGGTCATGTACTATAATGCAGTAGAAAAGGATTTGAAATCAAGACCTTGTTTAGATCTGTTGCTTCCTATTTTGTAATCTTGGCCAAATCACCATGATGATAGCTAACATTTACATAGTCCTTATAATGTGCTGAGCATTGTTCCAAGTACTTTATGACTATTATCTCATGTGATTTTCACAACACTCCTAGGAGGGTAGGTGCTTTTTTATTATCCCCATTTTACAGATGAAGAAACTGAAGTGAAGAGATGTTAAGAGATGTCCAGGGTCCCACAACTAGTAAGTGTCTTAAGCTATATTTGAATGCAGTTTTTCCTGACTTTAGGCTTGTTACTCCATCTAATGTTGCTTCAGAGCTCTCTCCTGGGCTCATTTTCCTCATTTGTAAATTAGAATGTTAGGATAGATGAGAGTGTGTCAATATGAGGCTTCATTACAGCCCAATCCAGATTAAAATACAATTTGAGAAATGTTTGATAAGCAAAAAACACAGCACAATATGATGTTAATTTGATGTTTTCTAAGTCAGTATGTGGCCTACAAGAATTGAGTTTGACACTACTTGACTAGATGACTTATAAGGTCCTTCCAGCCATAAGCCATAAGATCTGTAAGTGGTTAGGTTGAAAGTTGAAAACTGAAACCTAAAAGTTTTTTGGGAAAAATTGTTGCCAAAAACAAACAAACAAACATTCATCTCTGAATTATCCCATCTCTCTACTACCTTTGAACTTTCCCTTACATCAAAAATTCAGGAAGAAAAAACATTCAAAACATCAAAGAGGTTTTGTTTGAATATGCAACATTCCATACCCATAATGCCCCATTTCTTTAATAAAGGGCGTAAAGTGATTTTCTCATGTCCTCCCTGGGTTTAGTTTGATCATTATAATTATACAACATTCAGTTTAGTTTTAATTTTTTATATATATTTTTGTGATTATTTTGTTTATTCTTCTTTTGGTTTTATTTCACTTTTTATCATTTCATATAAGTCTTTTCATTTTCATCATTTCTTATTGCACAGTAATATTTTATTACATTCTTGTTAGCACAACTTTGTTAGCCATCCTTTAGTCAGTGAGCATTTTCTTTATTTCTGTTACTTTATTACAACAAAAAATGATGTAACTATGGTGCTTATGTGGCTTTTCTTTCTTTTTGACACTCTTGGAGCATATATGTCTAGCAAAGGAATCTGAGTCAAAGGATATGGATAGTTAGTAATTTTTTTATTAGCATAATTCCAAATTGCTTTCCAGAATGGTGGAACCAATTCACAGGTCCATCTTTACGGCATTTGTTACTTATCTTTCCACTGCCCCTCCAGGATGTGCTATATTCTCCTATCTTTTTTTACCCCAACTTTGCCAATTTCTTGATTATAAGGTCAACATTCAATTTAGTTTAATTTTTTTAAATTTTATTTTATTTATTTATTTTTGAATTTTGCTTAAAAAAAAATAATCATCAACAAGTGTCAATTAAAAGCTTTTATGCCAGGCTTTTTTCTAGACCCTGGGGATTTAAGTACAAAGAATGAACCCCTACTGGCAAAGAGGTTGCATTCTAATGAGAGATTTGCATTTCTTTTTCTTTCTTTCTTTCTTTTTAAGTGTTCTAGAGCAATTTTTCTTATGGTTGTTAAAATTTTGCAATTCTTTTGAGAACTGTTTATATCCCTTTGGCTATTTAACTAATGATTCTTGATGCTATGTAGTTGTGTTAATTTCCTATTACTTAAGTATCAGGCATTTATTAGAAATAACTTAATGTAAAAATTTCCCCTTCCCCCTTTGAACAGTTTCTTAGTTGTACTGATTTTTTTTTCCATGCAAAAGCTTCAATTTCATATAATAAAAAAATACCTAAATTTTATATTTTGTAATGATCTTTCCCCTTTGGTTCAGAATTCTCCCTCTGACCATAACATTTGTGAATTTTTGATTGCCAGCCATTCCTCCTCTTTAAATTTTTTAATGCAACCTTTTATTTATATGTAGGTCAAGTATCCTTTTGGAACTTATATTGGGATATATGATATTGCATGCTATTCCATCCCTATTTTTTGCCAATCTTCTTTAAGCTTGTGGATCTTAGAACCTTTATCTAAGATTTGTGTTTAGTGATGGAAAGAACATTGTATTCATGTTCAAAAACCTGTGCTGAAGTTTTTGCCATTAATATTACCAGCTTTGTCATCTCAGGCAAATAGCTTGCCCTTTCTGGACCCAAATTTTTTTCTTATAAGTAAAATAAAGAAAATGAGATCTCTAACCTATCTTTCTTCTAATACTCAGTATAGTATTTTTTCTCATATATATAACAAGCCCTTAGTAAATGTTCAGTTATTGACTAACAATACTGTTTTGGAAATCAAATGGGATAATATATATAAAAATTTCTTGAAAACTAAAGCACTATTCAGATGTAAGGTCTACTGTCTACTACAATAATAACCTGTATTGCTATAAAACATTAGTAGTACCTTATTAATTTTTTCATAAGCATACTCCTTTTCCCTCTTATGCCCAATTGGATAACTTATCGCTGAAGTCTGAAGCTGTGTGCAGATTGTCCTGAACTGTAGTATAGCTTTGTATATTAGTTCCCTTTATTCCAAAGATCTCAGTCTGAAGATGAATGGAGCCAAACATATTTTCTACTTCTCAGAATTGCGACTTATAAATGATAAAATAGTGTGTATATATAAAACATTTTGTAAACCTAAAAATAGCCACATATTTGTAAGAGATTGTAATTCTTTACAAGAGAATGTAAGCGCTTGGAGGGCCTGAACTCTTTCCTTTTTTTTTTTTTGGGGGGGTCTTTGTAAAGCCAGATCTACCAGCTTAATAGTTGCTTAATTCATGCTTTCAAATTAGATTGAATTTCAAGCTCTTGGGGACTGAGGAGATTTGTAATTTAGTGAATTTACTAGGAGGCAACCCATAGTGGAAAGCTTACTGTATTGGTGACTTTGGATAGTTTTTCACCTTTTTGTTTCTCTACTTGGGCTCTAACTGGTACTCATTTTATTCTTCTTCAATTTGGAGTGCTAATCTCAGAGGACTTTTTCAGTTCTGAAATTCTCTTTGAAGCTTCCTTTTAGTTTTGCTATTTTATATTCCAAAGTTTCTTCCATCTTTAACATTGTCTAATATTTCTAATATTCACGGTGCTAACATTGTATTTCCCAAGGTCTTTTCTAACCCCAACATTAGGTGATTTTGTACTAATTTGTGGTGATAGCCCTGTTTTATATATCGAGTTTATCACCATCCCTTTTGAAAGGCTTCTTAAGAATTCTTTAATTTTCAGTTTTAATTTTCTTAAAGAGGAGGCATAAAAAAAGAAATTGGAGTTGCCTATTGCTCTAGTGCCTAAATGAATAGTCATTGCTTGTAATACAGGTCCACACTCTCTGCTTCCTACTGCTCTTAGATGTGATGTATTTGGTACTGTAAAGGTAATGATCCTCAACCACAGCAATATTCTGTAACAGGAGTATCTGTCATATTCATCGGGATTACCATGTTCATTGATTTGTGTCTGTAAATCTGCTGTTTCTACCCTTTAAATTTGATCTATAATTGGACCTCCTTAAATGGTTCAGATAAGGCAGTCTGTATTTTCTCAATGTGGTGTCACTGTCAGCGGCTCCTTTTTCATTATACATTCAGCCGACTTGATAAAATCAGCAGGACACCTCATTTGAAACTGTTTAATCGCTGCCTTTTTCCTTTGCTAAAACCATTGAGGTGGTCAAGCGATGTACACAAATCATTTTAAATAGAAAATATGGTTTTCTCTGTGACCCAGCTAAATAGATAGTGGTATGCAAAACAAGTTAAAAAGTCATAAATGCCAAAAAAATCTTCTAATTGGAGTAAAAAATTGTGACCAACTTTATTCTTGCTCCCAAAGTAGAGCGGCCTGAAATATTGCCAGGATCCAGTAAAGACAAGATGATGGTTTTCTAAAGAGTCACTCTTTTCTGAACAAAGCAAGTTTAAAATTTCAAATAGTGCTGAGCTGCTTTTTTTTTTTTTTTTTTTTTCTGAATATCCATGAATTGGGAGCATGTACTTATTTATAACACTGGGACCTTTGTAGTACTTTATTTGAAATGAATTTGGTAGCCAGTTAGTTACATCAGTACAGTAATAACCTTTGAACCAATCACTGTTGAGATAATATATTTTTGTTTCCTTGTCTGTCATTTTGGGGCCACTCAGTTGTTACTTGTCAGAGCACACACTGAAAATAATCGTCCCAAAGCCATGCTCTGTAGGAGTAGTGAAAGAGTGTGGTGGCAGCAGCTTGAGGTCCCATTACTGTTGCCAGGACATTACTTTCTTCCCAATGTGTCATTGCTGGTGTGCTAGTGTCCTCCCTGTGTGTCAAGGTGGCTGTTACCAGGACAGCTCATTAAAACAATCTAGTCTTCTAGCATGGTATTTAGCAATATACCCAACAACCTGCCAAAGCAGAAATGTGGGCCATAGGAATCAAAGTGGAGCAGAATATATAAAGTGATGTGGCATTCTCTCTTTTTTGTATTTTTCTTTTACACATTCTCTCTAACCTCATTTTCATGCTTCAGCAGTGTAGAATAGTTGAAAGAGCACTGGGCATAGACTTGGAAGATCTGGATTTGAGTCTTAGCTCTTATTTACATTGATTATGGACACCTGTCACTTAGCCTTACTTATCAGTATTTTTTTTATCTGTAAAATGTAATAATAATACTTATATTGCCCATATCATAGTGTCAAATGTTAAAGTAAATATTAAAATGCTAAGCAAATGTGAGTTGTTATTATTTTGTTATGAATAATATATTCTCACTCATGCTAGTAATTAAAGCAGGGCTTAAAACCAGGCTTTTTTGAGTTTTGTAAGTGTGAATATTATTTGAAGAAGAACATGCTGGGTATATATGGTCTAATTAGGATTGAGCATTTTTTCACATTTGAATGTGACTTTGTAGTATTTTGCCCTTTTTCAACAGCACAGACTTGGGAAATTGGACATTTTTTAGGCAAAAAAAATTAAATCTTTTTGAGTACTAGTTGAAAAGTATATTTCCTTTCCTTGTTTTAGTTTTTCTTTCTAACAGGGGGTTAGACTGGACAATGTCTTAAGATCTCTGTCAACTCTAATAAACTGAATCTTATTTCTTGTAGGTTCTGGGTCTTTGGCAGCAATGGCTGTATTTGAAGATAAATTTAAACCAGACATGGAGGTATGTAAAGCTGTTGTGTTTCAACCATCTTCTATAGAAATTTTATAGTGGATTTTCTTTAAAAGAAAACTTAAGTTCATTTGTTTCAAAAACAGTGTGCTCTATATAGCTACCTATGTACCCATCTCTCTGTCTAATGTTCATATTAAAAATTGATAACATTCCTAAAAAATGTATGCCAAAAGAAGTATGGTATAGCAGGAAGAATTAGCCTTAGAGTCAGATGGCCTGAGTTTGAATCTAGGCTCTGCCACTTAGAAGTTTTGTAACTTTGTGCAAGTCCCTTTACTTTTGCGGACCTTGCTTGTTTTCATAAAAAGGAGTTGTACGAGATGATCTCTGAGATCTGTTCTGCAGTTCAGCTCTACTTTTTTGTCATTCTGCAAATGTTAATTCACATTCTCTAATTGGGAATTCAAAATAAATGTGAAGTAAGTAGGACAGGAGTTTTTCTGATTTATGAATGAAGGGACTGAGATATAGAGCAGATCTCTGACTTACCAGTGGTAACAGCAGAACTAGAGTTCAGAGCAAGATTTTCATGGTCCAAACCCACTTGTGTTGGGTTTTCCCCCACTATATTCCATTTTATCTGAAGCCCATTATTAAAGAATTGATTATGGACACATCTCTTCGCTTTACATATCCTGGTTTTTCTCATCTGTAAAATGGAATGATAATACTTGTGTTTCCTGCATCATAGTATTAAATGTTAAAGTAAATGTAAGTCAATTTGAATTGTCATTATTTGTTAGGAATAATTTATTCTCACTCATGCTAATATGCAAAGAATACTAGAATGGTTAATTTTATATTTGCCCAACATTTCACTGTTATTCATTTCTGTCTTACAACAATTAGTAGTTTGCAACCTCTTGTGGGCTATTGAATCTCATCGTCCTTTATAGTATCGGAAACTAGCATGTCATTTTCACTGGAGTTTGGAGTATACATTTGTATGGTTTAATGATTGACTAGTCTACTCTTCTGTTCTGCTCTTTGGAAATAGGAATAGTACCTGATATTTATTTAGCACTTATATTTTTAAAAATAAATTCTTAATGATTTTTTTTCGATATCACTTAAATTTCCCCCCAGTATTCCTCTTCCTTTTTGTTTCAAGAGTGCAAAGCCATATAATATATACTTTTTTTTTTAAGAAAAAGAGAAAGAAGAGGAAAAACCCTAAAAGCAATCCCTATATCAGAAAAATTTCAAAATATATGTGTAATCCACAACTGTGGACTTCCCACTTCTTTAAGGAGTATCACTTTGAATTTTGCAAAGTATTTGCAGGATCTTCTTAGTTTAATGAAATTTGAAAATTTCATAATGAAGGTGACTAGATGAGATGATTACTACATGGCTTGAGGGCCATTCTTCTGGCATATTCTACCAATACCAGGATGAATCAGATGTCTTTCTCCCAGCCATATTAAAGGAACATCATGTCAGGTGGTAAACTTCAAAATGGTGGCTGATTTCTTCTTTCACATTGGGGTGCAAATGGCACAGCTGTATATGTATGATGTTAGAGTATCGCAAAATCCTGGAGGGAAGGTTCACAGCTTTTTAGGTCTGAATGGTTTGGTCCTTATCGTGGCATATGAAGAGGATGTATTCATTAATGGACCAGGCTTTTCCACAAACAGATTGGAACACTGGTTTCAAAGGGACCCTAATTTATATAGATATTTTTTATTTCTTTTTCCAGATAGGATGAGAAATAAGGATTATCTTCTGAATGACATACCACAGAATCTTTTTTTAATGATCAATACCTTTCCTATTTTCAAGACTTTCTTTGCATTCTTTCATTGTTCTCGTAATCATACTTCCAGAACAGGAAATTAAAATTGTCATTGACTCTTAGGATTTTAGAGGTAGAAAATGCATATAAAATCAAGAAACTTGAGGGGCTTTAGAATAAAGAAGTGTAGACTGTAGAAATTTTAGAAGTATAAGAGACTTTTGAACATAGCATGATACTATTGGAAAGGATACAGAACATTAGAATTGGCAGGATGCAGCCATGGTATCGTAATTAGAGCATTGAGTTTGATGTAAGAAATCCTAGGTTCAAATTCTGTAACAACTACTAACCATATGACTACATGTAACTAAACTTCTTGGGGCTTCATTTTCACAATGTACAATGTACAGATATACATGTACATTTTCCCTTTGTACAGTAAGGAGGTTAGATTAATGACTTCTAAATTCTTTCCTATCTCTAATACCTATGATCTAAGCATCTAGGGCATTGAGCATAGACTGTCACAGTTAGAAAGGACCTTAGGTCATCTGGTCTAATTGCTACCTTAATCAGAAATCATCCCTAAAATATCCATGACAGGTGGTCACACAGTCTCCACTTAAAACTTCTTTCTTTCTTATACATTGAAGACTTATTTCTGAATTTTGTAGCTTTGTACTTGTGTATGTAAAATTACTTTTAGAGGCAGCTGGTTCCATTTTTGAAGAACTTTAATTGTTAAATGCTGTTCTGTTAAACTTATCCATTGATGCTAGTTCTGTGCTCTTTGGTAAATCAAATCCATCTTCCATATAACATCATTTCAAGAGTCTTCTCCATAGTAGTTTTCATGATGACATCACAGGATATCTTTTTAGTTGGGTATTATTTATCTCTGCTTGGTCTTTTGAGTAGGATACTCATTTTATAAACCATGTACAAATCTGGGAGGAAATAAGGTTGTTGCTAGTCCAGAGTTTTGTGTTCAAGATAATTATTGTCTGTTCTTCCCCAATATTCAGTTGACTGATTCAATTTGATTTTTAGCCTACTAGTAGATAACTGCTTATTACAATCTAGTTAAGATTCCGTGATCTTGATATGTTTTGTTTAAAAACAAAATAGCAACCAAAAAACCCAACCATTTCCACCAAAACTAGAGGATATAAACTCTAAAAGGTTAAGAGTTTGGGGTGTGAAGAATTAGCAATTCTTTTTGTTTCCCTCCCATGTCATTAGGATTGAACCTAGAAATGAATGACATGTAGGCAACATTGTCCATTGCTACCAAATTTTCTCAGGTTTTTTTCCTTCTTGGATTTCAAGTCAGATGGAACCTTGAGCAAATAATTTAATCTGTCAGGATTTTTATTTCCTCAGTTGTAAAATGCATTGGATTAGAGCATTTTTAAAATCCTTTTTCTCTTACATTTTGTCTTTCTCTTCAGTCCCTTTCCAGCTTTTGGTTCTACTCCAACAATCAATCACTAAACATTTATTTAGTGGGTACTATGTACTATACAGTACTAAGTACTGGGGGATACAAAAAGGGACAAAAGATAGCTCTGCCCTCTAAGAACTTACAGGCTAGAGGAGACAACATGCAAACAAATATGTGATAAGCAAGGTATATACATGATAGATCAGAAATAATTTAGAAAGAGGAAAGCCCTAGAAGTAAGAGGGGTTGGGAAAGTTTTTCTTTAGAAGGTGGATTCTATTTAGGACTTAAGGAAGCCAGAGTGTCTTGTTTGAGGTTCAGATTACTAGATGAGAGTATCTCTTGGGGAATTGGGGTATAAGAATATTGGAAAAGTAGAAGAGAGCTATGATATGAAGGGCTTTGAATGCCAAGTAGAGTATTTTATATTTGATCTGGGAGATAATAGGGAACTATTGGAGTTTATTGGGGGTGATGAGTAGGGATGGTTGGATCTGTAGTTTAGAAAAATAATCACTGAATGGTGAGAAATTTGAGATGGGGGTAGGGCAGGCATACCCATCAACAGGCTATTATATTGGTTCTTAAGTGAGGATAATAAGGATCTTTACGTAATTGTGTGTAGCATCAGGATAAAGGAGGGGGAATATTTGAAAGATGTTAACAAAAATGAAATGGATAGGTCTTGGCCACAGATTGAATAATGGGGGATAAATATTAATGAGGAATTGAAGCTGATTCTCAGTTTGCAAGCTTGAGGAATTGGGAGATGAGATATACTTTATACTAATTATCTATACTAATAGGGAAGCTAGGAGCACAAGGGTTGGGGAAAAGATGATTTTGATTTTGTATATATTGAATTTAAGATTGAACATTCAGTTTGAAATGTCTGAGTAGCAGTTGGAGATGCTCGATTGGAGGTCGGTAGAATGTTTGTACTAGGATGGGTAGATTTGAGCATCACCAGTGTAGAGATAGTAATTAAATCTGTGGTAGCTAATGAGAATGCAAGTAAAGTAATTAAGAAGGAACAGAGAAGAGGGCCCAGGACAGAACCCTGAAGGACAGTTATAGATAAGAGGCAGTGACTGAAATGAATATATATCTAGCAAAGAAGCCGTCAGACAGGTAGGAAGAGATCCAAGTGAGAACAGTGTCCCCCAAATCTAAAGAAAACAGAATGTTAGGAGGAGAAGGTAAAAAGTAAAGTCAGGGATCAAGGAGAATAAGGCTAGAGAAAGGCCATTATTTGGCAACTTAAGAGATTTTTAGTACCTTTAGAGCAGTTTCAGTGGAATGATAAGGTCAGAAGCCAAATTAAAAGGAGTTAAGAAGAGAGTGGGAGGAAAGAATGTGAAGGCCCTATTCTAGAGGGCCTTTTCAAGGAGTTTAGCTGCAAGGGGCCAAAGAAAGATAGGGTGCAATAGTTAGCAGATATAATAAGTGAAGGCTTTGTCAGGATGGCAGAGATGTGGACATGTTTGTAGGCAATAGGGAATGAACCAGTCAGAGAGAAATTGAAAATAAATGAGAGTGGGGGTAACGGACGAATGGGGGGAGCAATCTGTTAAAGGAGATGAGATGGAATGTGAACACTTGATCAAACAGGAGGGTCATTAGTCTTGGTAAGGAATATGACCATCTCATCATATGAGGCAGGAATGAAGGAGAAGATAGTAATTGAAGGCATCTGATAGAAGATTAAGAAGAGGTAAAAGTGAGAGCTCTTTGGTTTGACCTCAGTGTTTTCTATAAAATATGGGGCAAGATAGAAAATGCGAGGAAAGGGAAGCGTGACAGGTTTGAGGAGAGATGAAGACATTTGGGAGTCTCATTGAGGAGGGTGGGATATTGAGTTAATAAAGGAGATATTGTTGGATTGCTTAGAATCAGTTAACATTCCAGTTGAAATTGTGGAACATAAATTTGAAGTGAACCCAGAAAGAATGGTTGCTTAACTTTCTTCATCTTTGTTCACTAACATATGTGAAGGCAACAAATAATGAGAGTAATTTAAAATTGGAGCATGGAGCTAGGGATTCAAGAGAGGAGGCCAGTGGAGAATTGAATTGGTTTACCAAGGAGTCAAATTGGGGAATGGGGAAAGTGATTATTACAGGAGAGATGATGACCCAGCAGAGAATAGAGGGATCAAGAGTTTGAAGATTACAATATGAATGAAGAGTAAGAGTTTGTATGGGGTAAAAAACATCCACAGATTATGGTTAGATATGGGAACTAAGAATTCTTGAACATAGAGATGGTGTTACATTTGTGGCTGATGGCAACATCAGTGATATGATTATCATTGGGTGTGGCTGAGGTAGAGTAGAGGAGTAGCTCAGAAGAAGTTAACCGTGGAAGAGCTTGGTGGTTGAGGTGTTTGAGGGAGAATAAGTGTGTATATTGGAGTTTCCTAATCTAAGGGCTATAAATTGGGGAGGAAAGAAATTGTAAGCTATGTCCTAAACTCATGGAGAAAAGGGAAATGCTATGGGTGTCTGTAGACAAGGGCAGTCATGATTTTGTTTAGGTGGTGACTATGAATAACATGAATTTCAGTGATGGAAGAAGGAGGAGAACCTGGAAGTGATATAAAAGAGCAAGGAATATTCCAATTCCTCTGCCTCAACCAGTGAGCCAAGAAGAATGAGTAAAGATGTGGGTATAGGAAAAGGGTGGGCAGAGGATATGTATCTTGGGGCAGGAGTGAAGATGAGGAGAAGGGGTGAGCAGAGAAGGAGAAAGGGAGCAGATTTTAGTAAGAACTAATAGATAAAAGAAGAAAAGGTTTAAGTTGAAGAGAGATTTATTGCCTAAGAGTAAGCCTTCCAAAGGGCATTATACAAGGCCTGGTGGTTGAAAATTTGAGATGGAAAGTTTGAGGGGGATAAGAATGGGGAATTAGGAGTTGGGGGATGTGTTTGATGGTGATCTACAAGAGTTCAGAATCCCTGGCATATAACTATGATATGATTGGGATTTGGCACCTGATATAACCAAGTGTGAGAATGTTCAGTGAATGAAGGGGGAGCCATTCCTCTTCCCAGTGGAGGTTGGAGAACAGGCTGGAGGCAAGTGTCATATGAAGGGGAAGCATGGTCCTGCTTCATGGCTTTTTTGTTTTTACTTCCAAAAATTAGAGATTAGGCAGGAGGAGATGAAGTTGAATTTGCATAGGAGGAGAAAGCAGTTCCATTCCCCAGTGTCCTTCATTCCTCAAAGGACAGGAAATTGAAGACCTGAAGTCAGAGGGTAGATTGCTCCTCTTTGCACCTGTGGGTCTCCATATCCCAATTAGGAGATTGGACTGACAGTAAAGGTTGCCTAATACTGGCACGGATGGCTTTGTGGTAGATGGAAAATACCTGGCCCAGTCCCATGACCCTTCCTTGAGGGGACATGCTATGCCGAGCAGGAGATGGAAGACACAAGGTACTTGTTCTGAATTTCTGTAGCTCTTCTTTTCACCTGAGGAGGCTAGCAATGAGCCATAGCAGGAAGCAGACTTCCTGTAAAGTAGGATGTCCTTTTGGGCAGATGGAAATTGCTTAGGCTAGTCTGTGGCAGCCTTTCCTCAGGAGATACATTGTGCCCAGTAGGAAATGAAAGGCGCAGTGTGTTCACAATTCCATTGAGCAGTACTGCAGTCTTGATAACACTATGCCCTGTTGTCATGTTCCTCTTTGTGAATACAGCAAATATGTCATCATATAACCCTTTCCTCAAGGTCTAGTAGTTTTATGAAGATGCATATACTATTTATGGTTGAATGAAACATTTTTTAATATGTGAATACCTAGATTGTTACCTGAGATTGACTACTTCTATGAGATTAAGTTCTATAACAAAGGTAACCCTGGGGATGGAAAGAGGAAATAAATTGGAAATGTCTTATTCTGTATGTACGTTAGATAGAAAATTGAGGTTCAGTGAAATTAAATGACTTGCCCATGATCATGAAACTAATAAGTCAAAATGACTGAATTTAAAGTTCTATAAGTAGGAAAGCTTTTATTATGATGAGAAATTACGAGCCCAAGTTGTTTCATTAGTATCTCTTTGTATGAAACCACTTGGATTTAAAGAAAAATGAGCAACTTAGCTTTGGACTACTGTTTTGAAAGCTGCCAAATGCCTTTCTTCTGGGACCTTGGGTGCCTTGTTGGCTATACGGTTTTTCTACTGGTCATGTTTATTATTCAGTATAGTTGTAGTTCATCTAAAACTACAATCACGTCCATTTTGTTGCTTCCTGAAGATCTAGACAAGATCCAAACTCTTAACTAGGTAGATTATTCTAAATTAACTAAGTCTCACTCTGAATATAAATGTAAGTTTGTGTATAGAGAAGAGATTTTGTGAAAAGAACGTTAGACTTGGAGCACATGACTTCATTGGAATCCCTACTATTAGACTACCCAGGGTGCCTTTCCTCAACTCTGGGCAGTCCACATACCCATGGGCATGGACACACACACTTATGCATATCCTTCAGATATCATGACACTTTATACTTTAATGCACTTATTATTATAGTTTCCTGATTGTGTGTCATATGCTATAGTCTACTAAATTATGATGGTATCCATAAAGGTAACTTTGTCTTACCTGGAAAGACAATGTGTGATGATGGGAAGAACACTAGTGTGTATCAAGAGCCACTTGTGACTGGACAAGTTTCTCTGAAAACTCATCATCTTTTTCTGTCACGAGGGAATCATTAACTCTTTTTTTTTTTTTAAGTATTTTATCTTATTTTATAATAACTTTATATTGACAGAATCCATGCCAAGGTAATTTTTTTTTACAACATTATCCCTTGCACTTGCTTCTGTTACAATTTTTCCCCTCCCTTCCTCCACCCCCTCCCCTAGATGGCAAGCAGTCCTATATACGTTAGATAGGAATCATTAACTCTTTAAACCCTTTGGGATAGTAATGAAAAAGGATAATTCTTAAGGCATTGTAGAAATGAGAATTATTTTATTTTATCTTTTGTTTTTAAATGTTTCTACAGAATGGAAATTTTCTTCTACTGGTAATTCTCCCTTGGAATGAATAAGTGACATTGAAGTTTTTCACCTTAGACTGCTTTTTGTATCTAGTTCAAGTACCCATTAAATGTGTAGTTCTTATGTGATGTCATCCAAATAGCTACCCCTTTGGTTGGTCACTTTGGTTGGAAACTGTGTCCCTTTAGTGAATTGGCATTACAAATAAAATTTGGTCACTATGCTCAAATTTTTTTCTTCTGTTAACAAAATGTGGCTAGGAGAGTTGTAGTTAGTGATTTTGTATTAAAAGTAATGGTGTCCTGCTCTAATTAGGAACAGTAAATAGATCCCAGTATCCTCTATAAATGAGATTATTGTGTGGTTATATTTTCTCAATGTGAGATTATATTTTCATGTCATTCTTCTCTGGTATTCTTAAATAGGATGATTCATGAACATAGGAAAAAATGAAAAATGCTAAGTCACAAAAAACAAAGTTTGAAAAGTGAGCATGAAATCATAAACTGTCACATTTGTGAGTAACTTTTGACCATAAAACTTTGAAATGTGAGAACTGAAAAATATTTAGAATATAGACTGCCTTAGCTGTAATTGGATAGAACTGGAAGAAGCTAAGAGTATAGAATATAGTATTAACAAATGGAAAAGACTTTGGAACACAAATGTCATAATATAGAATATTAAAGGGAGAAGATACCATATCAGCAGAGAAGAAAAGTGACTTGTCCAAGATTAGACAATAAGTCATTGATAAGCAGACTCTACAACCTGGGTCTTGAATCTAGGTCACTTGATCCCATTCCATTGTTTCATCAATGACATTGTGAAACATTTCTGAGTTTGAAAATCAAAGATGAGTAATTACTCATCAACTTGCAATACTAGTACTGAGATTCTTTTCAGTAAAGATTTCTTATAGATATTCTGTAATGGCCATGTGGTACAGTGGATCTTTTGATTTTGGAAGTCCAAATATTTGAATTTGATTCCTGGTTCTACTACTTTTTGAGCCTAGATACTTCACTTAAACTCCCTGAGCCTTATCTTTTCTGTAATATTTTGTCTAATTTTTTCTTCACAGGTAGAAGAAAGTACTTGGTGAATTGTAGAAATTTGCTATAGAAGCTACCATTATTGTATTACTTACATAAAGGGCTTTGTAAAATTTATAACACTATGTAAAGGCCAGATATTATGAGTCTTTCTTTTTTTTTTTTTTTAATTTTTTAATAATTTTTTATTGATAGAACACATGCCAGGGTAATTTTTTACAGCATTATCCCTTGCATTCACTTCTGTTCTGATTTTTCCCCTTCCTCTCTCCACCCCTTCCCCCAGATGGCAAGAGTCCTTTACATGTTGAATGGGTTGCAGTATATCCTAGATACAATATATGTGTGCAGAACCGAACAGTTTTCTTGTTGCACAGGGAGAATTGAATTCAGAAGGTATAAATAACCCGGGAAGAAAAACATAAATGCAAATAGTTCACATTTGTTTCCCAGTGTTCTTTCTCTGGGTGTAGCTGCTTCTGTCCATCTTTGATCAATTAAGGCTCTCTTTATCAAAGAGGTCCACTTCCATCAGAATACATCCTCAAACAGTATCGTTGTTGAGGTATATATAGATCTCCTGGTTCTGCTCATTTCACTCAGCATCAGTTCATGTAAGTCTATGAGTCTTTCTTTTGTGAATCTGTTCCCGAAAAGTAGAATAAAAATGAAGAGCTAAAGGTTGTCATCAGAAAAATGTCAGGGTAAAAAGAAAAGATAGGCCAGTTACATGGTTAGATGAAGAGATTATTGGTGAATAACCTGGGTTCTCCTTTCAAATCCGTGCAATGTCAAGACAATACAAGGACAACATGCAAGATATTTGGTAGGCAATCCTCCCATTTTCCCCTTTGATTTGTGGGAGGACATAAATGAGAATTGCACAGGATAAACAGGCATGAATAAGTTATCATCTGCAAAGTTAAAGGGAATACCCTTATCAATGAAATTATAGACCTTTGGAGTTTTAAGAGCACTGGACTTGAAATCATACTATATGATTACTAGCAGTTACTATTTAACTTTATTGTCCTTTTTTGGCTTTTATTTTCTCATCTGTAAAATGGGGATAATAATGACTTATCTACATCACAGGACTGGTGGAAGGATAAAATGAGATTATATGTAGAAAGTATTATTCTGTACCTACAAACTGTTAGGTGTGTATGCGTGTGCACGCACCCCCCCCATTATTTTGTAATTGGATATACAGTGTATACTTTCTATTTCAGAACTATTGTAAAAAGACTTGAATTGTAATCCCACATGTGCCACTAATCCACAGGGTAACCTTGAGTTTATTGCTTCCCCTCCCTGCTTCTCTGTAAAAAATGAAGGTAATATATATTAGATAGTTTTCCAGATCTCTACTGGCTCTGAAAATTTTTGTACTTGTTCATTGTGTTTGCTCATTTACTAAATTCCTGTAAAGGATTGATTATTTAAATTTGTGGTTTTAAGTGAACGTTTTTATTTAGTTAAGTAAGCCCTTTTACAAGTTACAGTAAGTGACAGACCAGCAAAAAAATCAATTGTTAAGGTGTATGTAGAATGCCTTTTCTAATTAAGGCAGTTTAAAGTAAACAATAGGCAATTAATACTATCAACAATAGACATAATAGTGCTTAGAAAAATTTTGGAGGGATTTTTTTTTTTTGGGCCAATAAGTATGAAATATAGTTAGAAGTTTTAAAATTCTGATGATGAAGAACAATTCCAAGCATGCTATTTTTACTACAAATTACATTTTACTATAGATTTACTATAGATGCTGTCTAATAACATTTCATAAGTTAAATATTCAGAATGTGTAAGTAAAGCCTAAGGTTCCTTAAATAGAAAGACAATTATTTATCTTTTTATAAAGAGGATTGAGTCAAGGCTACATCTCTGCTCTGTGCATACATTATTGTAAAGATGGTATACGGAGGACTTTGCAGAGCAAAATTGCATGATCAAAAAATGATGATGAGGATAATATTTTTAAAATATGTAGTACTTTCTGTTTACAAAAATTGTGTCTTTCTGATCCTATTCTCTCTTTCTCCCATAATTAGATAATAAGTTTCTCAGATCTGGTGGTAGATCTGGGGTCAGAGAGCTTGGATTGAAATTATCAGTCTTTAGTATGTATAAAATTGTTCATCTTTGAATTTCACTTTTCTCATTTCTAAAACAAAGAGGTTGGACTTGAGGGCCTTTATCCTTGATGATCATAGGATTTAGAACAAGACTTTATCTAGTTCCATGCTCCCCTTCAATTTACAGAGGAAGAAACTGAATTAGAGACTGGTGGAAGAGCAGGTAGGATTTTTTTTTTTTCTTCTTTTAAACTAAGGTCTCTTTCAGCCCTTAGATTCTGCTAAAAAAAAAAAAAAAAAAAGTTGGTGGCAAGAAGACCATGCTTCCTCTTTTTTCCAGCAGCTGCCACCTCCAGACCTGATCCTATTGCCCTTTGACCTGCTCCATTTCCAACCTGTGCTGGTTTGCCCTTCCTTAGACAATCTAGTAACTTCTTGCTCTTGGAGGTCTCATTATATAGATGCTGCATTTGGACACTGGATTGACTTAATCTATTGAAACTCAGAAACTCTGAGCTCAAGTGATCCACTGTCTCAGACTCTCAGAGCTAGTAAAGGCCTGGGCTACTGTGCCCTGCTTAAAATAAACTTGTAAAGATATCTTCTGTTTTTGCATGACTTAAATTTTCTCCTAAGTCTTTCTCGCCATTCTATAACAAAAAATTTTTTATTTAAAAAAACAAACAAGAAAAGAGAAGAAGATAGTGGGGAAGAGGGAGAAGTGAAACTGATCAGTGCATTGGAAAAATCTCATAGTATATGTATTGTATCACACCTGTATGACCCTCTACTTCTGCTTCAGAGTGAAGGAAGTTGTCCCATATTTCTTCTTTGGGATCATGCTTCTCCTTTGTAGTATTGCAGCAATCATTTATTTTTAGTAGTTTAGGTGTTTTATAGTTATTGTATTTGTCGTATATTATTATGTATAATATATAATGTAATGTGTAAAATACAATGTTTTATTGTATATTGTTTTCCTGACTGCTTACTTCACACTTCATCAGTTTATATAAATCTTTTCATATTTCTCTATATTCATCATGTCTGTCATTCATCATGCACAATAATACTCCATTATATTCATGTCACATTCCCAAATAAGTGGACATCTTTTTTATTTCCAATTCTTTGCTACAACAAAGAGTTCTGCAATTAGCATCTGATATATATGGATTGTTCTTTTTATTGGTTGTGTCCTTGTTATGCGTATATTTGTTAGTCCTTATATTTTTCTGATTCTTAAAGTATCTTGGTACTGGTTAAAAAAATGGTAGGGAAAAATCTATTAAAGTGGAAATAATAATACTAATAGCATTTTGCCAGTTAAAAATGCTCTATGGTTTGCAAAAACATTTTATAAATATTATCTAATTATATTCTCAAAGGAGCCTGGGAGGAAGGTTATCATCTTCCTTATTATCATCCTCATTTTCCAGCAAGACAGATGTTAAGTGACTTGCCTGGGGCTACATATATAGAAAGTTTCTGAAGTTAAATTTGAACTCAGTGTCTTCTTGACTCCAAGTCCAGCATTCTCTAGAAATAAGATCACACCACAAATCAGGAAATTGAGGTTCTTGTTCCAGTTAATGCTAATAATTAGTTGTGAAACTTGGGGCTCCAAATTCAATGTAATATTTGATCTTCTTTGTCTCTTGGAATGTAATATTTGATCTTCTTTATCTCTTGGTCCTACTTGACTTTCTGGGTTCAAATGATTCATATATGGCATTCTCTTGGGGAATAAAGACCCTTTTTAGCTAAGCTTACTGAAATTCTACCCATAAGTAACTAAATATTAATTTCATTTTACAGATAAAGGAAGTGAAGTTCAGGGAGATTAATGGTCATATGGTCATATTCTTTCCAGATTATTGGGGCTGATTTGCCATCCAGAGCCCCTTTATATGCCCAGTACTCTTTCTGCTATACCACCCAGCTTCTCTTGGAGCATCTCATTTGGACCACTCATACTCATTTCACATAGTTTACTTTGTGTGATATTTATTTATGTTCATGTTTATCAAAGAGCCATAAGGGCAGTGACTATGAATATCATTTAAGTATGTGTAACTCCTAATGGCTAACTCCTGATGGCTAATTCAGGATCATGCATATTACTTTAGAAATGCTTTCTAAATGAATGAATAAAGCATGCACATCTCAATATGTGATGAATTATGTTTGCTATCTATAATTTTGACAGTAATTCTATTCATCTAGTGCTTTATTGTTTACAAAGTGTACATAACTGACACCACCCTGAGTATTAGCTTTTTTGGTAGTAAACATGGATTTCATGAAACCATTCACAAAAAATTTTTCTTTGTAGCCCTATGCATTAACTAGTTCAAGAAATAATGTTAAGGGTACTTATCTTGGTATTTGTAAACCACTTTCTAGTGTAAATCACTCACCCAACTTTGACTATTTTATGTGGAAGTAGAAAACAACATAATTCATTTGTCAAATGAGGAAGTTGGACTAGTTGGTCTAAGGTTTCTACCCTGGTATATCTTGGTACCTGTTAAAAAGAGGAGTGGTAAAGGTAAGGAACTCAAAGTCTGATAGAGTAAAAACACAGTTATACTAAGTCTAATGATTATGTTCCTATTCTTAGTTATAATCGCTTGTGAAACTTAGATCCCAATTTCCCTAGATGGTAGAGAGCTAGTTGTTCTCCAAGATTTTTTTTCTAGCTCTAACATTCTGGTGCCAACTTTCTATGGTCCCTGATTAACTCTAGTGTTCTTTGTTCTTCATGGTTCTGATGTTCTATTTTCTATCATTCTGTGTTCTGAAACTTGTTTGGAAATGCAGATCCATAAAATGGTTTAATTGAAATATCGATGGTGGTCATATTAGAAATACTAATAAGAATCATTTAAAATGTAGCTAATTTTACTGAAAGTGAATTTCTTTGTATGGTAAGAACATTTTCATTTGGTATGTGAGAAATAAACTCTTGAAGATTATAATTCATTCAAATGGGTAGAAGATTAATATTTAGTCTGTCAAGATCAATACTGTTCCCCCTTGCACTAATTGTCAGAAAATCTTGCTCAGGCTACTGAAGGGTAGTGGTGTGCTACAAGACCACCACATCACAGAGAGAGGATTCAAAGGCAAACTGTCCTGCACCCTCTGGTATCGACTTGCAAATTAGCATCTGGAATCTAATTAAACAAGCTTAATGAAAGTAGCAGCTGAATGATGCCGGAAAAGACAATCAGCTTTTTTTTCCTCTCTGATATATATTCTGTACTATTGAAGTTGATCACCAAACACATCGTGTGAGCACAGTTAAGAAAAAATTAGCATTTATTTGAAGAAGAGGAACTGTTTCTCATTCTGTTATGCTTTTGGCATGCGCTGGCGTCCCACGAGAGCCATGCCACAGCAGAGAGTGCACAATATTTATAAATCCATGACAGGCAATAATAGCAACTTGAAAAATTCTTTTGCTAGAATTTCAAGTTGAGAGCTGCCAAAAGCAGAGAGAATCAAATCTGCACCGGCAGCTGCTGTGCCCTACAGTTAGAATTCTAGACTTTGAAGATGCTCGACTTAAAGAAATGAAGACTGCAGGCTTAGCCAATTTCTGCAGGTTTCTAGAGCCCTGGCTCTCTGCCTTTTGAAGATGAGTTGCTGAAGCTTCTACCACTGCCTGAGGCATGCTAACACCAGCAGGATGTTCTACTCTTTCCCTGTCTCCTGTTCCCCCTCTTCCCCCAGCCCCCCAGTCTTAGTGTGTCTTCAGTTTAAAGTAGCACATGCTTTGTCAATGCCAGCCGGGATGGTCCTTTCCCTGGTTGCATTGCGGGAGAGATGAGCTCTTAGCCTACACCCTTCAGAGAGAAACCACAAAAGATGGATGGTGACGTACACAAGTGCTGCTTCAGCTGTCTGATTTATGGAGTCATATTTCATCATAAGGCAAGACCTGGCCTCTTGAGAAAAAAGGCCTTATAGATTGCTAAAGATGTTCGTAGTTTCAGTCCTGTAGTTGCCTCAAAAAGGTAGTGCCAAATATCTAGCTGTGGTGGAATGGAATTAATTTGTCATATAGCCAGTTGTAGAATAGAAATGGGAGAAGAGTGCAGATGGAAAAGGCCAATGTTAGGGCCTTGAATCATAAGAATACTGTGGATTGTTATTTTAATAATAATCTCTTGGCAAAGAGAATGGAGTGGTTTCCCATTTTCCTTTGCCAAATCATTTTATAGGTAAAGAAATTGAGACAAAGCGTTATGTGACTTGTCCAGAGTTACACAGCCAATAAATATCTGAGGATGGGTTTTAATGTGGGTTTTTTTTTACTCTAGGCCTGGTACTCTGTCTGTTGTACTATCTAGTTGTCTCAACTTGGGCTCTAGTTGATTTTTTAGGCCCTTTTCAGCTTCAAATATGCTTATATAACCATCCTTGCAAGAAATTCTGAAGTAGTATCCCTTTATAGTACACACAGAGACTGCTGTTGAATTGACCACTCATCAAGGAAGGCATGTTTTTGCACTTGTAAGAAAATGTAAGTGTCATCACAAAGCATTCACCAGTGTTCATTTACATGGGACATTGTGCTTAGGACATAGTTAATCTCTCTAATCTAGTTTGAGGGAGGCTTCCAGTTAAGTTACATGGGAAAAAATAAGCAGGAAGTGAAAATAATTCACATACAAGCCAAGGGTAAGTGCATTTTTTTTTTTTTTTTGAAGATGAAATGTAAAAAAACACAACTCCTCTTATATTTCACCAAAAAAAAGTTGGCAAGTACTTTCTTCTCAGTGGTAGAGATTGACCAAGCCACTTCCCATTTATGTGTTCTTGCCAGAAAACTGAGTTTTTAAAGTGCCTCCCTTCACATACAGAAGGAGCTAGTCCAGGCCGGTGCTTGAGGAGGGTTGAGAAGAATATAGGATTTTAAAAAAAAAAAAAAAGAGTTAAGAAAATTTCCCTTTTCTTATAATTTCTTATTAACTCTTATGCTTTGAGTGACTTTTGATTTTTGTGTGTGTGTGTGTGTGATGGTACTTTTTCCATTGATAATACATAATAATAAAGATATCAAGCTTATTTATTATTGTATTTTATTATTGTAAATTTAAGTTTACAAAACTCTTTGTATATATTATCATATTTAATCCTTACAACCCTATAAGGTCATTACTGTAGGTATTCCTAGTTTACAGATGAGGAATCTGAGCTTCAAAGGGATTGATAAGAGTAAAAAGACACTTCTGAATTTGGCAATACAGATTCTATCACCTGTGTGACCTTGAGCAAATTAACTTCTGGACCAGAGTTTTCTCTTTCCTCTGTAAAATTGGAACAGATGACACTGAAGGTTCTTTCTAGTGCTAAATCAATAATTATATAACTCACCCCTTATCACTTAGCTAGTAAGTTGAACACAAGATTCATACTTAGGACATCCAGATTCTAAGTAGAGCGCTTTAACCTGCCTCTCCAATGACATCTCCCTCCCACCTTCTTTTCCCGTGTGGCTTTTTTCCATGTTTTATCATAAATTCTCTTTAGAGGATCCTACCTGGTATGCTGCAGGCTTTTCCTCTTATTATTTTTCACTCGGACAGTAACAATATCAATTCACTTTTATACAGTACTTTCTTTTAAGCTTTGGGAAGCAATCTCCTCCCAACAACCCTGTAAAATAGGAAAAGATTATTTTAATAAAAATAAAGTATTATCTTCCCCTTTCTTTCTCATGGTTCTCTTCCCCCCACTGTTCTTTGAAGAACAGGAAACTGAGTCCCAGTGAGGATCACACGTTAAATATTGGCCCAAGGACTTGAGGGCAGAGCCTCTGAGACTCAAGTCCGGTGTGCTTTCCACTTCGCCACAATTCATGACTGGTACATATTATTTTGTTAACAAGAAAGAATTTTGTTTAGATTGTAGATATTTTGTCGCTTTTAACTATTTCCCCCTCCAATATGTTCTCTGAATTCTTCTCTTCTATAGCTTTTATAAAACATTACATAGGAATGATTTTTCTTTTATAATAATGTGAGACATTAAGAAGGCATGTTTCCCCAAAATCTATCATGAAATTAAATTCCTGAGAAATCTTTGAATATTGAAGTTATTTTTCTGTTTCAGGCACTAAGTACTACACACATATCTTTTAAGAGCCTGAATAAAAATAAAGAAAAAAAAAACAAACGTTATTTGAATGATGAGAAGAGTAGTGTTTGTGGGGTTTTTCCCCTCCAACTGCCAAAACTTTTTAATCTTTGTCAACAATTGTTCTGTTCTCTGTCGTATTTCCACTGTCTCTGTGTGCCTGGGAGCTCCACAGCAATGACAGGCTGCATATGAATTCTGTATTCATTAGTGATCTTGATCCAAATGTCTCTGTCCCTGCCATAGGGGCTCAGGTGTGGAAGCTGCTGGCTAATCCCACCAGCTGACATTCAGCGGTTTAATGACTCCGTAGGAAGGTGACCACTTGCTGGGAGGCTTGCTGGCTAAACTCAGACAGCAGACAATGAAAATCAAGGAAGACTATCAGTGTTAAGCCGAAGCGCCTTCCCGAGGAACTTGAACCCACGTTGGCTTCAAACACAGAGCTTAAGCAAATGTAAAATTAAAAAGAAAAGGCTGACCTTCAGTACCTGAAGTAAACAACTGTTTTCATATTCTGCATTTCTGTCGTCTGTCTGTTGATGTTTTGTTGTTCAATAACACTTTAATAGGTGCCAGCTTAATGAGGTGATCTTTAGACTGTTTTCCAAGTTTTTATATTTTAAGGTTATGTTTGTGCAATTTCATCTGTTTAGGTATTGCATATGTCTACAGAGAGCCAAGAATCTTTCTGTAGATGAGTGCAGAGGACTAATGTAGCCATATTCATTTGTTTTCTTGCCCATCTTTTTTATCTGTATTTGACTATTTTTAGAATGAATTCTTTGATTAGCTAATTTTGACAGGTGTCACTAGCTATTTTGACAGCTCTTTAGTGAGATCTGCCTTCTGATGATAGGGATTCTTACATAGGTTCAGTGTTTCAGTAGCAGGCCTAAAGCAGCACTGGAGCTATTTAGGGGAAACGGATATTGGCACTTCTTGGTGTTCCTGTAGAATCTTCAAATCAGAGGGGACCTCAAAGATCTTCTATTTCCTACTACCTTTATTTAATGTCAAATCTTGTTGGTATAAGAAATACAGACAATAATGAGGTTTTGGGTAGTCATTTTTCAGAAGAGATATTTCCTAAGGTTGTTTGGGGTATGTATTTTGACTTGAAACTTGAATTATTGGTCTGGGCAGTTTAATGGGAAAAGTTCTGGCCCTGGTATTGGGAAAGGCAGGATTCAAATCCCACCAGTAACATTTACTTAACTCTGTGACCATGGGAAAGTCACTTAACTTTTCCCCCCAAATATCATCATCTCTAAAATGGGAATTATACAACACAAGATTGTGAAGCCCATGTGAAAATGCAAAGTACCTTTTAAAATATAATAAATATCAGTAGCTTGTTAGTATCATGTTAAAAAAGTATTTTCTCTTGAATGCCAATTAGAGACTTTCAGTGAACCAGATGTTTTCATTTATAGTAAGTTTTTTTCCTTGACGTGTAAAATTAGGCACTTGAATATGACTATTTAAAAGATCTTTTGTAATTTTAATACCCACTATTCTAAGGCCTCTCCAGCTCTTAAGTTTAGTATTCTAAGACCTCTATGAGCTCTGTCCTCTTTTCAGTAGTTTCTTTCAACTTGAAAACTCAGATTATTTAATTTTGCTTACTATGAAAAAAATAGCTTTTGAATTGTCACAAACTTAAGATATTCTTGGGATGCAATATAGAATTATTTTTTTACCAAACATTGATTAGTTAGTTTTAGATTTGTAAAGTTCAGTAGGAGACTTGGAAATCCATTAGATTAGATTGTTGATGAGGTGGTTGATAGTTAATTTTTTCATCCTAATGTTTTGTGTCACAAGTCTTCATGGTTTAAAAGTCAAAATTAGTACTTTTTTAGTTTGAACTTTTTGGTGTTCTAAAATTGAGAATGCAGAAAAAGGGAAGGGCTTACTGAGTTGTTTTTCCCTTTTAGCTCTCCTGTCTACATTTTCATATCCCATAGTATAAATATCCACATCGCTTGTTTTGATGTTCACCTGAAGATAAGAAAGGTAGTATGGTATCTCAGACGTTTCTGGGAAGAAGAGTTCTAAAATAGAGTTTCTTAAATACAACTGCTGTTGAGATAATCTCTTCTGTTGAGTCAGAAGTTGAATTTTCCTAATAAGTGGGTGTTGAGAAATGTTTTTCTCTGCTTTTCAGTGTCAGGAAGTAAAATAGGTTAGATGGAAAGTTACTTTTTGATAAAATTACCAGCGAGTAGAAAGGGTTGATTGTGGACTCTGTGGAAGGGCAGGACCTTGGGAATTCTGGAAATTAAAATTAGAACTATAGAATGTCACAACTGAAAGGAACCTGAGAACATGAGTATTAAAAGCTAAAAACATTAGAACTGGAAGGAACCTTAAATAAAAATATTAAAATCTGAAAAAAGTCATAGAATTTTAGACCTTGAAACTTGGGATGTTTTTGCTAGAAGGAATTAGAGGTCATTTAATCCAGGGTTTCTTAAACTTTTTCCACTAGTGATCCCTTTTTGTCCAAGAAATTTTCAAATATATTTTTTATGTTTTGACTGAATAGTCATGAAACCTCCACGAGATTGTTACCCGATTTAAGAAGTTTTGATCTAATCATCTGTGGAGATATCCTGTATAACCTTTGAAGTTCTTAATTTTCTAAAGATCTTAAATTTATAAGATCACAATTCAGTGCCCACAAATAGCTAACTTGTATAGTTATTACCTTTGGGAAACTTGGTTTTCTTTCTTTTTAAGAAATTTTTCCTTCAAAATTTGTTTCCATACTCCGTTATATAATAGAATTTTGTTTCCTTATATTCAACCAACTTATTCAGGTGTCTACTGTTTGTTTATTATAGCATTATAATCATGGAACATAATATTGAAATATTTTTCAGGTTACAGTGGAAATTAATTATGTAATTATTTGTAAAACATACCAAAAAGTCATTTTCTTATTCATTAGGTAAATATAAGACAAATAATTATTTTTGATGCATTTCTCTGGAGCAGTTTGTATGTTTCTAATACAAACTAATACAAATAGTTCCAATTCGTATGTTTCTAATAACAGTAGAACATGGGGGAAATACACCATATAGGTGAATATTTCATGGCTTTTCTCTAATAGCTATCTCCCCCAAAAAAGTAATTTCTGTATGATTAGAGAATATTTAATCAACATATTCAAGAATTGGAGTTAGGAGGATGAGGATCTTAGGTGAAATTTCACATTGGGAAACATGACCATAAATATAGTAGAAAAAGCATTGGATTGGGAGTCAGAGATAATGTATTAAATTTGCCACTACTATGACACCTTGGTCAAGCTAGTTAACCTCTCTGGGCTTCAGTTATTTCACCTGTAAAATGTTGTGGTAGCTCATTTCCAATTTCCTTCCATCTCTAATGTTATATATTTATATTATATATTACATATGTATTATATATTTTATAATATATATATAGTTATATATTATATTCCTTTTAAAAATATGTTTAATGTCTTTTTTTTAAACATCACCATAATTTCTCCCGAGATTCCTGATCTCCCTCACTCAAGAAAGCCTTCTTATATAACAAATAATATTAAAAAAAAAAAAAGAAAGAAAGAAAGAAAGAAAGAAAAAAAAAATGAGGGAGTGGGGAAATCAGCAAAACTGATTTGAAAAAGTCTGAAAACATGTGTGTGTTAAGTTTAACACTTGTGGACCTCATCTCTGCAAAGGTGTAGAAGTGTCTTGTTACATCCCATTTTTCAAGCCATAGTTATAATTTTTCAGTGTTCTGAATTTTTTTTCTGTGATGGTTCTTTCTGCTTATATTGTAGTTATTGAATATATTGTTCTCTTGGCTCTATTTAACTTCATTCTGCATCAATTCGTAGAATTGACCCTGTTTCTCTGTATTTACCCTTTGTCACTTCTTCTAGCACCATAATAATGTTACAATTATGAATTGCAATTTTGTTTTGTTTTTAAAAACCATTCTCTAATCAATGGAAATCTGTGTTGTTTCTAATTCTTTATCATAAAAAGTGCTGTTACAAATATTTTAGTGTGTGGGACTTTGTTCATCTCATTCATCTCTTTCATTCATAAGCCTAGCCTATAATCTCTGAATTAAAAGTTGTATTGAAATCTCAAGATTTGATTTGATTTGATCTTATTCTTAATAATATCGAATATTCTTTTGAATGGTTAATAGCTTGCAGTCCTTTCTTTGAGAACAGTTTGTTCACATCCTCTGACCACTTATCTGTTGGGCATGACTTTTAGTGTTATGCATATCTATTAATTGTTTATATAGTTTTGATACCAAATTTTTATCAGAAATTTGATGTAACGACCCCCCCCCAATTTGACCACTTCTCTTTTTATCCTTACTTATTTTTGGCCATGTGTTCAAAAGGGGGGGGAGGGGGGCTTCTTTCTTAACTAATCATCCTTTGTCTTATAACTGGTTTAATTGCCATTGCTGATTTGGTCTAAAAAAGTGCATAATTTAGAGCAAATAAGATTCCTTCCTTTACCTATTTCCTATTGTTCTTGTCACTATCTGGAACACTTAATGGTTTGAAAAAGATGAATTAATACAGAGGTTAAACATTTCAAGGGCAAAAGCTTTAAGAGAAATAGAGAAGCAAAAAGTTAATTCTGTCACTGCAAATCTATTTTACAAAATTTCATCACAGCTTACTTAATAAATGATAGCTATCAATACTATAGAGGAAGTTAAAAGAGGAACCATGAAGTTAACCCCCAGAATCATTAACTAAACTGCAGATTTAAGACTGTTATCTGACTTGGAGTTTGTGGTGTACAACAATGTAGTTGCATTTTTCTATGTCTGAGGCTTAGAGGAGTACTGGGAATGAAATATAAGAAGGAACATTATTGGACGGTAGCTTAGAATCATATAAGTTTTGTCTTGGCAGGTAATTTGGCATAAATTGTTAATGTAAATCCAGGTTAGTGGGGAAGACGTTATTTTAGTAAAAAAGATAAACTGCTGATTAATTCAGTATAGAACTCAATTACAAATTGAAAGTGTCTCTGCGGGACTCCAGGACCCTAAAGACAGCAGATGTTGAATTGATACTCCAGCACATTTCACAGTGGTATGAAATATTAACATGGTTTATTACACTTGTGTGAGATACAGTATTAGAAAGGGGGAGTGATAGTAAGCCCAGATCTTGTGAGTAGGACAAACTACCAAAACCCTAGAATCTAATATGCAGTGAAATATCATTAAGGACCCTAGCAAAGGAGTAGGTGTGTGTTTACATAATTGTGTAGAAAATAAGTATAAAATAACATTCAGACTTAAGTAATTGTGTGATCTTTGTGTGCTTATATTGTGTGGGTAAATTAGCATCATAATGAATATTGTACTTTTCATTTAACAGGTCATCTAAGAGTTAAGCTTTAACTTGTTAACCCGTAAGAATGAGGAAGGGTTCTTGGCTTCTCAAACAATCTTCCAGTTAGTTAATCATCCCTATGTGTATTGGGCCAATAGTTTTAAATTGTGTTTGGATTCCTTTTTTCTTCCTGGCCTAAAACATTATGTAGACCATATTCTTGCTACATGGTATTCTACAAAATGCCATTTTAACTCATGTAGAAAGAAATTGTCTTCAAACAACATGTTTATATTAATAGCATAGTGTGGTAGAATTGGGAGTCAGAGCACCTGATTCTAGGTCTAAGATTTTGTGATCGCAGGCAAGTTATCTAACCTTTCTGTGCCTTGGTTTCCTCAATTATTAAAATGAGAGGCTTGATTTATGTGATTTCTAAGACTCCTTCAAGTTGAAATTGTATTTCATTTCAATACTTTTGTAATTTCATCAGTGTTGGATAATACCTCCATGTAGTTAATTAATCTTCAGGCATTTATTAAGTTCTCAATATGTGCCACACACTACTGTAGATGTTGGGGAGATAAAAGACCAAAGTAACATAGTTCTGTAGTCAAAGGGGTTTATATTCTAATAGGGAGAAGGGAGGTATAACACCTATCCAGACTTCATAGAGTGTAGGCCGGGTGCAGACACTGTGCTAAACACAGGAAATACAAAAAAAGGCAAAACCGGGTCCAAAAGCTCACCTTCTAATGGACTGTCTATATGCAAATAAAAGTCTTAGGGTGAAGGAGATGAAAGAGGAAGGAGAAGCCTGAAAATTTAGAATTTGAGCTCAGTCTTAAAAGAGGCAGCAAATCAGTGGCCAAGGTAAGTAAGTAGAGAGAGCATTTCAGTTAAATGCACAGATTTGGGAATATCATGTATGAGGGACAGCTAAGAGGTTAGTATACTTGAATCATAGAAGAGAATAAAGTGTAAGAAAATTGGAAAGTTAAGCTGAGTCTAGATTGTAAAGGACTTTCAATACCAACCAGGATTTTATGTTTGATCTTCTAGTTAATAGGGTCATGACAATGGTCTGTTTTCCCATAAGGAAGAAAAGTAGCTCAGTTGAGATGGTGGTGATGGGATGGGTAGATATGGAAAGCTTATGAAGAGAAGAGTGGGATGGGAAATCACATAGGGAGAAATTAAAAGATTATCTTAGTGCAGTGAGCTCTGGGTTGAGATTAGATAACAAACACTTGTAGTGGATCAAATGAGCATTATTGTGACTAACAACAATGAAAAGGGACATGAGAGGAATCATTGCAATAATCTAGTGTTAGGGTTTGGCAGGTGACACTTAGAATGTCAGAGAACAGATGATTTCCAGGCATAAAACAATATAGAATTGAGATCAAGAATAAATAAGACAGTAACATACTTGCCCGTCCTTTCATCTAGCAATGTTTCTACTGGGCCTGTATCCCAAAGAGATCATAAAGGAGGGAAAGGGACCCACATGTATAAAAATGTTTGTGGCAGCCCTTTTTGTAGTGGCAAGAAACTGGAAACTGAGTGGATGCCCATTAGATGGAGAATGGCTGAATAAATTATGGTGTATGAATGTTCTGGAATGACAAGCTGCTGATTTCAGAAAAACTTGAAAAGACTCATATGAATTGATAACTAAGTGAAGTGAAAAGAACCAAGAGAACATTGTACACAATAACAAGATTATGGAGTGATTAGCTCAGCTGGATGTGGCTCTTTTCAATAATGAAGTGATTCAGGCCAATTCCAATGGTCTTATGATGAAGAAAACCATCTACATCCAGATAGTGGATTGTGGGGACTAAGTATGGATTACAACATAGTATTTTCACCTTTTTTGTTGTTGTTTGCTTGGGTTTTGAATTCTTTCCCACTTTCCCTTTTTTGATCTTTTTCTTGTGCATGATAATTGTAGAAATTGTGTATAGAGGATTGCACATGTTTAACATATTGGATTACTTGTTGTGGTGGGAGGAAGGGATGGAGAAAAATTTGGAACACAAGGTTTTACAAGTATGAATGTTGAATCTTATTTTTGCATGTATTTTGAAAATAAAAAGCTATTATTAAAAAAAAAATTAAGACAGGCTTTATACCAGTTACTTAGCTGTTTGAAAAAGGAGAAAGAATGGCGTGGAAGGCAGCAGATAAACTATAGGTGTGGGAATGCAATGAAATTTAAAGTAACAGATTGCTGAGCAACTTTTTTTATACCTCAGTAGTTTTTGTGAATTTTTGTAGTTCAGAAAGTCCAACTTTTTGATAAGCCAGGAAGTGCTGAATTTAAATCTGGACTTAGACATTGAACAAGTCACTTAACCACTGTTTGTCTCAGTTTCTTCTACTGCAAAATAAGTTTCATAATAGCACCAATAAATTGGGGTTGTTTTGACCCTCAAATATGATTTATAAAGTACTTGATACAGTGCCTAATACATAGTAGACATTATTTATATGCTTATTCCCACCCAGTCCCATATACAGCCAGGCTGCCTTCTACGTAACTTGACACCCTACTGGGTGTTTAAAGAATCTGTGGTCATATCTATGCAAGAAATAAGCTATGTAGATTAGTAATGGGAGGTATTTGGATATTTATAATTAGATAATCTGGTGATTCATTGTTGTTGTTTGCCCTTTATTTTCAGAGAGAACTGTGACATCAGGGAGGTGATGCCATGACATCAAGTGAATTGGATTTAAGTGAGAGAGGCTGGGCAAGGTCACTGGTTTCACCTTCTCCAGAGCATCTGGATCCAGTGGCCAGATGCAGATCAGAATGACTGGAGATTTAGAGTTGGAAGGGTCCTCAGAGTCTAGGCCAGTTATTTCATTTAACAGAGGAGGAACTGAGACCCAAATAGGTTGTGACTTGATCCATGTCATACCACTAATAAGTGGAAGAAACCGAATTTGAACTTAATTCCTGACTCAAATGCCAGTGTTTTTGCCATTGTATGCTTTTTCTTCCTATGTATGGCACTAGTTTATCTTATTGGTAAAGTAAACTTATTTTTACACAGTTCTCTCCCATACTTTATTTTCTTACTAAACTAGAAGAAATATTCTTCACTTTCTCACTTCTGTACCTTTGCTTGTCCCAATTTTTATGATATGCTCTTTTTTTCCTGTCCTTATTTCCACTTCCAATCTTTAATACCAAGTTCAAATGATATTTCCTTCTTAAAAACTTCTCAGATTTTCCTCATTAGAAATTCTTTTACTGTCTTCAATTACATTCCCACTCCCATGAATATTTTTATTCTCTGTTTCTCATATTGAATTTTGCATTTAGGTTATTTGTATGTGGCATTCTTCTAGCAAGTTGTAAACTCCATGAGACCAAAGATGTCTTATTTATGTTACAGAAATTTAACTGAAGAAATCCAAAATGTTTTACCAAATTTGGTGAGATTAATGACCAATGAAGAGTTAGGATCATTGTAAAATAATAAAAATAACATGTTTTGTGACTGTATTATGACACAGTATTGACTCCAAGGAAGTGAAAATGACAGTCATCCAAAGGGCAATGGCAGAAAACCTGGTGGATATGAATATGCAGTAACATGTAAGAACTAGAATAAAAGATATCAAGAAATAATTTTTTAAAAAAAGAAATAGGGACTGACTACTTGACTAAGTAGGGGATAACTATATGCCATGTCAAGAGAAAGCAAGAGTGGCTCCCATCTTGGTATTCTTTCTGCTCTATCATGCTAAAAAATATTTGAGCCAATGTTTGGCTCAGTTCTCCTGAATCCCAGTTTTGAAATCTTTCTGTTATATCATACTGTCTGGTAACAAATAGGCATCTGTAGTCCTATTCCCTGGTGTAGGTAGTTTTTGAAAATCACAAGTACACTTCAGAATCTTTGTATAAAACCATAAATATCTTTGAGAGACTTATCTGTTAATTCTGTGTGTCACACATACAAAAATTATGCATAGATTTAAAGAAAGAATTCCTAGTCTAACTTTCTCATTTTATGGATAAAGAAACAGGCCCAGAGAACGTGAAAGTACCTTGCCCAAGGTTATAGATACCAAGTGACAGAGGCGAAATTTGAATTTGTTCTCTCATTCTGAATTTAATGGTTTTTTCAATATACCATGAACTTTGTTGTTAATGTGTAATTTCATGGCCAATGTAGTTATACTCAATTAGTTATAATATAATTATAATATATATATTATATATAACAATATATAATGTATAGTATAGTTATAATTATAGTCATACTCAATTGAAGTTTTGTGTAAAGAAGAATAAAGGTCATAACTGAAATCTTTGAGCAAAGACTTTACTGAAGGACTTATGATGTAGCATTGAATTTTACTTGTAATATAAGGTAGTAGATATTTACTTTTAATGGTGAGATGAAAACAAAACAAAAAACATGGATTATAGACCACACTCTTATCTAAATATGGCATATATATACAGCCTGAGTGCATTCTGTAACTAGTATTATTTTTTTTTAATGTGTACTAATTTATTTTTTTCATTTCAAACTTTTAAATTTAGGATATGGCCTATAAATCAGAATAACAATGTATGAGTTTTTAATCACTTAGCCTATATAAAAGAATTTATATGTGGAAACTCTTAAAATAAAGGCTTCTTAATCTGAGATTCATGAAGTTGGATGAAATTTAATATTTCCTTCAATTATTTAAAAATATTTGGAGAATGAATTCATAGTCATCATTATACTTCCAGAGACATTAAAAAAAAAGATTAAAATTCTGTGTTCTAGCTTCATTTTCAGCTCTGAGATCTGAGGCCTAGAGAGATGAAATAATTTGCCCAAAGTCATATAAGTATTAAGAATCAGGAGGACCTTCAATCCAGTCCAACTCCAATTCTCATGTCCTTTCCTGTTTGCCTATCTCTCAGTAGTACTTGCAGAGAATTTCTAATTTCTCTCTTGATATAAATTATCAATATTTGTATTTTTGGTGTATTAGCAGACTCAGATAACAAAATATCAGTATTTTCCCAAACTGAAAAGGATCTGTGATCTCATCAATGTGGTTATTCTCCTCGTTAATGTTTATTACAACCCATCTGTGCTCATTGTGCGTGACTTATCTATGCATACTCACTGGCTCACCACCAGGGGATGGGGCTGTCACCTGATGGGTTATTCCATGATTGTCCAATCTTTTTTCTGGTCTTTTTTTTTTGATGACATTTTTTTGATTCTGCTCATGCTAATCAAGTGTCCCCTCCATTGTCCTTTGGGTATTTCTCAGTTCAAGTTTTTCAAGCAATAGTACTCTGCCACTTATAGCCTTAAAAAAGCTCTGAGTCAATATTCGTGTTCAAGGACTCTCCTGGCCCAGGACAAAGAGGGGCAAATGCAGAATTTCAAGAGTGCTTTAGGGCATTTGCTAGGAATTCAGCAGGTAAAATATCATGCAAGAGAGGCTTGAAGACCAGTTTTGAGGACCTGTTTGGGAGGCAGGGAGCAATTGTTTGATGTAGAAAGGGTGATGAAAGCAA
This sequence comes from Antechinus flavipes, assembly GCF_016432865.1. Classification (NCBI taxonomy): domain Eukaryota; kingdom Metazoa; phylum Chordata; class Mammalia; order Dasyuromorphia; family Dasyuridae; genus Antechinus; species Antechinus flavipes. The sequence continues at coordinate 466,777,768 of NC_067399.1, read as the reverse complement.
ATGTAGCTCAAACTACAGAGGGCTTTCAGCCTCACCCAGCAGAATTTGAACTTTCCTTCAAAGTATTGGCAGTAGTAGGGAGATACTCTATAATCTTGAATAGATAAATGACACTAGATCTTATAAATAAGAAACATTAGTATTGTCATTCCATTGGCAAAGTCCTTTTGTCCCAACTGTGCTGAGAGAGGAATACTAGTATCCTGTGGTGGTGGTGGTAGCATTGTATCTAGAGACCGTGGACCCAGATTTGTCTCTTGGCTTTCCTACTAACTTGTTTTTTGCCTACTTGTTTTTTGATTTCCCCCATCTGGTTCTCAGAATCCTCATTTGTAAAATGAAGTGATTACAGGGGTCCTCAAACTATGGGCCAGATGCGGCAGCTGAGGATGTTTATCCCCCTCACCCAAGGCTACGAAGTTTCTTTATTTAAAGGCCCACAAAACAAAGTTGTTGTTTTTACTATAGTTAGGCCCTCCAACAGTCTGAGGGACAGTGAACTGTCCCCCTATTTAAAAAGTTTGAGGACCCCTGGACTAGCCTATAGAAGATCTCCAAAGTGCGTTCCAGTTCTGGTCGATTTTTATTATTGTTAGAACTGAACAGGACTTTAGGAATCATCTATTCGTGTCTTCCATTTTATATATGAGGAAACTGCTGTTGAGAAAATGACCCAGCAACAACAGGGATTCAAGTCCAAGTCTTCTGACTCTTTCCAATACACCTGCTCCCTTTCAGAATACTCCAGTTTTAGATGACAGCATTTCTTATTATTTCTTCTTTCTTTGGGAACTCTTTATTTCTGATCTCTCCCTTGCCTGGTGAACCAAAAAACACTTCTTCACTCTTCTCTGATATTGGCCACTTCAACCTTTAAGGGATAAGGGTACACTGATCAGGTACATTTTATGGAGACAGGGAATGTTTATTATCATTGAACATTCTTTGCTTTTCATTTTAAGCAGTGCTTTTACTGTCTTATTTTAAAACCTAGTCTTTCTTTTGTTCCTCTTATACAATTACATTTTATCTAACATAGCCTGTACATTTAAATCTGTACATTTATGCATTTTATAGGGAAAAGGCTACCTGCTTCGTTCCTTTCCTTCTCCTGCTTTGTTCTTTCATTGTCCACCTGAAGCTTACTTGGGTTTCTTTGCCCCAAGTTGTCTTGATTACTTGCCTCCAAGAATAGGATAAAACATGGGGGTTGGTTTAAGCCAAGATGGTTTTTATATCTAGTGTTTCAATGAATCTTGAACAGACTTGAATTCTTTTGGAGCATTTGGTAGGTGCTCAAAGGATTGTAAGGAAAAGTACTGAGCAAAAAAATGATGAAAGCTAGAGTTTAGGAGCTGGTCATTCTCTTTTCCTCCTAACCTTGAATCTGTATGGAAGTTTTTGATCTTTGTGTTAATAATTATGAACTACAGTAAGCAAAAACATTTCCTTAGTCTGGTTTTCAGACTACTACCTGTGTCTTAGAATTAATATCTATTATCAGTCTGAATGACGAGTTCTGGCTGCTTTCCTTCAAAAAAGTGGTATGAGTGGTGATTTCTCTTTATTGTGAATATTCCAGTATTATATGTCCTCTTGCAGCTTATGCTTGTCTGCTTTTCCCTCTAGAAGTTTCCATTCTTTCTCATTTTTATGTGCATACTAGTTATATTAACATTTTAAGGGTAACATTTTAAGAGAGACTTTGACAAGGTATACTGGATCCATAGGAAGAAAACCTTGATGCTAAGAAGATCCCAAACTATATTATGATAATCAGTTTATGCAACTGAGGATATTTAGCCTAAAGAACAGTCTTTGGGGTGGGAAGCGGGGGTGATGAGTGGAAGGAGAGAACAATAAGATAATTTATTTCAAATATATTATGTGGGAGAGGATTAGACTCATTTGTAATTTCCTTGGAAATATTCCTTGGAAATTTACAGACTTGCATTGTATCTCAGTATTTAAAAAAAAAAAAAAGATAATTTGAGCTTTCAGAAATACTTTTTTTTAAGGTAGTAAATTCCTAATCACTGGAAATGCTGAATTAAAGGCTGGATGACTAATTGTCAAATGTTAAGAGGTTGAACTCAATCACCTTTAATAATTTTAAATTCTTTTAAGATATAATTTTTAATGTCTCTAGGGCATTAGTAATATGTTGCCTTCTACTTGGATAAATTGATGAAGTCTTGTGTGTACTGAGGTCATATCTCTGAGATCCTCTGGGTTGGAGTCAGTTGTTTATGTAAATAGGCATACCCTATAAACCTCTTATGTCCCTCTTCCCTCTGTGAGGTGTTCACATATTCTATTCACAAAAGCCCATTGGCAGGAAAGGGAAGAGTGGAGATAGTAGAAGAAAACATAACGACACACTTAGCCCCTAATTCCCTACTCGACAGATGCAATCAGCACCAGATGCAGTTCAATTATACTTAACAATTCCCAGGTGTTTGTATAGGAATACTGCATTTACCCAAACAGCTCTCACAGAAAACAAAATCTAAATTCTTACAATCTTGCCATGCAGTCCTGGTTTCCATAAAATTAGACCAATTTTTTTTACCCTAAAAACTTACCTACATCTGTGATATATCAGCTATATTGCAGAACTGAGGAAGCACATTGTTTTGAGTGGTTACTTCATTCATTCATTTATTTATTTTTTGCTGAGACAATTGGGGTTAAGTGACTTGCCTGGGGTCACACAGATAGGAAGTAGTGTCTGAGGTCAGATTTGAACTCAGGTCCTCCTGACTTCAGGATTGGTACTCTATGTATTTCACTACCTAGCTGCCCCTGGGTGGTTTATTTTAAACACTTTTTTGAGCTCTTTAAATGTTATTCAGCAACTTGTAAATGATTCTGTCACCTTGAATATAGTCAGAACTTCAGAGCAATAAAATGTCTAGAAGCCTCTTTTATCTTTCTGATATTTTCGTTCTGTTTTTCTGTTGTATTTTAATCTTGTTTTGAAATTACTCTATCCTAGCTTCATCCTCATAACATCATGTGAGATAGGAACATGTATTGTCTTTTTTTTACAGATGAAACTGTAATTGAGAGTAGATGATGATTTTCCTGAAGTCATACAATTTGTCTCTCAATAGCAAGTTCTTTCCATTGTACTGTATTATAATTGATATATCAGAGCCAGAAAGGACGTTAAAGAGCAACTACTCCAGTCCCCTTACCCCACTTTTTACAGATAAGGAAAGTAAGATGCAGTGAGTTTAAGTGACTTGCCTACGGTCAAGATATTTCTTCTTTAGTTTCCTAGAAAAGTTATAGTGAGCAGTGGACCATGGGCTAGGTAGATCTTTTCATCTCATGTAATCATTGTTCTCTTACTCTTTAGAACTGTAGAATCTAATTGTACATAGATTGATGAAATACCACATATGGAATATCAGGGCTAGAAGAAGGGACCTTAGACGTTAGAATGCCAAAACTAGACAGAAAGAATCTCAGGACACAATTCAAGTGGAAATGACTTGTTAGAACATAGGATGGTACACTATCCAATGTCATATAGCAAGTTTATCACCATTTCTTTGCCTATCCTGTGCTGTCACTTCCTTAAAGCCTTTGGTAGTTCATGATGATTCAGAGAACAAATACCATGCAGAAAATCAATTCCTTTTTTTTTTTTTTAAACCTTTATTATTTTGAAATTATGTGACTTTTGATACAATTTCATTTTCATATTCCCAAGGCTATCCCTGAATAGCCTGTCAAGTACTCTATCAAGTATGTGTATAATTTTCCTCAAGAACTAAGTAATATATATTAAGTACGTGTAATGGATCACTTAGATATAGAAGAACATTAATTTGCTACTGAGGTAGCCAGTACATCCAGTAGTACAGGCCCTTAAATTTTACTTTGCTGCCATTCCAAATCTGAAAATCACTTACATGGGAAGAGAAATTCGATTGAAGCTATATACAAGAAAAATGTGGAAAAGTTCCTTAGCTCTACTATTTTGGACCTGCACCATAGCAGATGTGGAGAGGTAATCTATCAGTTTGTGAGTGTCTACAAAATGCAACTCTCTAGATAACAGGTTTAAAGTAAAGATTTAATACAGTCTCCATCTACTATGATGTTGCCGTGACAGTTTAAAACTCATTCTCTAAATCTCAGCAGACTTTATAGCTAGCAGTGGGCCAATATAAAGTTTAATAGCATTGCAACACATAAATCATCTTTTAAAGATGCTACTAGTAGCTCCAATATTAAATGCAGACAATCGTCTGTGTTATAAATAATTTATCAAACACCATTTCAGATTAGCCTTCCATGCTGAGTTATTTATTTTAGCCTTTACTGTACTATTCCTAAGGCACTTTTTGAAAGATCCATTACTGGTCAGTTTAATGAACTTGGGGGTCTGTTTTGTCCCCTCAAGCACTCTGGTACAGCTGTGGTGACCATTACATGGCTGATCTGGACCTCTTGGTGCCTTTTACAAGTGCCGCCCATTTGTCATGTAGTGGTAAATGGAGTTGCACATTGGAGTCCTGGGACACATTGTGTGATGTAGTGATGGAGACAAACAGATAGCTCTATAAAGTGCTGCCTGTCACAGCTGACTTGTATTATAGTACATCACTCTTATTGTAATCTCATTTAAGAAGCAGTATAGACCTGGGGGACTGATATTCCCAGTTAGCTTGGTCTTTGTAGCCATAAAGCAGGAAGTACTCCTTTTATATTCTCTGAACTTTTGAGGGGAGGGTATGCTTTTGGTTAGGATTAATTATTACAGCAGTTCCTTCATAACACTGTAATGAAGATTCGTCAGCATATTTGTTATAACCTCCTTTTCTTTAGCCTGTTGAAATGTTGCATGCCTTTGTGCCTTGTGTTGACTCTTTTTAGAAATTATTAAAATTTGCAAGAGAATGCTTGGCTTATTTATTAAAGGAAAGTTATGGCTTTGGCAAAAATTTAAGGTAGTTAATTCAACACTGACTTGAAAGTATCATGCTGTTGATGATGGAGGAGGGTTTAGTGACTAGGACATTAGATTGGGGACATGAGGGACACGGGAGGACTTGTGTTCTAGTTCTGTCGGCTGCTTACTAACTGTATGATAAAGGGGAAGTCACCTGTCTGGGTCTCTTTCCTCTTGTGTGAAATGATAATCTCTAGTGCCTTTTCAGCTCTTAATGTTCTGTGTTCTAGGACATCCCTCTATGTCATGGAGATATATAATATCTATATGTCATAACACACTAAATTGTAGTATCCGTTCCAGCTAGATATTCTTTGTCCTGTGCTTTAATGTTTTAGGTTCTAAAGTCTTGTCCATCTCCACTGTTTCTTTCTTTCTTTTTAAAATTATTTGGTTTTAACTTAATGTTCTTTAAAGGGCCTTTCTTTGCTGTCATTTTGTGATTATATTTTTTTATATGAAAACACTAGACTTGGAGCACCTGTTTGGTTTTGATTCATATGTCCTAGAATTCTTTTGTCTTATATCAAGTTGTGTGCCATTCTCTACGTAGGAATAAAGCCGTCTTTAAGCAGTTGGACCTGCTTTTTCAGTATTTTTCCAGTGGGGAAGGGTATATAGACAGATCCATCCTTTCTCTGCATCTAATCTCTCTTGTGTGATACCTGGCCAGAGTTAGAAGTGCCTAGTCTGTGGCAGTTAATAAACCAGTCCACATGGGACTTGAATCCGTGATTCTGGCATCATTAGCATTGTATTCTAACTAAAATTTGTTGGTCACAGTTAAAAATGTAAACTTTTACCAAACCATCCTTTCTCTCATGTCCTGGGACATGGATATCATTTTATTCTTTGAACAAATGGCACCTGCACATTTTGTCACAGGGGATTAATTCTGAAATTAATGTTGGCTGCCTTCTTTTAGTGTTATTATGGGTGCAATTGATTTCTTCTATCATATTCCTTGATTTTTTTCTTGATGAATTTGCCAAAAGCTTGATAATTCAGGCAAAAGGTAATAAATGTTTTATTGATGCCAAGAGAAAATATATTTTGCACATTATCAAAAATATGTTTCTTGGCTTAAGTACCTCCTTAAGGTACTTAATTAATTAAAATACTTATCAAGTATTAATCAAAGAGGAGCCCTGTAGTATATTGGAAAAGAATGCTGGACATGAAGTGAGAACTTTTGGATTTGAATCCTAGCACCAACAATGATTAGAATGGACAAATCACTTTATCTCTTTGAGCTTTAATTTTCCTCATTTTTAAAATGGGGATGATATTTATTCCTATTTACATCATAGAATTTTAATGAAGAAAGCACTGTGTAAACTTTAAAGTGCTTTGGAATAAAATGACCATTATTATTAAAACAATATTAAAGAATTTTAAATATCCATATTTTTACACATTGATATGTTGAAAATTGTTAAATAATACCAACAAAAACAACATGCAAATTATCATTGATGTCATAAGCAAAGATAGTTGCTTATGAAGACAGATGGTCTTTAATCAAATGTGTGTTGAGAAAGCATCTACAATTCTCTTCCTGCTATGGTTTTGAGTTTTCCTTACAAAATAGTAGAATTAAAATAAAAGGCATACCCTGCATCTTGTATTCATCTTTTGGTCCCTGTCACATTAGACTGTGACAATAGGAAACCTATTTACTCACATGCTTTTCTATGTCTACAGAATGCTGAGATCATCTTTGAAATAGTTGTCATTTTAGCAAGGAGTGGGAAGGAGAAATGATTCTACTTCCTTAGGCCTTAACTTCAGGGACATGTGAAACTGGTGATTGAACCAGAAGCAATTCTGGGAGGATTGTGTCACATTAAGACTGTTGACAGTAATGTCAATATTGACATAATCAATGCATCTTGAACTGCTTTGTGTTTTAAAAAAAATGTTTTTACATATATAATCTAATTTGAATCATTAAAATTAGCTACACAGGACCCAAGAGATCATCTGATTTGGGCTAACCCTTCTCACTTTCAGCTGCTAGCAGTGAAAAGTGACTTGTTCAAGTTCACAAAGTTAATTATATTGGGGCACTTCATTTGGCCTCAGTAAAGCAGATTGTCAGCAATTTCTTCAGCCCTGGAGCAGATAGGTCTCTGCCATTAGTCATTGTGGTTATTTGAGGCCACAGATATTTGAGGCCACCTGGCTTTCCAGATTCAATACATAAGCGCTGCATTTTAACCTTTATCTTAACTTATTTTAACCTAAATTTTAAAAATCATTTTTAATGATTTAAAGTCCCCAAATAAAGGTTTTTTCATTTAGTTCTTTATTTTTTAAAATGGCTATCTCCCTAGTTTTTTCCCTATAATAGTTGTGACCCAGTTTGACCCCTTCAAGTTATCTGCTAGTACCATCACTTAGATTGCCTCTCACAAAAACCCCATCATCTCCACAGAGAATATTGATAAATACAGAATTGGGATTATTGCAGTTTTTAGTGCTTTTTGTGTCCTTCACTACTGAGGTAGTATCATGTGGTCTTAGAATCAGATTGTTAAAACTGGAAGCAAATACAGAATGTTAGAATTTGAAGAGACTTCAAACCTAGAATTTTGGACTGAGAAGGGTACACAATAATAATAGTAATGACTGACCTGTATACATGCATAGAGACAAATGTAGGTACAACTATCTATATCTACTTATCTTTAAAATGTACACATTTATAAAAATTATCTCCTTTGAGCCTTATGATAACTCAGTGGACTAGGTACTCTTCATAGATGAACAAAGGTTTAGAGACATTCAGTGACTCCTACAGTCATGTGGTCAATATTAGTCAGATTTTCAAATTTTGTTCTCTATTATCAATGCCTGCTTTCTTGCTTCACAAGCGTCTTATGTAGTCCAGTCCTATCTTTTCTTTTCTTTTTAGAGTGGAAACTGAGGCCCAGAGGGGTTATATGAGTTTTTAAGCTTCTGCCACTCCTGGATAACAGAGTTAAGATGGGAACCAGCTGTCAACACATCTGGCCCTGTGTTCTTTATTCTGTATCATGCTATAGCTTCAAAGGTTTTTTATCATTTATTAGCTTATCATTTACTTACAGCTTATTTCCCAAATGAGTTTGGAAATGCTTTGGATGAAAAACTTTTACCCTACGTCGTGCATCAGAACCTTTCTTACTCTTCCCTGCCTGAATTGGATGTAGCCAGTCTTTTTGTTCACCATGATTAGGAGATGTTAAGAATTTGACATTTAGCAAAGTATAAATTGTGGAATCCATTGGTGTTTATAAATGTGGTATTTTGGAGTTTGAGATAGGCTTGGATTATCACAGAGAATTTGCTAGGCTCGGGCCACCCAGGTACTAAATTTTAGTGTGTCTCTTTCATTGAGTCTGTAGAGGGAGCTAATGTTGCTGGAATAAGTTGTTATTGCCTGGTGCAGCCAATACAGAAAATAAAGGGGGGGACATTCTTCTTCAAAGCTTTCTTGTCTGCATATTAGTCCTGACTGCCTTCTAACAGCTTCTTTCCTCATGTGTAGGTGAGTTCAAATCATGGGACTGGAATTTGTATCTGGGAGTTTTCTGTTTCCCTTAGAACATCGGAAAGGAAACGAAAGAAGAGACCATAAAACATGGAATGTTAGAGCCTAGACTATGATAGCCAGAAAAGACTTTAGAATATAAGATGTTAGAATTAGAAGGACTTTTACAACATAGAATATTGGAACATGGAACAGAAAGTTAGAGCTGGAAGAGATATTTTATTCCTGGTCAAGAATTAAACACATCAGACCAAGTCTGGAGGTGTGACCTGGTCAGGATTTATGTATTTAGTTTTATAAGTTAGCTTAGTTTGGGGGGATGTGCCCCAAACTGGGTTTCCTAATTCCTTGCCCAGACTCAAAACTAACATAACTTGTCAAGTTTAGCTTCAGACACTTACCTACCCTTACTTCCTTCTAGATCCTCTCATGGCGTTCCATCACTGACTTTTCCTCCTACACTCTTAGTATTCTTCCTCTTTCCTTTTTGCCTTATCCCTCATGCAGACTATTAAGGATAGGGTCTAGATCTAGATTTTGTTGGCACAAGGAATTTGTGGATAAGGAAACTCCTACAAAGGTAATTTGGTACCTAGTCTTCAATTTACAGGTTTAATGTGGCAAAATAACTTTCCAAGAGTCATGTATCAGAAGCAGGACCTGAATCCAGGTCTTCTTGCTTTAAAGGCTTAGTTGTATGTCATTACGCTATATATAATGACATAAAACTTAGATTATTATAAAATTATTATAAAATTGGAAAAGACTTGAAAGTAATAACTGAATTTCAAAATAGGTTTAAGCTACACATGGTTATAGGCACTTTCTTCATACCATCTTTTACCCTTCCCAAAATTATTACACCCTCTTTTCCCAGCCCACCCTGATAGCAAAGGAAGACTTGTGTGGGAGTTATGTTCTTTCTAAAAATAGGTCACATCTTTATTTTGAACATTGAAAAATTGATAGCATATCTCTCAAATTTTTGGCAGTACTGATATTTAAAAAATAAACAACATTATACTGTAGGGGGAAAAAAGTGGACTTACTGTCATACAATCAGAAGTACCTTTAGGGGCTGCCAGGTGGTGCAGTGGATAGAGCACCAGCCCTGAAGTCAGAAGGACCTGAGTTCAAATCTGATCTCAGACACTTAACACTTCCTAGATGCGTGACCCTGGGCAAGTCACTTAACTCCAACTGCCTCAGCCCTCCCCCCCTTCAAAAAAAAAAAAAGTACCTTTAGAGATTTTCTTACCCAACCATTTCTATTGACAAAGAAGTAAATTGAGGTGCATGAGAGCAAAGTGACTTTCCTAAGTCACAGAGATGATTGAGGATTTGAGACCTGCAGAGCTCCGATTCCAAGATCTAGTCTGCTGATCACTGTGCTGAAGTCAGAGAAGACCTGAAGCCATAGTCCAGCTGTCTCACACACACACACACACACACACCCCACACACACACACACGTATATCACATCCTTTTCTGGACATTGAAAGTGTCCCTCCCACAATGTCTGTGATAGATGGTTGATCATGCAGCTTCTGCCTGCACACCCTAGGTGATACAAAGCTCATTTAAAAGGGGCCCATTTCACTGAGACATGCCTCTCCTTTACTTCTTAGTTCCTGCCCATTGAGCCTTGTTCTCTTCTCCCAGGCCAACTCTTGACAGTCTTCCAGCTATTTGAAAACAGTGATTATATTCTTTCTAAGGGTCTTTTCTCCATGCTAAAAATACTCTTTAGCTATTCCTCATGTGATACAGTTAGAAATCCTCTTACTATTCTGATTACCCTCCTCTGGAAACAGGATTATAGTACTTAGAGCTGAAAGTGACCTTAAAGACTATCTAATCTAACCCCCTCGTTTTACTAATGAGGAAACTGAGGCTCAGAAGGTTAAAGGACTTGCCTGTAGTCACACAGTATCTAAGCTGGAATCCAGAGTTCTTTCCACTGCCTCATGCTGTCCTTTCTAATTTATGTCATCAGATTTTTGTTTTCCAAAAGAGGAATGCTGAGCTTGGGGGTTGGGGAGGATGATGATCAAGCATCTGGATGGAAGGTTGAGGAGAGTAGGATCGGACATGGAAAGCCTTTCTAGTTTCTTTCAAATGGTTTACTTGTAACTGCACATAATTCAGTTTAGCAAACATTAAGTATCTATTTTGTGCATAGCACTATTGCTAGGTACTGGCACTGAAGCTATTGTCTTTTGATTTTGCATAAGGTTTATTGACCATAAAACAGGTTCATGTTATTTCTTGTAGTTATTAAAACAGAGGACTACAGATTGCATTCAACAATGGCAAATATTTCTTTTTTCGTTTCTTTTTTTTTTTTTTTTAGGAGGAAGAAGCCAAGAAGCTAGTAAGTGAGGCCATCTCAGCTGGGATCTTCAATGACTTGGGATCTGGAAGCAACATAGATCTCTGTGTTATCAGCAAATCCAAGTTGGACTTCCTCCGTCCATATGAAATTCCCAACAAGAAGGGAAATAGGTGAGCAGATGTGATTTTCTCTTGTTAAAGCATAGAATGAGCTGGAAGAAATGTGAGAATATTTATCGCTAAAATATATAATTGTGGAGCGGGAAAGATTCTCTTAGTGTAGAATGTCAGAGCATAAAACACAGAGAGCTAAGAGTTAGAAAGATCTCATATGATTTCCCTCATTGTACAAATAAATAAATAGGCTCAGAGAAGGTAAGCAATTTGTTCACTAATACACATCTAGTAAGTGAAGGATCTGAGATTCGAACCCAGTCATGTCTTTTAACTCTTAAGCACAGGGCTTTTTCTGTTATGTCATACTGCCTTCAGTTTTTTCTTAGGTTTGGTCTTCATTCTAGACCATTATTGTGCCTCTTCTGCACAAATACACATCATATTAAGAAAAGTAGTACTAAGTCCTGTCTATAAGACAAATGACTGAATTAGGAAAATTGTTTTTCTTATAAAAGGTTTCTTTAAATTGTGAGATTCTCTGTTGAATTTAATTTTGATTTATATAATCACTAAATTTTACCCCATTAAAATTTGAGCTCCTTGAGGGCAGGGACCATATTTTTGTTAGCACAGTGCCAAACAGAGAATAAGTGCTTAATAAAAGCTTGCTGACTTGACTTTCCAGGATTACAGTGTGGGAGATGGTACAGTTCAGTGAAAAGAGCACCAGGACCCAATTTCTATTGTTGGCTATAACACTAATGACATTTTAACTTAAAGACCTTGACTTCTCAGGGCTTTTGATTTTCCTGTTTTTAAAATAGAAAATATTGGACTTTGTCATTTCTCTTAGGGTCTTTATTTTCTATATTTTATACTTAAGTAGTCCATATTCCTATTTCCTTTCTAGCTCTGGTGGACTCCAGAAGTATCTTATGACTAAACTTTGAACAGAAGCTTCTGAGAGACACAGGTTTTTTCTGGGTGTGTGGAGGTATAATTTATGGAATTACTTTCAGCAGAAATTACCACATATTGTCATATAACAGCTGATGGCTATCCTGTGCATTGATCCTCTGTCTGATCATGTACTGGTTTTGTATTCCCCCTACCTTAACCCAAGGATGGAAAACACTATTGCAGTTACTAAATTGTGCATTCAGGAAGAAAGGATTTTATCTATTTGAAGAAGCAATGAAAATAGACCATTTAGTCAAGAAAAACAGATTCTGGGCCCACTTTGGTCACCAACTCATTGTGTGACTTTGACAAGGTGATTCATCTCTTTGGACTCAATAAAGGAATTAGGTTAGATGACTACTTAAGGTCTTTGAGCTTTAGTGTTCTCTTAGACCCATGAATTATCAGAACTGGAAAGTGGAAGAATATGAAATGTTAGAGCTGGAAGGGACCTCAGAATTTTAGAAATTATATAAACTGACTGTCTCATTTTACCAATGAGAAAATAGTCTAGAGGAAGAAAAAAACTCATCCATAGTCCTTCAGCTCATTGTGGCAGAGCCTGGACTTCTGACTAATTATTACTTGTATTTGTGCTCAAAACTAGAGGGAAAGCAGTCAGTCTCCTGTAAAAGAGGCTGGAGATTGGGAAGCAGGGCACTTATCCCAGCATGCTTTCTCTAACAGATGTGACCTGAGGATATGAACTTGGCAACAGGGGTTGAATTGTATAGATCTTGACTTTCTAGGGGTTTGTCCCAGGTCTTTTGGGCCCTTGCCTGCAATCTAGTGTGAGGCTGAGTGGGTCTAGCCTTCACATTTCTTTGTCTTCCCCTTCTTTATGAGTGTTGATAATGAAGAAGAATTTCTCATTGGTTAATCTGAATCTTAAGAATTCTCTGGGCTGTCGAGTTTTGCAGTGTGTGGTTTTTAAATGGTCCAAGGCTCATTTACATAAGGTAAAAAAGAATACCTTATATGCTGCTGAAATTAAGGGCTTTATATCTCGAGGAGATTTTTTTATTAAATATCAAGGAGATATTTTAATGACTTTTTTTTTTTTAGCCAACAAAGAGCACCTCATCCACAAATAAAGGGTTTGTTCAACAATGGTCATATTGTCGCTACTAGAAAATTGCAACATGACATTTCCTCATTCAAGCCCCCAAGAACAAGCCTGGTGCTGGCTTTATACTATGAGATTATAGTATAATAATTGGCAAACATTTATTGTCTACCATTTACTTGCAGAGTACTTTGTTGGGCTGATCTCTAAGATTCAGAGCTGGGAAGAACTTTCTAGAGAGAGATCAGATTCTTCATTTTTCCTCTCTGAAAGGAAAACAATCATAGTTCTTAAACAGATTTCTGTATTGCTTTAATATTTACAAAGCTCTCAAAAGTAAACCTAATGAAATTATCACCACCTCCATTTTGTAAGTGAGCAAACTAAGGCTCATAGAAACTTGCTCAAATTTTCACAAGTACTAAGTATAAGAATTTAAACCCAGATCTCCTTGCTTACTGCAGAGGAATACAAGAATCTGTTGTATGATTTCATCTGTGTATTTTGGGCACTGGTATAGAGCATAGTGAAGACTTAGATATGGAATCAGAGGACTCTACGTTCAAATTCTGCCCATTACTAAGTGTGACTTATAAGTCGTCTGGCTCCACTTTTCCTCCTCCGTCAATTGAATGGTCTTACTAGATGACTTATTTTTTTTAATAGATTGTTATTGATACTTTGTTTTTTATTCTGTCTAAATTTCCCTCATATACAGATCTACCTCCAGAATAATTGTTGATTATGTGATTCTAGACCATCCTCAGTTTTTGTACAAACCAGTTTTTGGCAAAAGGGATAGCCTGTCAGATCAGAAAGATTCAGTTGTGGTGGAAAAAACTTATATTTTTGCTTACATTTTTAAAAAAAGCTCCTTTTGCAGTTTGTATTCTTTCTAAACTGTGGTTTTAGAGACGGCATATTTGGTTCCTGCAGAGACCTAGAGATGACTAAAAAGAATGCTCTTCCAATGTCTCCTTCCATTACAAGTTCCCATTTAGAAGTAAGGTAGATTTTTGAGGTGTGCATGTCTTATTCCAGCCAGTAGTTTTCTGCAAGCCCAAATGAGGCTTTATATTTATGGAAACAAACTTCCCAATTGGGGACAGATGGGAGGAGCAGTTGGACTTGCATTGGCATTTGACGGTGTCTTAATTCCCAGCCCCACTGTGAGGATTAACTGTACAAATATGTATCTTACAGCCTGCACAGTGCTCCTCAGATGCCTTGTTTCCCAAGTCAGGTTAGGTCTGTGTCTCCAGCAGTGCAGAGCTCAGTTTATCACAGAACAGCCCCTTCCATTCTTTGAATGGAATTATTATATTGCCTGAAATCTGGGTCCCTAGAACTTTTACCCATTCTGTCCAGCTCCCTTTCACCTTGCAAGTGCCATGTGAGAGTTTATGCTTTGTCAACCTGAAGAGTACATCAGAGCATTTTCAATTTCTTGCATGAAGAAGTTAAGGAAGCAAGGTAGAAATATCACTGTAGGCTGTGAATTCAATGGAGGTTTAAGTCTCAAACCTATTCCTTAAATAGTTTACTATATAATTATCTTGGGAAAAACCCTTGCATATCTAGCTCTGACATTGTCTTTCTAATATTTTACGTTCAAATGTCCTCTTTGGCTCTTATATTCAAAAACTGAGTTCAATGAAGCCTCACCTTTACCCCTTTCTCTTTTGTTCTTCTTAGATTTGGCAGGTACAAGTGTGAGAAAGGGACAACTGCTGTTCTTACTGAGAAAGTCACTTCTCTGGAAATTGAAGTCCTGGATGAAACAGTACAAACAATGGACACTTCCTAAAAGGGGTTTGCTCATCAACTGTACCAAATCAAAAGGTTTGGGGTTGCCCCTGGATCACCTGATGTAAGACAAATGCATCGATAATAAACAAATGGTAATTGTGTAACTACCGCAGTGGTCGTTTTATTACAGGTTTTTAAAAATTACTTCAATTCCTTTACAGGATGTTGGATATTCTCAAACTATTAATAGCAGCGTATATTTTGATGGTTCTTTAATGTTTACAGTTTTCCCATTAGATAGGTTAATATCCCCATTTTATAAATGAGGCAACTAAACCTCATAGTTATGGAAATCCTATACCTACTATCTAATTACCATGTTATCTGGATTAGATTATAAAATAAAGTTATAGGACTTGTAAAGACTTTTTCTTTGGAGAGGCGGGGCAGAAGGAAGCAATAGGATTAAGTGACTTTTCCAGAGTATCTGAGGCCAGATTTGAATTCAGGTTCTCCTGATTCCAGGCCTGTGCTCTCTCCGAATGCATCATCTAGAGACCCCTTAAATACTTTTAAAATAAGAAGTTCCTATGTTATTTTATAGCAGGTAAGTATTGGTCCTTTTCTCTTTGAGGAGTATCAAGCCATTTCTCTGGTTTTCATCAATGTTTAAAAAGCATCCACCCGAAGGCTTTGGCTTGATACATGCAGACATTACACCACTTGTGTTCATTTTACTATTGTCATTCTTAAAGGTGATTTTTACTGTAAGTAACCAAATAGAGACCTTTGCAAGTGCCCAAGTTTGAGAGAATGCTCTGAAATTATTTAGGCTCAGCCATTTTTCTAGCTGCATGTCCAACAGAGAGGCCTCCTCCGGCTTTCTTATTCTGTAAAATAGAAGAACTGGACTAGATCCCCTAGGTCCCTTCCAACTCCAGTATTCTGTATCTCCAGCTCTGCAAAAGTCTCTGGGACACAATTTCTTCTTTTCAGATGTTGAAGGAATTAGATTAAATGAAATGACAAAGGTAGTTCTATTCAGACACACACAAGTGTAACTACCTTCTTACCTCAGTTTTATTTCAATATTGGAGAACAAATATTAAGAACAAAGCAAACACTGCATTTGAAGAAAATCTCAAAACTCTACATTGTGGCCACAGAAATAATGTCACACAATTGGGGGTGGGTTTGAGGCAGTATGCCAGACAGCACAAAGTCCTGCTCGAATGCCTCCCCACAGCTTGACTTCAGACTCCCACCAACCAGGGAGTCCTTTTCATTCTGATCCACTGGAGCATCACCAACTCCCAGGAATGACAGTTGTATCGATGTGTAAAACACATTCCATCTACCTCCTTCAAAAGGTTAAGTTTACCACGAGTTCACATTTAGAAGTTCATTTTCACAGTTGATTAGACCTGGATTCTAATCCTGTTGGGGAAAACAAGACACGTAGAGCATTTCTGTACATAACTGAGTTGGACATTCCTCTTGAATGAGGCCATCCATCATCCATAGTCTTGGTTGGCATTTGTGTCTGAGTAAAAACTGCACACCTTTGAATTTGTTAAGGCGGATAATGGTGGAACAAAAATATCGAGAGGAAACCTTGGCCACGTTCAAGCTGATGACTTTGGGAGAGAAAAAAAAGACGATATTTGTTTCTTGAATTCCTGGTAGAGCTGGGAGCCAGGAAGTATGGGTTTTAGTCCTGGCTTGACCATGTATTTCGCAGTGTGACTGAGCAAGTCACTTTTCCTATATGGGCCTCAGTTTCCTTCTCCATCACATGAATCATTTTGTATTAGAATCTTTTAGGTCCCTTCCAGCTCTAACATACTATAATTCTAACTCTTCTGCACTTCTTAGCTAGTTAGTTAGTTATAAGCAGGTAAAAAAGTAGCAAAATCTCCACTTTTCCTTTAGAAAATTTAAAGCCACCAAACCGAAACCAATACTACTACTACCCATGTTTCCACTTTGCAACAGAGAACATCAAACACAGAGTTTGATCACTTACAAAGGATATGAAGGACTTAATTAAATGTACTATTAACAGTTTGCAAAAGAAGCTTATTAACAGTTACACAAATTACCAGTCCGTGGCAAATCTTACATGTGTATAAACACTGACGAACAATTTGATGAAGGAGTTCTTTTTTGGCATTTCACATTACAACTGAGATACAAGAGAGTGTTTCACTGGAAGTTTCCCCGAGACACTCTTGTTAACAGACACCCTGTATTATACACAACTGTTTAGAGAAAGGACTCCTTGAAGAGGAATGGTAACTGTCCTTAGCTTGCTCCCCCTCCCCCCACCCCCTCCCGAGCTTGCACTGCCTCTTCATTTTTAAAGCCAGGACCAAAACCCTGCAGAACTACTCAGGGCCTCTTTGCTCAATTGTTCCTCTCATGGGCCACCAGTCAGCTTCTTTGGAGAAAGAAAATTCAAGTAAGATTAAGTGATGATGGCTTTGATGGTGAATCGCCTTTGGATTCAAGTGCTGGCGTTCCAGATGTGCATCTGTTTGGCTAGCTGGTGCACATAGCCGATGTCGGGTCTCTGGTCAGGGTCTGGGTATATGCACATACTGACCAATTCTCGCAACTGAAAGAGAAGCAAGAGAACTGTAACCATTAATGTGGAAGGAATTTTTCTTTGAAGAGACATTCTAAAAGTCAGAGCCAAGACCTTCACTCTGCTCCTATTTACTCAGCTGCCAAACAAGGGAAGCTTCAGTGGATTGAGGTCTAAGTACTATTAAATTCTGTCAATTTGAGGTTTGAAACAGGGCAAAAACCTATAAATATTGGTGGTGTATATATCCCCTGAAAAAATGGAGGTAAGCAAAGCTATTAAGCCCATTTTCAGATGGAAAAAAGCTACACATTTTGGCATATTAAACATTTCCATATTTTACATTTTTAACTTCAAAAGGTTCATGACTGTCAATGTGAAATAATCTATCCATTTCTGCAGATCATCATAGGTTGGGGGGAGGGCAGCTCACCTCGCTGGTTAGGTTCATCACCAGAAGATTTCTCATCTTATTTTAGTTAGATTGGAGTGCAGGTGGCTTGCATAGTCCATTACTGGGTCCCTAGTGATTCAGAGACTTTCCATCATATTTGGCAGAGCCACTGAGAACCCAGGCTCACCTGCACCCAAGGATCAGGTTTCAGCAAAGATCTTCAGGGGAAAGGATTGACATTTTCTCACAGAGCCTCCCTTCACACTGCAGTGAAGCACTGAGCTATAATACAGACTAGGGTATACCCTAGAACCCGGGAGTGTGGATGTAAAATGACAATCACGAAGATGCTAAAATCAGAGGACACAACTCAAGGATAGGGCTTATTGATCATCACAAATGCATTAAAATGCAAAAGGGTTACAGTCAGATTGCCCACCTCCCAGCCCCCTTTATTGTGCACATGAAAGACGGGAGCTTTTAATTACACAGACTAAAAGCTGCTCATACCTCCAAGGCTGGGGAAGGAACAGCCTTGAGCCTCTGATCTTCTCACATTCTTCTGATTGCCACAGTGCCAATTATTTTAACAGTAATTAAAATAATGACCTTATAAAGCACACACTTAAATTGCATCATCCCTCCACTATTTGTTTAAATACCTAGTTATTGCCCAGCACCTATGGTTTTGAGGATGCCAGAGGGGCTGTATACTAGTATTTCACAAACTGTCCCATGAATGTGCTTGAGCTACTGAACCAGGCCAGGGAGAACAATACAGGAAGAGGGAGGATGGAAATAGAACCTTGCTTTGTACACATTTTGCTCGCAGGGTCACAGGGACCTTGGAAGCTATCTGATCCAATTCATGCTTGAAAGTAATCCCCACCATACTATGTCCCTCAAGTGATCATCAAGCCTCTACTTAAAAGAGACCTCCAGGAAGGAGATACCTCTAGCAACAGCTCCTGAGGCAGCTCAATTCACTTTTTGACAATTCTACAGGGAAAGATTTTTGTGTTTTTTCCCTAACATCTAGTCCAAATTGTTTGTTTCTTTTGAACTTCCATCCATTGTTCCTAATTCTGCTCTCTGAGGCCAAACATAATAGCTGACCATCAAATATGACATCTTGAGAGGTTTCAGGCACTCGACCAGGAGTTTAAATTTTGCTACTAGATTGACAGAAAGACATTTTCAAATGGATTCTAGCTCTAAATAATAGCCATTGGCTTCTCTCCTCTGCCCCATTCTCGTTACCTATAAATTAAAAGGATTGGACTAGATCAGGTGTGTCAAACATGTGGCTTGCATCTCCCAACAACACTCCTGAATATGGCCCAAGCCAGATGAAAATATAATTGGGAAATGTTTAACAGAATAAAAACAATAAAACGTAGGCATCACATTGTTAAACTAAGCCAATATGTTAGTCTTCCTGTTTGTTGGTCCCTATTTCTACTGGAGTTGGACATCACATCCTGTGATCAAACATCTTTTTCAGATCTGACATTCTCCAAGTCAGTCCCAGTTTTCAGCTCTAAAATTTCCTAAAACTTTATACTGTTAGTGTAAATCTAAATTGTGGAAACTGGCACCATCTACTTTGGGGCTTGGCAAATTTGAATAGCCAAAAGGAAAAACTGGCATCAAGTTTATCACCGTAGCCCAATGCCTTTTACTTAGGCATACCAATGGTGTTAGTGAGTTTGTGTTTTCTAGTTCCTCAGAACCAGGAAACTACAGTTAGTCACATATTCTCTTCTTCTTCTGGAAAATGACAAGTAAATATACTTCTTGCAGGTAAGAACCTCATCACAGATGGCCACAGCCAGATTCCCAACCAAAATAGTGATAACGGTATTTAGCCATCAGACATTTTGGCTTGGAGGACTAAAACTTCTAATGGCAGAGACAGGTTGGTGTCATAGTCCATTCTACTGTTCTATTCAGGACCTGATCGTTGGACAAAAGTTTTAAAAAGTAAATTCAAACCTACGTCTTCAAATTCCAAATTAACCTTCCCAATGTAAATAGGGTCTTGCTAAGAAAAGAGCAATGCCAGTGGTATTTTCTCCTCAAAAAAATTAAAGCAACATGATTTAAGGTTATTAATGATCATTAATGAAGCAGAGACTTTATTGCCTCACATCTAAATAACCGTAGGCACAGTGCTGAAACATTTTGGGCTCTTTTCTGATTTTTAAAATGAGAAGAATAAGCTAAATGGATTTCACCTCTGAATAATAAGGCAAATAGGAAATTCTGAATCTTATTATTTAGCACACAACAGGTTTTCAATATAAAATTGGGTTAATTTTTGAGTAGGATACATGTACATAAATACATATCCAGATGTGTCCAGATTGTGCATATACAAGGTATAACTTGCGGATGCATGTTTGTGATCTTCCAGATTTCCTTGATTAGAAGTGATGGGTCATGCATTTCCAACCCCAAAGTATTCTAGGACAACATTATTTTGGGAAATACTGAACTAGAACATTCAAATAAAACCACCATGTTCATCCCAGTGCATAAATGATAAATGACAATGAGCTTGATTACAAAAACAGCATCTAAGAATTCAAAACAGTAGAACATTAAAAACCTTTCCCACTAGTAACCTCAGATTCCCAAACCGAGTACGTAGAGTTAGTTGTTGTCTGCTCCCTGGGGGAGTTAGTGGGAAAGAGAAAAACGTATGTCATGATGCCTCCTTGGGCCCCGGATTGTTGGAGTGCTGTCACAGAGCAGGCCTATCCCTAGCAAGGATTATCCCCTTTTGGGAAGGGACTTGCCTTCGAAGCAGTTTAAGTTGCTACTAAACAAAGCTCTCAATCGCGGCAGCCTGCAGGCCCTCCTTTACCTGGCTGTCCTAAAGCACTCTGAGAAGAGCTCACGGAAGGGAAGGCCTTGTCTCCTCAGAACAGGGGTGATTCATCTGCTTCTGATGATAAAGACCATGAAGCTAAAGACAAATGGGGATTCTATCCTACTTATTCAATTTCTAAAAAGAAGGGGGAAGGAACCTGGTTGCTAGGAACAGCAAACAGCAGGGCGAGAGAGTGAGAGGTCTCTTGCCTTCTCCAGCGTTCTGTTAATGGTGTCTAACACCATCTGGAGCCCTTCTCTGGGACCCAGTCTTGGAAAGCGTTCTGCTCACCTTGGACTGCAGCCGTGCACTACACACACTCTTTAGCATAGCCAGAGGGAGGCACGCAGACAGTAATTGTGCAGACAGGAAACACATCTGTCAGCTCACACTAATTCTGGCTGCCGGCAGGTACATCCTCAAGTGTTCACCGTTACCGAGTGGGGCTGGCCCACGGGGACACTTCTAGCAAAGTCCACACTCCAAAGGAAGGCAGCGGCAGCACAGGAGGAAAAAAGACCCTGGGCTCGATGTCAAAGGGACCAAGCCTGGAAGCTTCCGTGTCCCCATCACCCTGAGCCTAAGTTTCTTCCCAAAACGATGAAGCTAAATGAGCTCTCCTCAAGTTCCTTCTAGCTGTAACAATGTGGTTCTCTGCAAACTGTCTTTGGGAAAGTAACCAGGGCAGGATGGACAGATTAGCTGTCTTTTTCATCCAAAAGTGGTAGTACCATTGCTAGTTGTGGCCATGAAATCAGTAACTGGCCTGACCCCTAAAACTCCTGACAAAGATACGTTGGTGACTCTGGCTAGTGGCAGTTTAACTCACCTTCTCAGAGTAATGTTCTCCTGGAAGAGGAGGGTAGTCACATTGCTCTATCTTCTGACACAGAGAAAAAAGATTCATTTTATCTCCATAGAAGGGACTTTGAAGAGCTGCCATCTATAAGGAGGAAACACAAAATGAATTTTCAGTCTAGCAGTTGCACAAAGCTATTTCTTGATTCTAACAAGTGTCTAATATTTTGGCCACCAACTAGGACCCCTCTCAAGAGGACACTGCCCCATCCCCTTTCTTGGACAAATCACATAAACTCTTGAATCTCATATTTCCTCATCTGTAAAATAGAGATTAAAATATTTATAACCATCCGCCTTCTAGCTTTGTGATTAAAGTGGTTTGTAAACCTTAAAGTGCTACAGAAATTGTTATTCAGTACTCCAACAATCTATAATCTCATTGATAAAAGTAACGCTTTTCACCCACACATATCAGAAGCTCTTTATTGCTAAGTAGAAGGTTGTTTTGTTTTTTTAGTGCTGGACCAAAACACATTTATTATCTTGTGACCAACTCGGTGACAATCTCCTCCATACTTAGCTAAGCTGGTTCACAAACAGTCGTGGCTCTGTCATCTGGCACAAGGTCAAAACCTTTCAAGCAAGAGAGGGCTTGTCAGAGCTTTTGCTCCACTAGTAGGATGTGCAAGAATCCTGGGTCACCCTCATGTCAGGAGGAGGTACCAGGAAGATTTAGTGGAAAATTATCAATTGCTGTTATTTCTCCCCATCTGCCATCCTCCCTTCCTGGGAGGTCGCCTGATAAGAGAAATGGTTCCTATTTATTTTCCTGGTTTTCATAAAAGAATAAAAGGAAGAAAAAACTTCCTAATGACACTTTATTAAAAAACCACCCTTTCAGTTCTGTGAAATCCCACTGAGACATCTGACTTCCTTAGATCACTGGGGGAGAAAGTAAGCGTCTGGATGGGAGGAGAGGATGTTACTTCAGCAAGATCCAGAAACACCCAGATTTATAAAAGTAGACTTAGGAAAAGGAGAATGAGTATCCATCCATCATAGGAATTATCACAGTGGGAGTCCTGTGGTCTGTGATCGCATGGGGCCAGAGAAAGGGTCATTTGCTCCCTGGCTGGAAGAATTAGCACCACTTACTTGGGGGAACCTAGGATTGTCCCCTGGCTCCCCAAGAAGAGGCTCTTCAAGAGAGCACAACAATGGGGAAGGGCTGAGACACAAGTAGATAATCCAAATTACACAGGGGGTCTCAGCTTTGTATCCTGCCTGGTGCTATGAGTAAAGTCTGAATGCACATCCATCCCCTTTGGAAGGATAACAGTAGCAGCAATTCACAACATACAACTCTTAGCTTACATAGTACTTCCATTACAACTGCCCTCTGAAGGAAAAGGTGCAAATATTATTACCATTTGACAGATGAGGAAACTGAGGCTAGAGAAGGACAATAATGGCAGAGCTGAAACATGAACCAGGTCTTCTTCTAATCTTTCCAGAAATAGCACAGTTAATTCTCCTTTCTGTTAGAAACTAATGACAGAAGACTGCTGCTTCTGGCCCCCGTTTCTCATCTGTAAAGCAGGGATACCACTACTCATGCTACCTACTTCACAGGATTGGGGTGAGGGAAACACTGTGTAAACTTCAAAATAACAAAAAGTGCTCATTTATATCTAGATTTAAGTGCCTCGATTTGTTCATTAATAAATGGATTGCTCAGTTTCCCACCCCCTCCCATTCTGTTTTTTTCATCGCCACATTTTCACATCTATACATACACTGGTGTTGCTGTATGTTCACCTATGTGTTGCATACATGTGCATAGCCACACGTGTGTGTACATATTTCCCTCCCTCTTCCTCTGAGACAAACATTCCTCATAGCAAAGAGGGAGAAAAAACCCTACAGCAAAGCTAACCGACGCACCAGCTGAACGTCCCCTGGCGGCCCACGTCCCCTGGCGGCCCACGTCCCCGGAGCCTCTGCGGAGAAGGAAAGAAGCTTCCCTTGCGCCCTCCCGATGTCGCGCCTTCGCCGGTGCCCTCGCCGGTGCCGCTCCCAGCCCTGCCGCGCTCGCCCCAACGGCTCTCCTGCTTCTGCTCCCTTCATTTTGCCCCCCGTTCCCGGGCCCTCCTGTTTCACACAGCAATGGTCCGTTCCGTACCAGAGTTTGTTCAGCCCCCACAAAAGCACCACCACAGATATTCTGGTTTTTAATGGGACTTTTTTGTTTAAACATGGACCTTCTTGGAGTGGGAGCCTAACCTACCACTGGCCCATTTGCGCAACTTTCTAGTTCTGACAACTGCATATTTTAGGGTCCCTTCTCCATCTAAAACTCTGCGAAAACGTCCCGGTCAGACGGCCGCTTTGTGCTGGGCCTCCCGGCCCGGCCCGGCCCGGAGAAGCCCTGAGGATCCTCCTGTCGGGGCGCAGCCAGGGCCCGGCTCGTTCCAGCTGTGCCCGGGAAGCGGGCGAGCCCGGCCCGCCATTTACATACGAAGGCACGAAGAACACTAATCAGGCCTGTCTTCAAAGGCGAGCGGGGAGCCGTGGAGAGGCTCGGCAAAGCGAGCGGCACGCCGGCCCAGCATGCGGCCCGGGCTGTGCCCCATCTGCTTATTAATCCGTAATGGGATTCAAGTGTTTCTTGTCACTCTCGCTCACTGTTACCTCCAGCGCCAAACAATGGGGCAATGCCTCATCCTAATGAAGCACCGTGGGCTAATTGTGCCTGATACCTCCTCCGCTCGCAGGGCCCGTTTCAAACCATTTTTTTGCAAGCTGCATCAAATCACCGAGCTCTTCACATTAGCCTCGGCTGAGGGGGCTACGCGCGCTCTGGTTTTAATAAGGGGACCATTTGATAATTGTTAGGCCCTCGCTCATTATCATGCACCGGGGAGACTGTCCAAAGAACACCGTCTTGTTGCAGAAACACACAGCAAGCTTCCAGCAGAGCAGTGATTTTTTGTCCGTGGTTGTTTTTTTAAAATAGTTATCAGCCCCTTTCCTGCGTCCCCTTGCCCGGCACAGATCCCAGACGAGATGTCCCCGCAATGGTGGAAGGATACAAGGGTGCGAGGGTGGCAGAGCGCACACCAGCTGTGTCCCCCCGAGGAAGCCCGCTGGGCCCTGAGGGTCGCTCGCCCCATGGCACTGCCGACTGCTCCCCGGCTCCCCCTGCCCCTGCCGTCTCAGGCCTCCGCTCCCGTCCTCCCCGCCTTCCGGCTCAGAACTCTCGGGACACCGTGTGAACTTCCTGATAGCCTAAGTAAGTTCTTCCTCATCCCCAGGGGAGACGCTCCCCGGGGCAGGAACCGGACTGGCCTCTCGGTGCTTGCGCACACTGGGTGCTCCACAAATATTTGTTGGGCTTCCTGTTGCTGTTGGAGCGACAGGACGTTGGTGCTGGGCGAGGACGGGACTCAGACACAATAGAAGGGCTTCTGGCATTCTGCAAAGTGGCAACACTCGGGGGATACAATTCAAATAATCAAAATGGTAACCAAAGGGGCACGGGTTAATTGGACGGTTACAAAAGTACATCTGTTGCCCTGGCAGAGAGCAGCTGGGAGACCAGAGGAGTCAATCTAAGTCATTTGAATACGTCACTGAGCAAGAAAGAAAAAGGATTAAGCTGAATTTTTCTGTGCCAGTCATTACTGTTCAGAGGAGGAAGCCCGGGTAAAGCTCCGACACAAAGCGTCAGGAGTGACCTCCCTGCACACGGCTGTGACCTGGCAAGCGCAACCCCCCAGCGGGCTAACTCTGCAGTCACGAGAGACCCAGACTGGTTTGGCCACTTAGTTAACTGGGCAAGTTAACTCTTGGAGCCTCAGTTTCCTCCTCTGTAACACGAGGATAAAAACGCACCATCTCCCACAGCACTGCTGCGAACAAAGTGCTCCGCGACGCCTGAAAGCATTGTTGTCAGATGTTATTTTACAGTTTGCAAAGGACTTTCCTCACAACAACTCTGTGTGATGAGCAGCTCTCGCCCCATCACACAGATGAGGATGCCTCAGGTAGAGCCTGGCATGGGTTCTATCTTACTCCGTTAGGCCGTGACGTGCACTCACGCTCCCTGTCGCGCTGCGTCGGAATCCGGCCACGTTTGTTTTCTTCCTCCTGAGCCCCCCAACCTCCTTGCCAAGCAGCTTTCTCTGGGTCTTTCTCTCGGCCCCTCTTGCAGACAAGGGCCTGAAGGGCCTGGAGAGCCTCTCGAGGAGTCAGCGAGGCTGCCACGGGGCCGCCCGGCACGGACAGCTGACGCGGCTGCGCTGGGCGGGAAGGAGAAGGTGTGGGCTCGGGTTCCAGCCCGCGGAACTTGGAGTGCCGGTGCAGCGCTCACTTGCTTCTCCTGAGCTCAGTGGCTCATTGACAGCATGAGGAAGTGGGAGCTCCCCATAGCCCTGGGCTTTTAGTAATCCTCCCTGTATCCTCTATTCAATATGAAAAATAAATTCTAAATTGTATCATACATTTACAAATAAGAACTAAAATCAATTAGATTCAATTATATCAGTAAGATAGTTTTTTTTGTTTTTTTTACTAATTATTCCCCCTATCCACTCTGACAAGTTTCTCATCCCCACCCCAACAGGGGTACATGTTCCCCAACTTGGGAATCCCTCACCCAAAGCACTCTCGAAATATGAGTTGCTATTCACTAAGCTGATTTGCCTTGCACACCGTAGGTGCTTAATAAATGGCTCACCAAACTAACACCCAAAGTTTCAGGCTAGAAAAGTTCCTCATAGTAATCTGGAGGCTTTAGAGCTTCCCCAATTCAACAAACATTCCTACGGTTTTTAAGACAATGCTGAGCTACTAAAATATACAGGGCTGGCAAACCCAGAGTTGTTGGATATTTTTCCCTGTTTCTCTTGTTTGGTCTTAATCACGGGCACAGACTCCGTGGCTGCTGTGCGGAGTTCGAGCACTAATTCTGGAGGGCACCGCTGGATGTGTGCCGCAAGCAGACCCCTCACTGGGATGCCAGCGCTAAAGGCCCGGATCCAGCAGCACTGATCTCGGAGATGAGCTTCCGTGTAAATAAATAAATTCTGAGGAGCCCTGGCTGCCCGCTGGGAGCCTCTACGGGGTGCCAAGGATAATGAAAATAAAGCACAGGTTCCTCCAGTAAGCGCCAGGCTCCTCAGTTTAGCCCAGAGCCTCCGGAGCTGAGAAAGCTGCCCACTGATTCCAAGTGGGGCTGGTGTGTGCAGGACTTACTCAATCAGGGCCCTGGGGTCCTCCGTGGCTTGGGTTCAGGCTGTTCATACCCAAATTGGGGACAAAGGTCTGAGGCTGCCTCTTCCTCTCCTGCTCCATTCCCTCTCTCTTCCTGCCCCACTTAAAGAAGTCCCCTGCGGGGATTTATCTCTCACTCACTTCTCCCCTTCAAAAAAAAATGTATATATATCACCTTCTTATCATCCAAGCCAGCCAAAGACACATTTCCTATTCTTTTGCCTCACTCCCTGAGACTCCTTCCCCTGCCCCCTCCTTCCATCAGGGTCAGCTCCTGAAATGCAACAGCAAAGACCCCGGGCTTCCTGTCCGCACTAGCCAAATCCTTCGCCTTCTCTTTGGGCCCTTAGTTACCTCATCTTTAAAAGGAGGAGGCAGATCCAGCTTTTCTAAAGACCTGTGAATGTTTTATGTTTTAACGTTGTAGTTTACAAGTTCCCTCTCATCTCTGACATTGCAGGTCTAACATTCTAAAGCCGTATGATTTTAAGTCTCCTCCCTTCCCCAAGTTGTTCAGTCATTTTTTTCAGTCACGTCTGAATCTTTGTGAACTCATTGGGCATTTTCTTGGCAAAGATACAGGAGTAGTTTGCCATTTTCCTTGTCCAACTCATTTTACAGATAAGGAAACTGAGGCACAGACAAGGCTAAGTGACTTGCCCAGGGTCACACAGCTGGGAAGTGTCCAGGGCCAGAATTGAAATAGGAAGCTGGGTCTCCCTAACCCTAGCTGTCCTTAATTCCCCATAGGTTCCTCCCTGCCCATCACACACACACACACACACACACATTCTTTCCCCTGCCCCAGCTCTTGAAATGTATGAATGGTCACAAGTGGCACTTTAAGAGTGCCCTGATTGGGCAGGGGAGAGACTGGACAGAGACTCAGAGGGAAAGGAACAGAGATCAGATGGCAAAGGCCATGGAGACCTACGCTCTCCTCCTTGAATTTGCTTCTTTGGCTCCCAGGCTTCCCTTTAAAACAAGGGATGGACACGATGCTCTCTGGCTCTGAGGGTCCGTGGGGCACAACATATGCCCTAAGAACACCAGCACAGTGCCATGTCTATTATATTGTCATTGTTGGGAATCAACAGAGCAAAAGTTCCTCCCCAAAGTCTCCCTTTGTAGACTTTTTCTACAGAATTTTCTAGCCAATACCACCAGCTTCTCTGCTTGGTTTTAAGGCTACAAAACATCATGCTCCTATGCTGGCGATCTTCTGGTGCCCTTTCCCTCAACCCTGCCCTCTTTCAGCTTCCTTTTGTGTACTGTCTTTCCCAGTTGGATTATAAGCTCCTCGAGGGCAGGAGATATTTTTCTTTTTATTTGTATTCTCAGTACTTAGCACAGTGCCTAGTGTAGAGTAGACACTTAATAAATATTGACTATCACAAAATCCCAGAATTAAAAATTACTCTAGAGGGAATCCAATCCAACAATAGCTGACATTTACATTGAGCTTACTATAATCAAAATGCTTCACAAATATTGTCTCCTTTGACCTTCACAATGACTCTGAGAGGAAGACACTACTATTATCTCCATTTTACAGTTGAGATTGAAGCAAACAGAAATTAAGTGTCTGAGGCCAGCTGTTAGAACATAGGATGGAGAACATGTTACAATTAGAAGGACCCTAAATATGCTATATATAATATATTAAGTTACTTATCATCTTAGGGAGAAGAGAAAAATTTGGAACTCAAAATTTTATTTTAAAAAATGAATGCTAAAAATAGTCTCCACATATAATTGGAAAAAAATAAAACACTATTTAAAAAATATAACACATCAGTGCTAATGGGAAAAGAAGAAAGGTATAGTTATAAAGTTACTGAAACAAAGAAAAAGTTTCCTTTTTAAAAAAAACAATATTCTAAACTCAGAGATAAGGAGAATACTCTGGATATAATTTATCTGGATTTCAGCAAGTCTTGGTAAAGTATCTCCTTCTATCCTTGTGGAGAATATGGTGAGATATAGTTTGGATGATATAATCAGATGGATTCAGAAACAGCTGGATGCCTGGACTCAGAGTGGTTATTCATAGTTCCACGTTAACGTGGCAGAAGTCTCCAGTGGAGTGATCCAGGGATCTGTTTTTGGTCTTACGCTATTCAAAATTTTTATCAATAACTTGGATAAAAACACAGAGAGTATGCTCATCAGACTTGTAAATGAAGGAAAGACCAGAAGGAATAGCTAGCACAATTCAGCATCCAAAAGGATCCGGAGAGACTAGGGCTGGGCTGGACTTGATATGAAATTCAGTAGGGATAAGTGTCAAGTCTTACAATTGGATATCAAAGAAATCAGCTTCACAAAGGTAGACGAGGTGGGGAGGATTATGATTAGAACTGTTCTGAAAAATATAGGTAAGTTTTAGTAGACTACAAGTTCAATATAAGTTCAACAGTTAGGAAAGCTAATGTGATATTGGGCTGCATTAAGAAGGTCATAAATTCCAGGAATAGAGAAGTGATAGTTATAACTAATATTTATATATGGCTAACATTTATATAGTGTTTACTATGTGCCAGACTCTGTACTGTTTTAAAAATATTATCTTCACAATAATACTGAGGGCATTAGGGGCTGTTATCATACCCATTTTTTAGATTGGGAGACTGAGGCAAATACAGATTAAATGACTTGCCCAGGGTCACACTGCTAGTACACGTCTTTGGAGGAATTCAAACTCAGGTCTTCCTGATTCTAGATCTCCTAACTTATGTAAAACTTATGTAAATTGAGCCAGATGACTCAGTTAATCATTCAACTAGAATTCAACTAGAATAACAGTCTTTAAAGATGAATGGCCACTTGTTGAGGATACCGTGAGGGATTTTTCTAGATCATTTCCAAGACTGTTCCACTGAGGTTTTGACATTCTGCATCTCAGACCTCCATCTCCAAACTCAGGGCCCAGCACTCTTGTCACCCTGCTGTTCTGCTGTGGGATGTCAGAGATGTGTGCCACACGGACAGAGCCGGAGTTAGGAGGAGCTAGGTCAGAGTCTCGGCTGCTTACGAGCTAAGGGAACACCGGCAAGTCACTCGATTTCTGCCTCAATTTCCTCAACTTTAAAACAGGGAAAATAAGAGCACTTATCTCTCAGCATCCCTGAGGATCAAAGGAGATATCTGAAAAGTGCTCAGCACAGTGCTGGGCAAATAAATGCCACTGTTCTTGTTTTCATCAGTCTTCAGTGCGGACCCCATACTTCTATTCTGCTCATGGGTAACTGATCATAGGATATCTGTTCTTGGGTAAGACTGAGCCAAAATCTACTTCCCTGTGGTCCCACCTCACTCTTCTCCTGGGCTGAGCAACACAAGCTCAATCCTGCTTCCAAAAGATTCTCCTTTAAGTATTTAGATATCTGATATTAAAAAGAAGGTAACCTTCTCTTGGCTAAACATCTTCAGTTTTTTCCTATGATTACTGCACTTTAATGGCTTTAAGCCCCTTCCCCAGCAAGTTTGTTAATGTCCTTCCTGAAATGTAAGAAATGACCACATTTCTCCAGGTTGGGGGGGGGGTGGAGCTCGACTATGGGAGAACACCCAGATTCTTCTCTGTCCCAAACAGACTTTACAGGCATGGAGGAAACACGGTCCGCGCAGAGGAGTGGGGCAGAAGAGCGGCTCTCGTTTCCAGAGGCCTGACGCTTTACCAGACTTTCGCCACAACCCTGTGAAGCCGCTGGGACGTGGACAGGGATGAAATGATCCAAAATCACACAGCTGGCAAGTCAAAGTTTTATAAAGATTTAGGGAACAAACAGGTGCAAACACCTCCTTTTATAGCCAGGAAAATGGAAAACTACTGAGATGAAGTGATTAGCTTACAGTCACCTAAGTAGCATTAAGAATTAGGAACGAAATCCAGGCCCTCTAACTCAAATTTCTGTAATGTCTCTGTGGAGCCGGGATTCAAACACAGGCCCTGCTTATTCTGAGGCCCGTACTCTTTCTGCTTCATGAAACGATCCCATTTTCCTCATTTTATGCCACAGGCAGCTCCAGGCCCCTGGACAGAACTTGTTCCCATTTGGGGCTGTGTTAAGTTCCCTTTTGAAGAAGACAAAGGGCCGTTCAGCTCTGGGATATTCCCAGAGGCTGCTTAATCCCGCTGGCAGGATTGTATTGATCTATTCCATTGACTTCCCAGCACCAATAGTTCCCTTCCTAGCTGCAAACCACCGCAGCAGGCCCTTCCTCCCTCCCGTGCTCCAAACAAATAAATCAGCCCCTATCGAACTGAGGGACTCATGGCTGGTAATACACTAACGATGGGACATTACCTTGTTAAGCAAACATTTAGTTACCTCAGCTGAAGATTGGAGTGGAAGAGCTGGCTGAGTGAAAATCCAATGCTCCCTTCACTTTCAGGAGGAGGGCGACAAACGGGAGTCATATGTGCCGAGAAGGACAAAGAACCTGGCACCGATGGCAACCCCATCCATCCAAACAGCAAGAAGCCCACAGAGGCCGGGCAGCCGGGGCCGTGGTGGGGGTCGTGGTGGGGGCCGGGCAGCCCGGCCGTGGGGGGGGTCGTGGTGGGGGCCGGGCAGCCCGGCTGTGGGGGGGACCGTGGTGGGGGCCGGGTAGCTGGGGCTATGGCAGGGGCTGTGGGCTAGGGCTGGGCAGCCGGGGCTGTGGCGGGGGCCAAGTGGCTGGAGTCGTGGTGGGGCCCGGAGCCGCTCAGAGATATTCAAAGGGGAAGAAGCCCTCAGACTTGGGGGCAGTGGGGTATGACAGCAGGAAGACAGGTTGGAATGAGAAATCTTGGGCCCAAATCTTAGCTGTTTCTGTCTGGAAGGTTTTGAGCAAGACACATCCACATCTCACTCTCTCCTTTTATAAAATGAAAACTAGATGACTTCTAATACTTTAACATTTTGTTTTAAAGAGTAAAGTTCTTGGTCACTAGTCAATGGTCCACATGCAGGTTCTCCAACATGGTCCCTCTCCTCTTCCTCTGTCTTTGTACTAGTTGTTCTCCACACCTGGACTGAACAAATTCCTCCCCTCTGCCTTTTACTTCCCTGACTTACATCCTACCTCACCTTTTCTGCACCTCCCCCCAAACTCAGCTGCTGTCTTCTCATCCCAGGTGCCTCCTACGTTCTCTGTATATATCTTTTATCTATCTTCCATTAGAATGTTCGCCCCTTGAGAACAGGCCCTGTGTTTTTTGCCTTTCTCTGTATCTCTAGTACTTAACAAGGTGCCTGGCAACATAGTAAACATTTAATAAATGCTTTTGGACTTGGCTTTTTTAACGTCTAAGGGTCCTAACAGTTGTAACATTCCGTATTTATTTTGCCTTCAAAGAGTTGTTCCAGCTGGCAAACTATGCTGTGTATGTTCTAAGGACAAATGAGAACCAATGAGATAATATTCTGAGCAGAAGTACCAAATCACAGCCCACAAACTCCCCAATGTGACCAGAACCAGATTAAAATGTAACTGAGAAGTTTGTAACAAAATGAATAAAAATGTAATCCAACATAATGGGGTTTTTTATGTCAATATGTGGCCCAAAAAAATCTGTTTCTATTTGTGCTTTACACATAGATTCCTTAGTGTGTGTACATGTGTGCATACACACATAGACATACAAACGTGCACACCTATATCCACATGTACATATGGATACGTGCGTATTCAGTTATAATTATTATTAGGGTAGCTAGGTGGCAAATTGGGTAGAGCATCAGGCCTGAAGTCAGGAAAGCTCATGAGCTTCTGGAGTTCAAATCTGACCTCAGACACCTTCCAGCTGTGTGACCCTCAGCAAGTCACTTAGCCCTGTTTGCCTCAGTTTCCTCATCTCTAAAATGAGCTCTGGCAAATCACTCTGGTATCTGCTAAAAAAAAAATAAAACAAAACCCAAATGGGGTAATGAAAATTTGGATGTGCCTGAAAATGGAATACCAATTATTATTAACATCCCTTCCAGCTATCAGAATCCTGAAGTACATATATATGTGTGATACATACATGCATGCCTTTATTAGATATATACATGTATGGATACAAGTAAGTATATATTTACTATTGTACTCCATTCCACTCTATGTCTCCTTGGACCATGTGATGGATTCTCTGTGGAGGATTTATGGGGAACAGTTGTCCAGGATGAGAAAGAATGACGGGTTACAGATCATAAGCCACAGGAGAAGGGTGAAACCTCAAGCGGTAATGGGTCCATACAACCAGAGGGATCCTGCACATCCATAAATGTGCCTCATCATGGCGAGGAGAAAACTCCCCAAATCTGACCGATCCGACGGGACTGAAAAGCTTCATGATGTCCGTGTCTGTCGGCTTGGGATCAACATCGCTAAATGCTTTCTTCTATGGGAGTCCCTTTCACAGAACTCTACAACTAGTATTCTCTTTCTCTTGTTTTCTTTCTTCTTCTCCCTCTCTCTGTCTCTTTCTTTTTGTGTCTCTGTCTCTCTCTCCCACTTACACACACACACACACACACACACACAATTTATATAGCTCTTTCCCAATCCTCTGCCACCCCCCAAGGATAATACTTTTCCCATCAATAAATGACTTTGTTTTGATTCCATCTTGCATACACTTTCCTAGGTATACACTGGCTCCCTGAGAGAATCTAAGTTCCTGGATGCCAGGCTCTTTTTTGTTTTTATCCCAGCAGTGCTGGGACACGGCAGGCCAACAATCACTTATTAAGCACCTACTATATGTCAGGTCCTGTGCCAGGGCACGATCCCTGCCCGTGAGAATCTCCCATCCTAATGGGGAGGACAACATACAAATGACTGCGTTCACAGATGATCCATGCCATGTAAGTGGGGGGTGTGCCCAGAGGAAAGGCACTGTATTTGGGGGGCAGGGGACTGGACAGGCCTTTTGTGATGGGGAGAAGCTGAATGGAGTCTTGAACAAAAGAAGGTAGAAGAGAGCAGCAGAACATCCCAGGTAGAGAGCAATGTGTAAGCAACAGCAGGCAGGCCCGGGCAGCCGAAGGCCTCAAGAGAGCCCAGTGTGGGACCAGCGAGGCCAGGTTGGGAAGGACTTTAAAGGCCAAACGCAGCTTTTTATCCTGGATCCCGCCACAGCAAGAGCCGGGGGAGCTGGAGGACGGCGTCATGGGACTGTGATGGAGCCAAGGAAAGGAGGAAGCGGAAAGCTGGACTCCACCGACAAGGCTGTCACTATCCTCCTAGGCCCGAGGCTATGGGCCCGCACAACCACGGGCTACGTAAGGGCAGAAAAGCAGATGCTGTGAGCATAAAAAACAAAAGGATTTGGCAACAAACTGGATGTGTGGGGAAATGAGTGAGGATGAGGGGGTTACATCAAGGTTGGGAGCCCTACGACTAGAAGAATAGTCGTTTCCTCAACTGTTTATAGAAAAATTAGGAAGAAGACAGGGTCTGGGAGAAAGATAGTGAAATGACTTTTGTGTCAGATATGGTGAATTTGAGATGCCTAAGGGTCGTCCAGTAAAACAAGACTGATGCTCAGAAGAGAGTAGGGCTAGAGATAGAGATCTGAGAATTATCTGTATAGAGATGGCAATTTAACCTTGGGAGCTGTGAGCTCACCAAGTGAAGCAGTTTATTTAGAGAGAAGGGGGGCCAGGAGAGAGCATGGAGGAAACCCATGGCTCAGCAGGCAAGCCTTGGGTAAAGATCTAGAAAGAGACTCAGAAAGAGCTGTCAGACACAAGAGACAGGATTATGAAAATCTAGAAAGAAGAGAGGATCCAAGAAGAAAAGATGATTGGTTTTGTTCAACACTACAGAGAGACTGTTCATTGCAGGCTGGCCATGGGAAATCACTTCTTTGGCCACAGCAACTCAGAAAACCATCAACTAAGATATGTTGAGGTTAAGAGGTGTGTGTGTTGTGGGAATTCCCACAATGAAGAACTTATGCTCCTTTAAAATGAAGAAGGAGGGTAGTGAAGTGGTACAGTAGATAGATTAACAGGCTTGGAATCAAGAAGACCCGAGTTCAAATCTCACCTCAGACACATGCTAATTGTGTGATCCTGGCCAGCTCACTTAATCCTCAGTATCCTCATCTATAAAATGAACTGGAGAAGAAAATGTGAACTACTTTTTGCCAGGAAAACCCCAAATGAAGTTATGAAGAGTTGGACATGACTGAAACTACTCAACAACAACAAAATGAAGTGTATGGTGATGGGTTGAAGGTAAAGAATAGGACATGAATTTTTGGACACAGCCAATGAGAGAATTTTTTTTATTTGATGATGTTTTTGTTTTTCTTTTTCAGTTGGGAAAGAAAATAAGATTGTCAAAAAAAATAGGAAAAGAAAAAAAAAAGGTCATTGAATCATTTTTTTAAATGTGTAGAAGAGAACAGAAGAAGGCCAGAAGGAAAAGGAGAAAAACAGGAAAGCTTTGAAAGTTACATGTTTAAAATAATCATATACTTAAAAGGAAAAGCAAGCTATATATTAGAGATTTGCAGTTCTATGTATAATTTATGGATGTTTTATTTAGTTTTTTAAAATTCAGAATAAAAATAAAATTTAAAAGGGAATTATGATTCTCTTAAGGAGAGACAGAGATCCACAAGAATGAAATCAAGGATCCCTAAATTACTGCAGAAAATTACTTAGGCCCATTTAAAATCAGCTAAAGTTAACACACTTCAAATTAAGACTATTAGGAACAGAAAAATTAAGGTGCCTAACTTATGACATGTGGAACAAAACAATAAGCTTATTACAATGTACCTGTGAGAAATTCAGGTTTTAAGGATGTGACTAGTATTACCTTTTTTTCTTTTTCAATTTCTAGGTCCATCCATTCTATTTCAGAGGCTCCTTTGCCTATAAATGTGCTCACCTCCCCATTTTAAAATCTTTTTTTTGGCTCTCCTACCTTTTGATCTACTTTTCTCTTTTCATGTTGGCTTTGCTTTCTTTCTTTTTACTCACTCCTCCACCCTTGGTCACTTCTACTGCCCTCAGAATCATGAAACTGCCCCCTGCACTGACAGGGATCTCATGCAATACAATCCCCATTTCTTTACCGTTTTCTCTGACCTATCTGCAACATTCAAGACTGTTCTACTCCCTCTCCTTTTTTCCTCTCTCAAGTCTCTAGGACCTTGCTTTCTCCTGGTTCTTCTCCTCAGTAAGGTCTTAGATTTGAAGTCAAGAAGGCCTGTCTTCAGATGCTTGCTAGCTGTGGGAGTCAGGGTGTCATTTAACCTTTCTTAGCTGCAGGTTCCTTAGCTATAAAATGGGCATAATAATGGTACCTACCTCACAGCTTGTCATGAGGAGCAAATGAAATAAACTACATCAAGTGCTTAGCAAGCCACAAGTGTTATATAATGTTAGCTATGATTATGATGGTGATAGCTTATCTGCTGGATCCTTTTCCTCCTTCCTAAATGTAAAAGCTCCATCTCTGGCCCTATTCACAGAATCTGAGATTTAGAAGGGACATCACATCTCCTTCTCTTTCAATTTTAGGGGTAAGCACCCATTCAGCCTTTATTGGAAGACCTTTTCTACTGGGAAAGTCAGACAATAGACAATCCATTCCATTTGAGGACCCACTCTCATTGTTTGGAAGTTTTCTTCTAATTCCAATTTTGGATCTGCCTCTCTGCAACTTTATCAAGGGCAATAGAAATAAATCTTTGACTATCACCTTTGTTGTATGTCTCCCAAATCTGTATCTTTTTTGTGATCTCTCTTCTAAGCTCCACACCACCATCTCAAATTGCTTCCTGCCAAACACTACACAGGCATCTCAAATATGACCAAAATTGAGCTCATTATTCATTATCCAATCTTATATTTTCTACCCATCTAATTTTCTCTCCGTATACACTAATATCACCAATCACCCAGGCTCAAAATATCAGAATTATCTTAGATTCTTCTAGCTCTCTTATCTCAAATATCCAATCAGCTTACCAATTCTATAAGTTCTACCTCAAAGTATTCTACCTAAAGTCCTTACCTCAGCAATATCCTCCTAATCCTAAAGACAATCTTCTTGTTCATTCTTTCAGTTATCTCTATTTAGACTTTTGCAACAGCCTCATTAGTCTTCAGTTTCTCCTGTCCAACTTATCCTAATATATGCCTGATTAATCTTCTTAAAGAATAACTCCAGTAATATAATTAAACTAGTAAAAAAAAATTCAGTAGCTCCTTATGCCTATAAAAGCAAAAGGTTCCATGTTCCTGTGCAAGTAATCTTCCTATCCTATGCCAAAACTGTGTCTTGATTTCCTTATTCAAAGGAAAAAATTCAAGTCATTTTGTTACTCATGTTAGAACTGAATCTAAAACCCTTAAACTATCTTTCAAAACCCTTCATGGTCCCTCTCTAGCCTTATTTCCCACTATTCCTCTTCATGTATTCTATACTTCAGACAAACCATCCTGGTCACTCACTACCTTCTGAATAGTCCCATGCTCTTTCCTTCTTTCCACTACTCAATTATATTCTATGGTTTTGAATGGAGCTCTTCCAGTTAGGAAGAACCTTAAATAGCATCTAGTCCAATTCTCTCACTTTATAGATAGGGAAAATAAAACTCAAAGAGAGTAAGTTCTTACTTGAAGTCTTAGAGGTAATAAAGAACAAAGCCAGGATTGAAACCTAAGCCTTTGATGCTAAGTAGCTGGTTCTTGACATGTAGTTATAGCTTGAATACTCTGTGCCTTATGACTTCTGGGGGCAACAAACAATCATGGCCCATGTCTTTACTCAGACACCTTTACTTTGAATACTCTTCTTCACAGCATTAAATTAAATCTCTGAAATTTCTTACCTCATACAATAAACAGCCCAAAGACCAGATATCAGATTTAAAGTTATAGCCATTTTCATGAATTCTCTCCGGGGACATGTAGTAAGGTGTTCCAACTGAAATGAAACAGGGAAAAAAAATTCACTTTTTCTTTTTGGCTAGAGAAAGGAAAAAATCAGTAAAGCCCGAGAAAGCAGCAATGCAGTAAATGAACACTAAGACTGGGAGTCATGGTCTCATGTTGGGCTAGATGAGAAAAATCATCTTTTTCACTTCAGTTTTCTTATCTGTAGAATGAAAGAACTGGACTTGACAAACTCCAAGATTCTACTGAGTATTAACTTTTTTCAAATATTCTATGCTAAAATACTTGCAATTCCAATTTTACTTCCAGCTCTTATAATCTATGTTCTAAGATCCTATCTGTACTAACATTCTACAATTCTATATCTCTTCCTTTCTTCCCCAAGGAACATCAATTAATTATTAAAAGATAATCTTTCCAATTGACAATGTGCTTCAAATGATGTTTGTTCTCCCCCATCAGTCTGAGAGTTTATGAAGCTTTGCTGAGGTACCAAATCAGATCTTTAAATAAGCTGGAAGGTGGGGTATAGATGCAAGGAGTGAGAAGAAAATGAACAACCTATAGAAAGTATGGGTATGCTGGTGTTGTCAATCTGCTTCTAAAAAACTAATCACATAGAGGTGAACTCTCTGTTTTTCTCTCCTTCCCTCCCTTCATTCTTTTCTTCTTCTCTACAATTCATCTGGGCAAATCTTCACCTTTCTGGCCACTGGGGTATTCATTTGTTAAATGATAAAAATAATCATAACTCCCTCCATATATGAATATATAAAAGTATACATATGTTTATATCTACATTTATCTACTCCAAACTAGCCCCATGCTTTGTCCTTCTCCTACTATTCTATGATATCATGTGTGTATGTGTGTGTGTGTGTGTGTGTGTGTGTGTGTGTGTGTGTGTGTGTGTGTAGGGAGAGAAAAGAGAAAGAAAGAAAGAATAATCAATAGTTATTTTGTGTGTATATATAATAAAATAAAAAAATATACGTACACAGAAAAAAAAATCACAAAAAATCCATGCAGGCATACACATGACATTTCAAGTCTGTAGACACTCATTAAATGCCCACCATGTGTGAATATTTTGCTTTATACTTGGGAAGAGACACAGTTTATATAAGATAAAATACCTGTCTCTGTGATCAATCAAATGAAAACTTATAAAACAGGAAGGAATGCTGTGTAGCATTCAATGGCATGCTCCCTCTTATGTATTTAAGATGAAATTTATAAGTAATAAAGAATTTTATATAGAATTTTTAGAAAATACTCCTTTCGTGTGAAGTGAATTTATACCTGCATATGATAAATATGGAAATATGTTTAGAAGAATTGCACATGTTTAATCTATATTGGATTACTTGCTGTCCAAGGAAGAAGGAGAGAGAGGAAGGGAAAAAACCTGGAACACAAGGTTTTGCAAAGGTGAATGTTAAAGCTACCTTTGCATATATTTTGAAAAATAAAAAGATATTATTATAAAGAAAATAATTTATACCTGTATACAGTTAAGACAATCACTAAGACAAAGACCCATCAGGCTAGGGGCAGAGAAGGCACAGTCTACAGAGGAAGTCAGAGGGTGATTCATTATATGAAGGAAGGTGGTTTATTCAGTCCTATGTTTATCCTCTGCCACATGCAACTCTGAGCCCCAGTTACAAGTGTGAATGAGGTCAAAGACTCATCCTGGGACATCAGCATCATCTCAGCTGCTTTGTGCTCCATGCACTGGAAGAGGGAAGAACCAGCATCTATGCTACAAATTCCCCCATCTATTCCAGACGGGTTTCATTAGTGTGCAGAGATGCTGTGAGAGAGCAGAGCACACCACAGGTATGATGGGAAGGAAGGAAACTGTGCAGTCATGGGGACTTGTCTATCAATGGCCAGTAAATTAGAAGACTGTTCCGATGCTGAAATTTCTGTTCTCAACCTAATGGCTTCCTTATTTCAGTGATGGCTATATACCACACATTGTCATTACCGGACCTAGGGAGTTTTAGCACCCCTTCAGGACCATCATTTCAGAAGCAGCCTGAATCTGAAATCTCAAAATCTAGGTTCAAAACCCAGCTATACAACTCAGTACCACACAACTCTGGCAAGGTCACTTTCTCTGGAAACTTTCTTTATTTGTAAAATGAAGCTGATTTAGTTCAATTCAACAAATATGTATTAAGTTCCTATTGGCTGAGGGTACAAAAGCCCTAAGGGTCCTCACTAGGAATAATTCAAATAGGACACAAACCACTGTTTTCATGAAGCCTTCATTCTCACAACAGAGCTAAAACACACAAATAGGTAACTAAAAAACCATAATAAATAAATGCATTGGAGAGATAGAGAGTATTACAAGAGAGCTAAGGGGAAACTTCTTAAAAATAATTATGTACCTTTACACAGTACTTCACAGTTACAAAAAAATGTATTATCTATTTTCTGGACATTCCTACTTTACAGAACTTGAAGGATTATTCAGGTTCAAAGGCAGTATATAGGCGTAATGCAAAAAACATAAATGCACCACATATATGCAGTTTTTAATCAGAGAATTTCCTAGTATTAAAAACGATGATAATTTTCCAAGAATGGCATGCATTCAGTCCTCATTCTTGATTTTGGAGTTTTACTATAAGAGTGTACAGCTGCAGTACTGTCACTCATAATGTCTGATGTAAATATTCAGCACAGCTAGTTAGAGCTATGTTGAAATCATAGGATATCAGAGCTGAAAGAGCCCCAAGAATTCAGTGTGTTAAGAATACAGAACAGAAAATGTGGAATGTCAAAACCAGAAGGGACCCAGAAACATAGACTGTTAGATCTAGAAAGGCCCTGAGAACAGAGCATTGGAGAATATGGAACACTGCATGTCAAAATGAGAAGAGAGCTAACACATAGAACTTTAGGGCTGAAAGGGCCCAGAGAAGATAGCACATTAGAATACAGAACATAGAACACAGAATGTCAAAACCAAAAGGGACTTGAAAACAAAGAAATCTGGGGATGGAAGGAACCTGCGACTGTTGAATGTTAGATCAGAGAATGTTAGTGCGGGGAGAAATCTTAGACATGAGCTAGTCCAGTCACCTGAGGGAATTCAATAAAGACTGCCTGACTGAACGACTGAACCCAAGCCAACAAAACTCAGGAGTTACTACTGACTGATCTTAAAACAGACAATTTGATAAGGGAATCTTTTATTGTTTCTGTTTCAACAGCACCTTCCAGCAAATCTCTAATCCAGCGCCCAAACATGGCTTCCCAATCTCTCACTTTTCTTTTTCACAGTGGGGGACAGAGCTCTGAATATGAAAGAGGAACCTAACAAATTCTGACCTTTCTTGTATCTTTACAGAGAAATCTGAGTTTCAAACAGAGAAATATCAGAGCAAAACAGGGACCTCAAAGGGGGAGCTGATTAAAGCATCCCTTCATTCCTGAGACATGCCACTCCTGTCAAAACAAACTTCGAAATGTTTTGAAATACTTGTGGTTTTGTATATGAAAAAGGCAAAGCTTTCACCTAAGTTTTTATTTTGAATTCCTGTTCAACTTTTTTTTTTGAGAATAAAAATGAAATAGAAGAATATATTTTGTTACTTATTTAGGATTCCCTAATTAAGGTGTCCTATGGGTACCTGTAGGTACCTGGTTATTGGGACAAGCAGATCCACATGGTATTAAAAGGACAAATCCAATCCCATTTTAGAAGAGCATGAGAGAAGGAAAGGAAGAATAGGGTGACAAGAATGAACAAAACAAGATACAATGAGAGCTGGTCAATGTCAATGGAAAATGTAACTTCTGAAAAAAGAAGAAGTGTTATTTATAAAATGTCAGAGCCAAAAGGGACCTGAGATCAGAGTGTTAGCACTGGGAAACAACTCAATGCCTAAGATGGTAAAACAGGAAATGGCCTTTGAGAATCAAATGTAAGGACAGAGATCATTAGAACTTTTCATTCTAAAATATTTCCCAATTTCAGTATTTTATCTTCTATAGATAAAATTTCCAACTCTGAAATCAAATAATCTTCAGAATGTTTTGTTGTTCAATCATTTCAGTCTCTTATGACTCTTCACAACTCCATTCTTGGCAAAGATACTGGAGTGGTTTGTTATTTTCTTCTCCAGCTCATTTTGCAGATGAGGAAACTAAGGCAGAGGAGAGTAAGTGACTTGTCCCAAGGTCATGTGGCTGGTAAATATCTCAGGCTGGATCTGAACTCGGGGAGATGAGTCTTCCTGACTCCAGGCCCAGCACTTTATTCACTGTATCCCTCAGAATGGTTAACAATCCCAAAATTGTTTTTATAGATGCATCATGGCGAGGACTACCAAACCAAATTTTTCTAACAAAGAAGTAACTAGCCATTTATCCTTATTATGTTCAAGGAGTTCAGGGAGAAAAGACAGAGATAGCACGCATTCACTCATGGCAGATCCTACCCCCCATTTAGAGATTTAGAAAGTCATCTGAAGGTGATTTCATATGTGCAAGAATACTTCAATTCCCAGTTGGGCAGATGCCAAAGAAAGTTGCTGATTAATAGTCCCCGATTAGGCCATCCTTGTCAAATTGGCCAAAGCAATACATTGGTGAGCCCAGATGATTAGATTGGAAGTCCTGGGCAGTTCAATAAGAAGCACCTCATTATAGGGGAATTCCTTCCCCTGGCCAGGAAGAGACCTGGGCCCGTCTTCTCTCCCTTCCCCTGATGGTTATGCAGAAATTAAAGCATTCGTCTTTTAAACAAGGAAATTGGTAGAGGGTGTGGGGAGGAAAAAGAGGAGACTGTACTGTGCATTTTCTGACATCCCCACAGAAGCAATAATAGACTTGCTGAGGAAGGGCTGTGACCCAGACTCATACCCAACCCAAAAGCATCAACTTCAATAAGAAAAAGGACTCACTCATCCCATCACTATTCACACTGCTGTGATCTGAGGCTATGAAGTGACAATTTTGAATCAGAAGGCAAGACCATTCTGTTTGTTTGCTCTCCCAATCTTAACTTTTATGCCAGGAGGTGGGCACTAAATGACCCACACAAACTGGATTTAAGTCCAGGAGCCTCTCAGAACTTGGAAGGGCCTGGGTGAGGATGAGAACAGTGGTGAGACACAAAGACCAAGAGAGTGAGAGACAGAAAAAGAATGAAGGACAAAGAGAGAATGAGAATCACAGAGAATGAGAGTCAGAGAAAGAACGAGAGACAGAGAATGAGAGGCAGAGAGAATGAGAGACAAGAGAGAATGAAACAGAGGTGAGAGAGTGAGAGTCAGAGAGAGAATGAGACAGAGGTGAGAGAGTGAGAGTTAGAGAGAGAACGAGAGATAGAGAATGAGAGGCAGAGAGAATAAGAGACAAGAGAGAATGAGACAGAGGTGAGAGAGTGAGAATCAGAGAGAAAATGAGACAGGTGAGAGAGTGAGAGTCAGAGAGAGAAGGAGACAGAGGTGAGAGAATGAAATTCAGAGAGAGAATGAGATGGAGGTGAGAGAGTGAGAGTCAGAGAGAGAACGAGAGACAGAGAATGAGAGGCAGAGAGAATGAGACAGAGGTGAGAGAGTGAGAGTCAGAGAGAGAATGAGACAGAGGTGAGAGAGTGAGGGTCAGAGAGAGAGTTTATGTTAGGCAATCTAGTGTACTCAGACTGGCTAGGTCTCTGAATTCCTAGAGGAAGGAAAGATAAAAGAAGATGATGCATTCCAATCTTCCAGGCACAGTCTATGACAAACCATGTAAAATGGCTTCTCAAGAGTCTCAGTTTCCTATTCTCTAAAGTGTCATCTCAAAGATCACTTTGAGCTAGAAAAGTTCTTTTTAATATTTTTATGTTCTAAAATCCTTTCCAGAGGGAATACTCCAGGTCTCTGGATCCTTAGAGCAGAAGAGACAAGTGGTACACATGAGGGGCAGGCAGGTACACATGCATGCACACACGTACACACATCCCATTCACTAGTTTTCAAGACTTAAACTAGATTAGACTAAGATGTAGATTTTAGGACACACAGATAGCCTGAAATATCTCTTTCTATTTAGTGCTCTAAGTTCACTTTCTCTTCTCATCATCAGAAGGACATTGTGGAACAGCAAATGGAGTGCCGGACTTGGGGTGACAGGGATCTAGATTTAAATCCCGCCTCCAACATCCTCCTGTAAATGTAGTTATGAATGTTACTTCTGAACATCTTGAAGTGGAGGAGTGAGGTGGGCACCCCCTCCAATGATGAAGACTGCAACCCATCCACACATTCTCCATTGCGTAACTCTTTTCCAGATCTTGTTATAACTTACTGGGGGAAGGAAAGGTGTTTAGTCATCTTGCTGGGGGCCTTAGATCTCCTAATATTAGAATATATGCAGCTTTTTATGGAAGAGTTTAGAAGTTTTCTGAACAAGTAGAGAGGTGAGAAAACTGGGGAAATCGGGGACTTT
This sequence comes from Antechinus flavipes, assembly GCF_016432865.1. Classification (NCBI taxonomy): domain Eukaryota; kingdom Metazoa; phylum Chordata; class Mammalia; order Dasyuromorphia; family Dasyuridae; genus Antechinus; species Antechinus flavipes. Next base: position 466,733,765 of record NC_067399.1, on the reverse strand, counting down.
TAGAGGGGTATGGATTAAGTTTGGGGGTGGGAGAAGGAATGGAGGGACTGTTGAAGGGATGGATGAAGTGAGGATAGAAAGGTATGGGGAGAAGATAACAGGTAAAAAGAATCTGAGAAAGAAAATAGTAAGTAAAAGTAAGATGGAGGGGAAATTCATAAATAGCAATTATATCTCTCAATGTGAGCAGAACCAGGGGAATATTGTATATGGTAATAGATACATTGTTTTAAGAACAATTTTGAGCAACTAAGCCATTTTAATTCTTATAAATAACAAATTAGAAATAGAGGATATCATATGAAGAGTAATACTAATGTGCATTAAAAGAAAGAACTGATAAACAGAAGTGTACATAGAATAATTTTACATTGTGTGTATATGTGTATGTATGTGTGTGTGTATATATATCTATATATCTATGTATCTATATACATAGATACATAGATATATATCTATGTATATAGATACATAGATATATAGATATATATATAGATACATATATATAGATATATATAGATACATATAGATATATATATGTCTAATGATAGCCATCTCTAAGGGAGGAGAAGGAAAGGAAGGAACAAAAGGAAAAAAAAAGATTTGCATGATAATTTCATTGTATTTTTGGAGGGAACAGTAAGTTGTACATGGTAGATTTGCAGTTTTGTGTACAATCATCTTTTTGTTGTACTGTGTTATGGAAATGCTTGTTTTGTTCCCTGAATTGAAAATAAAATAAATTTTAAAAAAAGAAACTATACAGCATAGAGGCTGTGCATCTGTTAGCTCCCACTCTCACTACACAATGGGCCTATCTGCTTTTCCAGACTCATATCTCTTTGATGACATCTTTTATACTATTTGTTACTGTTAATAATTTAATGTTCATTGTTCGAATGAATGATAATGGGTTAACACTTGACTTGCACTGTTTTTTCCTCCTAATGTCTGCTTTCCAAGCCTACTCACAGTGGAAGATGCCTCTGTGGGACCTGAGCCTTTCCCCAGGTCACTGGGCATATATACAACTGATTTTATTAAAATAGTTTCTCAGTAAGATTCTTCTATTTCTTTCTGATGCTTTTGATGTTACTCTGGTTTTGATGTTTTTGGTTTTTGATCTGGATTCTTTGGGTTTTGTTCTCCTGCATTTCAAAATCATTCTTGTTTGCAGAGTTAAGAACAAGTACATCCCTACCCACCAATAAAGTGGGATTTTATTATCTAAATGAATTTCCCAGCTTCACTAAGAAAATGGAAACTTGGCGGCTTTAGTCTGGGAGGAGTAAGGACAAATTCTCAGGAGCCCCGTGATCTTGTTCAGCTCCATCCCCGTGAGTCCGTGGCAGAATCATTTCCAGTCAATTGATAGGAATTTATTAAGTGTTTAGGCCCGATGCTAAGCCCTGGGGATAAGGAAGAAGTGCACTCTCTTCCCTTGAGAAGATCTATTGGGAAGACGCTGGGGGTCTTGGGAGACATCTGGGTGGCACAGGAGAGAGCATGCAGGAGGCCCGGAGTTCAAGCAGGACCTCCAACATAAGCTACGGGACTCCGGGCAAGTCACTTAACAACACTGTCTGACCCTTAATTTCCTCCTCTGTAAAATGGGGCTGATGTTAGCCTCTACCTCCTAGGTTGTTATGAGGATAAAATGAGACACTACTTGTAAAGTACTTTCAAAACTTCAAAAATACTACATAAATATTAGACATTATGATTATTTTTCCTCAGTAGGCCTAAATTGGCTCATCTGTAAATTGAGAGAATTATCCTTTTTGTGTCATAGATATTTGTGACAGTCTGATGAAGCCTATGGGTCTTTTCTCAGAATAATGTTTTTAGATACATAAAATAAAGTACACAGAATTACAATGGAAATTAATTATAGTTAAATATAATTATATATACACACAGGTATATATGTGTGCCTGTATGTGTATTTGTACATAAAAATACATATATACATGTGTGCATACATACCCATAAGTTTATAAAATCTAGGTGAAGTGTTCTTGGAGATGATGACTCTCAGCTCTAGATCTTATGAAATGTTTAGTGAATTGGGTATAAGAGGAGAGAAAGCACTTCATTAGATATCCATTTAAGGAAAATCAAGAAAGTGGGGGATTTGGCAATTCTCTCTAGAGGCAAAAATAGGGCAGGAGCTTGGGGGCCTCTTCATCCTGCAAAGCAGCCTGCCTGCTCTCTCCAAGTAGCCCCTTTCCCCCCGACATCACAAAACCTCCCCAAGACAGCTCCATTATCTTTGTAACTGAGGACCAGCCCCTGCCTAGGACCTCTCCAAGGCTGAGAACCTCAATGTTGGTTTCTAAAATGGAAATAAAACATAGGAGATATGGGAGAGTAAATATATGGATTGATCCAACAATAAATGCTCTGTGAATACATAGTCATAGACAATAAGCTTTTATTAAGTGCCTGCCATGTGGTGCAGTGGATAGAGCACTGAGCCTGGAACAAGGAAAACCTGAGTTCAAATATGGCCTCAAACAGCTGTCACTTCACCCTGTGTCTCAGTTTCCTCATCTGTAAAATGCGCCGGAGAAGGAAATGGCCAACCACTCCGGTATTTTTGCTCAGAAAACCCCAAGTGGGGTCACAAAGAGTTGGATACAACTGAAATTACTGAACAACAATAAAAAAGCTCATTGCTCTAAATAAGTGGAGAAGCCAAAAAAAAGGGGGGAGGGCAAAAAACAGTATCTGTCATTGGGGAGCTCATGGTGAGATAGCGAACAAGCAGCTGTGTACAAATACTGAAGGTAAATAGGAGCATGCCCTCCTGCCCAGTCCCAAATCCTGCAATGTATTAGCACAGGCAGCCTTCTGGGGTGATGTGCTACTTAGAGGAAGCCCCACTGCCTGGGTCTCTTCACTGCCTTTCTGACATTTTAGGAGTGACTATGTCCCTGCTCTGTCTTCTCTTCAAGTTTTAACCCCAATCTCAGACCAATCTTCTACATCCAACCCTTCTTCACAACCCAATTTGAAACTGAGTGGTTTTAAATGGAGCCCAGTAAGGAATAAGGTGACCCTGGAGGTAACAAGCAGTCCACCTAGCAGATCATCAAGTAAATGCTGCATGACCATGTATTGGGCTTGTGGCAGCAAGAATTCCTTCTCAGGCATATAGTGGGCTAAAAGACCACTAAGGTCCCTTCCAACTCAGATTCTGCAGCTCTTGGAGCTTCAAAGGCCCTCAGCATTTTTTTTTAGCTCACTGTTAGACAGCTGTAATTATTAGAAGACTTTTCCTCATACTGACTCAAAATTTACCTCCTTACAATTTCTACCAATTACTTCTAGTTTTACCCTCAGGTAATTCTAATTCAGAACTAATTCTTAGTTCACTTTTTCTCTTACACTGGGAGAGAGAACATTAGAATTGCCCTCCATGGTATTTCCACAATCAACCTCAATAATGATCAACGTGGGCATTTATATAGCACTTTGTGTTTGCATTTTTGCATATATGATCTCACCTGATCAGCTCAAAAATCCTATGAGGTTGTATAATCATCCTCATTTTAAGTGTAAAGTGACCTGTCCCTAAGAATGCATGGGTGGGAAATGGCAGGCACACCCTGTTGGGTGATTCCCACTGCTCTCCCCTCTGGGGGTAGCCTGTTCCATGATTAGAACCTACAAGTTCTATTAACCTGCTATTCAGGGGCAGAAGGGACTCCACCTAGCACAGCTGCCCATCTTGCAAAGATTGACACCTTTACCGGGTTGACATTTTTGGTTTGAACTTTATGGAATCTCAGGGTTGGACAGGTGGTCAGCTGGTTTGGGAGCAGAGGTCACAAAGTGTAGCCCACCACTCAATTCCACCGCTTCTGCCATAGCCCCTGCAAGGGTCTGTCCGGGTGCTCAAAGACCTCTAAGAATAAGGAGCTCCCAAGGTAGCCCATCCCATGTTGGACAGCACTAATCACCAGAATTATGATTTAGAGCAAAGAGGGATCCTTAAAAATCATCTAATGCAAACCCTTCACTCCACGAAGGCCCCTGGAGGATCACACAGTGAGGAAGGAGCCCCCTTCCCAGCAGTCCCACTGCCTCCCACAGCCGTCCTCCCTCACAGCGAGCTGGAAGCGCCTTCCCTGGGGCCGTCTCCCCTCCCCTTAGCTCTGCCCTCTGGGGCCAAGGAGAACAAATCTAATCTCTCTTCTCATGACAGCCTTTCAAACCCTTGCAGCCCAGGGATGATGTCCTCCCCCTCACTCTCCTGCATGATACCATTCCCCCAATGGCTTCGGCACGGCTGCTGCTCTCCTTTGGCAGGTGGTGAGTGCCCACTCCTCCCCTTGACAGGGCTCTCTGTCCATCAGTATTGGCGTAAGTGGGTCCCGCCTCCCCTCCCTCCAGACGTGGACTGCCTTGCAGCAACCGGCTGCTCTTGCTCCAAGCGAGACACACGCTTGGATCTTGTGAGCTGTGTACGGGCAAATCCTTCATTTCTCTTTCATTACCCCCGCGTGTTCTGTCACTTATTTTTTCCTGTATGCAATCCTGCCTGACAAATATGATCTGCTGCCTGGTAATTCGTCTGACGCTTATTCTGTTCCTTGCTCTAATTATGGCTGCGGTCCCTGACACGAAGGCAGCCGCGCTGCCACCGCCGGGTAGTACACCTGTCACACTGGCTGTAGTACTGCCTAATGCCCTTTTATGCCAGGCTGATGGGAGCAAACACGAAATCTAAGGGAGGCAGGGCTGGGGGAGAAGGGAAACAGAAGAATGTATCTGCATAAGTCCCATGTTCAATTCATGGGTCAGTCCCTTTAGAGATCAGAGATCAGCTGAGTTGCTATGGCAATGCTGCTCCACACTACTACAACACATAGTAGGTCTACCTTAAAATGGGGGAATGTGTATTTAAGCAGATGCAGAATTATCCCCCCAGTCCCAACGAAGCTAGAAACAGAATCAAAGAATCAAAACTAGTTAAAGCAGAAAGCAAATCCTTGGAACAAGGAAGGTTGGGGGACAGAATACAGAACACAAACACATCACTTCACCCAAGACTCAGTTTTTTGCCTATAAAAGGAAGGGTCAGTTAGACTAGATCTCCAGGGTCCCTCCCAGCTCGAGAGAGCTCTGCAAAGGTTAACATAACTTCGAGCTGAGTTGATGCAAATTCTTCATTTTATAGATGAGGAAAATGAGACTCAAATAAATAAAGCAATTTACTTGAGGTCATGCAACAAGTTAATGCCAAAGGCAGAGATTAGAACTCAGGCCTGCAGATTGAATGACAACTAATTCAATGACTTTAAAAAGTTGGGAATTGAAGAACTGGTTCATTATTTTGGTTTGTAATGAGCAGAGAGTTTCTTTTTTTTTCCCCTTCCATCCTTCAGCTAGAAATTTAGTAATAAAAATATGAACTGACATTCACATGAAGCTTTGGGATTTTAAAATGCTGACCCTGTTTGATCCTTAAAATCTCAAGAGACAGAGTTGTGTATTGTTATCTCTTCTCCGCACAGCAGTAAACTGAGGCTCCTGGACTTGCCCCTAGGCCATACAACAAAGGACTAAGACTAAGGCAGAACTTGGACTCTTCAGTTCAAATTCAAATCATCTTTCACTCCAACCTGTTCCCATTTTGCTCATGTTCAAAATAGTTTTTATCTGCATTTGGAAAAGGGACAGGGGTTCACAAAGTGGTGCTCTCCTGATAACTACATAGGAATCTTCAATTAGTCCAAGGATAAGGATTGTATGCTTAGACAGAGTCCATTTCTAAGTCCCAATTTATTCTTATTATTATAATAAGTGCAGCAGCCAAACTAGATAAAATCATATTATTGGAAAAGATCATGTTTCTGCCCGTTCCTAATGATGTGATCTTAACTGGCTCTGATGGGTGCGTGTGTGTGTGTGTATGTGTGTGTGTGCATGTGTGTGCAGTAGTGAAAGAAGGCTCAAATCTGACAAGATAAAACTAGGGATATCTTAGCTGCTCAGGAGAAAAAATTGGTTTCTCTCAGTTTCTTCCATTTTGTCTCTCTTCCCCATACCTCTCCTACCCTTGATGTGATCACAGGATACAAAGCAAAGTTCCACCTTCCATGTATGAATATGTGTGCACACACCTATGTGCATGTGTGTTCATATATTTTTAAGGTATTGCAACTAATGTTCTAAAAGCAGAGTTCTATGCCTGAGTGGAATCAAGGGAAAAGCAATCATGGGGCTGTGTAGTAGGACGAGCTCTTGGCTCGCAGCGTGTCAGGATGTCTGAGTTTGAGCCCCAGCACTATCACTGACTCATTTTGTGAGGGTGAGCAACTAACAACTCTTTGGACCTGAGTTTCCACATCTATAAAATAAAGAAATAGGACTAGATGATTTATCAATCAAAAATGTATTAAAGTATCAATCAAAAAAGTACGAAAATGTACTATACGCCCATGCACATCAGGCACTGGTGATACAAATACAAAAACCCTTTTGGAAGCTTAAATTCTACTGAGGAGATATGTGATCACAGAAAAGTAAATAAAGTTGTGTGAACAGCTTAGAACTGTCCATTTAAGACTCTGGATACACCCTGGACAGGACATATGCCAAATAAAAAATTGGAAAGGGGAATGGAATAGAAACAATTCAGAGAAGGACTCATGTGGAACATGAAAGGAATCAAGGTTTCCAAGACTCACAAATGGGAAAAGAATACATGCTAGACACAGAGGACAGTTAGTCTGTTCAAAGGTGTGGAGAAAGATGGGAAAGGATGAAACATCATATAGGAAGAATAGCCTATTTGGCTAGAGCATGGAGTGTGTGAAGGGGGAATAATTTGTTATCAGTCTAGTAAGTTAGCCAGAATGTGAGAGGCTTTAACTATCAGAGGGGCTTGCATTTTATCCTTAAGGGAACAGGGAGTCATTGAGACTTCTTGAGCAGAAGGCAGACATCTCAGACCTGCATTTTAAGACCTGCATCCTACTGTGTGGGATGGATTGAAGTGAATAAAAGGAGACTATTTATAAAGCTACTACAATAGTCCAGAAGAAAGGAAATGAATGTCTGAAGAGAAGTTCTAAGATTCTATTCTAAAGTTCTCTGCAGTGCTACATTATGTTCCAATATTCAGAGAATCAGATGATTCAGAATCTCCTCCAACATCTTCATTTTACAGATAAGTAAGCTGAGGCTCAGAGTGCTTAAGCAACTTATCCAAGATTAGCAAAGAGCAGAACCAGGCCTAGGATTTGAATCAAGGTTTTGATGCCAAACCGAAACCTTATCACTATGTTCAAAGAGCTTTTCCATTTCTAATATGATATTCTCTAAGGTCCCTTCCAGCTCTAACATTCTGGATTCCAATGTTTCTTCCAACTGTCAAACTTTATGTTCTAATATTCTTAAGATTTTTTGAGCCGCAACATAAATATCAGAATAGCACAGGGAATGTGACTTACACTTAGACTTCACCATGAATAGAAAAGGGAGAAGGAATAAATTGGATGAAACAAACATTCTCTCTTGAGACCTCCCCCCCAACTTGAACAGCCCAATATTACTTGAGCCATAATAGTCAAGGTTAGTATCATTCCTGAACAAGATAATAACCAACTCAATAGTGACTGAGAGCAAAGCCAGCTTCCTAGTATTCAAATGTTCTGAATCAGAGGGGTATGACACAGTTGGTTTTTTTAAAGCACTTTAAACAGCTACCACTGTTTGATCACCAGAATTAATAAATTTCACCAAATCATATGCTATCCGCTACAAGTCTTACAGCCATCTGGAGCTATATGAATAATGCACACTAACAGTTTACATGAAAAAATCATATTTTTCAGAGAGCTCCTTCGCGTGAACCAAAAGACGCTCCCATATTATCATTCTGTTTACACTCAATGTGTGTCACTTGCACAAAGGTGTCGGAACATGAGAGACAGACCAGCTTGTAAGTTTGGGGTGAGACAGAAATGAATTGGGCCCAAAAACATTTTTAAGAGGTTGGGGAGAGAAAGTAGAATGGAAGAACTTTTCTGTAATTCACAATTTCCCTTTTCCTCATAACATTTCGGTGAAAATTTTAATATAAGTAATAGCAATAGTAACACTGTCTAGTATTTCTCATCACAGCTTGGCTAAAATGGACAAGTCACTTCCCCTCACTGGGCCTTAGGTTTTCTCAACTGTAAAATGGGAGTACTGGAACAGATCGTATCCAGGTCCATTCCAGCTCTAATAGTTTTAAGTTCCACGTTTCATAAGATTCTGTTCTTCCAGCAATTTTATGGCTTAAAAAGCCCAGAAGGCACAAGCTTCAAGCACATTTGACTTTTACAAAAACCTGAAGAAAGGTCAAGTCCTTACAGCAGCTGCTGGAAAGTACCAAGAAACAAGAAGCACAGGAGAATTCAGGGCTCTCCAGCTTTCTTGTATTACCTACTCCAAGACAAACTTGGGCAGAAATGTCTTTATAATGGGTCCTATCGGCATCTCTAGTCTTGGTATTTAAGTATTTAAGAGAGGAGGAGAGGGAGGGTTAAGGGAAAGGAGTGAAAAGAGAAGGGGAGGAGAGGAAAGGAAGAGGGGAAGGGGAGAGGAAAAGAAGGGAAGGGAGAGGAGAGGAAAAAAAGAGAGAAGGGGAGGAAGAAGAATTGGGGAAGCCTTTCTTAAAGAAAGGCTTACTCGTACCAGCTTTAAAATAAAAGAAAATAGAGGGTAAGACTCCCTAATTCCAAGTCTCACTGACCTCTGGGAAGGCAGGCACTTACCTAAGGAGTGTGCTGCCGTGGTCTTGGAGCTGAAGAAGCGGCCCAGCCCGAGGTCTCCCAGCTTCACCACCCCCGTGGCCGTTATGAACACGTTGGCAGGCTTTATGTCTGGGAGGGAAAGAAAGCTACAAGTCAAACTCAGATTTACCGGAACCCCCCAGAGCAGCCAAGGCCGGCGGAGCCGTGGAAAGCCCTGGGCGGGAAGCAGGAGACCCCGACCGGCTCTGTCACTGACTTGCCAGCGGGCCCAGGCCCAGTCACTTTATTTTGCCGGCCCCCCTCCCCTGGCCTGTAGAGTAACAGGTTGGGCCCCATGGGGCAAAGTCCTAGGGAGCCCTTGCTCTGGAGTCGGAGGCCGTGACTACAGCCTGACTGCCTTAATCCCTGGTCTCAGTTTCCTCATTTGTAAATATGGGGGAGAGACCAAGCGTCCTCTGAGGAGCCTGCTAGAGACTGGGCCTGTCATCTCACCTGCTCTAATGCATTAAGTTCTAAGGCTCCTCTGGCTCTGTGGAACTTCCTGAGCCCTAAGGTTCTGCCCGATTCTAAGGAGTCCAGGAAGGCCGGCAAACTGTGGGAAACCCTGTGGGGGAACCCAGAAATCCCACCACCCGCCCCTCAGCACACCACAAGAACACAATGCAGCCGATGCCGGGAGCTCGCCGCACCCCGAGCTGCAGCCTTCCACTTCTGACACTCTGCTAATGGCAGGTTTGACACTTGACTTAATACCAGTGTCTAGAATACAAAGCAGCTCTTCTTCATAATGCTCCCCTCACTCTGGACTGACTCTAACAAGGAAGCAAAAAAAACCAGGAGAAATCCATCTCGCCAGTGCCGCCGTCTCTCCAAACATGCGTTGGCTGCACATCAGCATAATTGTTTTTGAATGTAGCCACTTACTAATTGGAACATTATATTATTATTCAGTGAAAAGAGAGAGCGGATTAATGTTACCTCTGTGCATCACCCTGCGGGAGTGCATGTGCTCCACGGCGCTGCACAACTGCACAAAGTACTTCCAGACCGTCCTCTCGGGGATTAACCGTTTCTGCTTTTTAAAAAACTGTGGAAGAAAAAGCGACACCCAACGGGAGGAGGACAGAGGGGAAGACGAGGGGGATGGGGAGGAGAAGGGGGAAGGGGCAGGGAGGACAAAGAAAGACAAGCGGAAAGAAGAGGGAGAAAAAGAGAGGCAGGGGAAACGAGGGAGGGAGAGAGCAAAAAGGGGCAAAGGAGGAGGGAGGCAGGAGAGAGGGGAGAGAGATAAGAATAAGAGAAACAAATAAGCAAGAAACAAGTGAGAGATAGAAGAAGAAAGAGAAAGGGGAAGGGGAAGAGGAAAAGAGGAAAGGCCCGAGAGAGAAGGATGGAAATGAAGGTGTAAAGAAGGGAGGAGCAGAAGGTAGGAAAGAGAAGTAGGTGTTGAAGTGAGAAGGAAGAAGGGCAGGGAGAAGAGAGGAAGGTGGAGAGACAAGAGAAGCAAAGGGTGGGGAGGAGAACACAAGGAAGGGAAAATGAGAGATGTATACAATTAGGAAAAAATATGACCAATCCCACCCTCCCCCAAATTTTTCAGGTGCAGTGGAAAAGAACACTGAATTTACAGTCAAAAGACCACTTAATATCAGTATGATCTTGGGTAGGCCCAGAATCTTAACCTCTCCTACCTCTAGTTCCCTCATTTGTACAGTGGATAATTCTTTCATATTCTTTTACATCATGTGACGTAAAAGCCTGACAGGAGCTCTGAAATGAGCTAATCCCCACAGAGGCCCACAGTGTGACATGGTCAGTCACCGGCCGGACAAGGATTCAAACCCTCATTTTTTTTTTAATTATATGAGGCAAATCATGAGAACATGTTGTACACTGTAAAGCAGCATATGAGTGCTGGAGATTTTTGTTTTGCTTTTTTTTTTTTTTTTTTTTAACTATTCAGGTTACCTGCTGATAACTGTTCTTTCCCTATCAACTATAGGAAAAGCCAGCTCTGCCCGGTCATTACCATTCTACTCCTTCTGTGTGGTGTAAGCCTCCTACAATTCACTAATTAACAACCATTACGAAAAACATACTTAAATAGGTTTGACATTCTTGAATGGACACCAATTATAATTAGCATTAATCTCCTTAATTACCTTGTGAAACATATTTAATGCCTCAAAACAACAAATGTTGAGGATATCTTCCCTTAAGTAATAAATGGAGTTTGGGGGAAAAGAAAAAAAAGTATATAAATAGATAGATAGATAGGTTTTCTGACAATATTCTTTTCTAACTTTCTAATATTCTAACATTCTAATTGAATGGTCATTTAACAAGTTCAAGATTCTCCATCCCTCCACTGCCATCAAACACTTTTTTCCAAAGGCATCAAAGACTAGGAAGCTCGGTACAATGGAAAGAACGCTGACAAGATATCAGGCAGGCTTTGTTGTGGCCCTTTATAAGCTCTGTGACCCTCAGGAGTAACTTCTCCTCCCTGGGTCAGCTTCCTCATCTGCAAAATGTGGATTCAAATGAGGCGATTCGCAAGGTCCCTTCCAGCTCTCCCAGGTGACGTTCTCAGAGCTCTTCCTGATCTAACTTGCCACGACTCTAAGATTGTCCTAACTTATAAAGCAACAGCAAGCACCCTGAATTTCAACAGCTTGGGGATTAAGAGAAAACCAAACAGAACTGCCTGGGCTGCCTGGCCAAGGCCCTTCGGACGCCCTGGAATGCGGGGCTGGCCCTCTCCGACGGGGACGGCTGCCAGGGAAGTGCCTGAGACTGGTAGCGGGATATGTGGCATTCGCAGGCACCAGCCAGCCCTGGCAGGAAGCCGCTTATAAACCTCAAACTGTAAACTGGGACCCCACTGGCAGAAGTTCACCAAGGAACAGTGTGTGCAGGAACTGGGCAGCCATAGCTCATGCAGTGTCAACAGAGGCTTCAATCTCTCCTTTTTCCAGTTCTGTACGGATGCCAACTGCCTGCCTCTGGCCTGAGTTTCACGAACGATGTCACTGCCAGGCTTGTTATCTGATTCAATAGATGTTCAGACCAATTCTGGCTGCTGAAATCTCCCCCCCCCCCCCTTCAAGGACCAGCTAGAAGGTCACCTTCTCCAAGAAGACTTTCCTAATGGCCTTTCCCTCTGGAAACGATCTCTCCCTTCCTTGAGTCCCTCTTAATGCTTTGTCTGGAACATTTCTAGTATTCTCCACTTAATTCTCTGAATTAACCCCTCAATCTACTCTACTCCATGATCTGTGGGTTCAGCCTGCATAGCTAGCCCTACTCCCTTTCCCATGGCAGATCTCAACCCTCCAGAGACTTAGAGGCTCTTAGCTTGGGGTTCATGAACTTGTTTTTTTTTTAAACAATTTTTGTAACTATATCACAATATGGTTTCCTTTGCAAGCCTATATATTTTATTTTACTCATTTAAAAAGATGACTCCAAGTCTCTAGGTTTCACTAGTCTACCACCAAAGGGGTCCGTGATGCAAAAAAAGGTTAAAAATCCTTGTTGTGAAACCTGGTTCCACGAGTCACTGTGGCTGAAAAAAATCCAGCCAGCAGCCAGCCTTCTAGCACCGTAGTCTTTGTACTGCTTGAGACAGCGGGCACCAAAAATGTGGTGCTTATGCATGCTGTTTCAGCTTGCTAAGACCTGCTGGAGTCTCCGCTCCACTGGTAGAACTTTCAAGAGCCCAAGGTCACCTCCACAAGACAGCGAGGGAAGAAAGGGGGCACTTATCATACACTGTCTTATTCAGATCACAGCTTTGTGTTCTGGTGAAACAAAAACAAATGACAATGGGTAAACGGCCTGGGAGACACACTGAAAGCCCCAAGACTTCAGAGAACCAGAGGAGGTGGGAGATGAGGATGGGGAAGCAACTGGAGGCCAGGATGATACTTAGCCAATGTTAAGGGATCAATGTAAACCTGCTAGAGTTAAAGATCACTGACAGAAGAGAAAATGGCTAGCCTGGAAAAACAAGGACTCATGGAGACACAATCCCTGCCTTTTATTCTATGGAGGAAGAGGAGGCATAGGGTGGTAGAAAGATGGTTCTAGAGTTAAGAACTCTGGGTCCAGATCTTGTGTTCCCACCTAGTCGCATGACTAAGCGAGTCATTCTAACCTCTTCTTTGGCTCTACTCTCCTCAGCTGGAAAACAAGGGGTTAGTCAAGAGGCCTTGGAGGGCAGCCCCCCCACTTGTGACCCTATAATCTTGTGACCCTAAGAGATGTTTCTGATGGGAGACTGGACTTGTTCTGCTCGCCTTCAAAGGGCAGAACTAGAATTGGAGGTGGAAGGCACAGAGGAGTTCTGACCTCGATGTAAGCTGTTGCTGTTGTTCAGTTGTGTCCAACTCTCTGTGACGCCACTTGGGGTTTCTCAGCAAAGATATTGCAGTGATTTGCCATTTCCTTTTCCAGCTCATTCTACAGATGAGGAAACTGAGGTAAACAGGATTAAGTGACTTGCCCAGGGTTTCGCAGATGTAAATGCTTAAGGCCACATTTGAACAAAGGTCTTCCTGACTCTAGGTCTGGTGCTCTATCCACTAGAAAAACTTCTACTGAGCCTCTTCCAGCTCTGACACTTTGTATTCCCAAGGCAATGATCTTTTCATTGGCAGCATGGTCTGCCAAATACCAAAATATCATAAATGATAACCCCCAAAAAAGTAGAATGTTGTATCCACTATAAGATGCAGACATTTTGTCAATAGGTTTTGTTTCATTGTCTGTTGTTTTTTTCTGTTGTTACAAGGAAAGGCTATATGTGAGACAGCGCTAGATGAGGAAGTAATTGGGGTATTTGTTTTAGTTTTTTAGTAGTATTTTATTTTTTCCAATTACATGCAAAGACACTTTTAACATTCATTTTTGTAAAACTTTTGAGTTCAAAATCCTTTCCCTCTCTCCCATTTTTAAAGGGCACTAATGAAATTTTGACAAACAATAGTAGTAACAACAAAAATAAAAGATCTGGGGAGGGACCCTAGAAAGTCCATTTTCTTTATCTTAGCTACTGTGGATCATAGAATTTGCAATTAAGAGAATTTACACACAAGTCACCCAATTCAACCTCCAGATAAGGAAACTGAGGAACAGGAAAAGGAAATGATCATACTAATAAGTCACAAAATCTAAATGCCAACAAGAGCTCACTCTAAAACCAACTCACTCTAAAAACTACTACATCGTGGTCCTTCTGGACGGGCCACCCAGTTAGGGATCCTAGGCCCTTGGTGCAAATCTGACAGAGAGTGCTCTAAGCCCCAAATGGAGACACAGATACAGCCAGACTGAAAGGGGAGATGGAAAGTGTTATTTATGCCATAATATTGGTATAATTCTCATTAAAGTATTTAAGAAAGGAGATCCTAGACTGCAAGTGGTAATTTTCTAAATGTCATGTCCAATAAGCCTTGCCTGACATTTACCAGGAAGCCCCAAACTCTCCAGTGGATTCCTGCACCACCGCATAGCTACGGTACTCCTTTACAGTCACTCGTAAATAACGTCGGCACCGAAGCCCTGGCCCGGTGGAGCTGCCTGGCTCCGTCAGCCCCACTCTTTCTGCACAAGATCTGCAGGTTTCTGCCGGCCTTGTGCTGGGTTAGAGAAATGAGAAGGGCAAGCAGCATGGGGATGCAGCTTCCCTGCTGCACCAGGAGAGATGCAGAGCCGTGACTAGGGATCTGCAGCCCGGAATAACCCCTCAAGCGATGCTTAGGAGAAATCTGGAAGTCTTTTAAGAGAGAGAGGGACAGACATTGGTCCCAGGGGCAGATCCTAGGACCACACAGAACAAAAATAAGCTACAGTGCGCCGCCTCCAAGGAGAGGAAACACCTCATCTGTTAACATCACATTTTAAATTTTTTTCTTGATAATACAGTTCTTATCTTATCAAGAAAAATACAGTTCTTGCTTCATATATGACATTGGAGAAACATTTACTTACTCAAGGGTAAGGATGGAGCAGTAACTCCTGCAGCAAACAGATGCTTTGGGGAGGGGGATTAAAAGAGAGACTGAAACAACCCACCATCCAAACCACTTCTAAAACCCTCAATGTATCATGATAAAACATAAGATCTGTAAGGGACATAGGGATCATTCACTCTGGCCCACCAAGGAAGGAGTCTTGCCCAAGGTCACAAGGGAAATCTTATTCATCTCTTACAGTAAAACTTCTTAACGTGGGGGTGTGTGACCTCAAACGGGGTCCTATAAGGAAATGTGGGACTCATGAAAAATCTGCCAGCAGTAAAAGGTTTTTGAATATTCTCTGTCCTATTGTATCAAATATTCTGCCAAGATTTAATTCTTCACATAAAAATAAGCACATCCATCTCAAATTTGCTTTCCTCTATAATAAATGGTAAAATTATATGTATGTCAAAGAATTGTTTTAAAATAAATTTCTTTGTGATTTATTATTGTAAATGTTTCGTTTACATACCTATTGTATATACCTAGATATTTAGAATTGCATAAACATTTCTTGGACAAAGTGGCTGAAATATGGTCTAAGAAAATGCCATTCTTTTTCTCCTACAGGCACTCCCTGATCCTTCAGGCTGGAGGCAGGGTCATTACCTAGGACCAGCGGCTGAACAGGTTTAGTACTTTCCTGTGAACTCATCTGCTCCAGAGAAGGCGGCTCACCAGCCTCTTCCTAGAGAAGGAAGGACCGGGGCCTTTCCCAGTGTGGCGGGGAATCGGAGGGGGGCAGCTCCCATGCCCACCTCTCCCATCTTAATCTTGTCACTTGGAGCCTAAGCCATGACAAGAGTCCTGAAGGGACCACCTATGGCTGAGCCTAGAACTCTGTCCACTTCTGGGCTGGGCTGGACGTGGCTCTCACTGGCTGGGGCTTCTGCCACACCCTCAACACCAGGTCACCAGGCCTCTTTCCACTGGTCACTCCCAGCTCTCCTTGTCAGAAGAGGACCCATTGTGGGAGTGCACTCTACATTTACTGCCACACCGGGAAAAGCCTCAGGTCACCCTGCCCCAGTTCTGGTTTGGGTACATCTAACTTGGGTATCTGGAGAGGAATGAGGAACCTTGACCAAGGAAGGAGATGATCTTTATGAAATACTTTGAGGATCTCGGGGGTGAAGCTTTCGTAATGGGTAATCTTTGCTCAAATCAAAGCCCCTCCATGTCAAAAGTTGCTATGGTCAAAAACACAATTCAAGACATATTTGGAGGGAAAATAGTACACAAGAAACACCCTTGTTCAGGCCCTCAGCCTCTTCCACAGTAGCTTCCCGTCCCTGTCACCGTGATTTTCCTAGGGCAGAGACCTGACGATGACCCTCTCTTACTCAAACCGCAGTGGCTCCTCAGACAGCAAACACAAATAGGAACTCTCCTGTCTGGCACCACGAGGCTCCTTTCTGCCTTCCTAACCTCCCTCCCATCCAGCTATCAGCCCTTCTTGCTGTGGCTCACACACAACACCCCCGCTGCTAACGCCACGCCTTTAGCCAGGCTGCTCCCCTTCCTGGAACCTCTCAGCCGCCTCCCGGGAGCTTCGGTTCTCCTCCGGGGTCTCCATCAGCCTTCCCAAATGTCCTGGCACTTACTTTGTACATATTCCTACATGTGTGCTTGTGTGCACACACAGCTCCCTCCCCAGCATCCCCCACAAGCTCCTCGGACAAAAATTCTCATCCTAATCTTTAATAATAGCCTCGCTTCTGCAGTACTTAGCACAGTGCCTGGCACGTAGCAGCCCCTGAGAAGTGCTTGTGGATCGACAGTTGTAAGAATAAAGAGATGATATGCAAAGGACTTTGTAACAGAAAAGCAGCAGAGCAAGGCAAGCTTTGACTTTTATCCCAGAATGCTGCCTTCTTGAGGAGGAGGCAAAGAGATGGGCTAAAGAAAGAAAATTGTGAAATGTCGGAGAAATCAGTATGGGGGAAGCGGAATCTCGAGGTATGTGTGTCCCACAGGGTTGGGACTAGAGGAGTTAGATGTAGTTACTTATGGGAAGCGGAGAACTGGCGTAAGCTAATAGCAAGGATGTGCAGGGAGCCGGAGAGAGGGGCCTAAAGGAGGGGGAGACAGACAGAGAGGGCAGGCAGAAAGCTCAGGAAGCTAGCTGTCGCTGCTGTCAGGGTTCTCGGCTCTGGTGCTCACGAGAGCACAGGCAGGCGATGCTACAGGAGACCATAAGCTGCCTCAGCAGACAATCTTCTTGGGGAAAAGCATGAATCAATCCCAACACACCGGGGTAGGGCACTGGAAGTGAGGCGGTCTATTTACATCTAGAGGGTGAGCAAAAGGGAAAAGAGAGAGAAGGAAGAGTCAGAGAAATGGAAGGAAGGCATCAATAATTAACAATGATGGTACTACGGTTAGTAAAGCTCTTTCTAAGAAGGGCAGTGTCGTAGAAGCCGAGGTGGGGAGACAGTATCTAGAAACAGGAGGTGGTTCACAGGGAAGAAGCCTGAGAACAGCCGCTGGGCCCATCGATCCATGGCTTTGTGTCCTTGGGGAGAGCAACTTCAGTCCTGGAGCAGACGCTGCAGAGGTAAGGTAAAGGGGGCCACGGGTGTAGAATATTCACTTAGGACCTCTCAGGGTGCACAGGAAATTATGACAATAAGAGCAAGAGTGAGGAAGAGGGTCAAGTAATATTTAACATGTTTTATAAGCCATGAAAGAGAAGATGGAAAAAAGAGATTCAATTAGAGTAAGCTCTCTGCTGGACCCGGGAGACAGAAAGCAGTTTCTGGAAATTCTACATCCTACCGGGGTTGGGGAGCGGGGTGTTACAGTACTTACACAGAAAGAGATCCAAGATGCTGGAGATGAGTCAGGGTAATTATGAGTGGGAAGTGATAAGACTGTCAGAGACCCCCAAGTCTAAAACCCTTATTTTACAGAGAAGGAATTTGAGGTCCAGGAAAGTTAAGAGGCTTCCCAAGGTTACACAGGCAATAAGTCTTTCTTCAGAGAGTTTAGCTTTTAAGAGAAGGAAGTTTACTGCTTCCTCACAGAAAGGAAGGAAGGAAAAATGAGAATAGAAATGGAAAACTACTTAGGATTTAGAGTTACAGGTGAGAAAATATGGAGTAGGAGTGAGCACAGAAGGAGAAATAATTCAGTTTACCAAAATATAATTATATAGTATTATAATAGTATATACTATTATATAGTAATATAATTTTGTAATCAATGGTCGAGGCAGAGAAGCGGTTAGGACTTTGTAATCTATTGCTGATAGTGATGTGTGCTAGCTAACTAGGGGAAAACTTTGTGACTAAAAATCTCACACAAACTTCTTCCCTAACCCATGGATTTTCCCTCTAGGCCACATACAACACTGCAATATTCTAATCTTCTGTGCTTGTGTTGATATTCTGTTCTGTAGCATCTTCTCGCTCTGACAGCCTGTACATTCCATGTTCTGCAACAGTGATGATACTCTCAGAAAGAAACAGGGTGGGGCAAATGACCTGTGCGTAAGGCTCCTGCAGGCTGCATATGGACTCAGTTTAAAAATGTATTATTACCTATGTTTTATTGTACTTTTTATTTATCTTGTTAAGTATTTCCCACCTATATTTTAGTCTGTTTGGGCGGTGCTGTGGGCCACCCGCCCGGCTGAAGGCCTGTTTTACAGTCTCTTTTGCTTTGGCATTCATTTTCTAGATGCTGACATGCTACACTTTAAGGTTCCTTCCTGCTCTAATCATCCACGTCCTGAGGTCTCTCTCGACCCCGAGGTCCTACCATTCACCGAACATTGACTGAGTGCCTTTGGAGTGTGGAGCACTGCGCCGGGGAAGATACAAAGATAAATACGCCCCAGCCCCTGCTCGGGAACATGAGTGACTGGACGATGTGCTCTGGAGTACAACAGGCAACATCAGGCACACACTGAGAAAGACAAACTGCTGTGACATGATGATGATTTAGTACATGACCAAAGCAGGGAGGTGAACTTTTCGAAAGTGTTCATTTATAATAATCATTGAATAATGATGGAGGGAAACAGGTAAAATGCAGAGAGCGGGCTGAAAGTGCGAACAAACATGATATACCACATCTGTTCTCACCGGGGATGCGTCTGAAGATTAACATCTCTGAGAATGCATTAATATGTCAACGAAAATATAGAAGCAGGTGATGATGGTTCAACTAAAGCTGCTTTTCCGCAATACAAGTATTCCTCCGAGCAAAATAACAGAAGAGCAAAGCAGTGAACATTTTCGCATGCCCTGGTCCCTGTGGGGAAGAAAGTCAGTAAGCTTAAAGAAAAAAATGTCTCTAGCTCCTGATGGAGGGCAGCCTGACTGGGACTGCAGAGCTGGCCCAGAGAGTGGCCCAGCCCCAGCTGTCGGGAAGCCCTGGTCAGAGACTCCTGCTCTTTCGCAGTCCTGCTGGGGCCCCAATAGGAAGGGAGGAGATGCAGGGGGAGAGCCATGGAGCCTTCACCTGACCGGGGAAGGGAAACCTCCTCTTCCTCCCTGCCTCCCTCTTCTGGTCTTTAAAAAAGAGGAAGCCTTGTGTGGTGGAGAACCAGGGTCCCAGCCCAGCTCTGCCTCTAACTGGCCCTTCTCCCTGGCCCCAGTCTCCTCGTGAGGGCCCGACAGCCAGCTGGCTAGGTCAAATTACAGTCCTTTGTAGGTCTAACATTCTGTATTCTTTGGGTTTTCTAAATGCTTATATTCTATGTCCTAACATTCTGTCGCAATTCCTGCCACTGCGAACTTTCTTTTCCCAGATCCTTCCCAGCTCTTACATCCTCTGCTGTAACATCAGGCATTATGAAGTCCTTCCGAAGCTAACATATTTTGTTTTAGCATTCTATTCTCCAAGGCCCTTTCCAGCCCTGATATTCGGATTCAATTTATCCTGCCCCTGGGTCCCATGCCCAAGGCCAACGTCCATCCCTCACACAGGGAAGAGGAAGAGGTACCACAACCTAGGGCTGCCGGCCCTCTCTTAGCGTCTGTGACGTGGGTGTGCCCTCCGTCAGTCCAGAGCACCACTCCAATGCGCCTTTTCATCCCGAGGGATGCTTGTCCACGTCATGCTACAGATCTGCTACAGAGGATCCACCTCACATCCTGGAGACTTCCTTCAAGGGAAATGGGGTCAAACTCAAGTACGGAACCATACTGTAGAATCTCTGCAGGGCACATATTGACTTAGAAGCCACATATGTTTCTATATTTCTTTTTTTATTAATACATCAACACATTAGAATCAGATAAGAACTACATTTTAATCTGGTTTGGGTTGTTGGGAGCTCTGTAGACCACATGTAGCCTATCTGGTTGACACTTTGGCTTTAGGATTTATTTTCATATCTTGTCAACATCAGTAGGCTATTTGGGGATTTCCTTTTATTTGTACAATACTCTATTCATGTGGCCAGCTTATTTCATGCATTTTCTTGATAATATCCCTTCAGTGATTTATAGTCCAAGGATTAACACTGGACTGTTAATATTAACATTAATGCTACAGCTTTAATAGCTTAAAACCACACCAAGATTTTTGGGATTTTCTTATATATGATATAAGGTAATTTGGAAGGGAGAAAAGGCACTGGGAAATAGGGAAAGATCAGGAGAGGCTTCATGTGCTTTAAGATGGTAGCACCTAATTTGGGCCCTGAAGAACATTAGGTATTCTAGGAGGTTCAGATGAGGATTCTAAGCAGGAAGACAGCCAGTGGAGAGACACACACAAGAAGATTGAATGCCCTATAAGGAGGTATATGTCTCTTCATTTCTCTTTGAGTCACTTACAACTTTGATTCCTCAGAGGTCAAGGTTTTCCAAAATTTGCAACCATATAGCATTTCCAAGAAAAATTTATTATAAAAAAACTTTAAAGCTGACTATTAAAAGAGATTAACATAAAATGCAAAACAAACAAATAAAAAAAAAACCCTTTCAATTTGGAAAACATTCCTAGAAAACCTGAAAAAATGTTGACAAAAATTAGATTTAAATTAACAACTCATGTCATAGACAAATATAAATTTGAAAAGGCTATATAACTCGAATATTAAAGATCATATCTTAAAAATTTAGAAGAAAAATGGATGTAATTAATATTTAGGGAATCTTCCTAACCAAACAAGGAATAAGAATAAGAATCATTGCAAAAGATAAAGCAGATAATTTCAATTACATGAAATTGAAAAGTTTTTGCATGAATAAAATTATCTCAACAAGGATAAGAAGAAAAGTGGCCAACTGGGGAAAAAATCTTTGTGTGACCTTTGTAGAATGGCTAAACAAATTCTGATATGTGATTGAAATGAAATATTACTCTGCTATAAAATAGTAAATATGATAATTACAAAAATGTATGAAAAAACTTACATGAACTGATACAATGCAAAGTAAACAGACGAAGGGAAATATTATAAACAATGAGTAAAAATCTATAAATGGAAAGAACAATAAAATATTCAAAACTGAATGCTGTGAAATTGTAATGACCAAGTTTTCCCCAAAGAAGAGACATGAATAGGTACCTCCTCCTACTTTTTTGGAAAGGGATAGAGTGGTGAACTAAGGGTGCGAAATACTAATGGTAATATCAGTCTTGATCAATACATTGGTTAGTTTTGCTAAATTGTGTTCATTTTCTCTTTTTTATTCTTTTGCTACAATAGACAACCTTCTAGGAAGGAAAGGAGGATAAATCCATTGGTAAATGTGATATGAAATAAAAATACCCTCAAATTTATTATTTTTTTTAGAAAAGATCTTAGCATTAGGAAATACTGTGGGATCATTAAAAGCACTGCACAATTTCCTAAATACCATCCAACCAGCTCTCTTTCCTCATAGTCAATTTTGGGGACAATTTATCCATCCTCAGGATCTCTTCCAGATCACAGATATATGTGCTGATGTACTAACTCAATACACTGTTCATCCAGAAGCATACAGTCTGGCAACAGGCATTCATCATCCATCTAGTTAATTTTGTATTAGGTTGATCTCTTTTACATAATGTTATATTTTATTGAGGAGTCCCTATAATATTCTGGGTTTGATGAAATCAGCACAGTATCATCAGCAAACCAGAAGCATCTGGACCAGATGCTCACAGGCCCTCAAAAACTCCTAGTGCAGGAGAACTAGATTAAAATGTAATTAGGAAATGTTTAACAAAATAAATACAACAGAGATAATGTTAAATTTCAAGTTTCCTAAATCAATATGAAGCCTTCAGGGATCCATTTCTATCTGAGTTTGACAACACTGATCTGAAAAAGTTCATCATATATGTGGGAACCCTTCTCTTCTCTAAACTCTGTTGAGAAACTCTCTATGGCAGTGATGAATATACATCTCCCTGTGTTGTTTGAAATAAATCAGCAGGACAGAATGACAAGAATAATTCAGAAGCCATTCTTCCAATGTGGCAACTACTGTAGAAAGCACTTGGGGTCTGAAGTATCCAGGTCAAAGTCTCAGTAGGGTAAAGAGCTTCTCAGCCCTATAAGCAAGAATTTTATCTTGATAATTATAACACAATTACCCAGAGTCATGGAGCCCCCAGCATGAGAAGCCACTCAAAGCCCAAGGCAGTGGCAGCAATCTCCCCCCAGCTCCTCCTTCCCCACTAACCCTAAGGGGATCAGTGTCCTTCCGGGAGTCGGGTTCTCCGCTTCCTCCGACTGTAACCTCCTTTCATTCCTTTTCTTCCGCTACATCTCCTCTTAAAACTCTTCTTTGTTCTCCCTGTGGCTTCCAGTCATTCTGCCCCTCCAAGCTCTCCTAGGCCATCATCTGGCTTCCCTTGGCTTCCCCTTACAGATAACTCTCTCCTCTCAAAAGCCCTGCCCTTCACGGTACCATGCTCAGACCTTCCCCAGCATTCATCTCTCCTGAGCCTGCTGCTGAATGGTGCTGGGGAAGCCCCCAACTCTGCTGAGAGGACCCCACAAGGCCGAGCCTTCACCAAAGTAAGGTAATCCTTTTATTCTTCACCGACTTTCTACCTTATCACACTGCCCACAGTGGCTATTCCAAACCTTTCCTTCTCTCCTTAAACATCCCTTGCCATCTGTCCTTTTCTCTCAGCAAAACCTCATATTATACTGAGAAAAGAGAATCATTCTACCTGATCTCCCAGCTCTCACCTATTCTATGCCACAACACTTGACATCATTCTAGTTCCTGATGAAAAGCTGTTTTTATTAAAAATGAGGTCAATTCCTCTACTTGTACTACTGGTCCTATCCCTTTCTAGTCCCTTCTAGCAGTTTATCCCTTCAATCATCACTCTCTTTTTTAATCTTCATTATCTCTATCTATTTGAGAGTATTCATTACTACCTAAAACATCCCTAGGTATCCCCCCTCTCTTTAAAAAAATCACCTACCATCACTTACTATATCTCTCCTCTTCCACAGTTAAACTCTTAGAAAAGCCCCTATATTTACTGCCTTTATTTCTGCTTCTCTCGTTTACTTCTCAACCCTTTCATTGTTATTCAATTGTTCTTCAGTCACGTCCTACCCTTAGTGACTCTTGGGATTTTCTTGGCAAAGATACTGGCATGATTTGCCAAATCCTTCTCCAGATAATTTTACAGATGAGGAAAATGAGGCAGGCAAGGTTTAGTGAGTTACACAGGGATACACAGTAAGAATCTGAGGCCAGATGTGAACTCAGGAAACGACTGTCTCCTGACTCTGTACCCTTTACCTTTGCTTCTGACTTCATCAACCGAACTCTTCAAAGTTATCAATCTTTTAATTGCCAGATCATGATACCACTGAGCACCTTCTCTTCTTAGATACTTTTTTTCTGAATTTTTGTGACATTGCTCTTTCTTGATTCTCCTCCTACCTGTCTGGCTGTAACTCCTCAGTTTCCTTTGACTAATCATTAACCATTTCTTGCTCCCTATTCCCCAGAGCTTTGTTCTAAGACCACTTCAATTCTTTCCATATACCAGGGTTAACCTTTTTGGCATAATAGTCTGGTGAATCCCATAAATCCTTTTCTAGAATAACTTTTAAAATGTATAGCATAGAAATACAATCATCAAAATATTTTTTAAAAACAAGCTAAGAACTCTCACTCTAGGCTTACATGAGAATCTGCATTATGCTATGAATTATGAAAGGGGAAGTTCAGCTTACAAACACTGGGAAAGCCTCTGGGTTAGTTTTTGGTGTCAGCCAAACTGCTCCCAGGTTGGGGAGGCACTTAACCCAGGGCAGGGCCACAGCTGAGCTACTTGTGTGGTCATTCACAGCCCCTACCCTCTGCATCTCCGAGCACCCATGCCTTGTAAGCCATAAAACAAAAAATGCTCCCCTGCAACCATCAAGCTCTGCTAAATGACAAAGGAGTACTTTAACAGAGTGAAGGAGAAGACTTTCTTTAATCTAAAATGCTCATGGCCAGACAGTTATAAGGTAAGGTTCTGGGAAACTGGCACCTGGGAGGCTCTCAGCCAAGACACCCAGCTCCCACTCCAGGGCAACAGCTTTTTGCCTCCCTACCCTACTGATGAGGGCTCAGGGAAGATAGAGGGCAGGGCAGAGTCAAACTCAGAGGAATAAAAACACTCATGTGCAGTGTTATACGGTTCCCACCAGGGAAGTGCCTCACACCCTCAATATCATCTCTGTGGAAGTGGGCACGGGAGCTGTCTTGGCCCCCTCATCATCCTTGGATCTTCGTTACTATGGTGGATCCACAGTTTCTGCCTGATTTGATCCTGGTCATGAAAAAAGAGCTAATTGTTGAAGGAGGAATGCTGGCAACCTT
The DNA here is from genome assembly GCF_016432865.1 of Antechinus flavipes. Taxonomy (NCBI): domain Eukaryota; kingdom Metazoa; phylum Chordata; class Mammalia; order Dasyuromorphia; family Dasyuridae; genus Antechinus; species Antechinus flavipes. Next base: position 466,709,201 of record NC_067399.1, on the reverse strand, counting down.
TGAAGGAAGAATACTCATTCCAGCGAGAGAGCGGAAAGAAAAGTCAAACATGTCTGGTTATATGCTCTAAATTCCAAAATAGTCCATTTCAAAGGATTCAGAAAAAGGACAAGGTAGAATTCCATGGCCTTAAATTTGTCAGAAGAATTTAGCCCAAGCAGGTAAAGAAATTCTCAAGGAGAACATTTTGATAACACAGATACAAAAGATTCTGATTTCCTAAGTTAGTTGTCTAGAGAGAGACAGAAGGGCAAATCCAGGGAACTCATTCACAAATGAGGAGTTTTTAGGTCACCTATAAAACAAAGACCAAGGCTGGATAACCAAAGATAAGTTCAAAAAAGTAACATGGTCAGGAGCTCTGAAAGTCTACATGAGCTATGGCTAGCAGGGAAATGTGAGGAACTCTTAACTGGGTTTTGCCTGCTTCTCAACTTTTGAGGATCTCTTTGATACTGACTCAGAATTGACTTCAATCTGGCCCTCTATCTTCTGACCCTTGGGATGAGTACCCCATTTCCCTGGGAGAATACCCTTGGGGTTTTTTGTATATTTTTGCAAAATCAACTTAAGATTTCTGGCCCTTTTGAGCTGCCTGAATCATGACATCTCAGCACACACTATGGGAAACTTCCTCCCCTGAATCTCCACCGTGGTACATCATGCCATTACACTTAAGAGAGAGACTGTAATAACTGTGTGTCTATCTTGCATCAGTGTAGAGGGAGCTTACCTTAATCATCTGAGAGAGGTCACCTGCATCAGCCAGCTCCAGGACAATGTTCAGCTCACTCTCTTCAATGAAAGAGTCCAAATACTTAATGATATTTGGGTGGTTCAGTTGCTGCAAAGAAAAAAATAAAAAAACAGCAAAAGGTGAGGGGCACATGGTACCAGGGTCTGAGACTTCAGAATCAAAGGACAGAGACTGTGAAATCTGGGGACTCTTGGAGTCCTGGTTGAAAATTCTATAATTCAGGTAGATGTTCAGACATCTTTTTGACCCTAGTTCAGGCCCTCAGTATCCATCACCTGAACTATCATCACTTGCTAAATGATTACCTCTCTCCAATCCGTTCTCCTCAGAGTTCTCAAAAATCATCCTTTTAAGGCACAGATCTGACCATGCATTTGTCCTGCTCAAGAATGTTCAGCAGCTCCTTCTTGCCTGTGTAATGTGGCATTCAAAGGCTTCCAGATGTGACCCAAACTAGCTTCCCAGACTTATTTCACAGAGGCTGCTCTTGTGTTCCAGCCAAGCAGGCCCTGCCTGAGTGATTTTTGCGCTCCGTCTCTCAATCCTTCCTTCAAGGCTCTGCTTAGGAGGCTTTTCCTGGAAAAGCCTTTCCTGATGACTGCCCGAGTTGTGGGTGCTATGCTACAGCACTCCATCACATGGACCAGAGAAAGCTGAAAGAGCGTGTCAGAAAGACCAGCCATGGATGAAGAACCTACGGTCCAAAGAGATGCCCTACTTGACCAAGGAAGAAAGCTAACAAATGGCAGAGACGAGGCTTCCAGGACAACAATCTTCCTCCTATTACATTCTGTTTCTATCTAGGGTAGCCTGAACCAGGATCTAGATTCCTGGTTACAGATTATAATCCATGAGATTGTAAATTCCATAAAGGCAGGTCCATTTCATTTTAAAATTTTTTATCTTTTCCAGTCACTTAATATGTTTGTCTCACTGAGGTAAGTTTGAACGGAATAAAAATGTGTTGAACTGAATGGTACTGACTTTGTATGAGATGCTTCAGTTCTTGACTTTTTCCACTATACTCCGGCTGCTTCAGTTTCCTAATTTGTGAAATGAAGGAGTTAGACTACATAATCTCTAAGGCCTCTTCCAGCTGACATTTTGTATTCTAACTTCTAACATCTAAAGATCTTCCAGCTCTAACATGCTGTTTTAAGGCCCTTTCTAGTTCTAAGATTCCAAGACACACTTCCAATTACAGATCATTCAGTAATACATCTCAGGAATAATCAGTCAGTAGGAAGATAGGACTCAATTTACATAAAACTTTTCAGGAACATATCTACCATATGAAAGAGAATGCTCCTTCCACAAAAACAAAACAAAACAAAACAAAACAAAACATTTCTTTAACTTGACATTTCTTTGGCCTGGGACCATCCCCCTACATCTCCTCAATGTCCTTGGGTTATTTAGATATAGCTGTAACTAACACCAGCGTGGGAGCTATCAATTAAGGAGAGAGATGAGTCGCAGGTATTGATTTGACAAGTTATTAGCTTCCCGGCAGCAAGGAGAGCGAGAGCCTACTGCTGCCACTGACAGAACTATGGGCACCGGTCCCTCCAACTCCTCCCCAGTCCCCCAACAAGCCCCTGAACAACTCTGCCCGCCGGCTTCTCAGGGGCCCGGCTCACACCTGCATCCAGTTTTCTGAAATGCTGACCAGCACGATGAAAAGGGGCTTCCTGAGTTGACACAGAGAACTTCCCCTGTTCTCCGTGATTGGCTCAGCTCCCCAGCAGCCCAATTCTCTCCATCGCCAGAAAGATCTGTCATATTTTGTTGTGTCATTCACAGAAGGACCGATATACATTTGAAAGAAATGCCCTATAGGCAGCATTAACAAAGATATCCCCCGTGAATTGGCAACACAACCTGATTTACCCAACTGGCTTCTTAGCCCAGGCTGAGCTGTGGCTGCTTGGAGGAAATACTAGAAAAAACATGGAACTCAAAATCATTAGACCAGAGTTCAAGTTTTGTCTCCTGGAAGCTGTATGACCTTCTGAGCCTCAGTTTCCTCATCTATAAAATGAGAAAAATTAATATTTGCCTTTCCAACTTTACAGGTTTGCTTCTTAGAAAACATTTTGTAAACTATAATATGGCAAAGCAATGTGAGCACTGAGCACTATTTTATTTATCTCGATATGAAGAAAAATGAGTGCAAGGATTTTAGAAATATCATCATGGGTCATTTGCAGCATAATATGGTGGGAAGGATTTTTGAAAGAGAGGGACTCAGTTCAAATCTCTTATCTACCACTTGCTATCTCTGTGACCCAACAAGTAACTTAATCTCTCTAGTTGTCAGTTCCTTTATCTGTAAAATAAAGGTATTGGACTAAACTAGAACTGAGGTGCCTTCCAATTCCAAATATGTGATTTTTTTTTTAAAATACAAGGCTGTCAAGAAATAGGGTGTGCAAAATAAAAGAAAGCATAATGGTCTCAGAATCAGTAGATCCAATTCAACTTCTAGGACCCACATTTATTGGCTGTCTGGCTCTGGGCAGGTCACAGCCTCTCTAGACTCAATTTCCTCATCTTTAAAATGGAGATGATGATAATTAACATTGTGTACCACCTTCAAAAGGATATTGTAAGAAAAGCTTTCTGTTTAATGCTAAAAAAACAAACAAACAAACAAACAAAACCAACAACTATAGAAATGCTATACAAACTCTACAAAATGCCAAACTATTATTGCTATCTTAGAAAGCATGAGGAAGAAGCACAGAATGTCAGAATAGGAAAGGACCTTAGATATCATATAGTCTAATTACCACCACTAACCATATGGAAGAGGAAAAAAGGAGGCTCAGTGGCTTGCTTAGAATCAAGGACCAGGACAAGAACAAGAACTGGGGGATGTGGGGGGAGGGGGAGCAGAAGATGTCAAGTAGAACCCACCATAGAGCCCCATTTTTCAGAACCCCAGGCCAGATCCTTTTCCCCCTTTCCTTTTTTTCTCATTGTCATATAGTTTCTTCTGTCCCTCCTGGCCTCAGGTTATCCAGGAGAGCTCTGTCAAACTTCTGGCCAATTAACAAGAAGCAAGTCCTCAAGGTAGCAAGAGGTAGGAAAAGGTGTGTGTGGGAGGAAGAGTTTAAAAAAAAACAAAACCCCCAAACAAAACAAAATCCTACTGAATATTCAAATATCTAAGTTCAGCCACAATGCAAAATAAATAAATAAGATGGGGAGAGAGTGGCTCAATCTCAAATCTAAAGCTCTATTCAGAGCCAAGAGCAGCCAAACCCTGCCCTCAGGCCTAAGCAGAGCCAAGCATACATTTTTGATGTTCTCTGGGAAAGAATATTTCAGAGCACCTGTCACACTGCATGCAGGACCCAAGAGGGGAGAGAAAATAAATCCATATGTATAAGGCAGGGATGGAGACCAGACATGGTTTGGTTTTATGTTGATAGTATTTTTTGCTTCTAACTGGGAAAGAGACTGAAACAGTCTACATGGTGTAGTGGAATGAAGACTGGATTCAGAGGCTGAGGCTTTGGGTTTGAAGTCTAAATTTCGCTAATCACGATCTGTGAGATCTCAGGAGAGCCACCCCATCTCTCTGGCTTTCAGTTTTTCCCTCTGTCAAAATGAAGGAGTTGGATCACATTCTAAAAGAATCTTTTCTAAGGTCCTTTTAGAAACAAGAAATTTGAGAATGGGATCCTCAGACTGCCAGTGCTCTCGAGATAAATCAAGGAAGGAGGGATGCTTTCTGCCTTCATGATGTGGATTATAACACTGCAACAGAGTCAAAGAATATTTAAAATAGTGGAACCTGAGAGCTAGAAGGAGCCACAAAGGGCATGGAGTCTAAACCTTGTCTAAGCGTGAGTCCCAGCTCCAACAAGACAGTCAATCAGTTAGTTTCCATTCAAAGACCAGGGAGCTCACTACCTTACAAAGCAACTGGGGGGGGGGGGGGCGGGGCGGGGAGGGAGGGAGAGGGAAGAAGAGGGCTGGTGCTTATTTCCTCAGACACGGAGCCCAAATCTGACTTTTTTTTGGCACTTCTCTCCACAACCTTTAGGATGTGATCCTACACAAAGGACCAAACTGTCTAAGTTTCATGTCCTTCCCCTTCTTACCCAGAGAATAAATATCTGGCCTTGCAGTCAAAGGACCAGACAGAAACCTCACCTGTGAAGCTCCCTAACCTTAGACAAATAACCAAACTTCCCTGGCCTTCAGTTTCCTCTTTTGTAAAATAGGGTGGACTAGAAAGCTCCAGGTCCTACAGGCTTATAAAATGTGCGTTGTTGTTGCCATTAATGTCCCCCTGCTCCCCCCAAGATCAGATCAGGTACCACCTCCACCATTTTCCCGATTATCTAGTTAACAGGATTATTATTTTTATGACTACAAGACCCCATATGAGTTTCTTCTCTGGGCAAAAGTTTCCATCACTGATAAAATGAGGATAATAATATTTGTATTGCATACCACACAGGGCCACCGTGAGGATAAAATGTGCTAATTCATGGACGTGGATGTGCTTTGTACTCATGGAGTACTATTATAAATGTCAGCTCAAATATGTCAGACATAGGCTCATACAGGAGGAACACAGGCTCAGGGACATTCCCAGGGATAAATTAGAATATCCTAACACATTGCATAAGAAGTCTTACCTTTAAGAGGTCAATCTCTTTAATGCAGTCTTGTCTGGCTTTGGCATCCATCATTTCAAATATCTTTAAAAGAAACACAAAACACCTATTTTAGAAACCAGAGAGAATAACAGAAGATATAAAAGATCACAAGTAGCTAGTACTTCATAGTTCACAAAGCTCTTTCATCCCCGAGAGAGGCAATGTGCTACAGTGGATGGGGGCTTCAAAGCCAGAAAGACCTGGCTTTAAGTTCTGTCTCTGACACATTCTGGCTGTGAGATCTCAGGCAAATCACTGTTCTAGTCAACTCTTCAAGATTAAAAATTGCAGAGAAGGTACCAAGCTCATTAAGGGAGAATTTTCTCATTTGGGAGGTACCTATATCAATGAAATTACAAGTCTAGTCTTTATCCCCATCCCACAGAGATAAGGAGTGAAAGTCATATTATTTCTGGTTTAGTAAACTGGGGTGAGGGCAGCTAGATGGCTCAGTGAAAGAGCACTGGGCCTGGAGTCAGGAAAATCTGAGTTCAAATGTGACCCCAAACAGTGATTAGAACACTTAGTTGTGTGACTCTAGGCAAGTCATTTCACCTTTGTTTGCAGTAATCCACTGGAGAAAGAAATGGCAAGCCAGTATCCCTGCCAAGAAAGCCCAATGGATAATATGACCCATAGGGTCACCCACAAAGATCTGGACACAACTGAACAACAACACAACTGAGATGAATCTGTGATTCAAATTTGTCATACGAGGCACTTAATGAACGCATGAGAAATAGATGAATCTTCTGATTATATGTAGGTATAGGAAATCCATCATGAAATTTACAACTAAAATATCAAAGTCATACATGACATGTCATTTTAAAAATGTGTTTCTTTTGCCCATTCAATTCAAAATGGCTTTTTCTTCTCCAGGTCTAGTTCACAGAATTTTAGAACTGGAAGGAATCTCTGAACACAGAATGTTAGATCACAGAATATTTAGAGCTGGAAAGGACTCAGACTGTTGAATGTTAGTGTTCAGCATGGTAGAGCCCTATGTGACCCTTATTGATCATTCTCTCTAGCCAAACATTCTTTTGGAATGGATATCATCAATGGAGGGGAAGTGACTTATTTCTTGACTCCCAATCTGTGGTTTTTTAACTCCATCCATCATGTGCTTCTACATGAGCTTTTAATTAGCAGAGTAATAAGCATTAATATTCACTTCATAACTCTATAAGAACAAATCAGGGGACTGTTGAAGCTCTGCTAAAGGATTAAAGGGAGATTTAGTTGAACAAAATGATGTTTAAACTTTCCATATGTGCAATGAGTTTACTGTTTCTCACTCATGACTCATATGTGAATGTTTGTGAAATGCACAGAGAAGTATTTTCATTTTCTAAAGGGGAGTAGGATGGAAAATTATTTTATTAATAATGATGATGGTAGCTAGCATTTATATAGTATTTTGAGATTTGCAAAGTGTTTTATAAGTATTATCTCATTTTATATTCACAACCCTGAAAAGTAGGTGATATCGTTATCCCCATTACACAGATGAGAAGACTGAAATAGAGTTTAAGTGACTTGCCTAAAAGCAGACAACTAGTAAGTATCTGAGGCTGAATTTAACTCAGCTCTTCCTGACTCCATGTTCAGTATGCTTTCAACTGTGGTTCTGTTTTACTTAAATTTATTCTTTGGCTTGCAGTTTATTAAAAAGAAAAAAAACTTGAACTAAAACTACTCTAACATCCCTTCTACATCAAACATTCTAGTTCTAACATTCCTTCTTGTTCAGTTTTCAGTCATGTCTGACTCTCTGTGACCCTGTTTGAGGTATTCTTGGAAAAGAACCTGGAGTGGTTTGCCATTTCCTTCTTTGTCCATTTTACAGATGAGGAAACTGAGGCAAATGGAGTTAAGTGACTTGCCCAAGGACACACAGCTAGGAAGTGCCTGAGAGCAGTTCTGAAGTCAGGAAGATAAGTCTGCTCGACTCCAGATCTGGTACCCTATCCACTGCAGATGTACCTGCCTAACAAACCGCCTAGTTTAAACACTATGGGCTCTTTCACTTTCTCAGTGGTCGTGCTCCGGGGGGTCCCCTTTGGTGCCTGCATTCTGAAGGAACTTTCCCGGCTGATCCCCCCACCTCCCACCCCAGCTCTTCCTCTGTGGGCGAAGCGCTCGCTCCGGGAAGGTGCGTTTTGTTGCCTCGTGTTCATCGTTACCCTTGACTCTCTCAGGGCTCCCACAGCGTGTCCTAAGATCCCCTCCCGGGGAGCAGTCTCCCTTCTCCCAGGTCTCCTCCTCAGTGCTGACACAATTCTGAACAAACAGGTGCCAGGGGGGCAGATGGGAAGGGAGGCTGCACTCTAGTGGAGAATGTAAATGGTTTCCTCTGCAACGACGCAGTGAAAGGATCCCAGGGAAGCCGACAGCCATCTCTAGAATGCCCAGTCACTGAGGATAACCTCTCGAGGCAGGAACACCTGGTGTGGACTTTGGAGGAGACCTGGGCCACCCTCAGTGCCGGGCGGAAACTGCTCCTCCTGCATCCCAAGCCTCCGAGCTCCGGCCATGGAGGACTCCCTTCGTCCAAATCGGCTCCTAGTCAAAGGGGCGAGTCTTTGTGGCCAGACATGCCCAGAGCAATAGTAAGGGGAAGTAAGATCCGTATGTTGGGGCTGCAGTGGGGAGAGAAACCAGCCTCAATCCTAAAATGGTTACCTGGACCTTCTTCAGAGCCACGGTTTTCCTGTCCAAGAGGCACGTTGCTTTGTAAACTTCACTGAACTGCCCTCGGCCTATCTTCTTTTCTATCTGGAAGTCAGCTAAGGTACAGCGATAGGGAAACGAAGTCAAATGTCTCTGAGAAAGAAAAAAATGGAGCAAGAGTGAGACAACCGGACCGAGAGTCCCAGCTCTGTCACAGCGGTGGCAGTTCTGCCTGTGGCCCGTTGGCTGAGGAGAAGCCCACGGTGGCCCTCCACACGGGCCGGTTAACTGAGAAGCGTGGGCCCTTGGTCAGGAGGAAAAGGCTGCAAGAACTGGGGGAGGAGAGGAGTTCAGTGGGAAAAAATATAACCGCAGGAGGAGCCCCCCAGGGAAGCCGCTAGTGAGGTTCCCAAATAGCTCAAACATCCCTGTTCTGTCATCCTGACATTCTGTGCTCCAAGGGCCCTTCCAGCAGTGACCCTGTTCTTTGGTCACAGAAACAGAGGGGAGGAGGGACCTCCAGGGCTATCAAGTTCAACCCACAGCTGAAAAAAAAAGAAAAAGTTACAGCATTCCAGCAAGACGTCATGGGGCTTTGCTGGAAGACTTTCGAAGAGGGGCACCCACTGCCTTCCAAAGGAGCCCATTCCACATTTGGATAGTTATCATCTTTAGGAAATTTTTCCTCATTTCAGACCTAAATTTGCCTCAACTTCTACCCACTGCTCCTAGGACAGTCCTTGGAAACCCAGCAGAAATCCAACTTCTCTCCCAAAGGACAGGTTCAAAAACCTGAAAATATTTATTCTTCCCCCTCAAAATCTTTTTTTTTTTGGGGGGGGGCAAGCATTCCCATATCCCTTAACTGATCATTTCCAATAACAGAGAAGTCACTATTGTCCAAATTAGCCCATTTCAAAGTTCGAAGAAGGTTCTTTATCCAGACAAGTATGTACAGCTATATAAATTGCTGCCACTGATACAGCACTTTAAAGTCTGTGAATTATTATTATTATTATTATTATTTTACAAATTTTAACTCATTTTATTCTCACCCCAGGAGGCAGGTGTTATAATTATCCCCATTTTATAGATGAAAAGACTGAGACAGAGAACAGTAAGGAAATTACCCAAGGTTATACAGCTATAGAACTTCCTGAGGGGAGTTCTAAACAGAGGTTTCCTGATCCCAGATCTACCTCTCCAACAGTTGTATGTAGCAGCTTGTCTTGAAACCCTGTAACCATTCTGGACTATCCAATTTATTATCATCATCTTTTCTACAATGTGGTTTTCAGAACAAAAAATACTCTATATGTGGTTTGACCAGGGCAGACTACATTGAGACTCTCACATCCTTAGTCCTGGTCACAATATCTCTCAATGCAGCCCAAGGTCAAGCTCACTTCTTGGCTGCCATATCACAATGTAGATTCATACTGAGTTCATAGAACACTCAAAATGGTCAGACTTTTTCAGGCAAACTGCAGTCTAGCTGTTCCTCCCCAACCTTGTGCTTATAAAGAACTGATTTTTAACCCAAATGTAAGACTTTACATTCATCTGTGTTGAATTTCATTTTATTAGATTCAGCCCAACATTTTAACCTGTTGAGGTCTTTTGGGATCCTGATTCTTATAATGTATTACATGAACCATTACTTCCACCCATGTCTGTATCATCTACAAATGCCATCTCTTCTTTTATCCAGTCACAAGTCACTGTTCAAAATGCCAAACAGCAAAAACATTGCTGAGCTACTGGACAACAATGAACACTCAATGCCTATTTGGTGGGTCTAGCCATGCAGCCAGTTCAGGAGCTCTTAAATGTGTCTGCTGTCTTTTGGCTCACATTTCTGCATTGCATGACAAGAGACTTCATCAAATGTTTTACTAAAGTCTAGGCAAATATACCTGAGGGGATGAATTTGATAAATTCAACAAATATTTGTCAAAGAAATGATTATTATGTATGAGATATTAGAAATACAAAGACAAAATGGATATTTTTACCTTTGAAGAACTTATATGTTATTGGCCCTACCAATCTAGTAATTCTTGACTAAAAAAGGGAAATTATGTTATTCCTATATGACCTATCTTGAAACCAGGCTAACTTTTGGTTAGCACAACTTCCTTTTTTATAGGCTCATTAGCCATCCCTTTGGTAATATAATGTAATATTTTACCAAGAACCAAAGTTACACTCACTAGTATATAGTTTTAAATTTAGATTCTCTTCTCTTTTTAAAAAACTGAAATGGTATTTCCCCTTCTCCAGTCCTGTTGCACCTCTTTCATTTTTCATCATTCAAAGATAGTAGTTAAACAATCACAGACACTAGTCCTTTCAGTAATCAGGATGTAACTCACCTGAGTCCAATGAACTGAATTCAAAGACAGGCTCTCCTACAATCTCTTTCTACTTCTCTTAGATTTCAAATGACTTATATTATTTTTTGCTTTCTAGTTCAAAGATCATTCTCCTTAGAAGAGAAAACAGGAACAAAAAGGGGGAGGGAGGAGTTGAAGCTTGCCTTCTATCCAATCATCAATCAATCCTTCCAGAGCAACAATGTTATCCTTTCTTTGGTCTTCTTTTTTCAAATATCTTTTGAAAAAAAAAAAAAAAACCTAAACTCCTTTTTCTGTCCTTAGTTTTTCTTACCAATCTCAGTTCATCCTGAATATTAGCACTCCTGACACTACTATTGTAAGGCTTTTGAATTCATCTATTGTTAGCTGTCTTTGTTTTTATGTTTTAGACACATCTTTTTAAAATCTAAGTTGGTCAGTAAGTTCCTTGTACAGCTGCATTGGTCTCTTTAAGACATCTCCCCCTTTTCATCAGAATGGTTTCTTTTTTGTACCTTCAAAATTTTATCTTGAGGTTTCCTATGTATTTGTGCTGGCTACCAGAGAATTTTAGTCCATGACATGATTCATATCCTTTTTCTGAAACCTTAGAAGTCTGCTCTTTCAAAACAGAGGATACAATTCAGGCTACATTTAGTTTTCTTCTTCTCTGTCACAAAACTCCACAATGTAATGGCTGCTTCCCTCAAGGTTCCCATAATTTCTACTTAAGCGGCCAGTTCCTCTTTACAGTTGAAAATCAAGCTCATAAAAGCAATGTTCCCTGATTGCTTCCTCTATCTTTTGAAAAACAGTTTGTGCTTCTATGTTCTATGAATCTATTATTCTTAGGAAATTCTAATTGGTAGCATTGTAAAAGGAAGATGAAACTATTATTCCAAATTCTAGAGTCCTAGGATATAGGAAAATTATCATTATAATAGACAGAAATGCTCCCCAGTAACATGTCCCCCAGAATTCATTGCCCCCAGCCTTTCCCATAAAAAGGTCTCTGTGGCCCCACTTCCAAGGTATGTCCACATATTAGCTCTTTGTGTGATTCTCTAAGTGGATGTTCAAAGTCCAAATATAACCAGAAAAGTATGCACCCTGATGGGATCTGCATACAGATAATTATCAATTCCAGCCAAGGCAAAAATGTCACTGTGTCAGAGAATTCTGTCAGAGTGTTGTAATGAAGGGAGGCATGGAGTTGTGAATTTAACTTCAGGCCATCATTCTCTTCATAAGCTCTCTCAGCTGAAGTGCCCACGAAGAGCATCTTCAAATAAAGTGACACTCCCGGTAATTATTTTCAATACTTCAAAGTCAAGGTTAGCTTAACTTTTATCTTTAGGAGAGAGAGAAAGAATCGGCTTCCTAAACATCACTGATTACACAGCTCCACAAAATTGATTTTTATAATTCATGGCGGGAGGCCCAAGATTAGAATTTTAACTGACATAGAGGTTTATGGAACCAGGTTAACTTAAAATTGGCATTTATATGGAAAGGTTAGTCCTGGGGAATTGGGAAATTACTTAGGTCTTGAATTTCTCTTTAAGGCTTAATAGCGTAAACTGATTTGTGACTTTCTCAAAGGCAAGATGTCATAGTGAATAAAGTGCTAGATTTAGAATCAGAAAGGCCCAGGTTCAAATTCGACCTCAAGATATTAGCTGTGACTCTGAGCAATTCAACTTCTCTCAGTTTTCAATCTCTGTAAAAGGGATAATAATGCTTCTAGTACTTTAACCCTCATTGTAAGGTCCCATCTTACAGTATTAATAATAGGTATAAATTTCAGCTATTGCTAACCTTTCTTTTGATCTAGAATACCACTTTGTACTTCTCTTATATACTAATTAATTATATTTGATTCTGCACAACAGCAATTCATTTTTTCATATAACAATTTAAGGTTTTTGTTGTTCAGTTATTTCAGTCATGTTAGACTCTGTGACCCTAATGGGGTTTTCTTGGCAAAGATACTAGAGTTGTTTGTCATTTCCTTCTTCAGCTCATTTCACAGATAAGAAAACTGAGGCAAACAGGGTAAAGTGATGTCAACCTGGGAAGATGAATCTTTTGGACTCCAAGCCCAGCACTCTACTCCACTATGTCACCTAGCTGCCCCCAATTTAAGGTTATAATTTTTGCAAGATTATCATACAAGATGGGAGGAGGAGAATATGTCCTTATTCCTTTTAAAGCTGAGGACAGTGTTTTAAAATCTATCTCCCCCAGTGACTACCACAGAGTTTATGGCAGCACTCAGAGATATCTTATCTAAACTCCTTATTTTATAGATGGGGAAACTGAGGCCTAGGGAGAAAGTTACACAGAGGCCCAAAGTTACACAGAACCAAGATGTGAACCCTGCTTCTCCAACCTCCAAATCTAATATTCTTTCCATTATACCATGCTGCCTTACAAAAGAAAGTGCTTTAAACAACAACAACAACAACATTAGATGAATAAAGAAACATACAAAAGATATTTACAACTTCTCCTGGCAGCAGTGGGTGGAGGGCTAGCCTTGGAATCAAGAAGACCTGAGTTCAAGTTCTGACTCAGACATTTTACTACCTTTATGATTTCTCAGCTAAGTTATCTCTCAGCCTCAGTCCCTAGCTCACCAGGTTGCTGTGAAGATCACACAAGATAATATGTAAAATGTTTCCTTACAACACTATAAATGCTAGCTGTCATTATAATATTATTCTACTGCTCTCCAGTTCACTTATAGACAACATCTTGGATTCCTTCTCACACTGGAGATTCTGAATCTCTAAAAGTACACAAAGGTTCAAAAATTTCCCATTTAGTTCTCGGAATCTGAGTATTGCCAAAATCACATACAGTGTGTGACAGAGCTAGGACTTCTAAAATCCAGCTGAATGATCTTTCTACCAGAGCACATATTATCATAGAATAATTTGTCCATCACCAAAGGTCTTCCCCAACCTCTTCCATACCCTTGTCTTTTCCCCCCTTTATTTTTCAATTAATAAGGTAGATGGCCCAGATTATCATCCCTTCTCTGGAAATACTATTGCTCCCTGCCCTGTTCAGGGTTCTTAAATCACAATCTGGTTATCCAACTGTCAGGGCTGTTCTTCGAGGAAGGGTTGGACTAAATGTCCTTTAAGTTCTCTTCCTGCTCTAGGACTATTGACTTATTCAAGATACAAAGCAAGGACAAGAGAACTATTCAGTCCCTCCAACAGCTTCATAAAGAACAAAAAGACAGAAATGGTGTAGAGTTCAAGTCCCATTTTCTTCCTTCATAAGATCTTTGACATCTCCCAAGTCCATGCAATCCTATGAATGCTCTTCTGTAGCACTGCTGTAGGCCACATGGCTCTCCCAGACACTGGGTGTGCTGAGCTTGGGAGGTGCCCAGGAGAAAATGGATGGGATCTGGAGACAGCATGGGTCCACATCTTGGCTCTGTCACTTACTGCTTGTGTGACCTGGAGCGGACACATTAACCTGTCTGGGTCTCTATTTCCTCATCTATAAAATGAAAAGGTTGGACTTGGTGGCTTCTAAGGTCCCTTTTCAGCCCTAAATCTATGATCCTCTGATCTAAGATAATCCACAACCCCCCCCCCCCCAAAAAATAAAAATAAAAAAAAAAAAGAGTAGGGTTGTCAGGCCATCAGTGGATGAATGTCTCAACAAGTTAAAAGATCAGTAGATGTGGGGCTACATGGGATACTAGAAAGCCTTTCTTTTTTTTTTTTTTTTTTAGAGAAGTGCTTAAACAAAATCCCTGAAGAGAGAAAGTGACCTGTGTAAAGCTGTAAGTAGCAGTTTAAGAGAAAAGTCCTTCTAAGTACTCTGACACTAAGTAAATTTGGTTATTTCTAACTGTATCACACTGTCCACAAATTTTGTGTGTGTGCGTGTGTGTGTGTGTGTGTGTGTGTGTGTGTGTGTGTAAGAATTATATGTTCTTACATAAAAGAAATATATATCTGGGTATGGGGGCTTAAGCCTTGATGATTCCCATTGTCAGCAGGCAACTAACCTCCACTCCCAACCCCTTTCAGGAGTTAACCCCCTGAGGGTTCCTAGACACCTCAGAAGCTGACAAATTCTGGAACCTTACAAGACTACAGCTGCACATTTACATATGCAATGACCCAGATTTGCATCACTTATCTCAACCAATCTGAACTAATTGAAGCAATACTGCCTCATAATAGGCAAGAAAAAATGGAGGAATATAATATTCAAAACAAAATAAAAAAAACCAGGAACACCAGTTAGATATCAACTTTCATGCTACCATCCATAATCCATTAGAATGGAATGTGTTAATCCCCAAATTAGCTACAGATTTCAAGATCATCCTACCTGCCTAAACAATAGGAGAGACTTTAGAGTTGAAATATGCCCTAAAACTAGAGAATACTAAAATTTTAAAGTGGCCTAGGGTTTAGAATGTTACATAAATTTTTTTTTGAACAGGAAGAGAGTTTAAAACTCATAAATGTGGTAGTATTATACCACAATTTCCTTGAATTGTTCTACCTCAGTTTTCCTAAATTGTTCTGCCTCAATTCCTTGAACTGTTCTGCCTCAGTCCCCCTGGTTACAACCCCTCTTCCTGACCATTAGAACTGATATAAATTAGGTTTGGAGTTCTGACCACTAGCATTCCAGAGAGCCATAAAACGCAGATTTTTTTTTTTTTTTTTTTAGAAATAGGTAAGCATATCTCCTATTTCAGACATCCTGGCTCCTAGTCCTCCCAATTTATCAGGATTTATGATCCTTCCTTACCCGGAACCTGTCAGAACCAAATTTATGGTCTGTTCCTGGAAGTTCCTGCTCATCAGTGCTCACCCTCACCCTGCTTTGTTCCCCTGATAAGGACTCCCCTAGAGCCCTATAAGAAGCCCTAGAATCCTTAACTCGCTGCTGGATGCTTTGAGATGTGAGTCCAGTCCAGCCCTGGGGCCAACATGGATCTTGTTTTGCCCCAGCCTAATCTCTCCCTTTAAATAAAATATTAAAAACTCTCTAATCTCTATCTTGCCTCAGTTTCTCCAGCATTACAGTAGGAGTAGGGGAAAGGAATAACTCATCTCTCTCCCATTCAATTCTGGCTAGAACATTTGGGAAGGAAGAAGGTGATATGTCAGGGAATGGCAATGAAGAGGCAGCTTTCTGCCATTAACAATGTCCTTGGGGCAGGTAGTGGGTCCAGTTCCTGACTCCAAAGGAGTCAGGAAGAACCAACTTCAAATCCAACCTCAGACACCAGCAGTGTGAACCTGGACAAGTCACTTAACTCCAATTGCCTCAAAAACAAACAAATCAATATCTTTCATGGAAAACTGATTTATACTCTTAAAAGAAAAAGCCACTCCAGGCTTTCAGGTCTGTTATAGTTTCTAATACAGAAGGTATGGTGTTATCTCAGGAGGTATGATAAGATCAATATGGATCATTCAGGCTAGGCCAATTATTTTTCTTGAAGCACTTAATTAGCACAGAGACCTTCAGGCCTTTGAAATAGCTTCCTGGTGACTTCAGTACAAAAAGCTGGCGAATGAGAAGTCAGTGGTTCCTTCCTCAGACTTCTGACCAAAAGACCAATATGGTCACCACCATAGAGGCAGCGACTGAATCAATGCTACATGCTTGTATATTCCTTTCTTGGCTAAGGTTAAGTACACTTTTTTGGTTAGCTCTTAGATGGTCTACGACTGTTAATTGTGTTCCAGTTTGGAACCTGGACTGCCAAACCTTCTTGAATAGAAGCCCAAGGGTGCTGAGGAAAAGGGTACGGCAATTAGCACAAAAGTAAGGTAGCTGATCAGCCACACTGAAAGGAACTGGAAAAATTTGAGGATGCACAATCTCCCCTTTGAGTGTTTTCTCCTTTGGATAGGCAAGAAGCAACAGCTGGAGGCAAGATGCTTCTTTCAGCTCCTCTCCAGTCGCCACAACTGGGTCCAGGACAGATATTGATTTGTAATATTATTCCATCACATTTGCAGGAGTACTTGTAAGTCTTCATTATTTTTGCTAAGAATTATATCTGGTTTAAAGAAGTCATATTGATGGATTTACATTTTTATATATACTAAGGTAGAAATTCCTCTGAAAGTCCATATACTTGCAAATCCAAAGAAATATATACTTCTCTTCTCTCCTCAGGAAGTTATCTGTTTACTCAGTGATATTCAAACAACTAATAAAAATCCCTTCCGAGAGAGCTCAAGTTACTAGATAAGAAGGGAGGACAATTGTACCCCAAAAACACAACTTGGTGCCCTTTGAATATCTAATGGCAAATGAATGCATAGAACTTTAAAGGCTGGAGCACTCTTGTTGTTATTCAGTTGTTTTAAGTCATGTTTAATTCTTTGTGACCCCATTTGGGGTTTTTTTGGTAAAGATATTAGTTTGCCATTTCCTTCTCCAGCTCATTTTATAGATGAGGAAACTGAGGCAAACAGGGTTAAGTGAATTGTCCAGGGTCACACAGGCTGGCTATTATTTTAGAAAGATGAGTCTTCCTGATTCCAGGCCAGCTCTCTATCCATTCTGTTACCTAGCTGCTCTTGAATACCCTTTATACAGAACATAAAGAATGTTTGTTCAAAAGTAATAATCAGGAATTACAGGACCCGAATCTGATTTCAATCCCACCATTTTCAACGTCACTTCAGGAAAGTCACTTAATTTTCCTAGGCCTTCCTAATCTGTAAAATGAGAAAGCTGAACTGGATGACTTCTGAGGTCCTTTCTAACTCTAAAAGACTTAGAAGTTCAAGAATGAAAAAGAAAACATGAATTAATGTTCTTGATTTAAAAATATGTGCTTCCCCCATTCAGGCACAGTCCCAGAATTATGGGACCTCACATGTCACCCAAACTTTATCTAACCCTTTCCAGTGAAGGAGAGTTCACTACATAAGAATGAATGAAAAAAAGCATTTATTAAACTCTTATGATATGTTAGGTATTGTGATAAGTGCTGAAGTTACAATTACAGTTGTTTCTTTTTTTTTTAAACAAATCTAATTTCAAGACTTTATGTTAACTCCTATTTTCCATCATTCCCTTAAGTAACTGTCCTGGTTCTTATTCAGACAGCTGCATGGGCTACAGAGGTGGAAAGGATGATTGGGCATCAAAAATGGGAAAAGTGCCAATTCAGTCAACTACCCATTTCCCTAGGAGAAATTATGATTCAGAAAGAAAAAAGGGAGCAATGATCAGAATGGAAGGTGACCAAGATATTATATAGAGGATTAACCCACTGGTCAGGGAGTAGACTAATTAATCTCTGACATTCCTTACACCCTTAATGAGATAGAGCTTCCTATGTATGGATTTGAGCCCACTATGATCAGGCTGAATAAGAAATAAGAAATCTGAATTAATGTTGTAGTTTATACCTTCCATCCTCCACTGTACTGTTCTAGGTAACCTCAAAAAGAGAAAAGAGAAATTGGCTTTTTCTGTTTGAATCTGTAATGTGATTGATGGGTTCTGCCTCTAGTTATCAAACTCTGAACCCAAACTTCCAACAAAATGAGGGAAAATCAACCTTTAGGTTGGCACAGTTGAGCTGATGATAAGGAAGAATTTCTTAACATTTACAGCTCTGCAGCAATGGAACAGACTGACTCAATGAATGTGTTCAAGTAGGGGGAAGTCACAATTTCTTCCCTCGGGCTTCTGACCAGAAGACCAACATGGTCAACAACAGAGCAGGGAAGCTACATCTTATAACTACGCCATAGAAGGGGCTCCTGCATTGGGAGGGAGATTACAGTAGATGACTTCTGACAATCCTTTCAGCTCTGCCATTCTATGTTTTATGCTCTAATTGTCTACAATCTAAAGATCCCTTCCAACGCTAACATTTTATATTTTATTTTCTAACATACAAGGTTCTAAAGTCCCTTCTAGTTATAGCTTTATTTGTTCGAAGGTCTTCTCTAATATTAGCATTGTGTGACGAGCCTGAGCAAATTAGGGACAGATTTTGGGGGATTCTCTTCTTTGGCATTGAGATAAGAAAAGGACCCAAGGATTCCCCATCATCTTGCACTGCAGAAAAGTCCATTTTCCACTCAGCTTGGACTAAAGACATAAGCACCCCAGAGTGGATTCATCAGAGTTTAAAATCCTTGAATCATGATAACCTGTACTTATGAATAAATACCTTTTTAGTTTTTGAAGGAGCATAACATTAAATTTTAAAAGAAAATAATATACTCGCCCAATTAGTTTTCTGAAATCTCATTAAAAAATTTGGCCTGACTAAGTCAGACTTCTGACCTGAATTTTAATTATCTTTACGCTGGATGGAGATCTTTTTTCCTTGATATTTGCAATGCATCATTAATCTTAAGGCAACTGTTTCTCTGATTTTAAAATGCATATTTCATCAGAATGACATTTACTGTAAACTAATTTCACCTTCAAAGACATATGACATTTTATAGAAGAGGAAAACCTTAACAGATTATAAAGTCTTATCTTTGTAAATGAGTGTGTCCACCAAAAAAAAAAAAAAACAAAAAACCACTCTATTTACTGCCCAGACTAACTTTACGAATAACAGTAGCCCCTGTTTCTATTGAGCACTCCAGGAATTATAATCCCCATTTAACATATGAGGAAACTGAGGCTCAGAAAGCTAAAGAAACCCCCCATGGTAACATGACTAGTAAATGTCACAGTATGGGCCCATTTCTGCATTATATCAGGCTGCCTCTTGAGCTGTTAAAAACCAAAGTTCTTGAAATTATGACTCGACCCCTTTCCCCGAGGACCATCAGCACCTCATGAAGGCGTATGGCGCAGTGAAAAGAACACTCCTAAAGTCAAAGCAGAAACAACTCCCTGCAACAACATCAGCCTGGGTCTCATTTTCCCCAGTTTATCAGAACGCTACTGTGTAATGTTCCAATCCTGACACTGCCAATTACGAGTGGAACGATCTCAGGCAGGTCATGGGGAGGGACGCCATTGGCTCCTCTGCAAGATGAAGTGGCGGGCCGCTAACATTCTTGTCCAAAAGGTCATTCCGGCTCCAACTACCCATGATTCCATCACTCCTCCTAGTTCTAACAGCCCTGACTTCAGATGCTCCACAATTTTGCTTTGTTGGTATTTTTTTTTAACAGGAAAGCTTGGTACAAGGCAGAAAACAAAAACGTGACTATCCTGCTCTCCCACTCCTACTCTGGAAGGCCCCCAGGAAAAATGCCCTGCTCTCAGAACTCATTACTGGGCTCCGGACAGATGCTGGCAGGCCTGGAGAAACGTTCGCCCAGTAATAGCCACATGGAGAAGCACGGCAGCCTAGAGCCCGGGTAACGGGCGAGCACGGAGTAATAGTTACTAATTACACTTAACTATGGCATTACCGATTCTAACATGTGCTACAAGATGCCACGAATGTATCTGTGGCAGCAGAACACTTCCTCATCTTGTTCATGAAATAATTACAGGGGCTCTCTCCTGCCAAATGAGGCAGTAATTAACCCTAATTGCTCAAAATGCAACTGGCTAATTCTAGGAGATTAATCAAGGGGATTCAATTATTATTGAATGACTTAATATGACAAATTGGTGCATTACCAGAGGAGACACCATTTGCAGAGAATGCAGGAAAACCACGAGAGTAGTCAGGGAGAAGGGGACTGCCCAAGAGGTAGCCAGAGTCACAGCCTTCTTGAGTTCTGGCTACCCGGCTTCCTGCTCCGGAATAAGACTCCTTTTCTTTTCTACCCTCTTTCAGCCAAGAGTGGGAAATCAAAAAAGGCATGGAGAAAGGACCCTGGACTAAAAGTCAAGAAACTAGGGTATCAGTCCCAGCTCTGCCACTAAATAAATGGCCCTGAGCAACTTAGGCAACCTCTCTTCAAACCTATTTTCTATTCTATGAAATGAAGATGGATTGGATGATACCTTAAGCATATTTTAAGGTTCCTTTGAGCTCTAATATTCTATGCTCTGTGTTATATAATTCTCTATATGATAAAATTTCTCCTAGGTCTAACATTCTATATTTTAAAATGACTTTCACCTTTAATATTCTACAAGCAACGTTCTAACATCCCACGGTCCTTCTAGCTCTTTTTTCTGCTCTCAGGTTCCATCCCGCTCTTGTATTCCATATTCTAAGGAATATGGTCTTATTTTTAAAGATCTTACTAAGAAAGTCTCTTCTAGGTCAAACAGTCTGATACTAATTTTCAACAGCTTTGCTAATGAAATCAACATTACAATTCAACAATTATTAAGCACCCATGTGCATGTACAATACTAGGTATTGGGGGCACAAGGTGAGGGAGGGATATAAAAATAGATGCTACAATGGGTAGAGCTCAGCTCAGGGGCTTAGAATCAGGAGGACTCATCTTTGTAAATTCAAATTTGGCCTCAGACACTTTACTAGTTGTGTCACCCTGGACAAATAGGACTCAATCCTATTTACCTCACTTCCTGATCTATAAAATGAACTGGTGAAAGAAATAGCAAACCAATTTAATATCTTTGCCAAGAAAATCCCAAATAGGGTCATGAAGAGTTAGAATGCTAACAACTGCAGGTATTCAGGAAAGGCTTCACAAAAGAAGTAACCTCTGAGTTGAGTCTTAAAAATTCACCACTTTCTATATGGTCTATAGGATTATCAAGTGAGGAATCTTCATGGAACTGCAAAACAAATTATGAATCTTCTAACACAGAATAGGTAAGCAGTGTTCTATACATTAGAATTCCAAGTAGGATATGCTCTCCTACTTAATAGCTGTGGGGGAGAGAGAAAAAGAGGTTCAGGGAATAAAGAAAAAACCAAATCAATGAAAGATAAACCTCAAAAACTGTATTAATCCTAATTATTTAAGCAAAAATAACATCTATAACAGAACCAATAAAATCTGTCCCATAACTAAAATGTTTCTACTTCCAAATCAAGAAAGGTTTGACTAGAAAAATTAAATCTTTAAAAATAGTTAAGATTATGACATAATCCTAGTATCTAAGCTCTAAGAATAAGAGAGAAAGCAGGGATGGCTCATGGGTTTAAAAAAAAAAAGAACTGGAGAACAGAATCATAGTACCACAATAGGTGCTCAAAAATATTTATTTCTTTCCAGATATGGTCTCCTCCATCTTTTCCTTGGATCCATCCTTATCCCTACCCTCCTCCCACACTTCTAAAAACTGAATAAACAACAGTTCCTTGTTCAGACCTTGTACGTCACTAAAACATCATGGCACAGTCAAAGAACACCAGATTTAAAATTAGATAATGTAGGTTTGAATTGTAGCTTGAACACTTACTAGTTATTTGACTGCAGACAAATCTTGAAGCCTCAGATTTTACATCTGTAAAATGGAAATAACAGTATTTGCATTGTCTTCTTTCCAGAGTTGCTGTGAGGAAATGGGCTTTATAAAGTACTCTATAAAGGTGAGTTATTTTTATACTTGGTGTGCTATTTTGTATTCTGCAATATGTCAGCTTGTCTCATATGCCTGACTATAAGACCAAGGGTGACAAGAAATATATCATTGAGTCAATTATTCACTTCTCAAATTTGTGGCCTCTCACGGACTAACTCTACCACCAATTAACCTGCATATATTTTGTGCTTACATCCCTGTATGCTACCCACCAGCATCACCACCACATACAAGGGCAATTTTGTTTTATCTCTGTATCCCTAGTGCCTAGAGAATAGTAGGCCTCTAATCAATGTTGTGGATGAACAGGTCACACGATCAATCATTTAAGGAAACTTTAGAGTTGTTATTCTTAATTTGGTGAACCCTGTGGTATGGCAAAAAGTGAAACAGATTGATTCTATATCTATAGCGTCCTAGATATGAGGCTACTGTGTGTCCTACCCAAGCCACCTTCCTTTGTGGGCTTGTTTCTTCCTCTACAAAATGACAAAGTTGGTCTCCCTCCTTTAAGTCTTCCCCCATTCCAATTCATCCCCCACTCAATTGTCAAATTGATCCTGCTAAACCACAAGTCTGTCCATGTCTATTAAACAAACTCCAGTGGCTCCTGATCACCTCCAGGATCACACAAAAAGCCCGGGCTTGGCTTTAAACCCTCCTTATCTTGGCAGCTTCTCACCCGTCACCACCACCTCCCTAACACTGACCAGAAACACTGGCCTCCTGGCTGCTCTCCACACACAGCACCCCCATCACCTCCAGCCTCTGAGCATCATCCCTGTATGTCCCTCTCCTCCTCATCTCTAGGAATCCTCCTGGATACCCCAAGTCTTAAACTTTTTCAAAAAGCCTTTCCTTGTCCTCCTTAATCTCAGTGCCGTCTCTCTGAGATTATTTCCAGTTTATTCTGTATATATCTTGTCTGTACAAGGTTGTCTCCCCCAATAGAATCTAAGCTCCTTGAAAGCAAGAGCTGTCCAGCATTTCTTTGTATCTCCAATGCTTAGCACGGTCCATGGCAAAGAGAGGACATTTCAGAATGCATGTTGCAAATTATCAGATGGTCTCAGAAATCATTCTACTTCTAAATCTTTTCTATGTGTATTAGAGAAAGGAGCATATAGATTAAATAAACTTTGCCAAACTCAGGACATGCTTCCATTGGAAAAAAAGGAGAAGTCAGAAACACTAAAAACATTTTAGGCTGGAAATGAAAAGACAAAAACCTCAAAGATGTCTTTAAGTCTCATTTCCAATATTTGGTCTAGCAGCACATCAATTAACAGTGAAACTTTAACAATGAGCTTTAATCTTCCACAGGCATACCTTAGAGATATTGCACTTTTGGTTCCAGACTACTACAATGAAGCAAAAATCACAATAAAGGGAGTTATACAAATTTTTTGGTTTCCCAATGAATATAAAAGTTATATTTAAAACTTTACTGTACTCTATTACATGCACAATAGCACTATGTCTAAAAACCTATCGTTACCTAGCTTAATTAAAAAAATACTTTACTATTGTAAAATACTAACCATCATCTGAGTCTTCAGTGAGCTATAATCTTTTTGCTGGTGCAGGATCTGGTCTCAATGTTGCTGACAGCAGCCTCAAATGGTGGCTGGCTGATCTGGGTGGTTGTTGAAGGCTGGGGTGGCTGTGGCAATTTCATAAAATCATACAATAATGAAATTTGCCACAATGCCCTACTCTTCCTTTCGTGAAAAATATTTCTGTAATATGCAATGCTATTTGATAGTATTTTATTCCACAGAACTTCTTTCAAAACATATATTGGGTTACTTGCCATCTAGAGGAAGGTGGGGGGGAAAAGGAGGGAAGGGAAAAGTTGGAACAGAAGTGAGTGCAAGGGACAATGTTGAAAAATTACCCATGCATATGTTCTGTCAATAAAAAGCTATAATTAAAAAAAGAAAAGAAAAAGCTTTAATAATTTAAAAAATATTTCATAACCACCCCCCCAAAAAAAAAAACAAAAAAAAATTGGAGTCAATCTTGTCAAAACACTATTGCTGTTTTATCAACTAAATTTATGTCTCAAGGAATACTGGTGTGGTTTGTAGTGCCCCGAAACAATTGCAATAGTAACATCAAAGATCACCGATCATAAAAGTAAGATTTTATGATGATCAATTATGATAGACTTAGCTCTTCTCAGCAATACAGTGATCCAAGACAACTTCAATTGATGTGGGATGAAAAATACCATCCGCATCTAGAGAGAGAAATATGGAGACTGAATGCAGATTGAAGCATACTTTTTTCACTTTTTTGTTTTTTTTTCTATAATGGTTTTTCTCTTTTGTTCTGATTTTTTGTTGGAATCCTTACTAATTGCTAACTAATTAGAGTTGATCTAATCTTACAAGAAGATGTTTTGGGCAGAAATTACCTTCAAGAGGAACCTTAGAAACCTTCTCTTCAAAAATCCATTGCCAATTATGCAGTAGTCTGGTTATCTTTAATGGAGATCCATGTGCAAAATTTGGAGCCATGGCCAATAAAATCTGCCACTCTGGGATGGTTTCACAGCATGCATTAATTTGTGCATTTGTATAGAAGGTATATATCTTGTCAGGTCTTGTCCCAGATAATTGTATTGCTCGCTTAATGGCCTTTAATAGAATCCTAGCCACAAGCACTGGGTAAGGGGTAAGGCTTTGTTCTGGTTGTGCTGGGAGGTTCACCCACTCTATCACACTGTCTCCTTGATGAAGGACTGCTGTGGGTGCTTCTTTCGTAGCAAAAACTGATATTTCCAAGGGTTTTTGAGTTACTCTCTCAACTACATTGGATAAAGCCAGAACTATTGGATTCCTGGCACATGAACTAATGGACAATGGAATCCTATTGGACTGTTTCTAGGACTTATGGACATGTGTAAATTTTTAGGTTGATTCATGTTGTTACATTACTACTAGCCTGTGTTATATTGCTATGTACTTATGTAAATTATGTATAATGCCTCCCATATTGATGGATTTATGTATACCATGTATATCTGTTACAAAGTTCTGGCCCATATTGATGGATTTATGTGTACCCCCTCAGAAACCCCCTATGTTTTAAAACAAAAGAAAGGGGGAGATGTTGGGATCCTTACTAACTGCTAACTAATTAGAGTTGATCTAATCTTACAAGAAGATGTTTTGGGCAGAACCTGAAACAAGGTACTAAGTAGAACTACCATAATCCCTCTCTCTGGAAGGAGGATAAATAGGCCAATGGGCCAGTCGGAGAGTTCTTGAGAGAGGAAGACGCTACAAGTCGAGATTTCACTGGAATGACATGAAGACTGGAGCTGGCTGGAGGCTGAAGAAAGCAGAGGCAGAGGCTGAAGGACCAGACCTTTGGATTTAAAGACATTTGGAGAGAGCTCTTGGAACCAAGCAGAGAGATAGGCCTCTAAGCTAACCGGGCTATATTGGAAATAATAAAAGATCTGAACTTTTATCACCTGGCTGCGTTTTGAGAAGAAGAAGCTCACCACAATTTTTTCTTTTATAACATGACTAATATGAAAATATGTTGAAAATTATCATACATGTATGACAAATCAGATTGCTGTCTTGAGGAGGGAAGGAAAGAATGGGGGAAAATTGGAACTAAAAATCTTACAAAAATGAATGTTGAAAAGTACATGTAACTAGAGAAAATAAAATCCCATTAAGTGGAAAAAAAACATCAATCACAGATCATCATAACAGATATAACAATAATACACAAGTTTGAAACTTTCTAAAACACAAGTTTCTCACTAAAATATGAGGCAGAGACATTATATGAGCACATACTGATGGGAAAATGGCACAGATAGTCTTGCTCAATGCAGGATTGCCACAAACATTCAATTTGTTTTTTAAAAAAACCACAATATTTGCAAAGTACAATAAAGCAAAGCATAACAAAATAAGGTCTATCTGTACAGTCATTCTGTAGGGATGAGAGTGAGAATAACAATAGGACCTCACATTCAGTACATCTTCTTCATCCCTGCCTGTTGAAATCTTTTTCCTTCAAGGCTCAGAACATACATACACAAAACTGGCCCTCAATCCTTCAGCTGAAATGTGTTATTAGTCCTCCTCAAATTTTGCCTGCAACTGTCCTTTACCTATTACAATCTATCCTGAATTATAATTTTTTATGCCCATGTCCTATTCCATCACCTAGTAGATAGAAATTCTTAAGAACAGAGACTATATTATTTCTTATCTCAGCCATGAGTACAATACCTTGCACATAGTAGGCACTTAATACACATTTGTTGAATTAAGTCTTATGGCTAAGAAGCATTTTTATTAATTCACTGGATCATCATCACAAAAGCTCTGTGCTGTAATAGTGCTAGGATAAATATCTCTGGTCTGCAGTGAATAGGAGTGGGGAGATGGAATTGAAGGCTCATCAAGAAGTTATCTATATGGGCCAGACCAAGATAGCAGAGAGGAGATACATCTTTATCTGAGCTCTTCCTGATGTCCCTCAGATCAACACCAGATCAAGTCTCTGAAATTGTTTTGGAGTCACAGAACCCACAGATATTTGGAGTGTAACTAATTTCCAGCAGAGGATATTTTAGAAGAACTTCAGAAAAGGTCTGTTTCAATCGAACAAGAAGGGAAGGGCTGAGCACTGGCTGAGCTCAGGGAGCCAGGGCAGTGTGGGCCCCAGGAGCCAGGGAATATAACCGGAGGAATCTACTGCAGTGTTGGCTATTCTGCCCTGGTTGCAAGCCAGTGGATCAGCAGATGAGCTGTGAGACATCCAACACAAACACAAAAAGCAAATAGTGAGCCCTGAACCCCAGAATAACCTGGCCTCACCCACTCAGCACCGAGAATGAGTCAGTACTGACCCAGCACAGTCACTGTCACCTGTAGAAGAAGCTTGGACAATCTACCCTTTGTCCTAAAAGCAGACCTCAACCTTAAAAAAAAAATGAGTAAAAAAGCAAAATGAACTCTGACCATAGATAGTTTTTAATGAAGAAAAAGAAGAACAGACCTCAAATCCTGAGAACACTAAAAGCAAATCATCTTCAAATGAAGCCCCAATGGGTGATATGAGTTGGTCCCCATGTCATAAGGCTCTCTTGGAAGAATTCAAATAGGATCTTAAAAGAGAGTTAGAAGAAAAATAGGGAAAGGAAATGAAATATTGCAGGAGAATTTAGAAAAGAAAACACAAATTATCTGAAGAAAACTCCTTACAAAATAGATTTAGTGAAATTGAAAAAGCATATAACTCCTTACAAAACAGATTTGACAAAATGGAAAATGAAAACATTTTGTGAATTTGTGAAATGGAAAAAAAATTCATTGAACAAAACAACTCATTTAAAAATTTAATTGGCCAAATACAAAAGGAGTTAAAAAAAACTAAAGAAAATAATTCACTAAAAATTAGAATTGAACAAATGAAAATGAATGTCTCAATGAGCCATCCAGAAACAGTCAAACAACCCCCACCCCCCAAAAAAAAAATTAGAAAAAAATGTAAAATACTTCACTAGAAAAACAACTGACCTGAAAAACAGATCTAGGAGAGACAATCTAAGGATTATTGAACTTCTTGAAAACCATGATAAAAAAAAGGGCCTAGATTTCATCTTTCAGGAAATCATCAAGGAAAATTGCCTTGATATCCTAGAAGGAGAGGGTAAAATAGCCATTGAAAGAATTCACCAATCACCTCCTGAAAGAGATCCTACAATGCAATCTCCAAGGAATATCATTAACTAAATTTCAGAATTATTGGACCAAATAAGTTATTTGTGCAAGTCCACATGGCTAGCTAGTTAAGTAACAAAATCAGGACCCAAACGTGTCTTTTGTTCTCTCTCTTAGTAAATTTGTCATTAAGCAGATATCTCCCAATCCATAAATTCAGCTCTGAATTCTAATCTCACACAGAATCCATCATCTGCTGCTCATCTCTTCCCAGGAATCCTATCAGGATCTCAATTTCAATAAATCTAAAACAAAACCATCTTCACCACACTCCAATCTCCACTTCCTAATACTTGTCTCTATTTCCTTATGTCTCATCTCTAGCTTCTTACTCAACCAGGTTTCTAACTTTGGACTCATTTTTGACTCTTCTCTCTCCATCACCCCACAAGCCCAATCAACTGCTAAATGTCAACAAAATTTCTCCAATCACTCCCTTCTCTCTGTATCAGGGTAAAGAATTTTTTTTTTTTTGGCCAAGAATCATTTGGACATTTATAACATTATTCATGGGCCATACAAAATTATTAACTTGTAGAACTCAAGCAGTGGGAGATTATTGTACCTAGCTTTCACCATATTATGGCCTGTATTGTCTTGGCAAATGATTTTGTGGGCTTCATGTGGCCCACAGGCCAGACATTCCCTGCCCCTGCCCTATATACACCACCACCATTTTCATTCAGATCTTCATTACCTTTCACCCAAACTACTTGAGTGCTCTACTACCATTCTTTCTCTTTTCTAATCTGATTCCTTAAGAAACATAGTAAATCCTCTAAATGTTCATCTTACCATGTGGTCTCTAGGACAGTTTTTTTGGGAGGGGAGAATGGAGTAATTAATGCAGATTTTTGGAAGAAACATTAGACACCACATCAGGGAGCCCCTCCTAGCAGAAGAATCCTGGTTCCATTACTTCTGACCAGTAGTCATTCAGCTCCTGATGGAAGATTTCTATTGAAAATAACCCATTTCACTTTGAACAGTTCTAATTATTTAAGTTTTATCTTCTACTGAGTTGAAATCTGCTTCTCTGCAGCGTCCTCTGACCTATTCTAGTTCTGTTCTCTGGAGCCAAGCAAAACAAGGCTAATCCCACATACATATGACAGTCTTTCAAAAGCTGAAGTCAGGTATTTTATACCTACTAAGAGTTCACCAGGCCAAATATCCCTACTTCCGTCACCAAATCCTCAAAAAGGCAGTCTTCCCATATTTCATTATTGTTGTCTGTGAATCACTGGAGGTCCAGAGGATGGGGCCCCAGACAGAGCAAATGCAGCTTTCTATTCACTTAAAAGGAAGTGGTTCCCTAAAAAAGAGTCAATGTGACTTAGAGTAGAGATGGCTGTGATGATGTGGCTTAGAAAATGTCCTTAAAAAGGATGTCTCCTTTTCCCCACCAACCCTCCCAGAGAAAGCCATTATACTTACTTGGGGGTCAGGTGGACACTCTGTCGCTGGCTGATCCCCAAGGTGACGTGCATGGCTATGTTGTCCTTCCATGGTATCATGCCAATCCGCACAAAAAAAGATGGGCTAGAGAAAGAAAAGAAAATAAAGTCCCAAGAGATTAGCTATGAGTTTAAGCTCCTTTTTAAATTAATACCTTTTCATTTTACACTCATTTTCTTTCCTTCCAAACCCTGACCCTCCCTTAAAAAAACAAAACAAAAAAGCTTGTAACAAATAGGCAAAGTCAAGCCCATCAACTGGGAAATGGGAACAAATTATGGCATATTAATATAATGAAATGTATGATGCTGTCAGAAATAATGAAGGGAGGGATTTCAGAGAATCCTAAGAAGACTTTTAACTGATACAGAATAAAGTAACCATAACCAGAAGAACAATTTATACTCTAACAACATAGTAAAAATAAATAATCTGGAAAGACTTAAAAATCTCCACCTGATACAATAACCAATTTCCATGGGCCAGCAAACTCCATTCATCCACTCACTAACCCAGGCTCAACAGTGAATCAATGTATCTCCCTATATCTAATCAGTTGTCATATCCTACCTCCTGTATATTAATATCCATCTCTCTACAGTCACCAGCCTAAAGTAGATCCTACCTAATTACTTCTCAAATAACCTATTCTACTTTCCTCTTTCTTCCAGTCTCCCATAGGCCTCTAATCTATCCTGGACTCCTGAATGAGCTATCTGAACTATCTGAGCATGTGTTCTCTTGCTTTTAAGACCTTCAACTGTTCCCTATTGCTCCCAGAAGAAGGGACTTGTACTTCCTATGTGTCCAGCACTCTCCAAGGAATTTATATTCTACTGGCAGGAAATAACACGTACATAAATAAAAAACATACAGAAAATTAGTACAAAGTAATTTTGGGTTTTGGTTTTGGAGAACTAACAGCTGGGGAGAATCAGAAAAGGCCTCTGACAGGAGGTACCTTTGACCTGAGACTTTGGGGGACAGAGACGAGAGAGCAAATGAGGAAGAAAATTTCCAAGCACAGGGGACCAGCCTTGTATAAAGGATTTGGAGGGTGGGAAAGTAAGCAGAGGCTACTATGGTTGGAATGTTATGCACATGAGAGGAAATAAAGTAAAATTAGTCCAGAAAGATGGGCTGACTCTTAAATGTTAAAGTATAGATAATTAGTGCCGGAAGAGCCCTAGGACATCATTTTAGTCTAATTTTATGATTTTACAGATTAAGAAACTGAGTCCTAAAAATGGGAAATGTGCCCAAGGGTCACCTAGTGAAATCAATGGCAGGGTCTCCAGATCCCTAATTTCAGGTTTTCCCCAGGACTTCCCAAGCCACTTTTATTTATTCCAACACCAGAAAAAGCATTTGCTTTGCTATCCACTTCCTCCACACCTCTTCTGGGGACCTTTACCAGGGATGGATTTTTTAAAAACTGGGGACCTTCCCTCACAGCCCCAGGCCTGCCACCTATTCACCCTCATGACAATAAGATTCTGAGTCAGTTCTTGAAAGGAAACTCCGCTGGTATCTGGAAATCATGGACAGTGCATGCCCCCAGGGGTAGGCCCTGGTGCTCCAGCAGCAGGGCACCTCCACTCAGGACCCGCTCAGCATTCAGGGCTTAACCGCAGGCTAACAAAAGCCTCTTTGGAAAAGACAGAATTCCTCTGCATGTCAGGGCACTGGAGCTGGGCCTTAAACCCCAGGAAGACACGGCTCCCACAAAGGCTGCTTTTCTTATCACCCAGGCAGAGCCAGTCCAAGCAAAAGGGAGCAGGGTTTAGTTCTCTCCCCAAACGGGAGACACAAAGCTAAGCCCACAAAGGCGGGGGACAGGCAGGAGGAGAATTCCCATGGAGTCCCAACTCCAGCTTGCCACGTGCTGCTCATGTGACCTTGGGGGAGTCACCTAAACTCCACAGCACATACTATACCTGGCACATAGTAAGCACTTAATAAATGCATTTTTACTCACTCATTCATTTATTTCCTGGGGCTCAGGTGACTCATCCATAAAATGAAGAGATCAGACTAAATAACTTCTAAGCTCCCTTACAGCTCTAAATCTATAATATTGTGATTTCTGGTTCCCTGTGTTTCAAAAGCGGTGATAGCCTTCATTCTCAGTATTGAGATTCATAAGGGAACCTCCCCTGTCTTTGGTTCTCTATAAATGAACCTTATGTGAGGCACTTAGTCTCATTTAGGGAAAAAGAAAAACACCAAATATCCAAGATAAAGTGAAACTTGGGACCTTGAATATTAGAGTGAAAGGGATCTCAAAGATCATTTTGTCACACAATTACAGAATCCAATTTTCTTCTTTTATAAAAGAAACTGAGGTGCCAAGAGAAGGATCTTTCTACTGCACCATGCTGATTCCTGCCATTCCAACTTGCCTATCCCCAGCCCTTTCTTTCTATAAATGGAGGCTGCTGGGAAAATAACAGGAAAGGTCCACGAAATGCAGATTATGTTTAATTAAACAAGGGGAAAAAGTCAAGAACACAAATTTACAAGAGTAGAAATTCAGCCAGATATCATCTGCTGAATACAATGAATCTTAGTAATTCCTTTTAAAACGTGACCAACAGAGAATGAATATATTTAATCACCAGTCAATAATTATTACTATACATAATTTCTTAAATACCAATGTCTTTCCAATAGTTACAATGCAATTTAGCTTTTCTTTAGATGTTACCTAGACTATTGTAACCAAAATGAATTGGATCTAATTGGTCCCCCGTTCGATCTATCCTTCAAAAGCTACCAAAATTTGTATATTAGGACAGGGCTGGAATGCCTTCTGCAATTTCATGGGTTGGCATAAGAAGCAGCATTAGGTAGTCGAAAATAAAATATATTTAGGATTAGAAAACTGGGTTCAAATATTTGATTTTCTAATTACTGTTTATGAGATTTAGGGTAGGTCACTTCCCCTCTTTGAGCCTCACTTTCTTAGTGGGTAAAATAAGGGGAAGGGACTAATGTCTAAAGTCCCTTTCAGGTCAAATTCTATGACCAAGCTTATAAGTGCCTTCTTTCCCCTGAAGTTTCCCCCAATTGCTTCAGCTAAGAAGTCCTGCCTCCCTTTCTTTGGAATAAATGTTCCCTGTCTCCCATTCCATTTTCTATCTGATCTCCTCCACCAAAATACCCACCTTATGCTTTTCAACACAGTACAAGCTCTAACAGGTCTAGCCAAGCTGGAAAGTCTACAAGTATGAGCAAGGTGACACATAATGTTGTTCAAGGACAAGCCTAGCTGAAAACAAAGAGGTTTCTCACTGAGTTGGCTGCAAGGATGAATTTTTGATCCACAGACACATTCAGAGATCACCTATTAAGGTTTAGAATAGCAAAAGCATCTATACCAATGAAATCTCAGGGACCACATCATTTTCCATCATAATATCTATCATAATATCCACTGCCTTGCATTTAGCAGATAATAAATAGGTGAACTAAGTAAGAAACTGGAAAATGTCCAGATGTGAACAAAGAAAATTAAAGATGTGAAAAACATTTTCAACAAGGAAATGTTGAAAGAAGTTGGAAATAGTATTCCAAGAAGCAAAGATGGTATCTTAATTATTGTTAATGAGCAAAAAACAACTATTTATTACAGCACTTTAATGTTGGCAGATGAGACACAGATTTTTCTGTGGCCAGAAGATGGGGCTTTTGTGGCCAGAATTTTTCACACATAATAAAGGAGGGAATGTAGCCCAGGTACTCTGAATTTCCATGCCAATCAAAGTGGATTTGGGGCGTGAGATAGGGGCCATCTCTACAATGGAGGAGCTCTTACGGGGTTTTCTTGGGGAGAGTTCTCAAAACAGGTTTGGACAACAAAGGCTCATAATCAAGGATATAACATAATCTATAAGGAAGTTCCTAATCCTAAGTCAGAAAGTTGTCTGGGACCACACCTCCAAACCCATGCTGGACAAAAACAAATGACAGGGCTGGCCTTGCCTTAGCCTGGGATGTTCTGCTGGCTTTTCCTGGCCCGAGCAGCTTTCTGCCTCATCAGACAGGTGCAGAGAAGGCCAGCAGATGGTAGCAGAGAGCAGCCTGCTGACCACACACTGGTGAGCCGCTGAACAGAAAGGCAGGGGGAGATGCGGTAGTGCTGGGGGGTCACAGCGAGCGCTGCCCCAGCGGGCCATACCTGCCAGCTCAGCGCCCCAGAGGCACAGAGCGCTCCCCAAGGCCCGGCCTCCTCCGCGGATGTGTCTGGGCCACCAGTGTCCTCTGCCCGAGAAGCCTTCCCGCCGCTCACGGGGTCGTCTCCGGGAGAATATCCCCCCTTCCCCACGCACCACACACACACCCGTGGGCAGGAGGGAAGACTTTCTTCTTCCTTTTTTTCTTTTGACTAAAGTGTCTTTTGTTTTCCACATGTCGTAGGCCAACAGGTAAAAGTAAACATCTCACCCATCCTTTGAGGAACAGCTTATGGTCTTGGACTCCAAGGCCTGACCCCCAAATCACAGATCTAGAATTGGCAATATCTTCAAAAGCAACGAGTTCGGCCTTCTTTAAAAACTAATTAAGGCACAAGGGGCAAAGGACCTGGTCCAGGGTCATACAAGTATGCGAGAGGGATTTGAACTCGGGCCCGTGACTCCCGTCATCATTCTTTCACACTCTATCGGCTCCCAAAGCTCACCATTATACTTCCTTGCTTCCCTGAGACCACTGATTTTGCAAGAGATGGTGCAATGGGTGCAGTCAGGGAAACCACCAGATTCCGGGGCTGGGCGGAACTGGCAAAAAAGGAAATTGAAAGAGTTGTTCTACAAGGCGCCTTGAGCAAAGGCACTGAAAGTTAGGATTTCAGAGGGACTGTTTTTTGCCAAGTCAGTTAACAATAAAGAGGCCCTTGCCAGAAACGCAGTCACAGGCCAACTATGTCAGGAATGCAGGGGCCTGTGGCTAATCTCAAAGGCTAAATTCTCAAAAAGTCAATGCAAGGCAACCAACATTTCTTAAGCACATTCTATGAGTAGAGCCCTATGCTCAGATCTGGGAAGACAAAGATGAAAAGCAATATGGTCTCGGCCCTTAATGGAACTTACCATTGGGGGGTGGGGCAGGGGCAGAGAGGGAGAGAGAAGGAAAACAGAGGCAAAGTTTGTTTTGGAATCAAAGGATTTCAGCCCCAAACCTCTGTCACTTATTCCTCTGACTCTGGAGGCGTCACATTCCTTTGAGAGATCGTTCCATATAGGTAACATGAGGGCACTGAGATTTTCCTTGGTGAGGTGGATGACTATGGATATGGAAGACTGCATTCACTGTCAGACACAGCCAGCAAATACACTGCTACTGCTTTTGCTTAACTTTTTCTTTGTTCAAAGGGAACGGTCACTGGATAGGGATTGGAGGTGGAGTCATATATCTGAAAATGACTGTGATATAAAAACAGAAGGCATCAATAAAACTGTATTATAAAAAAAACAAACAGAAGGAAACAATTCTCCCACAAGTCTGTTCTTATTATCTTTAAGCTTCCCTTTAAAAAATAATAATAATGAAAAATAAGTGTACTAAAGTAGATGATCTCTAAGATCATTTCAAATTTCAAATTCTATGACTAATTATTAGATAAATATACACAGATAAGCATGAAACAAGATGTTATGTGACTGAGGCAAAGAAGAACTCTAAACAAGAGTTTCTTGCTTTAGGAATATCTGAAGAAGGTTAGATCAAAGAATAATGGATTAGAGAAGCTGGGTTCAAATCTCTGCCTTCTTGTGACTTTGGCCAAGGTTTATGAACATCTCTAAAATTAAGTGGTTGAACTAACTTCTCAGGTCCCTTCCAGTTCTTTGATCTTATAACAAATATTCCAGTTTGGCTAGAACGCAGTTTGTGAAAGGGTATAGGATCAGATAAAGCCAGGTAGGTTGTAGATTGTGGAGGGCTTGACTGCCAAACTAAGAAATCTCTATTTTCTTTCATTTCCTTAAAATTTACTGAGGTTTCAAAGAAGATTCTACATATAAGATATGCTATGGGTTTCCAATAATTTTTAAGCCCTGCCAATCATTCTTCTCTTTCCCTAATTACTTCAACACCATCACCACCATTTTTTTTCCTCCATTAATAAAAAAGATATTTCTTGGAAGGGAGATAGGAAATGAGGTGGGGATGCGAAGAGAGAAGAAATATAAAAAAATTATCCTGGACAAGTATCATTTATCTATTAGGCTTTTGCATAGATGTCAAAGAAATAATGGTTGTGATTTTAACTTGCATTGGGCTAGAACAGTTAACTCATTAGAAGTGGGCACTATTTTAATTGTGGCTTTTTTGTTAGATGAACTTTGCTCAACAAAGTTACAGACTATTCAAGTTGGTATGGACCTAAGAACATGGAATGTCCAAAGAGAAGACCATATAATGTTAGGATTGGAAGGAAACTTAGAATATAAAGTATTAGAAGTGGAGAAGCCCTTAGAACCCAAAGTGAGAAAACAGAATATTAGAATTAGACATATATATCCCTCCTCTTTAACTTGGAAATAACAGTTCCTTCCCTGTCTACTTTATGGTGTGGTGAGACTAGAAGTGTTGTAACTGGAAAGAACAATGAAGATGGGAGTTGTTATTATTGTGATGCCACAATAGCAAATTATGGTTTAGTGGAAAGAAGGTTGTATTGGGGGGAAGAATTTGAGTTTGAATCCCAGTTCTACTATTAATTTATAACTAAAGAACTCTAGGTAAATCACTTAACCTCTCTGAGCCTCAGTTTCCCCTTCTGTACACTAAGTTGCTTGAATCAGATGCTCTCTAAGGTCCCTTCCAATTCTATCTTCTTCTTCTTCTTAAGGCTTTACAATATAGGTTCAGAAGCTAGAGTCCTACCCCTCCTCTCAGTCTCTGGGGATGCCAGTGTGACAGCTTAATCACTTGACAGGAAGCAGCAAGATCTCAGACCCAAAAACGAAGGCAGCCTGGTCAAACCAGACATTAAACTTGGAGCTGATTACATCAGATATCCTCCAACTGTTCCACTGTGAGCTGTCAGTTCCACAGAAAATAATGTCAAAAGAAGGATTGGTTTGACAAATGTTTCATTGGCAACAGATGTATAGGTTTCAGAGCCTAAGAACACATGGGCATTAAGTGGCAGAAATGGGATTCAAACCCAGATCCCTTGGTTCCAAATGGAGTATTCTTTTCACAACTTAAAGAGTGGGTCCTTCTTTCTTGTACAATCTGACCCAAGGAGTACTAAATCCACATCTAAAACAAGAGCTGTGACCCAACACATGTTCACATATAAAACAACATAACCATTTAAACCTATCCAGGAAGATTTTTTGTTAGTTGTAAGCATTAATAAGCATCTACTCTAAAAGAGTCACTATGTCAAATGCTAGGGATACAAAGAAAAAAAGCCCACAATCAATTCTGTTATCATATAGCTTATTGAAGAGGCAGCAGGGTCTTCTGGAAGGGAGTACTAGACTTGAAGTCAGGAGACCTGGACTTAAGTCCCAGCTCCAGCACTTACTAACTGTGAGACCTTAAGACCTTTCCTTTATTCAGGTCTCAAGCATTTTATCTACAGAAGGAAGGCAATGGACTGGATGATATCTAAGGTTCCTTGTAGCTCTAATAGTCTATAAGAACACTAGTTTGAGTGTGATCAAATCACTTTATCTCTTTTGGGTCTTGCCTTCTCTGTAAAATGATAGTAATATCAATTCTCCCAGGCTTCCTAAAAGTTCTTTGCAAAAAGTAAAGTGCTATAGAATCAGAGAATGTAGAAAGGGACTTAAAAACACAGAAACAGTCTAGATTCAATATTCCAATATCCGTTACGAAGTCCCCTCTAGCTCTAATAGACTATGCTCTATGATTATGTATCTTGGAATCACTCTCACTTATTAGTAAATGCGATCCAAATCCCTCTGCCAAGCCTCCTTCTCCTGGTAATAAAATATTGGCACAAAAAAAAAGAAGAATCCCCTCCTCCTCCTCTTCCTCCTCCCCTAACAATTGTTTTACGGTTAAAGGTGACAACAGGAAACAAGAGAAATTATACTAGAAGTTCTCCCTGTTCCCTCGAAAAAGCCCATAACTAGTTTCATCCTCTCTGGAGTGGGGCCAAATCATTAATGTCTTAAGAGACGGCAACAAAGCAGGTCACAGTTCCATGGATCCAAGTAGGAAGTGTTTTTTTAAGGAGTGGTATGGGAGGAAGCCTAGCAATGAGAGAAACTAAGATTGCAATTAGGGGAAAGGGGAAGCAAAGGAGGTAGTATTTGAGTAAGGGTATAAGAAACAATATTTAGGCTTTGAGTATTAGGGTTAACACCAACATTTGGTTAAGAGTAGTCAAAAGGGAGTGGTGAGGTATCTAGAAAAGAAAACTGATTATGCTCCAAGACTGTGTAACTACTAGGTAGTCATATAACCACTTTGTACTTCAATCTCCTCCTCTGTAAAATTAAGGGGTTAAAGTGAAAGACAAATACTTTTATTAATGACATGACTAACTGTGATTCCAGAGGACCAATAATAATCTGTGCTATTCACCTGCTGACAGAAAAGACAGATATATTTAGACAAATGCCAGTGTGAGAAATTCTTTTGCTCAACTATGCATATTTGTTAAGAGATTTTTCTTCCCCTAATTAAAGTAGAAAAAATTTTTTATTAATAAAATAATAATTTTTAAAGAGATTTAGGTCACTAGATGATCTTTGAGATTCTTTTCAAGCTCTAACATTCAATCAGTCCATGAACACTTCACTGATATTGACAGATCATAATTTGATTAATGAAATTACTAGTAGCCTCCTCATTTAGCACCTCATCTGAAATTCCTCCACAGGGAAAACTTCATCAGAATCATTAAAAAGAACAGTCTTGGTAAGAGGACAATAACAACGAGGTTATCTGGAGCAAGAACAGACAAAGATGGAATAGAAATGTTTAAAACTATTAGTGGTCAGCCTGCTTTTGGAAAAACTATAATCCTATAGTAAATATTTCCCATATAGTTCTAAGTGTAAGAACTTAATTACATGAAGCAACTCTGGGAGAAAGATGACTTGAAGGAAGGACTAAGAGCAGGAATGGGGGAATGGAAAAGGGAAATAAAAGAGAAGAGGGACTTAAAAGAGAAAAAGACTGAGGAGAGTTACTTTGGAATCAAAGTGGACAGATTCCCTGAAATAGGAAGTACTATCATACAAGTCACAGGAAGGAAAAAGAAAATTGTACAACTAAGCAAGGCTGGGCCCAGAGTAGAGGGTCACACATCCCTTGGGTCTGGGGCCATCTGTAATCATTTTCCTGCTGAGGACAAACCTAATCCCAGCCTACTCTCCTATGCTAGCATGCAGTATGGCTCTATCAAACACCTACCACTGAAAAGATAAGAAACCACAAATAAAAGCTAAATAGCTCTGGGAAAGTACAGGGGATTACACTGGGTAACTTAAGACTTTGAGGAGAAAGTTCAAGTCAAAAAGGTATCAGAGCTGGAAGGGCCCTCTGACGTCTTCTGATACATGAGGAACTTGAGAAGAGATCCTATTCTCTAACACATCCCACTGGCTGGAAATTCAGTACTGTTCTTGACAGTCCACCCCATATTCATACAGCTGCCAGAGTCAAGACATCTGAATTCAAGCTTCAACTGTCACCCACTCATTGTGTGATCTTGGGCAAATTCTAAATCAGCATTCCCATCTGTTGAAGGAGGAGGCTGAAGATGATAAAGCTTTAAGGTTAGTAAAGCACTTTATAAATACTTTAACACCTGATCCTCAAAACAAAACAAAACAAGACAATGAAGGTACTATTATTACCCCCATTTTACAGATGTTAGTATTATGGTCACATAGTTGGTAAATGTCTGAGGCCAGATTTGAATTTAAGGCTTCCTGACTCCAGAGTCAACCTTCTAATCTACTTCTAATCTAAACCACCTAACTGGTTGGACCAG
Organism: Antechinus flavipes; assembly: GCF_016432865.1. NCBI lineage: Eukaryota > Metazoa > Chordata > Mammalia > Dasyuromorphia > Dasyuridae > Antechinus > Antechinus flavipes. The sequence continues at coordinate 466,670,079 of NC_067399.1, read as the reverse complement.
AACATCTCTTTTACTCCTTCAAACACTAACAATCTGTAACATTTTCCCCACAAAGCACTGCAAAGTTTATAAAGTGTGATAGACATTATTTTCTCCCACATTCAAAACAGCTCTATCAAGTAGATAAAAATAATAGTGCTTCACATTTCTATAGTGATTCAAGGTTTACAAATCACTTTCCCCTAGACAACCTTGTTAAATAGACAGTATAGGCAAAATCAGAGCTGGGATTCAAATTCAAGTTCTTCTGATTCTAAATCTAGAACTCCTCCTCTACCAAGCTATTGTCTTCAATATTGAAAGCCAAAAGAGCAGCTAAATGGCACATTGGTTGGAGCATCAGCCCTGAAGTCAGGAGGATTGGGGGTTCAAAGTCAGCTTCAATTACTTAACTCTTACTAGCTGTGTGACCTTGGACAAGTCACTTAACTCCAATTACCTCGTCCCCTTGTTCCCCTTCCCCCTAGCAAAAAAGGAATTTAAAAAGTATTTAAATTCAAAAGTATTTACATGTACCACACAAGAGACTCTATTTTACCATCCCATACATTAGATGCAGTTCTTCCTCCAATTTCTTGTCCAGTAAGAGTGCCAGTTTGCAATCTCATGTTCTCTCTACAGTCTGGACTTACCCTGGAGGGTACCGAGGGCCAGATTCTGAGCCAGCCACAAAGTGACATTTACAAATACCTCAGCGGGCAAGAAAAAAAAAAAGCAGAAATAACTCCAAGGAATATAAAATTTGCTTTCCTAGATATTTTAACTCCTCCCTAAGCTATACCTAAAAACCAGGAAATACCTAGTAAGAGATAAAGTTTTCTGCTTTAAGGAAGTTCGCCCAACCACATACTTTGGAAAATAGTTCTTTAAAAATGCCCTCTCCTTGTTCCTTCAAGACTAGATGTATCATGGCGCTACTATAAGCGCCCCATCCCACCCCTGCCAAAATTCCCTCTAGAAACAATCTCAGCAAGTCAGCTTCCAATGGACTGCCACCCTCTACCCCAAAGACAAGGAGTAATAGTTGGAGAAGGCCTGGAATGAGGAACCAGTCCACAAACATTACAAAATCCTCACAAAGCCAGCTGTACTGAGCCAGACAAAGAACTGAAAATTATAAACAGCTGAAACCCACCATATAAGAGCTAGCAGGGTCCTTCGGTGGCATCCTGTTAAGGTTAGAAAGCGGCACACACTTTTAGGGCAGAGAACAAAGGATATTGGAGCACAGAATATGGAGTGTAACATCTAAAAAGGAACGTTATCTCATCAGGAAGGTACAACACCAAAGGGTAGATCCAGAAGGAACCACAAAACACACACTCCTAGAATATAGACTGTTAAGGCTGAAAGAGGCTTTATAGAGGCCATACAGTCCAACCCTTTCTTTTTTAATAACCTGGGAAAGGAAAGCTGAGAGAGGCTAAAGTGATTTGCTCAAGATCACAGAGAATGAGGGGCGGGACCAGGACTAGAATCCAGACTGACCAGCCTCCAAGCTCTTTCTATTATACCCCACATTTAACTTAGGATTTATCACACCTTAAAAAATAAAACTGCTGAGAGTTGTTCTAAATTACTGGAGTGACTAAAATGGCAGCAGTAACAACTATTCATCCTATGCTGGGGGGTGAAGTTGAAAAATATCACACACTAGTTCCTAGAGCTTTTTAATGTTAGTAACTCTGCCCAGGTCTCACCTAGCTTAGAAGGGGAAACTCCCACTTTCTCTTTAAAAATGAAATTACTTCTTTTATTTGACTCAACTTACCACTTCCTACTTTCCCTATCCCCCCCCTCCCCCCGGTAGTAAGGGCTCTCTCCCTCTTCAAAGATTTCATGTTTACTTAAAAATGTACCTACTGCAGAGTGTAAGCTCCATAAGGGTCTCAGATTGTGTGCACTCTGTATTCTCAGGCCTAGTATTGTTAGGTTGTTTTCAGTCCCGTTCAACACTTTATGAGCCCATTTGGGATTTCCTCGGCAAAGACAATTGGATGTCTTTCTTCTTTATCCGGTTCATTTTATAAAGAAAGAAACTGGGGTGAGCAGGATCAGGTGTCTTGCCCGGGTCACCCAGCCAGTAAGTGTCTGAGACTGGATTTGAACTGAGGAAGGTGAATCCTCCGGTCTCCAGATCTAGTGCTTAGTCCCCTGAACCACATGGCTGCGCAGGTCTGGCATAATGCTTACTAAATAGATGTTTGCTGAACTGAATTAAAATCCATGGATGAAATGTATATTTTTTTTAATTTTAAATAAAATTCATGGATCACAAGATCAAAGCACTAGAGCTAAAAGGGGAAATGATTATTGCTGGAGGAGACATCAGAGACCATTTGATCCAAACCTCCCATTTTACAGATGGGAACCTGAAATACTGGAAGGGGAAGTGTCACACAATTACTGAACAGCAGAGATAGGACTAGAATCCTGGTCTTCATAGGATCTTTACACCCAAGAATCCGACACCCATGGAACCACCACCATCCTTTCAGCAACCCATGTTTATAATGTCAGTTATTAACAGTCTCTGCCTGTTGCTTCTCCACATATGGAATCAGTCACCAAGTCTATAAATTTTCCCTATAACACCCCCCTAATTCAGGTCTTCATCACCTCTTTTCTTAACCATTCCAAAGGCCTCCTAAGTGACCTTCCAGCTCTCCCATCCATCCATCACCCAGAAGCCAAATTCATATTCCTACAACAGACCTGACAATGTCACTTTCTTGCTGTCTCTTAAGTAGCTAGATTCCAACTGTTCTTTAATAAAATACAAAATTCTCAAGCCCTCCACAGTTTGCCTCCCAGCCACTGTTATATCGCTGCATTCCACATACTCTCTGTTCCAGCCAAAGTGGCTCATCCATGACCTTTCATCTCTTGTCTCCCTGGCTTTGCACAGGTAATCTCCCCCAACTATGACATACTCTGTCGTTTCCTAAAATCCCTAACTTCCTTCAAAGCCCAGTTCAAACGCTATCTCCATCACACAAAGGCTCATCCTCCAGCTGTCCCTCTTGAAATTGCCTTACAATACTCTGCATTTACTTACCTGTAACCGTATCACATCCCTCCCACCTCAGATGAATTTAAGTTCTTCTTTGCATCACCTGGAACAGTGCCTTGCACACAGCTAGGGCCCTAAACAGGCCATCAGGAGACCCATCAGACCTGACTCCCTACCATATGAGCACAAGCAAGTCATCATTAACATTCCCAATGGCTTAAATTTCCCCACCCATATAAAATGAGATACCTCTTATTCAGTATTACCTTGAGTCCAGAAGAGGGAGATCAATAATCTAACATTCCATGTGCTAAGTCCTAACATTCAGCTGGACCTGCTAATTTGAATATTTTATGATGTTGTGTTCCAAACTGGTATTAAGGGATTATCACTGGACTCAAAGTCAGATCTGATTTTGAAATTTTGTATCTGACATTTGATGGCCTTGTGCTGTTGAGCAAGTAACTTCTCTGAACTAAGACTTCCTCATCTGTAAATGGGTAAACAACTATTTGCAGCAACCTGATTAACAAGAAAGTTCTTTGTCAATTTAAAGAATTACGGGAATGTTAGTTGTTATTATTGCCTTTGTTCTAAGGCTTCTTCTAGCTCTAGCATTCTGTGTGCTAAGGCTTTCTTTCCAGATCTAAGATTCTGCAGTTCTACATATTATTATATTAGAAGTTTTTACTCTATTATTATTATATTATATATTTATATATTTACATATGTGTGTACACACACACACACACATATACACTACCTACTATTCTACACAACAAGCCACGTTACCTCCTCCGCACATGGCCCAGACAGCTCCTGTAAGGATACCAGTGCTCTTGTAACAGTTGGAAAATGGAAATGAGGAGCCCAATAATTCTCCTCCCCCAGGCAGAGGGCAAACCAGGGGCCCAAAGGTTAGGGCTCCAACCCGAGTCTCAAGAAATAGCCCTGGGGTTCCCCCCACTCCCCGAGAAGCTCATCGGGCTCCCACACAACACAGCCTCTCGGAAACAGCGAAATGATGCTAAAACATCGTAACCACAAGATCAGTGAGGACTTTCTGAGTTCTGCTGCCTGGTTTCTCTTCCTCCCCCCATGGCTCTGCCACAATAAAATAAATCTGACAAGATGCTTGGGAGATAACCCATATATTTAAATGACTATCTCCGCCTCATGATTACATTACCTCCTTGGTTCAGTGTACCCAGGGCAAGAAAGGCAAGCGGGTCCTGGGAGAGTATTATTTGTGAGTGACTTTTATTGTCCATTATCTTACAGCATTTACACCACCGCTAGGATGCCTGGTAGGAATATTTCACAGCAGAAATATCTCTGTCGTTAGTATTCACATCGCAATTTAGTCGGATCAACCTTTCAATCCCATCCATCATACAGAAGGGCTTTTGGCAAAGAAAGCCTCTTTGTGGAACTAAATTATTGCCGGATGCTGAGGGCCCCAGGGCCCCCTTCTAGAGTGTCCATGGCTGAGCATCTCACTGGTTAAAGCACAGTACTTATTAATAAGGCCTGGCCATGGAATTGCAGGACATTAGAAAGGGATCTTAGAAAATACAAAATCAGAACTGAAAGAAACCCTTGAAGATAGACTCTTACAGTTGGAACCAACCTCAGAAGTCAGATAGATGTTAGAACATAGAATGTTGCTGCTAGAATTCAGAAGGGAACTTAGCAATCAGCTAGTCTAAGATCTTTATTTTACAAATTAAGAAATTAAGTCCTAAGAATCTTGGGGACTCTCTAATTGATCAGACATCTTTGAAAAGAGAGACCAATGTAGTAATATTAAGAAGAAATGAGTTCAAGTAAGATCCTGTCAATAATACTCTATGTGACTTTGGACCACAGTTTTTTCATATGAAAAACAAGTTAGACTAGATTCTTATTCAAAGTTTCTTTAACATTCTAGTATCTTTTTTAAAAATTTTAACATTCTGTCTTCTAATGGTAATTCTAGGGTACCTACCACCTATAAAATTTTATACTATATGTTCTAAATTCTGCCAATAACTCTCTATATGACTTTTCTTTATAAATTTCTTCATAAGAAAAATGAGTTAGGCTAGATTCTTATTCAAAAGTTCCTTCGACATTCTAGGTTTTTTTTAAACCCAACATTCTATCTTCTAATGGTAATTCACCTACCACCTATAACATTTTATGCTATGTCCTAAAATACTTAAAAATTTATTTATTTCTAAGTTTGTCTCCACCACATCATCTTAATTATATTTGTTCAATCAATGCTGTCACAGAAATGGGATATGATAAATATATATATATATATATATATATATAAACAATACAACCAGTCAGGCTTTGCAACTTTTAGTAATAATTGACATTTATGTAGTACTTTATGGTTCCAAAGTACTTTACATATATTACCTCATTTATATTTAAAGAAATGAAATTTGACCATAGAATGTCCTAACTTTTTATTATTTCAAAGTTACTTTCAGGATTCTGTGTCCATTCATTCCTATTTAATTATTTTCCCTTATGTAGCCATGTTATATACTTGGTGCCATCAGTTCTGAATGTCTGGTTTAGATTTTTCTTTGCCTTTGCCTTATTTCATAAAAGTCCTTCTATTCTTCCTCTCTCCCCTAACTTCTCAGTCTTTCATATTTTCTCAGCTCTAACATTCTAAGTTCTAAAATTCACTAACCATAAAACCTTAGGTAAGGCACTTTCCTTCTCTGGGATTCAGTTTCCTCAGGTGTAAAACAAAGATATGTACAATATAACTTAATGATACAACTTTTAAGGTCCTTTCCATTAATTAGTTTAGTTTGAATGGAGAAACCACAAGACCATGTAAATACAGATATACATACACATATCCATATATATAAACATACAAACACACACATAAATAGACAGACAAGTAAACTTTTTGATTGTTCTCCTATAAAAGAGAAAAGAGTTCTTAGCTTTCTCAAGCAGCAAACAGACAAGTCTAGAAAAAAAGACATAAACATGGCCTCAGCCAATTGCTCGAATTTCCCAAAGCAGTAATCAGACTTCTATCCTGAAACTGGTATTATTTCCCTTGTATTAAATCATCAGGCGCCCACCTTCCAAATAAAGACCACAGATGTCCCCAGAAATGCTTCCAGAGATGTAATTAGTGATTCCCCAGCACATCTGCAGCCTCCCATCTGGAGCCCTCACCAAATGATGTGATTCCTGGCCAGTACAAAGGAGTATGAACAGGTAAGGGGAAGGAGATGGAAACTCCAAGAATGAGGGGACAGAATATTCACAACTACTGAGCACAGGATAGGAAACTTGTGGCTTAATGGTAATTCACAGAAATGAAAGAAAAAAAAAACCCGCCATAATCTGGATCTTTTTTTAATGGATCATAAGCTTAGTATGAGTCAACAGTATGACAAAGCAGGTCTCAAAATGCTAATGCAGTCTTAGATGTCCACACCAGAGGCAGTGGGGAATGGAATAAGTAGGGGATATGAAGTTAGAGGGCAACATAATGCAAGATCCAAACTAGAAACAAAGCTGATGCCAGGAATTGGCTGATCAAATTGTAGCATATAAACAGAACTGTATAGTACTGTGTCAGGAGAAAAGGCATAAACTGAAGGTTCGGGTCTCCCTCAGCTCTTAATCTGATGGAACATACTAACTATCCACAATGCAAGGATATCACGTCCCATAGTCCTCTTCCCTAATTAAGACTCACAGAATATCAAATTCGGTTCCAAATGCCACATTTTGGGAGTGATGTTAAAAAGCTGGAACCCATCTAGGCTAGGAAGACAATCAGAACATGCAAGACTCGGGACCATGTTCCATCAAAATTGTTGGGGAAACGAGATAAATGTTTAAGCTAGCAAAGACATAACTGTCTTCAGATATCTTAATAATATATAATGTTAAACCAGAGAATGTAGAATGTAAGAACTAGAAGGGTCCTTCGAACATAAAATAATAATAGGCAGAAAGAACCTTAGGTCACAGAAAGTTGGAACATGTAAGTCTGTTTCATAAAACATGATCTTTTCTTTTTAAAAAAAATAGCAAAAAACCCTAGGGGTGGGGATGGGAGAGGGACAAAGAGCAAAGAAAAGGCAAAAAAACAAAAATGCTACAGATTACAACACAGGATTCCACCACCCCAGGGAAGTTTCAGAAACATGTCTGGGTATCTGGATGTTCCCAAGTCAGACATTCATTAGGTTCCATTTACATAATGCAGAACTGACTTAGTCTGAGAGGACTGGGAAAAAGAGCAAGCTTTTGCAGGAGGCAAGCTTTGGAAACACTTGGGGTGGTCTGTTCTTTGGCTTCCTTAGTAATGAAAGGGAAAAGATCATCTCCCAATCAACACTGCCTTATTGATTGCTCTAGTCTTCCTGCCTGCCTCAAAATTATCTTTAAAAAAAATTAGATCAATTAGACAAGTATATAATCTCCTTTAAGTGGTACAGTGCTATCGAATTTTATAGAAAAAGAAACTGAGGCTCAGTAGAGTAAGACAACTCAGGTTCACACCGATCTTCGTTCCTGATAATCCTGCTCTCCGCTCTCCCTCCCCTTCTCATTTTTGAAATCACATATATCCTGGGAGACCTTGGACAAGTCACTAGTCTGAGTCTTAATCTCATCACTTATAAAAGAGTAACAATACTTTTTGCCCTCCTCATCGCATAGGTCTGGGGTGAAGTTCAAATGAAAGGCTGAATGTAAAGCATCTTCTCTATAACCATGAAGGACTCACTTTGCTCCCAAAGATCCATACATGGCTGCTTGTGAGGCATCTCTACCAGTGCAATTTGCACCTGAACCTAACATAGTCCTCAGGAAATTATGTGGCTGAAAAAAGTTCCTCTCCTAGCAGCAGACCTGCCCTTGGAGAAATGAGTCCTTGGGTAATGGACACAGACCACAAACCAGTCTAAGCTGGGAGCCCTTGTCCTAGTAGAGACTCTCATTTCCACATGCTGGAAGTCAACTAAGTCTTGTTGGGGGTTAGAAGTGCAGGAATGATTTACCACCCATCCATCAACCCCCCAAAAATGAGGAAACAGACGTTTAATGAGATCAAATGAACTCAATAGGTCACAGGGACATTTGGTTATAGAGTAGGGACTCAAAAGGTCCTGAGTCCAAGGTCAGTGGCTCTGCTGCTGCCCCTCTGCCCATCATGTGTAAATATGCCAAGCCGCAAGCGTGACAACCATCCATGATTCTCATGATTCCAGTCAGCACTCCTGGGAGCCCCTGTGGGAACCACTGGATAATTAGGCCCCTGATCAAACATTTTAGGCTCCATTTTTAGACTTTTTAGAACTTCATGGAGCCTCCAGAGCTATAATCAAATCAGAGATTACAAGTAACTCCAAAGCAATTACATTTCCAGAGTACTTTATTCTAACATGCCTTGTAACCCCATTTTGCAGATGAGGAGATGCTCACAGAGCACAGCTAACTTGCTCAGGATCAGAGAGCTAGACAGTATAGGAGTCACAGGTGGAGGAGTCAGGACAAACCCAGGTTTACCTGACTCCCCACTCTAGAGCCTCTACTTCAACTGCAGGTTCGCCAATTCAAGAGAAAGTTTTCTTCATACAAAAGTTTAGGCTTTTTACTTAGGCAAAGATTTTCCCCAAGACCTATACGATGGACTCAAATGCCTCAGACATTCACTGGTTTGGTTTTTTAGATTCAGCTTCACTGTAGTCAAATTCCTTATGAAATAGATCCTGCTCATCTCTCTTGATCTTGTTTTTTTAAAGTCAGATTCATGAGGGAACTTCAGTACTTCAGCATTTGGTGCTGGGCTCTCTTTTTGACTCAATCCCTTGCAGAAAGCTTCATCATCCCCTTCCCTCTTTTACCTTGCTCCTTGTTCTCCATTCCCACATCTTACCTCTCTCAATCTTTACCCCATTTCTGCTTCTCTTTCCTTGGCTCCCTTCTCCCTAACCTCTCTCCTTTTTCTATTTCCCTTTATGTCTCTGGCCTCCTTTTTCTTTGTCCCTCCTTTCTGCTTGCTGTCATTGCCCAGTTCTGTCTTAGTTTCTGTTTCTGTTCTGCTTTGTGCACCCTTTCTTTGCCCTGTATCCCTAATGGCTCATTTTCTGCTTCTCAGCTTTCTGTGTGGCTGCTCTCCCTCTGAGTCCCACTCATCTTTCAAATCACACACATACAAATAAATACCTGCTGCCAACCCTGCAGCAGGATAGGAAGATGGCTGTAACTCCAAGGCCAAATGGAATCAACAACTTCTCTCAGAGGATAAAGTCCCTCAAAAGCCCTGCCCTTAACTCACACCCACTCCTTACAAGCAGAAGTGTAATTTCTTTTTAAAACAACATACTCGTATATAATAAAAAGATCAGTTTCTTCTACAATTCTCTTCTTGGGTTCTTTTTTTGTATCTTGAAATGGTTATATTTGTGATAACTGCCAAATTCATAGTGAAAAAGAAACATCAAAAAATAAAGGAAGCAACCAGAGCTCAGTCGAACCCTTTGCAGGAGCTAAAATAAATGTGAGGAAATGCCCAGTCTTTGCCCCACTTGTGCCAGACACAAAAACCCATCAACTCCAATACTGGCCTAAAAGGAGCCCCATTCCCCAGAGTTCTTCCCACATTGCTATGTCAACACTATATAATCATTAAACAAACAGAGACCCAGTGAGATTCACTGTTTTGTACCTGGGAGCAAAAAGACCTGAATAAGTCAATACCCTTAAAGGTGTTCCAGGCTCCCCAGAGACAACTGAGCAAGCAGGATGTGCCAATATTTGAATAATATCAATAAAGAACTTCCTCTTCTGCTTGGAATCCTTCCCTCTATCCACATACTTCAGTTAAAAGGGCATCTATCTCATCTCTGGCCAAAGATGCTTTTTCCACCCCTAAAGATCACTGCTTGGGCATCATGGGATCTGGTTTATTTGTGCAATTAGGATGCCCCAATCTGTCATCCTTCAGAGTCCAGCCTCAGTGCTCCTTGCTCCATGGACAAAGCCTTTCTGATTCCTTCCATGGACCTCTGTCTCCCTCTCACACCCAAAATGTTGGAGGTGAAAGAGACCTAGGAACAATGAATGTTAGAATATGTGGCACAGAATGTTAAAGGACTCCAACTCACAGAATGTTATGAGTTGAACATAAACTTTTTAAGATGGAAAAAGTGCTCAGAGGTCCCACATATTCATTTAAGAGATAGGGAATGTAAGCCCCCAAAAGGAAACTAAGATTAGAACTGTACTTCTTCAGCTCCCAGTTCAATGGAGTTTCCATGGCACTGTAGACCCTACTAGACTGGATGCAAGAATCTTGCTTTTATTGAAAAAGTGTCATATTCACATATATGAATACATAAATAAATTAACTGAAGTTGTATCCAAATTAACAATTCACTTCTTGAATTGAACCCTACCAACAACCAGATGATGAAAAGAGTTATCAGATAGACAGGTGGTTCTTCTCTCTTTACAACAGCTTTACAAACACTCATTTCTTCTTAGCACCTTTCTCTGTGAAGAGCTAATGGTATCAGCCATAGTTCTGAAGGAGGTGACTCATAAGGTATGCTGACTAATGTGCCCACAGGTGCACTAGGGATAACTTTCATACTCAGGGTAGGAAGTTGGGATTTTCTGCCTCCTGGGGACACTAAATTTTCTTTTTTTCTTCCTTGATGATATTCCTTATCCTCTTCCAAGCCTTCCTGGCACCAGAAAAATCTGTTCTAATGATGAGACTTCTACTTCTTTAATAATCCTTGATTTCAACACTGTGGATGCTTTCTCCATTGATGTAGGTCTCATTCTTTCCACACCCTTAATAGATAAATTTATGAATTGCTGTGATTAAAATAATATTAACTAATGGACAACCTTTTCGTGATAAGCATTTCCCCACATGGCTAGTCTGATCCTCAAGTGATGAGCATAATCCATTACTGGGCCCACAACACAAAGCTTTCCAGTTTTACAGGACCTAGCAGAATTTCCACTAAACTACATACTCTTTGAGAGAGTGGGGTCTCCTCTAAACCAACAAGCATTTATTAAGTGCCTAACATAAACAGGGAGATACAAAAGGAGAGATGGGGGAGAGAGAGAGAAGGAGAAAAAGAGAGAGAGACAGAGACAGAGAAGGGGGGAAGGGAGAGAGAGAGAAAGAAGAGAGAGAGGAGGGAGAGAGAGGGAGAGAGGAAGGAGGGGAAGGGGGAGGGAGGGAGGGAAGGGAAAGGAGAGACAGGAGGGGAGAGGGAGGAGAAAAAGAGGGAAAGAAGGAGAGGGAGGAAAGAAAAGAGAGAGAGGAAGGGAGGGAGGAAGGAGAGAGAGGGAAAAAAGGGAGAGAGAGAAAAGAAAGAGAGGAAGGGAGAGAGAGACACTGAAAGAAAAGAGAGAGAAGGAAGAGAGAAAGAGACACAGATAGACGAGAGAGAGAGAAGAAAGAAAGAGAGAGACAGAGAAACAGAGAGGGGAGGGAGAGAAAGAGAGAGGAGGGAGAAGAGGGGGAGAAAGGGAGGGAGGGAGAGAAGGAGGAGGGAGGGAAAAAGGAAAAGAAGAATCCTTGCTTTCAAGCAGTTTATGTTACACTAAGGAGATACAATATATAAACAGATAAGTAAATACACAGCTATTTAGGAAGGCAGAGAAAAGCTCCACATTATAAAGAGGCATTGGAAAAGGCCAAAGGATTTTTTTCACTTATTTTATGTTTCTTGGGTGTTTTGGGGGAGAGAGGAGTTGGCAACTTGGTTAATATGGAAATATGTTTTGCATGAGTTCACATGTGTAACTGATATCATCTTGCTTGCCTTCTCAATGGATGCTCTCCTAGAGAAAGGGAGAGAATTTGACATTCAAAACTTCAAAAAGTGAATGTCAAAATAAATTAAGCATAATCTTTTTTAAAAAGAGAAGCCGTGCAGGAATATTAGTTTACATTTCACTACTTCCTTTTCAGATGAGGAGGCTGAGGGTCGGACATGGTATTACAAAGGCCTTATAACATCACCTCATTTGATTTTCACCACTAGGAGGCGGACAGCATTCGTAACGATCTCCACATCAGGGAAACTGAGGCCCAGAAGAGACAAGTGACCGACCCCAAGGTCCCACAGCAAATTGGTGGCAGAGAAACCTGGAATGCGTGCCCCCTAACTCCCAGTCCCTGCGACTTCAAGCTCGGCTGCCTCTTCGAGCCAAACTTATATTTCTTGTAAAAAATAAAATCAAGTTCCAAAATTATGCAACTTTAGCCATCATGTGATTTGAGGCCACAACTTACTTCAAAGCTGTCTCATAAAACCTCCCTATGAAACTTGCAGAGCAGCCAGATGCCGGGGCTACAAGAAGAACATTCGAGAACATCTGGATCCTGCACCTCTTAGCCAAACGGAAGCAGATATTTTTCGCTTGTGTAAAAACATTTAATTTTTGCCCTAAGGATAACTAATGGAGCATGGGGAAACCATGAAGCCAGTCAAGCACAACATGAGAACTGATATTATGATGATGAAGAAAATTTTTTTTATGTAATCAAATATGACTAATCCTTTTTCATAAGACACTCTAAACTCTGGGAAAAGGAGCGATCATATTTTCAGCCTTAGGAGTTTGGAAATAAACCACAGTGCCAATTGCACACTAACGCTCCCATTCTTGGGATGCCTCCTGATCCCTTATGAGCAAGTGATGGTTCAAAGAATGAGCCTGAGTCATTTATCTTTGTTTTACTATGTTGTAATGAAGGAGAGCTAGACTTGGACACAGAAGCCCCAGGTTCTGGTAGCAGCTCTGGCACTAACTCACCGTGTGAGTTTGAGCTCGGCCTTGGACCAGTAATCTCACCTCTCTGGGCCTTAAGTATTCACCACTGTAAAACGAAAGAGAGTCAGATGTCTCCTAGGTACTGTTCCAAATCATACACTCATTCGAATAGTACTAAGCCCCTGTGTCCAGATCAGACGCTCACTGCAGGAGAGAGAGGCAGTCCCTGCCCTCGTGGAGCTCTGGAGAGACAAGCTCGGATAACCAAAATGCACAATGCAGCCTACTATTAGGCATAAGAAGAAAAAGCGTGTTCCCAATATGGAGGGATTGGGGAATTTCCAACTACTACTATTCTATGTTCCAGGTCCCTTCCAACTTCACTATGTTCTAGGTTCCAAGGTTCCCTCTGAAACTCAGAGTCTATTATTCTATGAAATACAAACCTTGGACAATGTGCTAGTTACTCTTGAAATTTTCAGACCAAAATTTAAAACTAAAAATCGACAAAGTGAAAGTAAGTTGGAATAGGAGCCCTGGGAGATTAATGACAGCCTTTTAAGTCTTGTGAAAATAAATGTATTCTGTAGCAGACAACTTAAATGATAGGCAGGCCTCTGTTCACCCTTTCCTATTATCTTTACCCTGTCATCCCAGAACTGAAAACAGTTTCTTTAACTTAGAAAAAAATAACACTAAGAAATCCAGAATTAGGAAAAATAACACAGAGAGTACTTCTCACGCCCAAGAAAAGCTCCAAAAACTTTACATATCTTCTAATTTATTCTTACATCATTGCTACCACATTGCAATGTATGTGCTTTCAGGGAGGCAAGAAATCTAGACTTGAGCCCCAGCTCCGGAACTTAACAGACCTTAGGCAAACTTATTTGATCATTCTGAGCCTCAGTTTCCTCATCCTTAAAATAGGGATAACAATATTTTGCATTATCCTCTTCAAAGGATTGTTCTGACAACAACACTCTGCTGTAAACCTTAAGATGCAATGAATTGAGAGCTATTATTCCTATGGCTTTATAAGAAAAAGAAAAAAATGTCAAACATGAAGAAAACAAGTACAAAACACTAGATGGGTCAGTTTAGTTCTGGCTCTGCCAAGTTGCTATGAGACAAGAAGTCAAAAAGCACTTATTAAGCACCTTTTATGGCATTTTGTGGGCACTGTACTAACTATTGGGAATATGAAATTAAAGCCTCTGCTTTCAAGGAGCTCACAAAATAATGGGGGAGATCACATGCAAACAAGATATAAACAGGATAAATTGGAGATAATTTCATAGGGAAGGCACAAACATTAAGGGTTGTGAGAGATAGGATTTTAATTGAGACTTGAAGAAAGTTAGGGAAACCAAAGATTGGGAATACCAAGCATGGAGCTCAAACACTGAAATGACAAAGAGTTAGGAAATGGAGGGTTTTGTGGGAAGGACAGCAAGGAAACTAAGGGCAATGGAGCACAGAGAACAAAGCGGATGCAAGGAATAAGAAGACTGGAAAGGTAGGAAAGGACCAGGTTGGGGAGGTCTTCATATTCCCCAAAGAGGGTTTTATATTTGACCCTGGATGTAAAAGGCAGAGACTGAAGTTTACTGAATAGGAAGGTGACAAGGTCTGATCTGGACTTTGGAAAATTTCCCTTTGATAGATGACAGAGGGGCAGACTGTAGCTAGGAAAGACTTGAGGCAGGGAGAGCAACCATTTGACTATGGTAATTGTCCAAGCATGAGATGACCAAAGTCTACACCACTTTGGTGGCAATGTCAGCTCAGGTTTTCTCACCAGTACTTTGAGAATTATAACCTTTGTACTCTTTTCTTCCCAGGTTTGTTGACCCAGGTCCTCTGACTCTTAGACCAGGATTGCTTCCATTATACTCTCACATTTGGGAGGATCCAAAGGTACCTACCATAGAGCTCTGAATATGATGGATGCTCATGAAGTATCTAAGAAAGGGCAAAACAACTCACATTTACAGTGCAGCAGTTTACAGTTGAGGGCAGCTAGATGGTGCAGTGAATAGAGCACTGGATCTGAAGTCAAAGCTCCGAGTACAAATCTGACCAAAGACACTTACTGGCTGTGTGACCTGTCTGCCTCAGTTTTCTCATCTGTAGAATAAATAAGGTGGAGAAACTAGTCCCCTATCTTTGCCAAGAAAATCTCAAATGGGATCGCAAAGAGTTGGACATGACTGAAACAACTGAACAACAATGAACAACTTTACAGCTCACAAATACTATTCTCACTAACACCAGTGTGCTCTGGTGGAAAATGTATAGGATTAGAAATGTGACTCATCTTTGAATACTGATTCTACCACCCATGCAGGTCTCTGGCCCCCAGTTTCCCTCTCTGTAAAATGGCTGCATTGGAACAAATGGTCTCTAAAGTCTTTTTCAGATAAAGATAAAGACATCAGTAAACAATGCAAATATTTTCCCTTCATTTTACAAGTGAAGAATTTCAGCTAGCAGGTAATGGGACTTGTCCAAGATCTCAAATGATAAAGAGGCAGAAAAGGGTCTTCCACTCCAATTTCTCAAAGACACTATCTGGATGACTTTCATCAAGTCACCTAATCTCCTTGGGCCTCAATTCCACCTACAGCCTAATGAAGGGTTTATATCCCAGAGCTTCAGAAGTCCCTTTCAGCTCTAGCACTACCCTAAGGGCTATGATCCTAAGTCCAAACACAGAGCTCTTTGCCTTACCCTGTGCTGAAAAGGTGTCCAGATGCCAGTATCTTAGAGGTCAGAGCAGGGTAATCCAAGTTGTCTGCTCAGCCTTCAATTCTGTAATTTTTCTTCTTTGATCTGTGCGCCCACACTCCTTAAGGTTTAAGTAATCAATTTTAAAAAAAGTTTTCCCTTCCAGAGACAAAATGGCACGACAGCTACTCCTGCTCCCCTCCCACCGCCAATTCCAAAGGGCTAATTTTGTCTTCCAGAAGTTATGGCTGTAATTCTGTTAATAGGACGCAAGATCTATGGTGCGCTCAACCCAAAGTGTTAGGAAAGCGGCTTTTTCTACAGGAGAAGGAATATCACAGTTTCCCTCTGGGGGGGAAGAAAAGCATAACTGGAACACAGGCTCCTTGGGGGCCTTATTAGATCCTCAAAGAGCCGTCGCAGTTGCTAAAACCTGCTTTTGCCAGCAGAAGCTTCATTTTACAAATATACAACAGGAAAAGCATAAAAGGGTGAGAAAGCCCTAAAGATTAGGCTTCCCCGTTGCAGAGACCGACAGAAACACAGCTCTATGCTGCAGCATTTAGCCTTCATGACTCCTGATTTTAATAGATGTATTTAAGTGCTTTATAACCATTTGTGAATACAGAATGTTTCCTGCTTTATTTTTTAAGTTATTGTTTGCCAGCTGCTGGACAGGAGAGTGCTTTAAAAAAATAAAAAAAAACTTCTCCAGACATGATAAAAAATCTTATTGTTCTCACAAATGGCCATGAGGCCTCTTGAGGATTTTTAAAAATAACGTTTTCTGACTCAGTTTCTCCCATCCTAATCACAAAGACAAACACCAAACACAGATCATCAATTTAAAAAGGAAAAAGTTTCTGTAAGACATCTAAAAAGTTATTTTCTTCTGCCCTAAAATTCAGGTACCAAATATTAACAACATTTCTCAGAAAATCCACTACATAGCTCAAACATGATGTAGTAAAAAGAGCACTAGACTTCAAGTCAGTCACTAATTGAGACTAAACTATGGCCTAAAGTTAACTCATCTTCTCTGAGTCTTACTTTCTTTAACTATCAAATATGGAGGACTAAACTAGACAGTCTCCAACATTCCATTCCAATATTCCTTCCAGTCCCAACTTCTATGCTCCAAAGTTCCTCCTAAGTGTACCATTCTGTGTCCTACATATCCTAACATTTTATGTCTGAGGTCTTCGCAGCTATGGCATTATATATTCTAACATCTGTGTCTACAATAGGCTAGACAGTCCTGTACTCAGATATCAAAATACTTGTGCTAACAACACTCAGTAACTTCTTGTTTGAAACGATGCTTATAAGGAAAGAGTTCTATAAACTGCATGATTTTTTAAAAATTTACTTTCTTATTACAAAAGTCCCTTTTTTATTACAAAAAGTCCCTTAGTAAATCTTAACAGATATTAAGAGAAATTCCCCAGTAGTTTTGGTTAGAAATAATTTTCTTGATTTCATTAAGAATTTGTGCTCTTTATTGGATCCAAACCCTTAACACAACTATGTCATAAACTGAATGATTGATGTTTGAAGGAAACAAAGAGGTTAGTCAAGTTAAAATTACCCTCTAAACACCATGAAGATGAGTAGACTCATGATATGTACTCAAATAGAACACTGTTGGAGTGGGAATCCAGGAACATCAATTCTTAGCCTCCTTTTACATTGTACCCAATTGCCAACATAGGAAACAGTCTCTGCCCAATCTCATTTTTTTTTCTTTCATTTAAGGCCCAGTTTAGATCCAATATTCACCAAAAAAAAAGCTTCCTCTCTGATCAATCCAGAGTTCTCTTTCTCTCTCTTTCTTATAAACTTAGTCACATTCTAATCTGTATATGTTCCACTTCTACTGGATTACATATATCTAATAGCAGGAACTGTTTAATGATAATAGCAACTCACATTTCTATAGCACTTTATTGTTCACAAAACACTTCTTCACAAAAAAACTGTACAGAGATGACACAAATTTTATTATCATCATTTTAATTAATCAACAAATATTTATTTAAAACCTACTAAATTCTAGACTGAGTACCGAGGATACAAAGAAAGGTCCTGCCCTCTAGAAGCATACAGTCTACAAAAAACTAGGTACATATTTAGATAGAAACAGGGTAGACAGAAGACAAGATCCAAAGGCATCAGCCAGCCATCTTGAAAGAAACCAGGAGCTAGTGACAAGGAAGGAGAACATTCTAGGTATGGGGGACAGACAACCCCAGGCAAAGGCATGGGAAGGGGAGATGTTCCTCACATTTGAGAAACAGCAAGTATGCCAATGTGTCTGGATTATGTAGTGCCTGGAGGGGAATGAAATATAACAAGACTGAAGGGTAGAGACTAGGTTGTCACAAGTTTCAATAGCCAAAGTGAGGATCTCACAGTTAATCTTGGAAGTAATCAGGAACTACTGGAGTTCATTGAGTGGGAAGGTAAAATAGTCAGATCTGTGCTCTAGAAAAATGATTTTGGCATCTGAGAATGGATGATACTGGGGTGAAGCTTGAGGCAGGGAGACCAATTAGAAGGATGTTGTGAAACAGAGGCTCAGAAAAGTGAAGTGATTCGCTCAATGTCATGCAGCTATTAAATGTTAGAACCAGAGTTCAAACCCTATTCTCTCAAACTTTAGAACATGATGCATTAGAGCTGTAAGAGATCTTAGGCAGCACAAGAGAGTATGACTGTCTCATTTTACAGAGGAAAAAAATGTTGCTCAGAAGTTAAGTGACTTGTACCAGATCACAAAATGAAGAACTGTCTCTAGGGTCTTTTAATTCCTAGCCCAGAATTCTTTGTAGGATTTTTATATAACAGTAGATTAATAAATATTTGTTGAATTAATATGTAGTCTTGAAGTACAACATCAAAGAATAAAGTCTGCAAGACTGTGCTCTGAGCTCTGGACCCCACCGATTCATGCTGTTAGAAGGTCCTTAGTATCATCTACCAAAGAATACTAGACATGAAATCAAAAACCACTGTGCAAATCCTGGGTCCTACTCTCTGACCCTAACGAGTCTCAGTTTTACTATCAAATGTAAAATGGAGCTATCCCCTTCACAAAATGCTCTAAGTTAAAGGGCTGTGTCAACATTCGTGGATTACAAAACTGTGAGTCATTTTTATTTTGCTATTCCTATATCAATAGCTGGTCTCAAGTCCGGGGTTCACTTTTACTTGACAAGCAGGCAGGATAGATCAATAGGTGCAGCTGGGCTCCTGAACACACTCAGCAGCTCCAAGTCCTCTAGAACACAGGCTTTTATCTAACCTCTGACTAAGGAGGTGCCTCTCTCCTCTTCCTTCCCCTCCCTGTCTCCCTCTCTCCCTTTTTCCGCTCCGTCTCTCTCTCTGTCTCTGTGTGTCTCTCTGAATCTCATTCTCTCAATTTGTCTCTACCCCCTTATTGTTTTACTTTTCTCCTCCTCCTCATCCTCCTCCTTCTTCTTTTCTCTTCTCTCTCTTTCTCTCTCTTTCCCTCTTTCCCTCCCTCCCCCTTCTCTCTCTCTGCCTTCCAACCCCTTCTCTCTTTGTGTGTTTCATTCTCTCAATCTGCCTCTACTCCCCTTATTGTCTCACTTTCTTTCTTTCTTTCTTTATCTCCCTCCCTTCCCCCCTCTCCCTCTCCATTCTCTTTCTGTGTCTCTCTCTTCTTCTGTCTCTCTGTCTCTATCTTTGTGTCTCTGTCTCTCCTTTCTTCCCTTCCTCCTTCCCTCCCCCTCCCTCTCTCTCTTTCTCAACTAGGAAGACACTTGGCTGAGCTCAGTAGCTGGAAAGGGGAAAACACTGGAGCCTGTGCCAGGAACAAGGCAGCTTCTGTTCCCATCCCTGACGTGTCCCCTCCCAGCAGAGATGAACAAGCAGACGGGTCAGGCAGCCAGACAGAATCATCCCAACTATCTTATATCCGTTTTTCTTGTCATCAATTGAAAGGTTCCATTTTACAAATGAGGCATGTGTGACAGACGTCCTGTACCCTGTAATAGTACAATGTAAGCTCTCTCCTTGAGCTGCATATATAGAAGCAAGGCTTGCCTGGGAATAAGACCCATGTTCCAGCCACTAGCCCCCTGAGTAATTTTGGGCAAGTCATTTCTCCTCTTTGGGCCTCATTTTCTTGGCTTGTAAATGAGAGGATTTAATTAGATGATTTCTGAGGTCCTTTCCAGTTGTAATACTCTGTATTCTGACATGCTCTGTCCTAATGCCCCTTCTAGCACTAACATTCTATGCTCTAACATAAGGCTCCTAGTAGTTCTAATATTTTTTTGTGAAGGATTCTTACTCTGGGGTCTGTGAATACATTTTAGAATATACATAAAATTAGATGAGGGAAAATTACATCATTATTTTCACTAACCTTTAACTGAAATTTAGCATTTCCTCCAACATTATTTTGAGGCTTCCCCAGACTACCAAACTCCTCTTCTCTGGTGATTCTCCAGGATCTTTCTAAGTTTAGGGCTTGGGGATTCAAGAGTGTGAATATGCTGGTGAAGTCCAAAGTTTCCCTGCCACCTGTTCAGTGTTCATCCCAAGAGGGTCACTGACCTGATTATTTGGTCTTTGACCCTTGTAATTTAAGAAAACATGGAGACAAATGGATATGATTTCCAACGCAGTCTCTTTCTGCTAAAGAATTAAAGGAATCAAACTGAGGGCAGCATTCTTTGAGAAAAGTACTGTGAGGGCAAGGAAGGGAGGAAAGAAATACTAGCACATATCCACAGTCTGTCCAGAGCCAGAATCCCCAAGTGCTGTTGCTGTCCAAAAGTGATGTCAAAGGAAAATATCCTGAGACTGGCAAGAGAGAGAGAAGGGAGTTAACAGGAATCACTCACCTGCCCACCATGACCCAGACTTTTCTCTTCTCATCACAGTTACCTCCTAATTGGGTAACCACAAATTATTATTATAGATGGTTTTTCAACTAATTCACTAGCTAGATATGATGCACCTTTGGAGAGTATATTGATTAACAAGCATTTAGTATGTGCCTCCTATTTGTTAGGCACTTAATGCTTAGTACTGAGGACATTTAGACACATACAAAAAAAGATTCCTGCTGTCAACAAGTGTGGGAGTTAACATGTAAACAAGAAGTTACTGGAAAGATATAAACTAAGTAAATAGAAAATTGTCTGAATGTTCTCAAAAGAAGATCAAGATGAACAAAATACTTCTGAAACTTGGGAGCATAATGATAATAAGGCTACAATAGTTACAAAGGATTAAAGTTTATAAAACATTTTCTTCACACCAGCTTTGGAAGGTAGGTAGTTATTCAAAAAATATCTATTGAGAGTTTGCTAGACACCGTATTAAGCAATAGGAATGTTTGTTACTTAGTTTTTCAGTTGTGTCCAACTGCCTAAGACCCCATTGTGGGTTTTCTTGGCAAAGATAATGGAGTGATTTGCTATTTCCTTCTCTAGTTCATTTTACAGATCAGAAAATTGAGGCAAACCAGATTAAGTGATTTGCCCAGAGTCACAGCTAAAAAGTATCTATGGCTGGATTTAAACTGAAGTTTTCGAAACCTAACCTTAGGGTCAGTGCTCTATCCACAGCTAATAGGAACAGTGAGAAAGTTAAAAAACAAAGTCTCTGCCCTCAAAGATTTCATTATAGAGAAACTAAGAGATAGGCCTAGGGTTTCCTAGCACTACAAAGGCTCAGGAACAGCACATAAGCCTAAAAGGCTAGATGTACAGATACATACTACATATGGAGAGTCAAGTGTGGAAAATGTATCACTCTCTCCATTTTGCAGACGAAGAAACTGAGACTCTCCTATGCAGTCGATTATATTTTCAAGACTCCCACTTACAGGGGAGATGTCACTAATTTATTAGAAAGAAAAAGAGGAAGGAGAAATGAGAATGCAGAAATTTGATAAGATTTCCTAACTCATGGTACAGTTTATCTCTCTCTGAGATCCTCTTTATCAGATGGTCAAACTTCAGGATCAGATTAAAAAGTAACTAGAAAATATTGAACAAAATAAAGAAAAATACAAAAAAAAAAACCCCAAAGATAATGTTCATTTGTGTTTTTCTAAGTCAATATGCAGCCTGTGGGGAGAAATGCCTTTCTAGCTGGGTTTGATCCCACTGCTCAATGGTTTTTACAGGCAGCTGTATTGCTGTGTGAGATCGATTATTGATTTTAATCTTAGATTAGGAATCCTATTATCAAACATAATCTGGCAAATTCATTCACTTTTTTTGAGTGTCCATTATGACTTTCAAAGATTTCTCTTTCCCCATTGTCACATAACATTAATCTACAAATATTTCAACCAGATATCATATGATTGTTAGAACATAACATTATAGTGCTCCTAATACATTAGCTTCCTTTTCAAAATACCAAGGTAACGAATTTTTAACGGTTTAGTGATCTCACATTCTGTCTCAAAATTTTGACTATAGGGCAAAGGTCTGTTTAAAGATCCTCCAGAGTGTAAAAATGAAGCTTTTGTTGTATACATTTTCAGATTCAGTTTCCTGTTCTAGTCAACTTTGTTTTAGTAGTGGTAGGAAGAGAACTAGAAGTTTCTTTTTTCCCCAAAAGCATTTTATTTTTCCAAATACATGTAAAGATAGTTTTCAACATACGTTTTTGTAAAACTTTGTGTTCCAAATTTTTTCCCTTTCTTCCCTCACCTCCTACTTCCCCAAGTCAGCAAGAAACCTGATATAGGTTAAATATGTGCTACCCTTTTAAATATATTTCCATATTTGCCATGTTGTGAGAGCTAGAAATTTCTAAAGAGAAAACATAGAATGTTAGAGCTGGGAAGGGTCCTGAGAATATAGAACCTTAAAGGAAAGAAATCTCAGATCACAGAAGACTAGAGCAGAACAGAACCTCAGAGCACAGACAATTAGCAGAGTGGTGTAAAATAGGGACTAGTAGCAAAGGGCACCAAGGGCGAACTCTAAGCAACCTTATGGACAGCGTCTCTGGGGAGGCTGTTTCTGTGGGATAAAAGCAGAAAGAGTTCACCTGGCACTTAAAGGGGTAGGGACTGGAGTACTGAAATCAATTACTACCTGTAGCTTCCTATTTTCACTGATTATAAGAAGTATTTTAGTTCATCATTCTTGCTAAGAGGCCTCATGGTACAGCACACAGAGAAGTGGCCTTGCAGCTGGGAAGGTCTGGATTTACCTCTAACATACATTGGCTAGGTGAAGCAGAGCAAGTCACTTATCAGTGTCAGACCGTAAGATGCAGAAGGACTTCCAACCTTCTCATCTGCAATTTCCCTGTATTAATAAGATCACAGGTCCAATCTCTATCCTGTCCTATTCTTGCTTTTGTTGTAGTTTATTTGGTTTCAGTTGTGTCTGACTTTTTCTGATATTTCCTTCTTCAGCTCATTTTGCAGATGAGGAAACGGAGGCAATCAGACTTTCCCAAGGTCACACAGGTAGTAAATATCTGAGACAAGATTTTAACTCAGGAAGAGGAGTTTTCCTAACTCCAGGCCCAGCCTCTATCCACTAAGCCACCTAGCTGCCTGATTTTTTTGGTAAATCAGTGCTAATATGAGAACATAGAATGGTAGCTCTTACAGTACCTTAGAGAATATCTAGTTCAACAGCCTCGTTTTATAGATGGAGAATGAAGGGTAAGTGACTTGCCAACAGCATAAAGTAAGAAGCAGAGCTAGAATCAGGATCTGGATCCCCAAAATCTAGTACAGAACTTTCTAGTTTCTCGTGTAGTTTCTGTGCCACCTGATAAGGTCATTATCCCACCAAGCTTAAAAATAACATGGCACCATGATTAGACATGATTCTCTATGGGCCCAAGATTATATCTCACAAAAACTTCAAGCAAACTGTAATCTAGTGTGAGAGCCTGATGCAAGACATTTCTAAATCAAAGAAATCTAGTGGAATAAGTGAAGAGCCAAGCATGCAACCTGATGGGGCCCCGAAACTCCCCAGCCTCTGAATCAGATTAAAATGTACTTAGGGGATAACAATACCAAAAAATACATTGAGACATAGATAATATGATGTTTTTAAAACTTAAGTCAATATGCAGGCCACAAGGGTCCTTTTGTACTGACTAGTTCTCCTATTTCTTTTTGATTCTGACACCCCTGGGGAAGAGAACATCCTCAACCAGAGCTGCTGATCTCTCTGCTTCCCCTTATTCACCCAAGATTTGCTTGCTCTGAGCATAAGTTTATAAATACTATGTATAAATGCACATACTGCACTATATACATACATATATATGTGTATATATATATATATTTGGATAGACCTATGCATACTTATACATACAGGGTAGATAACATGACTTAAGTGACTTGAGGGCCTGAGTTTAAATCCAACTTCTGCCACATTCTGTGTATCTCGCAGGTTGCAAAGTTGGCCATATACATGAGTGGAATTCCCTATAAAATTGAAGGTCTTGACCAAAGCATATAATATGAATCAATCGACTTTATTATGTGCCTATTATGTGCCATTGTACTAGACATTAGTAATACAAATAAAAATGAAGCAGCATGTCCCTTAAGAATCTAAAATTCTATGAACAAATTAATGTCCTTTATATGAGAATTTGTACATAGATGTTTCATTGTTCCTCGATATGTGAAAATATCCTGTTTTCTAATATTCTATGTTCTAAAACTGCTTCCTATTCTGACCAGTTTTTCTCCCTCTTCAACTCTTAATTGTCAACTCCTCCACGAAGCCTTCCCTGATTTCCCATTCCTCCAGTCAAAAATAATATTTCCCCTCAGATCTCACAGTGTGTTCCTTTTCTGTAGCTCTCTCTAATGCACAGAGAATGTATTTCCATAATCTAAGTTTGTGTCAACATCCCCCTACTTGTAACCTCCATGAGGACAGGGATCATACATATCCTATCCAGCATCTAGCAGAGTAGTCTACACATAATAGATACTTACTAAATGATTAAACAGAACTGAATTATTCCAGCTGCACTCTTTAAGCCCATTGTGAATATAGTATTTCCATGAGAGGTCTTTGGGATTATTTCTGCCAATTCTGAGCCAGAGGAAGCTTTGGAAAGAAGACAAGAGAACTTCTCACCTAGCTGTGCTACCCTCCCTCCATGCACCCCCCATCTGTGATAGACAGCTGCTCACAGGTCCCAACCTCTGATTATACCAGACTCTTCAAGGAGCAGTGAACTACAGCAAACACTGTGTAAATAATTAACAAAACATCTGCCTCCTGAATGAAATACTGCTACTAAGATTAGTTCTATGCCCAGGGACTCCACTCTCTCTGAGAGACACTTGTCTTCAAATTTTAAAGGCCCACTTTTTTTTTTTTTTTTTAAAGGAAGTGAAGGGGACAAAGGCAAAGTGCCTCATTTCTATACCTCCCCCACCCAGTAGACTTTGGGGACTTTAAGTGTCTAGACATTTACATTCTGCCTCTTGCCCCGAGCAGCTGCTGTCTTGTTCCTCTCTATTTTGGGGAAAGGCAATTTAGGAAGAATTAGTGGCATCTGGATCCAGTTTGGGGCCTCAGTGCAGATGCCCTTGGTCACCCTTCACACACCTCAAGTAAGACAGTGCCGGGTTTAAGTTTTAAAGATGAAGCCAATGATCAGAAAGCCTACAGGACTAGAGACCAGAAGATCTTGATTTAAGTTTACATACTGCCCTTCCCTAGTTTTGTGACCTTAGGCAAGTCAATTAAGTCCCTGAGCCTCAATTTCCTAATTTGTAAAACAAAGGGATTGTCCAAAATGAAATCTAAAGTCCCAGACAGCCAAAGTGTCAAACAAGACTGAAACAGATTAAAATGTAATTGGGAAATATTTAATGAAAAAATAAAAACCAATAAAACATAGCATTACATTTAAAAACTGAGTCAATCTGCAGCTCACAAGGTTCCATATATGCAGCTCAGTAGCCTTCATTTCTATATGAGTATGACACCACAGTCCACATAGATTCATATACTGAGTTTAAAGTATTAAAATGAAGAATGTTAGGGATGGAAGGACCTAAGGATATAACAATGTTAGGATACAGAGCTAAAGTCCTTTTACAGCTCTAATAAATACACAGAAAATGTTAAAAACTCAAAAGAATTTGGAAAATAGAATATCAGATGTGGAAAGAACCTTACAACACAGAATATCCAAAAAAATTTTAAATGTTATCTGGAAAGGACTTTAGACCATAAAATGGTAGGGCAAAGAATGTTAGAGCTGAACAGAATTATTTGATGTATGTGCTGATTCACTGACCTAAAAAAAAAAAGTACTTGTCAAGACATACAGGAAAGGACTAGATGTGGGCTCAGTATTGGAAATACACAAACTCAGGTCTGCAGCATCTGCCATTTTCTACGTTGGTGTGATGTGAACAGACGAGGCTACTCCCCAGTGTTGTCCCCCTCCTCCCCTTTCATTTCTGATAAGCCGGCTGCAGGCAGTGATGATAGGGGACTCTTCAGAAGCCCTCCAGCTCTTCTCTTTGGAGCACCACAGGGAGCTGTGCGTCACCTCTGTCGTTACAGGGAATGGAGCGCTCAATGGATTCAGAAACCCAGCTCCTTTCCAGACACAGTCTGTGGTCAGACTTACCAATAAGTATTCTGAGAACCAGAGAGGTTCTGTTACTTGTCCAAAGTTACCCAAGAAGTATGAGGCAGAGAAGAGATTCAAAACCAAGCATTCTGGTCCTACCACCAGCTCTCTTTCCTTTCTATGTTGTACTACCTTTATACCTTCCTTGCTGGACCTTCCAGACAACACATGAAACCTATGATGAAAACTTCTTGGATTGATGCCTTTAAAAGCATAAAATAAAACACAATGGATTACCAAGGAAAGTAATGATGATGAAACGTAGTTATCAAAGTATTTTAAAAACAAGTTCACAAACCCTAAATTTAATTTTTGTCCTTTAATTCTCAGCAACTAGAATAATGCCTGGCCCACAGTAAGTGTTTAATAAGCGCTTGCTGATTAACCCTATTTTATTATCACTATTGATGATGATAATAGTTCAAAGAATTGCAAAAGATTTCACATTTTATAAGTAATAAAGCTCAAATTTGAAACCAAATCTCTTGACCTAGTCCAGGCTTTTCTGTTATAGTTCAGAGCTTGTGGAAAAAGAAGGCAAAACTCATATGACAACTTCTGCAGAGTCTGGAATGAGATGGGTGGGTGTGTTTGTTTTCACACCAGAAGCCCCATTAGAGAGACAGATGTCGAATTGCTAGATCATGCCCCAAGTTCATTTTTCCAAATTTAATGTCACAGGAAATTACCCTAATGACTGGCTGTAGCATGTAAATCCTGCTAATCTGTGTCTGGCAGCAAGGCACAAGAATGCTGCTTAATTCAGACCCAGCCAAATCATAGGATTGTGTTTACGTCACTAAATTCAGACAGGAAAGGCTGATGTCATCTACCTGTAGTTTTCTTTTCTTTAAACTAACATTTTTTTTCCATGAAAAAATCTCTTTGCTTTCTAGACTGCTAGAGTGAAGGGAGGCAGCCAGGTACTCAGGATATAGGTGAGTTTTCCTACACAGTTTAGCCTTTTCATTAGTCAAGCACAGATACTCATAGATACATACTTGGTGGCTGGAAGCCGTCTGGCAGGCCAGCAATCATTCCAGAAATGCTTTCAGTCACAAAGTCACAGAATTTCTTAGTCACAAGGGTCCTGAGAATATAGAACACTGGAACAGGAAACATGAAATATTCACACATAAAGCTACCCTGGAACACAGAATGTGTTATGGAAAAGTTATCTCTCTCTCTCTTTCTCTCATAAGTATATTATATAACATGCCTGATGTAAAAGGGTCTTAGAGGGCATGTAGTCCAAATACCTTAACCTACAGTAAAAAATCTGAACCTATGAAACTAGGGAAATGACTTCAAGTGACAAAGAGCATTTGAATAGCAGAGCTGGGATTAGAACCAAGTCTCCTAACTACATTCCATCCTCAGAACATAGAATGTCAAACTTACAGGACCTTTAGAACACAGAATCTGGTCAGATCTGGAAGGAACCTCTGACACCGCAAGTGATAATGGCCCAAATGAGTTCTGTGGCATGTGTGTGCATCTTTTTTAAGGATGACATCAGGATAAAAGATAAAAGATGAAAATAAGGACTATTTTTACCTCCCCAAATCACAGGCCAGACGGGAAAGAATCAATCAATGCCAGAAATGTGGCTGTGCCTTCCTGCAAGATCTATTATTTCACACCTTAAATTAGTGTATCTCAAAGCAATTTGCAAATGTTCGTCAATTTGCAGAATATACTTATGAGAGAGAGAGAGATACCTTTTCCACTTAATGCAAAGGAAACTTTAAGAAAGACTCAAAAACAAACTTCAAAGCATACTTCCTTCACAAGTAATAATTTAAGATATGAACAAACAAGGAGACATATTGGGATAGTAGAAAGAGCCCAGGGCTGGTACCTAGATTCTCATCCCTGCTCTGAATGAGCTCTCTATGTTCATAGAATCATAACATTTAGGGCTGAAAAAAGGCTTAAACCATTTCATCCAATCACCTCATCTTAGAGACTATCTATTAAGGGTTCTCTCTTCAGAAAGAAAGAAAAGATACATAGCTTAGCTGAGAAATAGGACCTGAAGTCCAGAGAGATTGTGACTTGTCTGAGGTCATCTATACAGGATATCGCAAAACCAGTATT
This sequence comes from Antechinus flavipes, assembly GCF_016432865.1. Lineage (NCBI taxonomy): Eukaryota > Metazoa > Chordata > Mammalia > Dasyuromorphia > Dasyuridae > Antechinus > Antechinus flavipes. The sequence goes on along the minus strand of NC_067399.1, from coordinate 466,641,815 downwards.
TGACTCCAGGGGCTGACCCCAAATCCAGTACTCTGTTACTACACATCACTGATGCAAGTGCTCCATCCCCTCTAAAAGGCAATATATATATATATAGGGACATTACAGAATAAGACAATTTCTAAGCTAGAAGGAATTTTAAAATATAGCATTCTGGAACATGGAATATAGGATGTCAGTGCATGAAAGGACCTTAAAACATGTAAAATATAAGAGCATAGAACCCCAAATGCTTGAATTTTGAAATACTGAAGGTCAGAACTTGAAGGATCTTAGAATGCACAATGTCAGGGACAAAACAACTCTGAAGAGATTATTGGGTCTGGCTTCTTCAGTGTACATCCAAACTGGAGCTGAAGGAAGTAATTTGCACAAAATTTGAACATAGCCTTCTGAGTCTCAGTCCAAGTCTCTTTCCACTATAATATCAGTCAATCAAGTTTGCAATTATAAATTTATTGTTCAGTTGTGCTTGACTCTTTGTAACCCATTTGGGGTTTTCTTGGCAAAGATACAAGAGAAGTTTGCCATTTCCTTCTCCAGCTCATTTTATAGATGAGGAACTAAGGCAAACAGGGTTAAGTGGCTTTCTCAGGACACACAGCTAGTAAGTGTCTGGGGCTATATCCGAACTCAAAAAAACAGTTTTTCTGATTCCAGACCTCACACTATATCTACTCACTGGTTCACCTAGCTGACCAAGTATTATCTAGGATACAGAGACAAAAGAGAAAGCCCCTGGCCTTAAGGAGTTTACATTGTAATGGGAAAACAACATGTTGCTATATAAATGCAACAAGATCCATGTAAAGTAGATACAAGGTAACTTCAGAGGGAAAAGCAGCAGCAGGAATGGAGGGGAGAGACAGGAAAGGTCTTCCATAGAAGACAGAAGTCTGGGGCTGGAAGACAATCTTGGCTTCTAGGAGCTGCAGGTGAGAAGGGAAACAGTGCAAAGAAAGGGAAACTGGACATCCAGTGTCATGTGAGGAGAATAGCAAGGAGGTCAGTATGGCTGAACTGTAGACTATATGGAAGGATGTGGAGGAGCGGAGATGAAATAATATTTAAGAAGACTGGAAAGTTAGGATGAGCCCAAGATGTGAGAAATGATAAGTCTGAAATACCCCATGGAAGAATGTCTATTTGATTCTAGAAGTAATAGGAAAACATTGTTAATTGAAGAGTGGATGACAAGGTTAGTATATAGTCTGCTCATCCTATGTTCTAAAGTGTCTTTAATACTGTGCCTCTAAATACATTCTAAGGCCGATTCTGCTATATTATTAGACTAAAAATCACAAGTGATTGTGGCAAAAAAAAAATGTACATGTCTTCTTTCAGGCAAATGACTTCACTGGTCTAATCCTCAAAATAGCTATCTGAAATATTCCCAAGCAGATGTAGCTAACTCAATATGACTCCTGATCAAACTTTTATTGTTCTATCCTATCAATCAGGTCCTGCAAGCTTTCTCTAGAATTCTCCCAAAAAACTAGTAAGAGAACCAGTTAGCAATTCTAAGAGCTCTATGTCTAAATACTGGCATTGTTGCATTATCTGAATGTCACTTCCCAGCTCAGAGAGAAATAAAGAAATGAAATAGGAATGGGGGAGAAGGATTTGGGGCAGCCTTGTTCCTGGTTGTTCCTTAGGGATTATTTTTTTAAACTCTCATTTTCAGTCATTTCCAAAGCTGCTGGGACCACAGAGCTTCACAAACCACAGAGAGCATTCCAACCTCCTGTGCCTTTTCTTCTGGGAAGTTGGGCAAGAACCTTCCTAAACCTTTGCCAGTGAGGATCTCTGCCAGGGAGTGACTCATTCTACCCCTCCCCAGAGTTGTATTTTATTTGGGGGGAATGAAGGAAGGCTGTGCCATGATGGGGGAGGTGGAGTTTCCAGCAAACACAGAAGTGCTGTGAGTTGAGAGTCGGGGTTAGGGTTTTTTTTTTTTTTTTTTTTTAAGGGAATTGGGCCATTAAAAAAAAAATGACATGGAAAACTTGCTTCAAATTCTTTGGAATCAATCATTTGTGATTTAGAGAATCAAAGAATGTTAGAGTAGAAGGACCCTTAGAATACAGAATGTTGGAGCTTTTTTCCCCCTTTTTTGTAAAGAACCTATGATCATAGTATAAGGGAAATGGAAGGAACTTTAAAGTTCATTAGGTCCAAAATGATTCATGAGGCAAGTGAGGGCCAGAAGGGGAAATAACTAGATCATAGGATCATAGATATAGGTCAGGAAGGGACTTTGGAGGCCAGAAAGTTCAGCTCACTTGTTTTATAGAGGAGGAAACTAAGTCACAAAGAAGTTAAGTGATGTTCCCAGAGTTACAAAAGCTAGTAACTCACCTGAGGCAGGATTTGAACCCAAGTCATCCTGCCTCTAAGGCCAATGTCCTACACACTATGGTCCAGTGGCCTGGAAACCTCCAGGACTCCCTGAAACCCTTTCAGGGGAGGATCCACAAGGTCAAAACTATTTTTGTAATACCAAAATATTTTCATTTCTAGTGGCAAATATCTATAACTCTACATAAGCAAAGCTCTGTGAGGTAGGTGTGGTCATCAATAATTTTTATAAGTATAAGGAATCCTGAGACCAAAAGTTTGAGAATTACCGTACAGTGTTGGGATCAAGGTCACAAAAGTATTAAGTAACAAAGCCAAGGTTCAAACTAAGTACATTGGCTACAAAGCCAAGTCTCTTTCCCATCACTCTATACAGCCAGTTTTACCAGCGGTTGAACTGCCTACCCTATTTCCTTAATTAGTCAACACAGCATGACTTCCCCGACTGAGGATCCCAGAATTTAGAGCTGGTACCTTAGAAGCTATCTAATATCCCAATTTTCTCATTCCTCAGAAAAGATAACTTGGGCCCTGGAAAGGAGAATTGACTCACCTAAAGTCACACAGCAGGTACAAAGTCAGAGCTAGAACTCATCATTCTCTTTTCTGTTAATACCATACTATAGTAGAACTACAACAATAATTTTCCTTCCATTTGGAAAAATATATTTTTTAAAGAAGCCACAATCATCCATATACTGTGGCTGCATAAGGTAGATATCTGTTTGTATTCTCATTCAAGCATCACATTTGCATATGCAAAATATCTCTTTCTCTCGCTAACAGAGAAAGCTCTCTGCCCCTCATTACCTTTTTTGTCCTATCCCCAAATCTAGAAGAGTTAAATTTTGTTGGGGTTTTTGGTTGCTTTTAAAGAAAATGGAAAACATTCCATTGTACAAAAACACAGGCAAACCAGACAACAGGTCATCCCAAAAGTAACAAGAGATCTATCTATGAGTAATAATAATATAACTTCAATAACTTTAGGCCCCATGATTTCATCAGTGTGGGCACTCCCTCAGCAAATATAGATCCAACATTTCTACCCCTCAGAAGCTAGTTTCAAAACTTGTTGGAATCAAATTATGTCATCACCAGCTAACCAACCTTTTGTGGGTTCTAACTTTGTGCAAAGAGGACAATTCTTTTTAGAATGCTCTTTAGAGAACCTAATTAGTTATCTCATTTAATCCTCACATCCCAATGAGGATCTAGTAAGATTATAGTTCCTCATTTTACAAATGAAGACTCCAAGGTATCCTAAGAAACTTTCTCAAAGTAACAAAGTTAAATGGTAGTTTGAACCCTAAGCAATATCACAGGTACTGCTTCCCAAAAGTTGGACAATTAACTTATAGAAAAGTTATCCAGTTTTTATAGCTTTATCATCAAATAATGCATTCTGGTGTATTGAAAAGTGAACTGAATTGGAGTTGAAAGGTCTGGGTTCAAGTTCTAGCTCAGCCACTCACCCATTGTAGAACCTTGTTAAAAGACAGAGCTGATCTAAATTTCCTCCCAATTCTTATATTTTGTTCCAAGGCAATTCACTAATCCTATAGCAAAACAATTTATAAAGCACTTTCCTGACAATACTGTTAGCAGAAGTGTGAATTTTTGATGCAGATTTTACAGATTATGCAGATCGGAGCAGTTTATACAGCTAGGATTAAAACCAAAATTCAAATTCAGGTCCAGAGTATTTCTATATATGCTATACCATTCTGTGTTCTGAAATGCCTTCCAATGCCATCCTACAGCCTAAGTTTTCTCTGTAAACTACATTCTGAGGAAATGAGGAGGGGGGGGAACCCATGGATACATAACAAAAATTCTCTCCTAATATATAGGAATCTGACAGAAAAAAGTTGCTGTTTTTATTTAAACTCAAAATCAGCCTAAGAAGATTCAGAAATGAAGTGTTCCTGACCTTTTGAAGGAAAGACAAGATATAAATTTCTCTAGAATCAAGCAATCTGGTTGTGTCTGTGTCACTGTATACACTAGAACTAAAGGCCCAGAGAGGAATGGTCTGCTCCCCCAGACCCACAGACATCCAACTAGGGGTCAGGAGAAAAAGTTCTAGGGCCCCAGGTCAGGTGATGACAATGAATTGAGATTGGAAGAAACAGGTACATGTGTTTATCATAAACCAGTGTGTCTGTTTTTATGTCTGTTTGTATATGCCAGCGTCTTTATTTGTGTTTGCATATCTGTCTCAATGTGTCTCTGTGTTCACCTATGACCATCACCATATACACTAAGAGTCAAGAGCCATGGAGTCAAACCTCAGCTCTGATACCTCCTAGTCATTCTGTAATAGTGGAAAAAGGACTTTATTTTTCTGAACTCAGTTTTCAGCATCTGTAAAATAGGAATAAAACTACTTGTACTAAGTACTTCACAGACCTGTTATGAAGAAAGCACAGAAAAGTCAACTATTATAAATATCTATCTGTGGGAATCTTAAGGTAGTGTTTGTTTCTAAGTCAGTGTGTCCATCCCGCCATGACCCAAAGTGCCCTCCAAAGCTTACTTTTCACTCTTGTTTTCTCATTTCTGGAAAAACACAAAAGCCTAAGCCCAACTTCTCTTTCTGGGAGCCTCCCCCCATGCAGCACACACAGCAATGGGGCTGTGCACAGGAAGAGGAATCTTGGACTCTGCACAGCCCGGAGCAGCTGGGAGCTGTAGGCACTGAGGGAAACTGGCTAATGGCCAAGCCCCTTCCCGCCTGGATGGAGGGAATGGGGACAACACATGGACGCCGAGACACGGAGACTCTTGCAAAGCAACACAGACAGATAACGGGAGCACACCGACTCGGGCAAAGGCATCGACCGACGCAGATGGACACACAGTCAGACAACACACCAATAGAAGGACAAACGCCCCTAAAATGACTCACAGACACGCCGCCACGAACATGCACAAACCGACCCAGACACACAGGAACACCCAAGCTCAGCCAGGGTCAAGTTCAGCCACCCCTCTCCCTCCTCCTCCGCCACCCCGCTCCCGGGGGTGCTGACGGCCCGAGTTCGGGGTGCTTGGGAAGAGGGAGGACTCAGAAGAGGGGCCCTTGGAGAAAGGGGGTCCCGGGGCGCTGAGCCCTGGAAGAAGGGGGTAAAATGGGGGAGGGGGCGCGGGGTTCTCCTGTTGCCCCAAGCCCGAGATTTCTCCTCTGTTCCAGCTCCTTGCCCGGCTGCCGGGGACCTGAGATTGCCCCTCCCCACTCTGCCCCCTCTGGTCCCCCCAAACCCCCGGGGGCCTTACCGGCTCCTGCGGGCGAAGCGCGGTGCAGCCGGAGCCCCGGAGTCCCAGACGCAACTTAGCCGCGCGGCCGCCAACACCAACTCCACCGCCGCTGCCGGGGCCGCGCACGCGCGCTCCCGCCTCCCCCGCCGGGGCCGCGCCTGCCCCTCCGCTCGCTGTCTGCCACGCAGGCCTCCCGGGAGCGCGGCCCCGGGGCCCACGGGGACTGCGAGGGGGCGGGGAACAAGCCCCGCCCTCCCCGGGCTCCCCCAGGCCGCCCTTTGTCCCCTCCACTCCGCGCTCCGCCTCTCCCGGGGCCCCACCTAACATCTCTTTCTGGCCAGCAGCCCCTCTCCATGTACAGCCCCGAGAGGTCAGCGACCTTGACCCGGTCACTTCCTTCATCTAAGAGGAGCCTCAGTTACCTGATCTGTGAATGAGAGGGCTTGCTATGATGATTATCTTCTAACTAGCCAGGCTAACGAGCTGTGGGACCGGTGGGGAGGGCACGGAGCCTCCCAGAACCTCAGTTTTTTGGCCTATAAAATGGGGATAATAAGATTCTTGGAGGAGTTGTATAGAAAGTAAAGTTTTAAATCCAAGCTGAATATGAGTTATTGTGACTATATTCAAGATCCCTTTTAGCTGTGACATTCCCTATACAACTACTTCTCAGTCGTACCTTCGGGCTTTTTGGGGTACTCCGGGAAGAAAGGTCTCGAAAGTTCTGTGACGCTGTGGGGAGGTGGTTTCCGTAACCCACTCGAAACCTCCCCACGCACAAAAAATTCTTTGAAATGAGTAAATTAGCAACTAGCACTAGGGTGCCATTGTCCCCAAAAGAAGAAAAAGGAAAAAAAAAAAAAAAAAAACAAATCCTAACAAGTTATTTACAGATTTCTGCCTCAGCCTAGGAGGGAAACGGGAAGGATCAACCTGAGCCTTTCTTACTTTTGTTTTTAACTCAATGGGTTTTTTCCCCCCAAGTCAAGATGAGTCACAGTGGAGCTTCTCTTTGCAGCGTGATGCTCAGAATTAGAATTGTAGTCCCAGTACGATGGGAGGCTATAATTTTTCCTCCCACGGGAAGTCTGTGTGTCACATATTTGAATGTATCAAGGAGAAAGAGCTCACATTGTTCTCCCCTGAGGGCTTAGGGATTAAAGAAGGACTTAAAAAAAATAGCTTTTTATTTTCCAAAATACATGCAAAGATAGTTTTCAGCATTCACCCTTGCAAAATGTGTTCTAATTTTTTCTCTCCCTTCTCATATATAGCAAGTAATTCGATGTAGGTTAAATGTGCAATTTTTCTTAACATATTTCAACTTTTATCATGCCAGAGCAAGAAAAATCAAATAAAAAGAAAAAATGAGAAAAAAAACAAGCAAACAAACATCAAAAAGGTGATCCCTATTCAATCTCCATAGTTTTCTCTCTGGATGCTAATGTCTCTTTCCCATCACAAGTTAAAAAAGAACTCTTATGATTTTATTATTTCTTGTTTTGAAAGAACAGATGGAGGGTAGATAAGGAAGATCATACAAGAGATTCTCAGCACAGAACTTTCCTATAAACTTTAGGGTAGTAGCATTTTATTTAAGATTATATATATTAATAAAATTTCTGGGATCTCATTAATGGTTTCATCTTTTAGAACAATACCTGGTACATGGTAGGTGCATAATAATGTTGATTGATCGATTATTGATTAATTGATTGTCTATGTAGGTAGTGTGGTTTAATGGAAACAGCTGACTGGTTATCCAAGGACAGGGGTTAGAATCCCAATTTTGCTGCTTTCTAATTATAGGGCCTTTGGTAAATTATTTCTATCCTTTGGGCATCAGTGTCTTCAAAATGACAATACTTCTGTAATTCTTGCCTGGGATCTCACAGTTAGCAAGCATTAGAGCAGGCCCTAGAACCCAAATCTCCAGATGGCACATTTAGAATTCTTTTCACTCTTATAATCTTAAAGTGCTGGAGGGATCAAGCCATTTGGCTTCCACCCCACAAAAAAAGAGGCTGCAGAGAAAGGAGAACAAAAGAAGAAACACATGTCTCCAGGGGAAAAGCCTGGTTGGTCTCTGTCCTTTCTTTTGAGGTTTGGGGTTTGGCATCATATTTTGTACTTGGGCCAGGTTAACCCACAAAATGAGTCTTTGAGAAACTTCAAATAAAATGTAGGGTGTCAGCATCTCTTTATCTCCTAAGAGAAACATTTGTATAAGCATCACTTCTGGCTGTTCATTTCATATGAAACTGGCCCTGGATATAGCCATAATCACCATCATCAGGACTAGTCTACTTGTCCACTACAGTCCTGTAAGGAATTATTATATTTCCATTTTGCAGATGAGAGATCAGAAAATCAGAGAGAGAAAGTCACTTGTCTGAGGACACAGAGAAGAGAAAGGTCAGAGCCAAGACTCAAAACCATGTCTTTCAATCTCAACTATATGACACTCCATCTCTGAGAGCTTAAAAGAGGGCTCTCTTCTGGGCCTCAATGCTTGTACGGCACTAAATGTGCCAGGCAGCTCACTAGAGACAGTGATCGACAGAACAGATGGAAACTAAGAGGCCACCTGGTTTTAAAGCAAATTATATCATCAGTCCATCAATACAAAATCCAAAACATAAGGGAAGTGCTTAGAACAAAATGATGTGAATCCCATTTATCTTTTTCCCCTCCTTCCTCTAGTTTGTCAGGGAATGAAGAGGATTTTCCACAGCAAAGTGGCAGGCTTGGCTCTTCCTTATAAACTACTCTTCCAAACCCAATATCTAAACCCTCTTGAGGATTTGTGGAGTTCCACAGTAGGTCTACAATTCCATAACTGTTAATATAGCAACTTTTCTTTGTACTGCATAGTAGTGGCATAGTAACAACATCACCAGGTTTCATAGAATAATTATTCTTATCATCTGAGCACTTTAAAGTTAACAAAAGTGCTTTTACAAATATCATCTTATTCTAGCTTCACAACAATCCTGAGAGATAGGTATGTTTGTTATGGCCATTTTACAGATGAGGAAACTAAAGCTAAATTGCCCCAGATTCACACAGCTAGTGTCTGAGATTGGATTTGAAATCAGGTTTTCCTGATGCCAAGTTTATCATTTATTCACTGTGATACCTAGAGGCCTAGAATGTTAAGATTTACAGGAATCAACAAAGCACATAGAATGTTAGAACAATAAAATCTAGAAAGGTAAAGTTGGAAAGAGCCTTAAAGTAGATCGCAGAATGTTAGAAGTGGAAAGGATCTTAAGAGGGTTAGAATGTAAGAGTTGAAAGGAACCTTGGAACATAAAGTATTAGAATACAGAACACAGAATGTTAGCGCTGGAAAAGGCCAACATCTAATTCAACCCCTATAAATATATGGTGAAAATGAGATTTAAAATTGCAGCCACTTATCCAAAGTCACACTGTAAAAAGTGCTGCTTTTCCCTTTCTCCTTCCTATCTGCAGTTTCTTTGCAGACTCCGAAACCCAGGTTAAGGTAAGTACAAAGAGCAAACAACTCCTAGGCCCAAGAAAGGAAGCTCCTTTGTCCCAACTACTGCTAAGGACTGCTTTTACAGGTGGGTGTGATTCTTGAGAACATTTGGGACTTCCCCTCTGCCTCTGAACAAGTCAGAGTGAAGCTGATTGATGCCCAGAATTAGTTAATGCCCAAACTTATGGTATGAGCACAGCTGGAAAGAAAATCAAATTTCTTCCAGATCAGATGACATTTTGAGGGGAAATGATTTTCATTGACTCAATTCCTGTTAGGGGTCAATTTCACCATAGGCAATTCCCTTTACTCCTAAGCTGAAGTTAAAATGAGCCTTGGGAGAAGCACACTGCATATTAAGCAAGAGATACACAGCCAATGTAGTTGTCGGGTAATCAGTGACTCTGCCCAAGAAGATAGTGTCATGGGTGGCTAATGAAGTAAGAGAACTTAGAACATAGCATGTTCAAATATAGAAAGTTAGGATTAGAAAGAATTTTAAAATACTGAATGTTAGAACTGGCAGGAGTCTACATAGAATGTTAGAATTGGAAAATACCTTGAGAAGATAGAATTTTGCAATATTGAACATAGATTGTTAGGACTGGCAGGGACACTAGAAGAGAGATTATTAGATTATAAAATGTTAGAGTTAGAAAAGATTTTCAAATATAGAATATGAGAGCTGGAAGAAACCTTACAACATGAAATATTAGGATCTGGAGGGACCTTAGAACATAAAATGTTAGGGCTTAAAAGAATATCCTTATTTAACATGAGAGAATTTTAGAAATGGAAGAGACTTTAGAACATAGAAAGTTAGATGGAACTGGAAAAGGCATGGAATCTCAGAAATTTAGAACCTATAATGTTAGTACTACAAGCAATTCAAACTACGTGAGATCTAGATCAGAAACCATATGGTTTCTCTTATGTGGCTAAAGCAGAGGTGGACAACCTTTTTTCTGACAAAGACCATTTGGATATTTATAACATCATTCGTGGGCCATATTATCAGCTTACAGAACTCAAGAAGTGGGAGGTTGTTGTACTTAACTTTCAGCTCATCATCTCCTGTTTGATAAGGCCAATGATTTTGCCGGCCTAAGATGGCCTACAAGGTGGAGGTTCCCCAACCCTGGACTAGAGCCTAAGGTTTTTCTTGTCCAGTATTTTGTGACTTACTCCTTTTTTTATTCATTCCATATGGTGAATTATACATATTCCACAGTAGAAGGAACCTGGAATTGAACCAATAGCAGGAGGACAAAACATTCCTCAGCCCATAGGAGAATATTCTGGAAGGAGACCCCAAATAGCTTCTAGCAATGGGGGACCATTTCATGGGAAAAGAACTGATCTAAGAATCAGGATTCTAGTCCTGGTTTTATCACTTCCTGCCTGTGTGACCACTGGTATGTCATGTATTCTTTCTGGGTCTCAGTTTACACATTTGTAAAATGTGTGGATTATACAAAATGATTTCCTTTAATAAGCACTCATTACATGCTAGACAGTAATCATTTGTAGCTCATCTAAGACTTTGGTATCCCCAAATTAGAGAATACTCCTCAAATAGCTTAGTATGCTTTTATTGCTGTTGTTTTTTTTTTTGGGGGTGGGGGTATTTTGAGACTGGATCTTCTTATCTCACCTAGACTTTTTAGTCTAGTACAGGCCCAATCTCATTGCTGATACACAAAGGAACTTTGATCTGCTCCATTTTCAACCCGGGCAATCTGGTAGTATAGGCCACTACCAGATGCTCACCATATTGGTGCTAGACTTTAACCCTACTTCAGCTAAGAACTCTCAAACTCAATCAATCCACCAGCCTTAGTCTCCACAGAGGCAAAGACTACAGACATGATCATTTATAAAATCAAGTAGTGCTAGGTATTTATCTTATCACACTATTAATAATAGCTTACATTTCTATTGTTCTTACAAAAAGTTTGTAATATAATATCTCTTGATCTTCACAAGAATGCTAGAATATAGGTAACTTGTCCAAAGTCACACATGAACCTGAAGAGAAAGGATCAAACTTATATCTCCTAATTCACATCCCTTAATTCCTAGTCTAGTATATTATTGAACAAATGAATGAATACATGCATTGTTGTTTGCGTATTATTTTCAAAGAAAACCAATGACATCACGGGGCAGAATTGTATAGTTGTAAGCTCTATCTTTCAGAGTCATCAAAGTCCAGTGCCAAGACAAAAGTCAGAACAACTGGAGATAGTCTGGGATGCAGTGGATGACTTTGGAGTCTTTGACGTCTGACCAAAGTCTAAGTGCTCCATAGTGCCTGCTTCAGCCAACTTTTCATGGCTGTTGGAACAAATTGCTTTTGTCCAACCATTCTGCCAAAGAAAGTTTTCCCATGCTCTAACTCACTGCTGGGTTTGAGGCCTGTTACTTACCTCAACCTGGTTTAGCCATTCTGCCAAGGTGATTTGAGTAGGGTGTAGCTGCTGCTCCTGCTACAGCTTGGAGCCACAGGTGACAGGTGAGTGCCAGGTGGACACCAAAGATGGATGAGTAGGTCTAAAAAGGGCTCAGCAAGTCCTCCCACTAGAAGTGCTAACCTTCCTTGAACATCCCATCTATCCCTTAGATACATAATAACAGGTTCACTATACTGTAGCTCCTTGAAGAACTTTGTTCCTTATTAATCTTCTCAAGTAACATTAAGCACAGTGCTCTCTGTATACAGTGTATCTAAGGACTAGAATTTAAGAACAGCATTTGACATATCTGTTCCTTTATTATGTCTTGCCTTGGATCTACACATATTATTTAATAAATGTTTAATGAATTGAACTTGTATACATTAGGCTCTTGATCAATGCTTTTTGAGCTAAATTTAAGCATATAAGCTTAAAGGTTCAATGAACTTAAATCAATGTCCATATAGAACCTTCACTTAATATTTGCTGATCATAGAATCATATTTTTAGTGCCAGAAGGGGTCTTTGAGATCATAGTCCAATTTCTTCTTTCAAAGATGTGGAAACTGAGGTTCAGACCAGATGCTTACTAATATCACAGAGGCAGTAAGTGGCAGAGCCAGGATTCAACACCAGATTTGTACCCCAATTCAGCTCTTTCTACTTTTCTTGGACACAAGATTGACAACAGCCTGAAGTGGTACATCAGGTGACAGGTGGGGCTAACGATCTTTCCCAATCCCACTGACAATGACTGATTTCCTCTTTGCTGCCCTCCCAAATACACTTAACAAAAGCCCAGGCCCTTTACTCTCTAAGCTGGAGTAGTGGAGAAAGCTGAGCACTGATGTGTTTGTCAGAAGCAGCCGGCCTGTGGTTAGCTGTTCCCAGTGAAGGCTGAATCCAATCCTAGCAGGATAGGCTGTGTGCATGCAACCTTCTCATATTTCTGAAAGGTCGGATTCCCCGAGGAGGCATTAATGCTGCAGGAATGCATACCACTATGTGACTTGTCTCAAAAGCTGGGCGGAAAAAGTCTCTGTGGAATGGTCCCCAGCCCCCCCCCCCATCTTTACCCCATTACAAAGAGAAATTCCATTTAATTCAAAAAAAGTTTAAGTAGTGCCTACTAAGTGAAAAGTCAGTCCAATTAAACACTTATTAAGAGTTTGTTATGTACAGATGCAGCTGCTGCAATGGAAAACCCTGCTAGATTTGGAGGGCAAAGGTTCAAATCCTCCCTCTACCACATAGGATCTATAGGACTTAACTTTTCTTGACCCTTATCTGTGAAATGAAAAACTATATTATATAACTTCTAAGGTCCCTTCTAACTCTAAAAATATGACTCTATGACTAACAAATACTAAATACCCATTTAGTAGCCAATTATGTGATCATATATTGCCCACTATATGGAGACTGATTTAGGCTTCCTGAACCTTTGAGATTATTTGCTGTATAGATTAAATTAGACTCAATAAACATTTATAAAGAGCTTGATGTATATAGATTCAAATCATTAAACACTTATTAAGTACCTACTATATACGGCTTTAAGAAAAGATACATTAAAGATCCACTACATACAGAAAATTGTTAAGTATAGAGTAAGAGAAAGGATTAAAAAGAAAAAGTCTGTCCTCAAATATCTGAGAGTGTCAGGGAGAAATATGACAGAAACTTATAGTTATAGGGCATAATAAAACATAGCAATGACATAGAAGAGGCACAAAGAGGGAAACAATTGGCTAATCTTTGAATATAATATCTGGAAGAGACCTTAGAAGATTCCTTAGAGTGACTTGGAGATTATCTAGTCTAGTCTTCCTATTTTTCAGATGTCCAAGATTCAAAAAGGTTTGGTGATTTTCTCAAATTAGTGACAAAGACAGGACCCAAATCCATGGGCCTGATTCCTGATCCAGTGTTCTTTCTACTAGGCCAAGGTAACTTTCTTAGAGCAGGACTGCTCAGACTCATTGCTCCTATTTTGTAGATGGAGAAAGGAAGAATCAGAAGAAAAAACCATCAGTCCCAAGTTGTAGAACAATAGAGGATTCTACAAATTCATAACTCAATTCAACAAAAATGTAAACATCTAATGTACCTTAGCCTCATCTATGAACCCAGCCTCCTCAGTTATTTGTGAGATGGTGAGGAAAACCCTTAGAAAGTGATTTAGCATTCTGAGCTACTGAATGATTTTCAAGCAGTAAAATGGGCACTTATATCCCAGAACCTTCTTCTCTTGGTGTAATGGGAAGATCTCAACTCTTCTAACATCTCATCCAAAACCAGGAAGCAAGACAAGAAGAATGAGTAGAATTAAAAAAAAAAAAATGAAGAGCCATTATGATGTTTGCAATGCCCAAAACACAAATCCAGAATAGCAGAGTAATTCTAAACCATCTATAAGCAAAGCAACATAGATTGCTCACAAGATCAATGAGAAATACTAGAAAAAGTAAAAATCTTTTTTAAATGGAAAAGAAAGGTCTGGAAGAAAGATTTAGAAAGAAAATTTGTTAGTTCTCTCAGGCTGATAAAACTACTTAGCACAAGAAATATAAATCCTTATCCAAGTAATAGACTTGTTGAAAATTAGACTGGATCAAACATAAGTTAATGACTCCATAAGACAATAAGAGATTTTAAAACAAAGCCAAAATGTTAAGAAAATGTCTCTCCTATCAAAAATAACTGACTTGGTATATAAATCAAGATGAGATAATTTAAGGATCCTTGGACTGTCAGATAGTTATGAATTTAAAAAAAAAGATCTAGGATATCTATACCAAGTAATAGTGAAGGAAAACTACCCAGACATATCAAAACAAAAGGGCAAAATAAAAATAGAATCTACTAATCATCTCCTAAAAGAAAGCCTAAAAGGAAAATGCCTAGGGACATCATAGCTAAAATTCAGAGCTTCCAAGTAAAACAAACAAACAAACAAAAAAATCATTGCAAATAGCCAGAAAGAATGAATTCAGGTTCATAAGAACCACAGTAAGAATCACTGAAGTTTTAGCAACTATCACTAAAAAGAAGCAGAGACCATGGAATATAATATTCCAAAAAGCAAACCAAGAATAACTTGCCCAGTAAAACCAAGTATAATCCTAGAGAAGAAAAAAAATGGGTTTTTCAAAAAAAAAAATAGAGAACATTCAAATATTTGTTACCAAAAAATAAAACAAACTAGAGTTTAGTAGAAAATTTAAAATATAAATTTGGAAATTAAGAAAAATATAAAAAGGTAAATCACACAAGTAATCTGAAAGGACTTTCTAAGAATAAAATATTTATATTCTGATGGACGGATAGTAATCCCCTTAGGGGTCCTCAAACTTTTTAAATAGGGGGACAGTTCACTGTCCCTCAGACTGTTGGGGGGCCTGACTATAGTAAAAACAAAAACTTTGTTTTGTTGGCCTTTAAATAAAGAAACTTCATAGCCCTGGGTGAGGGGAATAAATGTCCTCAGCTGCAGCATCTGGACTGGGGCCATAGTTTGAGGACCCCTGCTAGAACCTTAATGTTATGAAGAAGTTAAATGAGACAAAGGCCTTGAGAGTATTTTATCTTGGTTATCTTAAGAGAAGAAAGTAAAGGAAGAGGAAAGAATACAGTAGAGAAGAAAAAGAGGGGAAGAGTTGGGAAAAGGATAAAGAAGAGAAGAAAAAGAGGGGAAGAGTTGGGATATTTATCTCACATAAATGGGTAGACAAATGGAATTCTACACAAGTGAGATAGGAATAGAGGGAAACAAGTATTACTTAAACCTAACTTTCATATGAACTGGTTAAAGAAGACATACGTACATACATACATAAATAGTTTGCTGTAAAAATACATTCAGTTCATTGATGAAAAAAATGTTAAGGAAGGTGGTCTCAATGTACCAGATGTCAAACTCTATTATAAAGTAATAATTATCAAAAACAATCTGGCACTGGTTAAAAAAAAGAGTAGATCAGTGGAAAAATTAGGTACACAATACATTGTAGTAAATGACCATTGTAATTTGATAAATCCAAAGTTTGATAAACTTAAAAATCTAAGCTTTTATTTGACATTTGCTCATTATTTGACAAAAACTTCTGGGAAAACTAAAAAACTGCATGGCAGAAACTAGGTATAGACCAACATCACACACCATGTACCAAGATATGGTCAAAATGGGTATATGATTTACACATCAAGAGTGATACCATTAGCAAATGAGGAGAGCATAGAAGAGTTTATGTGTCAGATCTATGGATAATAGAAGAATTTAGGAACAAAGAAGATATAGAGAATATCATGAAATGTAAAACATATAACTTTGATTATTTAAAATTTAAAAGTTTTTGCACAAATAAAACTGATGCACCCAGGTTAGAAGGAAAGCAGAAAACTGAGGGGAAGTATCAGCAGTATCTCTGATAAATTATCTCTCATTTTTCAAACATATAGAAAACAGCAAAATTTGAAAGAATAAAAGTTATTTATCAATTGATAAATGTTAAAGGATATAAACAGGAAGTTTTCAGACTAAGAAATCAAAGCTGTCTATAGTCATATGAAAAAAATACTATAAATTACTATTGGAATGCAATTTAAAACAATCCTGAGGTATCATCTCAATTATAAAATTGGCTAATATGACAGAAAAGGAAAATAATAAATGTTAGAGTATTAATGAGAAAATTGGGACACTAATGCATTATTGGTAAAGTTGTGAACTGATCCAAACAATCTAAGAGCAATTTAGAACTATGCCCCAAAGGCTATAAAACTGTTTATATGCTTTGATACAGCAATGTCATTACTAGATCTGCATCCCAAAGACATTTTTTAAAAAGGAAAAACAACCTATTATAAAAATATTCAAAATATTCAAGTTTTCTTAAACAAAATGACTACTATGGAAATGTTTCATATGATAGCACATGTATAACCTATATCAGATTGCTTCCTGTCCTAAGGAAGAAGAAGGGGAGGGAGGAAGGGACAGAATTTGGAACTCAAAACTTTTTTCAAAAGACTATTAAAATTGTTTTTTCATGTAATTGGGGGGAGGAATGTATTTTTTAAAAATACATTCAACTCAACAGGAGGAAATGAGAAGAGGATAAAAGGGGGAATTAGAAGAAAAGTAGATTCAGGGAAGGATAAAGAACATGAACACTAAGGTTAAATACAGTATCATAAAAAGAAGCTTAACTAAATAAAGGTAAGAACCTGTGTTGGGGTCTGAGTGAAGGGCAGAGAAGAGAGTCAAGGAGCAGAAGACTGATACTAATTTCATCAACCTAGACCTTGATGAGTATACTACTGTCCTATGAATCTCTTCTTCTTTTTAAAGAGAAGGGAATGGAAATGGGAATGATTCACCCATAAAATAGATGATAGAATGAAGAATCCAACAATTTATCATTTACAAGAAACATACTTAGATGAGCATTTAATCCCCACTATTATTAGTGGAAAGAGAGAAGAAAGATTCCCTCTATTTCTGAGTTGAAAGGTGAGTTCTAATTTGTGGGACATGATCAAAACCCGTGAACACCTGATAATGGATACCAGCCGAAAAATAGGTGTGGAGTCAGTGAATTCCCTGTCATTGATGGTATCCAAATAAAAACTGGAGGACATTTGTTGGGAAACTATAAAGGAGAGTCCTACTTCAACTGGGGTTTGGGCCAGATGACTTCTAATGTCTCTTCTAATTTTAATATTCTTCAGGACATCCTAAGGTCTCTTCTACCTTTCAAATTCCATGATTCATTGGCAAATATCATCCACTGTGACATCT
This sequence comes from Antechinus flavipes, assembly GCF_016432865.1. NCBI lineage: Eukaryota > Metazoa > Chordata > Mammalia > Dasyuromorphia > Dasyuridae > Antechinus > Antechinus flavipes. The sequence continues at coordinate 466,624,432 of NC_067399.1, read as the reverse complement.
AGGATTGGGTTTCAGAGAAGAAAGTTAGATAAAGTATATATCTAGTATTGACTTTACTGGATTTTTATTGCTACTACCTCTGTTGCAATTTAAACTCAACAGAAAAAGTCTAGAAAGCAGTTGCATATAAGAAGTGGGAACTTTCTGTGAAGGATGAAAAAGAGAGAAGCATCATATAAACTGCCCCACAATGACTTTATCCAAGTTTCACATCAATAGTGACTGAGAGAAATTTTTGTTCTTCAAAATTTTTCTTTTTTCTCTACCCAAATCTTTCTCTTTGACCCTTAGAAAAATTGATTAATCAAACTGGCCTTATGTTACTTATATAATACCATTTATTATATTTCCTCAACTAAAATACAACAATAATAATTCACATATTCTATAGCACTTTCAAAACACTTTGGGTAAGGTACTTCTTTTCTCTGAACCTCAGTTTTTTCTTATATCACATGGGAAACATTTGATAACCTTGTCAAATGAAAATATATGACAGGATCCAGATTAAGAGCAGGTAGTTCTCCAAAAGACAAATCTATATTATTAATCATCATTGAAAAAAATATTTAAATAAATAATTAGAGAAATGCAAATTAAAACAAACTTGAAGTTCCATCTTATACCAATATTAAATTGCCAAATTAACAAAAAAGAAAAATGACAACTGTTAAAGGGACTGTGGGGAAACTGGCACCTTAATGCTAAGTAGGTGGAACTGTGTTTATCATTTACTTCTTGTGGAAAATAATTCATAACTATAACCCCAAAGTCACTAAGCTGTTATTTTGCTTTTGACTCATCAATTCCACTACAGGCCTGAATCCTCAAGAAATAAAACAGAAAGGAAAATATATGAAAGAATGCTAATAGCAAGTCTTTTTATTATGGCAAAGAACTGGAAACTTTGAGGGTATCCATCAATTGGGGAATGGCTGAACAAGTTTTGTCACATGAATGTAATGGAATATTAATATACTGAAAGGGTAAAAGGGATGATTTCAATAACCTGAAAAGACTTATGTGGACTGATGCAATGAAGTAAGCAGAACCCAAAGAACAATTTATACAATGCCAACATTGTAAAGAAAAACAATTGTGAAAGACTTTAAAACTTTGATCAATGCAAAGACCAGCCATGATGTTAAATGACTACTGATGAAGCATATTATCTACTTCCTGAGAGAGGGCCTGGAGGTACAGAATGGTACATATATATTTAAATGTTACAAGAGTTTTGTCTTGTTTTGTCTTGTTTTCTTTCATTCTTATTTTCAATGGGGGTAGGAGGTAGGGGAAAGGGAAAATAGTTATAGGATAGCCAAAAAATAAAGAAGAAAAAGAACAGAAAAAGGGCTATTGAAACATTTTTTAAATGCATAAAAGTGAACAGAAGGAAATCCAAATGAAACATAAATAGGACAGCTTTGAAAGTTATGTTGAAGCAATCATATACTTAAAAAGAAAAGCAAATAGTCCATTATAGAGATCTGTGATTTCTGATACAATTTTCTTTTTCTGTTCTATTTGGATACAGAAATGGTCATTTTAAATGAAACTCGAAAGAAAAGACATGGCAGCCAAAAACAAGGATAGTTTAAAAGTAGATTTTTTCCAAAACATAATGGAGAAGTGTGATATAAGTTTATGGGTAATATTTCTTCAAAAATTTGGAAGCAATGTAGGGAAAAATAAGTTTGAAGAAAGTTTTGTATAAGAATCAATTAAGTAAGGTAATCATAATAACTTTTAAGGATGAAACTAAATGGAAGACAACAAACATAAAAATGGCAAAGATTTGTCAAAATTTCTATAATAGTTGTGTTCTTCATCACTGATATAAGAGGTATCACAAACTGGACACTAACATCACAGTCTTGAATGTGTTACATAGAAAAGTAAAGATGATAGTAAATTTTTTAAAAATGGGCAGAGAACCATTGGATTAGTCCAAATATACAGAGAGGAGGTCCATGGTGAGAATACCATTTTGAGGGAATTGGGAGATGTATTCTAGAGTTATCTTAAAAGAGGAAAAGTTGAAGAACTTGAAAAAAATCATGGATGATATTGGTACCCCCCCCCAAAAAAAAAAAATGAAAAGATATCAAACACTATCAACCCATATACATACTTCTCCATCTCTACAAAAGTTTTATGGTAATTCACACCTGTCAAGAACAACTTTGATAAAGATATTAGAAAAAAAAGAGGTTTTTGCAAAGCTATTGTATGGTAGACCATAAATTTAAAGTCACACAAATGACTGCAAGGTGCAAAGAATATGAAATACCATTGTGTTCATTACTTGTTTATTATTTTTCTTAAAAATTAATTCAGTTGAGCAAAATATTGCTTTAAAATCTTGCCTCAAACAGAGTATCTCCCAAGAATTTGTTAGGATTATAAAAGGTTCTTTGATAGAGAACAGAAACAGCTTAATTATTTAATTTAATTTAATTTTTTCTGTTAACCAAAAAACTCAATTTCTCTACTTCTTACATTCACCCCCCACTGAGAAAAAGAGAAAGTCAAAACCCTTACAACAAATATGTATGGTCAAACAAAACAAATTCCTGCACTGGGTAGAAATGACTTTGTTCAATGATCTTATGAATGATGATGAAAAATATAAAACATAGAGACATATACACCAAAAGTATTTCCCATTCTCCTGGAGTATGTCCAACACAGCATCGAAATCAAAGAGAAGTACCAGTGAGGATAAGGCCTCCCAGATGCTCCTGTTTTCATGTGGCTTTGTGCTAATTGTATCAAGCCCCAAGGATATTGCTCAGCTTTCTACAAGAGATCCATTGTCATTCAAAAAAGTTCAGCCTGATTATATAAGAAAAGCCAAATTGAAGAATGCCTGTTGTCCAGGCTGAGATAAAGTTGGATCTATCCATATTCATGATCCATTAACATATATAACTTGTAAAGCCACAGCAATTATATAATGAACTGGATCCATAATTGAATAAAATAAAAAAGTATGTTGGGTTACATGAATTACGAATAAAAATAGGGACATTAGCCCACTATCACCATTACTATTCAATATTATATTAGAAATGTTAATTTTGGCAATAAGAGAAGAAAAAGAAATTAAAGTAATTAGAGTAGATAATGAGGGAACCAAATTATCACTCTTTGCAGATGATATGATGGCATACTTAGAGAATTCTAGAGAATCTACTAAAAAAACTACTAGAAACAATTCACAACTTTAGCAAAATTGCAGGAAACAAAATAAATCCACAGAAATCATCAGTATTTTTTATATATTACCAATAAAGCAAGAGATACAAATCAAAATTCTATTTAAAATAATTGTAGATAATATAAAATATTTGGGAGTCTACCTGCTGAGGTAAAGTCAGGAACTATATGAATATAATTACAAAATACTTTCCACACAAATAAAGTCAGATCTAATCAACTGGAAAAACATCAAGTGCTCATGGGTAGGCTGAACTAATATAATAAAAATGACACTACTACCTAAATTAATCTACTTATTCAGTGCCATACCAATCAAACTCCCAAGAAATTATTTTACAAAGCTAAAAAATAATAATAATAACAAAGTTCATTTTAGAGAACAAAAGGTCAAGAATTTCAAGGGAATTAATGAAAAAATGCAAATGAAGGTAGCCTAGCTATACCATACCTAAAACTATATTATAAAGCAGCATCTATCAAAACCATTTGGTACTGGCTAAGAACTATAGTAATCTATCAATGGAATAGGTTAGGTTCACAAGACACAATAGTCAATGACTACAGTAATCTAGTGTTTGATAAACTCAAAGACCCCAGTTTCCATAAGAACTCACTATTTGACAAAAATTGCTGGGAAAATTGGAAATTAATATGGCAGAAACTTGGCATTGACCCACACCTAACACCCTCTACCAAAACAAGGTCAAAATGGGTTCATGATTTAGACATAGAGTGATTTTATAAGCAAATTAGAAGAACAAAGAATAGTCTACCTCTCAGATCTGTGATGGAAGGAATTTGTGGACAAAACCAATGAAAACAAGATTAAAAAGGAAGCAATAAACTGGAAAAAAATTTACATTCAAGGATTCTGTTAAAGGCCTCATTTCTAAAATATATAGAGAATTACCTCAAATATATAAGAATTCCAGCCATTCTTCAGTTAATAGATAATAGTCAAAGAACAATTTTCAGATGAAGAGATTAAAATTATTTCTAGTCATATGAAAAGGTGCTCTATCACTATGGATCAGAGAAATGCAAATTAAGACAACTCTGAGGTACCATTATACATCATTGGCTAAGATGACAGAAAAACATAATGAATTGTTGAAGGGAATGTGGGAAAACTGGGACACTAATACATTGTTGGTGTAGTTGTGAACATATTGAACCACTCTGGAAAGCAATTTGAAACTATGCCCAAAGGGCTATCAAATTGTGCATATCCTTTGATCCAGCAGTGTTTCTACTGGGCTTCTATCCCAAAGAGATCTTAAAGGAGGGAAAGGGATCCCCATGTGCAAAAATGTTTGTGGCTGCCCTTTTTGTAGTGGTAAGAAACTGGAAACTGAGTGGATGCCCATCAGTTGGAGAATGGCTAAATAAGTTAGGGTATATGAATGTTATGGAAAATTATTGTTCTGTAAGAAATGATCAGGAAGATGATTTCAGAGAGACCTAGAAAGACTTAAATGAACTGATGCTAAGTGAAATGAGCAGAATCAGGAGATCATGTATACAGCAACAGCAAGATTATCCAATGATCAATTCTGATGGACATGGCTCTCTTCAACAATGAGATGATTCAGGCCAATTGCAACGATCTTGTGATGAAAAGAGCCATCTACACCCAGAGGGAGGACTGTGGAGACTGCATGTGGATCACAACATAGTATTTTCACTTTTTTGTGGTGGTTGGCTTGCATTTTGTTTTCTTTTTTGATTTGATTTTTTCTTGTGCAGCATGATAATTGTGGAAATATGTATAGAAGAATTATACATGTGTAATCTATATTGGATTGCTTGCCATCTTGGGGAGGGACTTGGGGGAAGAGAGGGAAAAAAGTTTGGAACATGAGGTTTTGCAGGGATGAATGTTGGAGATTATCTGTGCATATATTTTTTAAAAAATAAAAAGCTTTGGTTAAAAAAAAAGAATTAGGGCAATAATTTTATTGGCACAGGAAATCCAGATGAAAACACTCCCTATACCAATGTAGATAAGTGCCTTTTGTTTTTTTTAACAATTAATAGTCTTAGAGCAGGGGTCAGCAAAGTATGGCCTGAAGATCAAATCCAGTCCCAGAGCCCATTTTTATATAACCTGAGAGCTAAGAATGTTTTTTACATGTTTAATAATTTTTAGCTCCAGGACAAAAATAAGCAGCAGGTAATATTTGACCCCTCAATCATAATTTGCTGACCTCTACTTTATGGAGTAACTTAGGGCATTTTGAGGTTAAGTGAATTATGGAGCTCTTTAAATTATCACCAAGCTTCCCCTGAAACAAAAACTTATGTGTAATATCAGCATTCTTCCAATGATGCATTACTATAAATCATGGAAAAACACAGTTTTGAAGAAGTCAAAATTGTGGTTCACTCAAAGGACAATAGAGAGACAAATGTGCACGTAAATGGGTTTCAGAATATTGCTAATAATAAACTGCATCTGAAAAGAATTGTATGAAATATCAAAGATATGTAGTCAGAAAATAAAGTGAGCTAATCACGTAGTGAGAGTGAGATAACAGATTAGTATGCCTAAAGGAAACCCTTCAGCAAGGTGGTGAAAGGGTTGCTAAAATGTTCAGGCCTCTTTTCAAGGAATTTAGTCTATGTCTCTGTGAATATCTCTTCTCTCCATTTCATTGTTTGTTATTTTCTCCATTCTCCCTAAAGTCCATCTGTAATACCCTTGAAGAGTGAGTCCCATATCTGAGATATATAGACCCACTTTTATTTATCAATAATCAATCACCATCTATATGGTGATTATATATATATATATAGTATATAGTATATAAAAACCAGAAAAAGGTAAGAAATTCGCATCATATCAAAGCTAGAAAAAGTTTATTTTGTGAAAGAAACATAATCATTTCAAGAATATAGGTCCAAAGTAATCTGGAACCAAGATCCAGGATAAGGCTTAGACATACCTACTACTGAAGATTTGGGCAGGGGTTACAGGAGTATAGGGGTATGGAATGAGGTGTAAAATCAAAGAATACAGAATGTCAGAGCTGAAATGTAGCTTAGAAATACAATGTTAGAGTTGAAAGAGACTTCAGACAGCATCTAGTTTAATTCTATTCATTTTAGAAATAAGGAAATATTATTTGTGTGTATGGGGAATCACAAGTTAATGGAAGAAGTAGCATTTAAATAGGCCCCCAAACTCCAGTTCAGGATTGTTTTTCACAAGGCCTTTTTCATCACACACCAAAGACTATCTTCTCTTGTCCATTATAATCTTCTCAGTAAAACCAAAGAAAAATTCCCTGAAATTTTTTTTAAAAATGACCTATTTGTGGTGGCTGAAATATTTTGTTTTGACATTTAAAGCCTGTGGGTTGGAGAAAAGCCCAACTTCCTTCCCCTTACCCAATTCCCAGAGATCATCTTCCCCTCAAAGACAGTGTGGGAGGTAGTTTTCCCCTACTCTCAGTCTAGATAATTCTCTTCACGCTTGTGAAAAATTACAGAATCATATGCCTTAGAACACAGGTCAGAGTAGGAAAGAACCTAGAAACATAGAATATTAGGACACAGAATGTCAAGGCTGAGAGGAAGCTTAGAGGAAAATTATTAGAACTGAGAGGAACCACAGGGATCATCTAGTCCAAAATCTTCATTTTGCAGATGAAGAAACTGAGACCCAGAGAGATTAATACAATTTAACTAAGGTCATAGAGCAAAGTAGTACCAGAGTTGGGAAATCTTTGCTTTTGAAAAGTACTATTCACAAAAGGGAGGCTCTGTACCTCATCAAGCAGTCTTCTCTGATTATTCCATTTCTTAGATTTCATCCTTCTTGGATGAAAGACTTTTAGAGCCAGAATGGACCTTGAACATCTCTTGGCAATCCTCTCATTTTACATACAGGGAAACTAAAGCCATGAAAGGTTGAATGATTATGCCTGAGGTCTGGCGCCGTAAGCTGCCTGGACATTCCGGATTCTGCTTACACTGATAGTACATATCCTTCAGCTAGTGCTTAATTATCTCTTTTATATGTGTTAGTTTTTCATCTTTACTTGGGTTGGATGTTAACATAATTCCAACTTCTCTTTCAATTCAATAAGCATTTATTGGTACTTACTGTAGGGTATTGGGCTGGATGCTTGGATCCATAGACAAAAGCAAAACAGCCCCTGCTCTTAAGAAGCTTTTATTCTAATGTGAAAATCTTCTTAACTCCAGTCATATTTCTCACCAGTGTGTCTTGCATAATAAAGATTAAGGTCTCATACATCATTTTTAAAAACTGCTCTCTTTGAATCTTTCTCAAGGAAGTTGGGGCTCAGACAAGTTAAATAACTTTCTTATGATCACACAGCTAATAAATATGTGTAAGCCTCATCCTCTGCTTTTATTGTCAAACTTTTAGAATATTGTGCAACTTTTGGGAAAAGTCACCTATACTTATTGCCTCCATTTCCTCATCTCCTATTTATTCACTAACTGACTCATCCAAAGTAGCTTCCCAAACTAACTCTTAATGAAACTGCTTTCTTTAAATTGTTCTTACTAATGAACTTTTAAATACCAAATCCAGTAGCCTTTTCTTAGTTATACTCCTACTTGATTGTCCTGTAACTTTGGACACCTCTGCCAGGATATTCTGTTCCCCCTTAGATTTCATCATGACAATACTAATTCCTGATTCTCCTATTTATGTAGTCATTGCTTCTTTTAAAAAAATTATATTGATATTTTCATTTCATATCATCTTCATTTCCCAATGTGTTTCTTCCCCCTCTCCCTGCCAGAGAGATCCCTTACAACAAAGGGGACAACAAAGAATAAAAAGGGGATTTAAAAAACAACACTTTAGCAAAAGTAATCAACCTATGGAGAAAGTTTAATGTTATCTGCAGTATTCAGTATTGTCCCCTCTTTCATCCCTTCTGCGTCGAAGACAATCAGTTACCCTCTTTTAGCTCTTTGGAATAAAATTTAACTACTATTTCTTGATGTCTTTTGCTAGATTATCTTTCAACTGGATCCTCCCAAGCTGTGTTTATGGCCTTCTTCATTTTTTTCTAAACTTTCTCCTCTTTCCTCTCCTTCTCTGTCCCTCTCCCTGTCCTACCCCCCTTCTCTCTTCTCTCCTTCTCCTCCCTCTCTCTCCCTCTTTCTCTCTCTTTCTTCCTCTCTCCTTCCCTCCTTCTCCCTCTGCTTCTCCCTCTCTCCCTTTCCCTCCCCCTCTCTCTCCCTCTCTTTCTCTTTCTGTGTGTGTCTGTCTTTCTTTTGCTGTCCTCTCTCTCCCCCCTCTTCCTTTCCCTCATTCTCTCTCTCTCTCTCTTCTTCTCTCTTTCTCTCAATTCATCAGCTCCCAAGGGCCCAATTATCTTTATGCAGATCACTCCCAAATCTATATATCCAATCTTAATCTCTCTTCTATACTTGAATATCCCATCACACTGCCTGCAGGACATCTCTTTCTATTTGGATGTCCCATAGACATCTCACAATCAACATATTAAAGGGGGAAGAAAAACAGAATTCATTATCCTCACCATAAATCTAATTTTCCCAGTACACTTTTCTATTTCTGAGGTGGATGCACCATCTGTCAGGTCATCTAGGTTCATGACCTGGGGGTTATTTTCAACTCTTCTCTGGTCCTTATCCTCCATATTTAATCAGATTCAATTCAATTCACTAAATCTTTTAATATTATATCCAAGGTAATGTGTTTGGCACCAAGGGTACAAAACAAAAAAAAAAAAAAAAAAAAAAAAGAGGCACTGCCTTAAAGAATTTACATTCTGCTGGGTACAGAGAAGAGAGGTATACAAAATTTAGATTTTATATATATATACACACACACACGTGTATGCATATTGTACAAATACATTACATATATACACATATGGCTATATACAAATTAATAGTTTAATATATTAGTTTAATAATATAATATACAAATTATACTGAAATATAATTATGTAATTTGAGGAGAGAAAGAGCATTAATAATTATATGGATCAGAAAAGGTACCCTGTAGTAAATAGCAACTAGGCTGAGATGTGAGGGAAACTGAGATTTCTAAGATATAAAGATGAGGAGAAAAAGCATACACATGGAACAGTCTCGGAAAAGGCACTGAGGTGAGAGATGGAATGTTGAGCTTGTAGGCCAGGACTATAAGGATTATAGCATACATAAAACCTTTAATTAAGATAGCCAAATGAACTAATTAAGCGTAGGTTCTCTGGAGAATACTTATTAATAGTGTAAAAGAGCGTCACCAGAATCAAAAGAACAATAAAAAAAATTATTAATCTTTCTTCCATTTCATAAAGAATGGCACAAGATGATGAGATCTGAAGCAAGGGCTTCTCTAGGAGTTAAATACTCTGAGATAATATAATAGTGAAAGAAAATAGTCCCAAACCACTGTGATCAGAAATCCAGTGGAGTCAAAGAAAGCTTGTTGTGAAATCAAGGCCATCTCCAGAGGAGCTACTCCAGGGTATACGAAGCCTGGGTGTATGGATGTGTGAACACACAAGGAAGCTGGATAAAATCAGAACCACCAAGGTCTGGGTATACCCAAGAAGACCAAATAGAAGTCAGGGTGATCTGGATTGGACCACTTTGGGAGCTAAGATCTGAAACTGCAGACTTCTAGCAAGTGACTACAAAAGGAATCCAGCAAGACTTTATTGATTAGGTTGAGGAAAATCACAGAAAAATCAGAGTTTGGTGCAGATTTTTGCTTTTTTTATTTAAAAGAATATAACTATATAAATATATTAGTACTTTTTGTGAGGGCAAAGAACTAGAAACAAAGTAGAAACTCATTGATTGTTGGATACACCAAACACAGTACTTAGGGGAAATTTGATATTCCTAAATACAACCATGAACAAAAAAGAGAAATACAAAATCAACGAATTGGACTTACAACTAAAAAAGAGCTTTAAAAAATGGCAAATTTAAAAAGCACAAATGAGCACAAAAATCAAAGTTCTGAAAATTAAAGAAGAAATTAGTAAAATTAAAAACAAAAGTTTGAATAAATAAATTTGGGATTAAAAAACCAATAAAATAGAAAAACTAATTTAATTAATTAGCTAATTTGATTTGAAAAAAAGGAAAGAAATTACCAATATTAAAAAATGAAAAAGGGGGACAGCTAGTTGGTGTAATGGATATAGCACCAGCCTTGAAGTCAGGAAGACCAGAGTTCAAATTTGACCTCAAACACTTAACACTTCTTGGCTGTGTGACCCTCATTTAATCCCAATTGCCTCAGCAAAATAAAATAAAGAAAGAAAAAGGAGAAATCACAACAGATGAGAATGAAGTAAAGGAAAATATTAGAATTTGTTTAATCACATGTCAATAAAACTGATAACTTAAATGAAATATATGAATACAAAGATTAATAAAAAAAGAAATAGAGAATTTAAATAACAATCTCAGTAAAGAAATTGAACAATCTATAAATGAGCTCCAAAGGGAAAAAAAATCCCTCAAAGCCCAGATGGATTTACAAGTATATTCTGTGAAACATTCAAAGAACAATGAAGTCTAATACTTTGAACATTTTGTGCAAAAATAGAAGAAAACATTTTTTACCAAATTCTTTTTTATGAAACAAATATAATCATTGTAGTTAAATTAAAAAGATGAAGCAGAAACAACTACAGACCAATATGTTTAATAAATATTGATTCAAAAGTATTGAACAAAAATTCAAAGAGACTATAGCAGACTATAATATTTATTTAAAATATTGAATAAAATATTAGCAAAAATACTATTTACTATGATCATATTATATTTCTATCAAGAATAGAGGGTTCAACATTAAGAAAAGTATAAACCAATTAAGGATATAGAGTGCAACTATAAATTCATTGGGTATAGGGAACTTGCAGGTAAGGAAACTTCCTCTATCAATCCAGGTCAATGACTTCTCTGCAACTTATGGTATTAAAGAGTGGCTTACAGGTTATGTCATTTATCCAGGTTTACACAACCAGTACTGTCAAAGGCAGAACTTGAATCTAGGTTTTCCTGGATCTGAGTCCAGTTCTAACATTATACTATACTACTTTTCATAAACATAATAGACTGAATTAACAAAACAATTAAAATTATGTCAATAGATAAGGGAAAAGATTTTGGGGAAAATAAAAATAAAAATACTTAGCAAAATACATGTTAAAAATCTTGAAAATTGTAGGAATGAATAGATTTTTCCTTTTTATGGTAAACAGTATCTATAGAAAATTTTAAAATAACATGATAGGTAATGAAAAAATACTAATGGCCTTCCAAAAAGATCATGTGTGAAGCAAGAATGTCCATTATTACCATTATTAGTTAATATAGTTCATAGTACTACTTTATCATGGTAAAAAAGAAAAAGAAATGGAAGGAATAGCACAAGCAAAGAGGAAATAAAATTATTGCTATTTGAAAATGATAGTTTACTCAGAGAAATCTAGAGATTTAATTAAAATCAATTGAAAGAATTAGTAACTTTAGTAAAACAATACATATACATGATAAATCTCCTCCAAATCATCAATTTTTCTTTATGTTATGAATATTTACTATGTTGATCTCAATGTATAAAATATTTTCCCTTCAAATCTGGCTTGCTTATACTCTGTATATATACATAAAACATACATGGAGTAGATGCGAAGCAATGTCACAGGAAGGATACTAGCTGCTGAAAAAGTGAAGAAAGTCCTTCAGACAGTAGAATTTGAACCAACTCTTGAAAGAAGCTAAGGAAATTAAGAGATGAAAAAAAAGAGGGAGAACATTCTCAATGTGGGAATTAGCCAGGGCAAAGACATAAAGATGGGAAATGGAGAATCATGTGGAATAAAAACAAGTAAATCAGTATTGTTTGCTCATAGAGTCCCTGGGAGGAAACAAATTACAGGAAGATTGGAAAGATAGGAAGGTGCCACATTGGGAAGAGCTTTAAGTGTCAAAGAGAAGACTATATGATCCTAGATGTCATAAAGAGCTACTAGAATTTACTGAGTAGTAGGGATGACATATGAATTATAATGCAAAAAAGTTATTTTACTAGCTGAGTGGAAGATTGGAGAAGAAAGAGACTTGACATAATAGAATTGGTGACTAAGAAGGATATTGCAGCTGTCCAGGTGAGAGGTAATAAATTCTTCAATGAAAGGGGTGGCTGCATTTGTAAAGAGAAAGGGATATATGTAAGAAATGTTTCAAGGTAGATGTCATAATATTTGGTAATGATTTGCATGTATGGGGTGAATGAGACTAAGGAAATGAGAATGGTATTGAGTTGAGAGCCTAGGTGATAATATTAGGAAAACTATAAGCATAATTGACCAATAAAAAAACAACAAAAATCATACATCAATAGATACGGGAAAAGTTTTTTGACAAAATATAATACCAGTCCTATTTTTTAAAAAACTACTAGAAAGCAGAGAGAGAAATGAAACTTTTTTTTTAACGAGGAGAAAGCATTATTTGGAGTAAGGATAAGGCAGAAGCTTTTCCAATAAGATCAGGGGTAAAGCAAGAGCATCTATTATCACCATTACTATTCAATATTGTACTAGAAATACTAGTTATAGTAATAAGACTAGGAAAAAAATTAATCAATGAGGAAACAAAAACTATCACTTTTGTAGATGATATGTTAATATACTTAGAGAACTCTAGAGAGTCAACTAAAAGTAGTTGAAATAATTAACAGCTTTATCAAAGTTACAGGATATAACATAAACCCATAATAATCATCAGCATTTCTATATATTACCAACAAAACCCAGCAAGAAGAGATGAAAAGAAAAATTCCATTTAAAATAACTGCATAAAATACTTGGGGAGAGGTCTACTTGGGAAGACACACACAGGAACTATATGACAAAGTTATAACATATTCTTCATACAAATAAAGAGAGATTGAAATAATTTGAGAAATGTTAATTGCTCATAATAATTCTTCCCAAATTAATTTACTTATCCAGTGCCATACCAATCAACTATCAAAGAATTATTTGATAATTAGAAAAAATAATAAAAAAATTCATCTGGAAGAATTAAAAGTCAAAAATACTTTTTAAAAAATCAGTGGGAAAAATGTGGAGGAAGGAGATCCAGCAGTACTAGATTCCATACTATATTACAAAGCAGCAATCATCAAAACAATTTTGGTACTGGTTAAGAAATAAAGTGATGGATCAATGGGATAGATTAAGTACACAATATACAGAGCATAATAACCTAACATTTGATAAAGATCCCAAAGTATTTGATACAGAGTAAAGATCCCAACTATTGGGGCAAGAACTCATTAACTGAGAGCAAAATGGAAAGTAGACTGGCAGCGACTAGGCATAAACTAACATGTATGGCAAAATAAGCTCAAAATGGATTCATGACTTTAACATAAAGGGTAGTATCATAAACAAATTAGGGAAGCATGGAAAAATTTACCTGATCCATAGATAAGGGAAGAGTTCATGACCAAGCAAGAAAAAGAGAGATAGATTCACAGGAAATAAAAATGAATAATTTTGATTACACTTAATTTTTTGTTCAAACAAAAACTAGTGCATCCAAAATTAGAAGAAAAGTAGGAAACTGAAAAAATAAAAATGAAATAAATAAATAATAATAAATAAAAAATTTGTAGCACGTTTTCTCATTTTTCAAATATATATAAAAAAAATAGAGCGAAACTTATAATAATCAGAGCCATCCCCCAATTGATAAATGGCCAAAGGATAAGAACAGGTAGCTTTTAGAAAAAGAAATCAAAGCTAGAGAAATTAGAGAAATGCAAATTAAAACAACTCTGAGGTACCACCTCACATCATTTCATTTCTATACCATTTATCCATATTATATCCACTAATCAAGAGTAGAGCCCAAGGCTCTATCCTGAGTTCTCCTCTCTTTTCACTTTATGCTGTTCCTTTGGTTATCTCATTAGCTCCCCTGGGTTCAATTATCACCTTTATGCAGATGATTACCACAACTAAATATCCACCATTAGTCTCTCTCTTGAACTCAAAGGAAGTTATCTTAACAACCTCAAAATTGTTTAAATTTTCATTTCTGGGGCAGCTAGGTAATGCTCTGGACAGTGCCCAGCCCTGAAGTCAGGGGGACCTCAGCCCAAATCTAATCTCAGACACTTTAACACTATCTAGCTGTGTGACCTTGGGCAAGTCACTTAATCCCAATTGCCTACTTTCTCATGTCTATAAAGTTTATGCAAAAAACAAAAACAAAAACAAAAAAAACTCCTAAATTTGTATTTCTCTGATTATTAGTGATCAAAAACATTTTTTCATATACTATCCAGATTGGCAAAGATGACTGTAAAGGAAAATGGCAAATGCTAAAGATGATATAGGAAAATAGGTACACTAATTTGCTGTTGATGGATCTATGAACTAGTCTAGCTATTCTAGAAAACAATTTGGAACTACATCCAAAGGGCTATATACCCTCTGATCCAACCATACAAGTACAAGCTGAATATCAAGAGGATCAAAGAAAAAGGAAAAGAATCTATGTGTACAAAAACATGTTACAGCTCTTCTTAGTGGTGACAAGGAATTGGAAACTGAAGGGATTCTCATCAATTGGAGAATTACTTAACAAATTATTATAATTGTGTTGTCAGAAATTATGAAAGGGATGATTTCAGAAAAATCTGGGAAATCCTATATGAACTGATGCAATGTGAAGTGAACAAAACTAGAACAATCTACCCAATAACAGCAATATTCTAAGGAAATAAATTATAAAAAATGCTTAGTAATTCTGATCAATACAATCATCGACTGTAATTCCAAAGAACTTATGATAAAATATGCTATCCATCTCTAAATAAAAAAATAATGGACTCAGAGGAAAGATTGTACATGTCCCCCCCTACTTTTTTGCTTTTGCAGAATGCAAAATGGCTAATGCAGAAATATGTTTTTCATGACTATAAATGTATAATGGCTATTGTATTTTTTGCTATCTCAATGGGTAAGAGAGGGAGAGAGTAGAGAACTTAAAATTTAAATTAAAAAAAGACAGTCTAGGTGACTGAGAGGATGAGAGTGGACAGATAGTAACAGGGAAATTCAGAGGTAAGAAAGATTTGGAGGAGGGGGTAGAGAATGAATTCTATTTTCTACATATTGAATCTAAGATGTCTGTGGGACATCCAATTCAAGATGTCAATAAGGTAGATGGTAATGTAGACTATATAGATAAGGAGAAAAACAAATGGTACATATTTAGATATGTGAATCATCTGCAAAGAGGTGATCATTAAACCCAGAGGAGTTGATGCAAAGGAAGACAGTGTAGAGTGAAAAAATAAAAAAGAAACCAGGTTAGAGCTTTGGGAACCATCTGGTTCTTCATCCATGTTATACATGCTTAATGGGTATAACATGGATGAAGAACCAGAAAAGGAGAGTGGGAAAGACCTGTTAGACAAATAGGAAGAGAACCAGAGGGAGCAGCATTACCAAAAATAAATAAATAAATAAATAAATAAACAAAACAAAACCAGAGAGGAGAGAATATCCAGAAAAGTTGATAAACTAGCAAATAGTGCTAAGAGAAAAGATTGAGATTACTGACTTATCACAAAGATCAATTCTAATATAAATCTATAAGAAAAAATAAAAATGAGAAAAAGTTATGACATCCAATTAAAACAACTCCAACCTAATCTATGTGAAAATGGGAAAATGTTGACATAAATTAATATGTTTTTTTAAAAATTTAAAACTTCTTTAGTTTAAAAATAACAAAATAACCTATAAATTGCCTCAATTAGGGGAAGAAAGGAAGGAAAGGAGGGAGGGAATGGGAGAGAGGAAAAGAGAGACAGAAACAGAGACAGAGATATTGAAAACTAATTTTTTCATCTTCAAGAGCAGTGAAACTATGTTTCAGTTTTAACACCATAGTTACACATCAAGAACTGGAAATGTCATGGAAGAAAGATGGAAAGAAAAGTTGAACTAGACAAAATATACCTTAAAAGGTCTGGATTGAAAGAAATGTAATTTTAACGCTTTTGAGGGATCATTCCCTAAGTTATCTGAAAGAGGGGAAGATACAAAAGGCAAGAAAATGGTCTCAGCCCTTACAACATCAGCAAAAAGGTAATTAATAGTTACTGTCCAAATCGCCTACTTTCTCATGTCTATATGCAGATAGAGTGCTTACAACATAGCAGCATTGTCCTATCAGCATTGAAGGTATGAATATGAGTAAAATGATCTTTGTCCTCAAGGAGCTCATATTCTGATGGAGAACATGAACAATGCGTGAAAGGAAACTAGAAAGGGGAATGAGGAGAAATGGTGTGGAGATGGTCTAGAAGTGGCAAGGAAGCCTAGCTTACTTATTAGAGCCCAGGGTCTTAGAGGCAAAGTCCCAGGTTGCAGAGATGGAGATCCAAATATAGATGGGACAGCATCATATGGAGGATGACCAGGAAGTTAAGTGATAACAATATGAGAATGTATGAGAGTACCCTTTGTAACCCAAGCAGCAAAACCTTTTTACATGGGATTCCCTTCACTGATAAAAATTAATCACTCCTTGCCTGCATGAGAGTTGGGGATGGTGATAAGTAGAGAGAAGAGGTCTTGCTCTTCTGGCTTCCAACTTTAAAAGAGAACACTAAGATGTCCAGTACCTGACACATAGTAAAAACTTAATATGATATAATAATATATTAATCTCTAATATAATAAAAATGTACAATAATTTAATATAATAGACAATTATGGATCTATCTAGATGTGGTTCTTGAAGAATAAGGAATAGACATTGTTAGAATTCTTACAAGATGTTAAGTTAGTGGAATTGATCTGATCCTACAAGGAGATGTTATAGGCCAGAACTTGAAACAAGGTACTAAATGGAATTGAGGAGACAATGGTTAAATCTAATTTAGCATTGATTTAATCCTACAACAAATACAACATCCTAGTAATGTAATGATTGGAGTATACTCAGTGTGGAGCATATAAGCAAGGAGCTCCCACAAGCCCACAGACACCCAGAAGCCCACTCTCGGAGGCAAGACAGATTCATTCCATATTTGACCTGTGTGCTGACTGGAGACACTTGGAGGGAGCTCTTGGAACCAAGGAGAGAGATAGGCTTCTACTAAAGCTAACCGGGCCCCAGAAAAAGATTCAAGACTTTGAAGGAGAAAATAAAGGATTTGGACTTTAACAGCTGGCTGCATTTGAAGTGATGATTACACTGAACTGAAAGAAAGACTGCCACCAGAAGCCCCTCAAGAAATCTGCTCACAGAGAAGATTGTATTTTAGAGAAGAGAACATTACAAGACATTTCTAGCAACTTCTCTCCTCATCTTCTCCAAGAGAAATGGATTCCTGCCAGGAAAGAAGGCAAAATGTTGGGGTAGAGGCTGGCCACTCTGCTTTCCTTAAAGAAAGGGAGTATCAGGATAGAGTTCTATCTATCAATACCTTTAAATATTGTTCATCTAGAAAAAATTAAAAATTAAAATCTAGGGAAAATGATTTTCTAGATTCAAGCTAAGCTCCTAATTACTATCACTTAATGGAAAAAGGAAATCCCCAAGCTATATTATCGGAGATTTGACCCTACCCTATTTGCCACCAGATATCAGCTCTACTACTATGTACACAAATAGCAAAAAACCTATTTATTCAGACACATAGCAAACAGAATTCAGAGAAGTAAACTATACAATGAGAATCTATGCCAGACAATACGCAGAATGAATGGACTCTCGTGTGTAAATACATAAATTACATGGGCAAAACAACACATACTACATATAGCATTATGTCTATGCACTTCTTCAGGGTGTCCTTGAAAGTTTGAGAAGTGAACTTGTAGACTTTCAAAAATAATCTTCCACTATAGACTGTATCATTTCAATAACCCAGTTGATGGAAAAGTATAGAGAGTAGAAAATACCACTGTGTTGATGGTTTGTTAACTACAAAAATATATTTGATTTAGTAGAACAAAATACCACATTAAAGGCTTTCAATTCAATAACTATTAATTAAGTTCTCACTATATGTCAAGTACTGGACTTTTTTGTTGTTGCTGCTATTGTTGTTGTTGCTGCTGCTGTTGTTGTTGTTGTTGTTGTTGTTGTTGTTGTTGTTGCAAACCTGAGATTTCAATAGAACAGAAGGCTTCCTGGGAAGAAAAATACCTTCTACCAATCCAGATGTTGAGTTGGAGGTCAAGAAAGGACTTTGCATGTAGTAATTAAGATATTTCCAGGAACCTTGAAGAGAGCTATTTCAGTGTGGAGTCAGAAGCCAAACAAAACCAAGCTTAAAAGCATTTATTGAGTTCCCACTTTGTGTCAGGTACTGTAAGAGTCAACACATAGAGTATTCAAAAACCAACAAAGCTTGGTTCTCAGAAAAAGTAATGAAGAATAAGGTGTGAGAAGACTAGGAAAGTAGAATAAGCCAGGTTATGAAGGATTGTAAAAGGGAAACGGAATTTTATATTTGATCTTAAAAGAAATAGGGAGCCACCGAAGTTGATTGAAGAAGGAGGAGGATGTAGTCAGACTTGCACACAGTTTGACAGTTGAGCCCTGATCCTCTGGACTTAACCATTACATCATGGCTGCCTCCTAATTCCTTTCCTATAAGCCTCTTCTCCCACTGAACTCTTCCCAGAATTTCCATTTCAGGAGAAAATCCCATTATTCTTTAGACTTAGCCACCATTGTTCCTGTCTATCTTTTTCTCCCTCCACTCTATCCCCATTTTTCAGCTCCCTTTTTATGTGCTATTTCCCCCCATTAGAATGAAGGTTCCTTGATAGTAAGGAATATCTGGTTTTATTCATATTTATATATGCAGAGTATAGCACAGTGCCTGGCACATGAGAGGTGTTTAATAAATGCTTATTTACAAACTGACTGATTGACTGGAAGAATGGATTGTAATGGGACAGATTTGAGGCAGGGAAAGCAGTAAGTAAATGATTGTAATAATCCATGTGGGAGGGGATGAGAGTATAATTGGGAGGGTTGCAGTGGCAGGAGAGAGAAGGAGGTATATACAAAAGATGTTCTGAAGGTTGAAATAACTATGTTAGGATATGGAGTGTGAGAGAAAGGAGTTCTATATTAATCACTATATTATGACCATGGCTAACTGGGAAGATGGTAGTACCTTATGCAGAAATAGAGAAGTTAGGAAGAGGGGAGGATTGGGGAAAAGATAATTCATCAGTTTTGAATATGTTGAGTTTAAAATTATTAAAATACAAGATGTCCAATATACATTTATACAAATAATGAATGTTTAAAACTATCTTTACATGTGTTTGGAAAATAAAACACTATTAAAAATTATAAAAACTAAAATAATAGAATTTTTAAAAAAAGACTTATGAGACAGTTTTTAGCTGAGAGGATAGGGGAAGGGAAAGCCATAGAGGTTTGAGGAGGAACAAAAAAAGTTGGGAAAAACCATTGAACTGAGAGGTTTAGTGAATCAATCAAAGAAATATAAAAAGATTGATTTGCTGAAGTGAGAGGCCCAGCTAAGATCATGTAATTAACAGTGTATGCAGTTGACACAGTTTAGTGATTGTCCCTAGCTTCTTTCAACAGCATGTGAGTAGGAGTGAAAGAAACAGATGGTAGGAGGCTGAGGCTTGACAAGATGATCCAGATTAAAAGATCTGAATGAATGGAGACAATGAGTGTACATAGCTGTTCTTCAGGTTTGGTGATGGGAGGGAACAGAAATAGGAAAATAACTTGAGGGGATGGCGAGATCAAGTAATGAATTTTTAAGGATGTAGAGGCATAGGTAGAACAATGATAATCTGGACAATAAGAATTTGAGAAGGGGTCACTAAAGATTGAAGATCAGAAAGAAGGTACAATCAAAGGGATAATTAAATCTCCTGAAGAGTGAAAGTTGATGGATTTGTCAAGAAAAAAGTTCACCTTTTTCTCCAAAATGGAGCAAAGGAGTAGAAAATGGGGAATAGAGTTGAGTCAATTTAAGGTTTACACCTCTACTGGGAGACTAGGAAGTTAATAATAGAGCATCTGAATTTTGATAGTAAAGTATGAAGCAAAGTTCTCCTGCTGAGAGGAAGGGAAGAAGATTTCATGTAGCTAGATTGAGAAGAGGAGAGAAGATTTAGAAGAGGCATTTTGAGAAGTACTTTAGGAAATGATTTAAAGAAGAGTAATAATATCTCCATGCAGCAGTGAGGTCCAAATTAAGATGATCATATATACATTTCTAGAAAATTAGCTTCCAATAATGTATCTTTTATGCATATATTGAAAAAGTAAATGAGTATCAGAAATATTATATAGCAGATATAACTTTGCTTGATGAAAATTTCATTCTTTATATGAGCCATTCTTAATATAAGCTGTATGTTCATTTATAGGTTTATCATGAGAATGGAGAATGTCTAATGGAGAAACCAAAAGGAAGAAAGATTGTCAAGTCTTTCAAATGTTTTAACATTGTGCTGATTGTATTAAGACCTGTAATATTTCAGAGACTCCAAAGTGAGGTCCATAATTACTTAAAAGAATTTGACCCAGTTATCCTGCTTCTGACATTCACTGTTTGTGTGACTACAGGCAAGTCATTTAATGTCTCTATTTCTCAGTTTCCTCATCTGTAAAATTATGGCTTCTGAATTCCCTTTTCATTCCAGATCTATGGTCCTAGATCCACATAAGGATAGCTAGGTACCAAGATAGTACAGTGGAGAGGGTATTGGGCCTGGAGCTAGGTGAGACTGAGTTCAGGTGAGACTCTGGGCAAGTCAAGATTTTTTTTTTTCTTCTCAGAGAGATATATCAAAGAATAAAAAAGGGAAAAAAGCAGGTTCGCAAAACTAACGCATTAACTAAGTGACACAAAGTGTTGCATCAATCAAGTCTGAGACAGATACTATTACACATCCAATTAACAATAAACAGCCAAAATAGACATTTAATAATTCCTTGCTACTGCAAGGAAGAGTGGGAGCCACAGTCTCATCTCTCTTCCTTAAAGCCAAGTGTGGTCAGAGCTTCTCAGCATGTGGTTTTGATTTTGTTCTTCACAGTTATACTGTTGTAGTCAAGTCCATATTACTCTCCCAGTTTTATTTGCTTCCCTTTGCACAAGTTCACATAAACCTTCCCATGCTTCTCCATGTTCTTCAAATTCATCCTTTCTTCCTTCGACATATGATGATTTCCTCCCCGCCTTTTTCACAGGGCATTAATTTTTTTCCTTGACCCATGACATACTTTCCTACAGTGAATTGTCTGGAAAGGACTTTTATGCTGGAGAAATATTTATTTCTTCATGTTTTCCATCAAACTAAAAAGGAACCTCATGCTTCACCCTCAATACTGTAAAGTATTGCTCAGAGCTCTGAAGTCTTTCCATGCTGTTGTCTTTTATGTTAGTTTGGTCTTTGTGTCGGTTGTTCTCCAGGTTCAAAGGATTTTCCCTGGAATTCTTGCCTCCTGCCTTTTAGTCTGAATGTTATCTGTTACTCTGTTGGCCCTAGAGATTGGCCCTACCTCTTAGTTTTCACAGCTGGATATTAGTTCCACTCCAGGCTTGTTGTGTACCCCCTCTTCTATCAAGATTCTGCCAGCTCTAACCTGGGAGTCCCCATTCTTAGGCTGCATTAAGAAAAACACAATGTCCAGCACTAGTTAGGGATTTGTCTTGCTCTGCCTTTGTAAAAACACACGTGGACTAGTTTGTGAAATTCTGGCCATCACATTTTAGGAAGAGCATTAATAATAATAATAGCTATTATATATGTAGCATTCTTAAGGTCTGCAAAACACCTTACATATTTATCTCATTTGATCCTCACAACAACCTTCTGAGACAGGTGCTATTATTCCCTTTTCTTCATTTTACAGAGGAGGAAACCAAGACTGAAATTCGATACACAAGTCACAAGGCTCATACTTTTTAAAGCAGGATTCAAATCCAGTTCTTTCTCATCCCAAGTCCAGCATTATGTTCACTCTGCCATCTAGCTGCTATTAGAAAGCATGCAGACGAGGTCAATGAAGATAAAAGGACTCAATATCAATCTGAAATATGAGAACTGGTTAATAGAACTAGACAGTTTTAGCCTTCAAAAAAGAAGATTTAGTGGGTGACATGATATCTCTCTTTATCTATCTGAAAGGAAAAGGGATTAGAATTATCCTGCTCAGCCCAAAGAGAAGTAGGAGCAGCGGGTGAAACCGTCCAGGAGTGGATTTAGCTGGATGTGAGGGATAACTTCCAAACAATTAGACCTATCCAAAAATATAAAAGGCTTCTCCTAGAAGTAATGGGTTTCGCATCATTTGAGGTCTTTAGCAAACAGTGGATGACCAGCCAGTAATAAGCATTTCTTTTTTTTTTCTTTTTAAATAGTAATTTATTTTTTCCAATTACATGTAAAGACAATTTTTAATAATCATTTAAAAAATTTTGAGTTCTAAATTTTTTCCCTTCATCCCTCACTTTTCCCTTCCCTAAGCTTGTTAGCAATTTGACACTGCGTATATATATGCAATTATGTAAAACATAGATAAACATTTCTATGTACCTACTACTTGCTAGGATCTGTGCTAAGTACATTTGTCAGGAATGTTGTAGAAAGGATTCTTCATCAGATAACAATTTTACTAGATGAATTAGAGGTCCTTTTTAACTTGGAGATTCTTTGAGTCTTCCAAGGCAAATTCTGGCTGACTTCCATCATTTCACCTCCACCTCAAAGAAGGGGGCACTGACGCATTTAATTAAATATAATGACACTTGGGGAAGTCCACCCTTTACTGAGTAATGATAGACTCGGCTTTCCAGTCTACAATCTCATTTTAGGGCTGGGCAGACATTCATTAACTCTTACCACACCTGAGTGAAGCAGGTTTCCTGCCTAGAAATAAAAGCACCTGGCCTAATATCTCTGCCCTACAAGACAGACTCGGTGTTGGGTATGACTAGGTCTTCCAACAGATTAGGAGAGCTAGAAGGAACCTTAGAGCATGGAAGGGATTTCCTAGATCATGGGGTGCAACCCCTCTTTTACAAATATAGAAGCTAGAGTCCCACATTGGGGAAGTTCCTTGCCCAAAAGAAGCTCCCACTTTTCTACCTTCTTTTGTTTGAGAGTCAGTATTTTCCACCTTCCCTAGGGGTTTCCTGGAGAAAATGGGAATAATAATACTTATCCTACCTGCGTCACAAGGGTGTTGTGGAGAAGAGCATTTCACAAGCTGTGTGGGTCCATAGGAATGGGAGCGAGCTTCTTGACCTCCAAAGGCCAGGCTGCACAGTTGAATTTTCCACAGTACTGTGTGAGCTCTCTGAATCCGGTCAGAGGAGGCTCCCCACTGGGCTCTACGTGGGCCCTGTTCATTCCTGCCTCCTGGTCTTTCCTAAGGCCTTCCTCCTCCACAGCACGTCCACCCCCAGAATGCTGCATGGCAGGAAAACCTTGTCATTCATTGATTGTCAGCAGGTGTCCACTTTCCTCCATTTGGGGTTAAGGCCTCAAAAAGCTGCTCCAGCCTCTCCCTGGGCCTTGCCTGCCCCTGGCTAGTCAGACGAATACCTGACATTGTGTGTGTGTTCTTTTTCTTGGTCTTAATCTAAAATTTCATTGATGTATGGGACTTCCACTGTGGAAACTCCCTCCACAAATGCAGACCCATAACTCTTCCATAAATGAATCTTAGAGAGATAGTTGGAGGCACTAAGAGGTTAAGGGGTGTCTCTAGTCACCTAGCTAGCATGTGACATATGGAGCACTGGACTCTGGGGTTTATGTCTCCAAGGCTGGTCCTTTATCTCCCATCCCACAATGCCCCTTTGTGGGGAACAGATGACAGACAGGTCCTACATGCATCCATACAAACATGTACGTAGCTGATAAGCAGATAGGCTGGCAGACAGACAGGCAGACAAGCAGGGTGGCAGACAGGCAGGGAGGGAGGGAGGGAGGGAGGGAGAGAGGCAAGGTGGCAAGCAGATAGGCAGAGAGGAAGGCAGGGTGGCAGACAGGCAGGCGGGCAGGCAATCAGGAAGGGAGGGTGGCAGACAGACAGGCTGGCAGATAGGCAGACAGGCAGGGTGGCAGACAGGCAGATAGGCAGACAGGCAGGCAGACAGACAGGCAGACAGGCAGACAGGCAGGCAGACAGACAGACAGACAGGCAGGCAGACAGGCAGACAGAGAGACAGACAGGCAGGCAGACAGGCAGGCAGACAGACAGGCAGGTAGGCAGACCTGTATATAGAAGGCAGAACATATATAATTCTTCGTTACTTTAAGGAGCTGTGATTTTCTCACATTCCTTCCGCTCATGCAAATCCACAGCTCTTTTAAGACAGTAGCTTATTTTAGGATTCCTGTGTAGAAGAATTCCATCAATCTGTGGCCACTCTGTGGTGACAGGCTTCTCTTAGCTTAGAATGGTTCATCATCAGACAACAGACAGTTGGCCAGGATGGCCACCATCACGAGGCTTGGATGTGAAGCCATCCCAGCTGCCCAGGACCTAGCCCAACTCCTGCTCTGGAGGAGATGTCAGAGCTGCCTCCGGGCCACAGTGAGACAAGAAAGGAGGCTGTCACACAGGACACAATTATAACCTCCACCCTCCCCCAAAGTCCTTTCTCTAATCTCTTGTTGAGGCCCAAGGTGACCCTGGATTCTCCACGACTGCTATCTGGCAGAACTGGAAAGGCTGCAGGTGTGGGCCTGGAGTCTGAGTTTTGTGTCTTCCATCCAGCAGGGAACCACCCCAAACCTGGAAATGTTCATCACCAGAAGGCTGGCCACAAGGAGATTATTTTTTCCAGTTATTATTATTTCCATTATTATTTCTCAAAACTCAAGGAAGCCATCTACTAATATGGAAAGGGAAAATGTCCTACATGGTTGGAAAGAATGACCAAATCCAAGATCCTTGAAATATATAAATATGTACATGAGTATGCATGGAAGTGTGTGGGCTATGTGTTATAATTGTAATAGTGATGCTTGTGATGACAACCCCAAGTTATGGAGTGCTTTAAGCAAAGTTATTTCCCTCTCACAGCATCCTATGAGACAGCTAATGCTGGTATTATTCCCATGTTATAGATGAAAAAACTGAGGCTCTCATTTAATGAGACATTAAATGACTTTCTCATATCCCACAGTTCATAAAAGTTGAAGGCAGTATTTGATCCAAGGTCTTCTACTTCTGAGACTTATAATCTTTTCACTTAATTTAAAGTTAAGTACATGTATGTGCTTATAGGATTACAAAATATTAGGGCAAGAAAAGGACCTTAGAGACCATCTTTTCCAACTCTAGACCTTCCCTAATTTTATAGAGGAAGAAACTGAAGTTTAAATAACTTTGTTCTCAGTCCCATAGACAGCAGATCTGAGATTCCTATTCAAGTTCTCCTGTGGCAAGTCTCAGCCTCTTTGCATTCTAATACAATGCCTAATTTGGGGTGCTGGACCCCCAAGAGCAAGGTCAAAGCAGAAAGGCTCATTAATGTATGTGGATTATATATGCATGTGTATTATATATGCATGTGTATATGTGCATATACATGTATGTGCACATACATATATTACATGTATACAGTATACATGTGTCTCTTTCTCTCCCTGCAAAACATTTGAGCTACTTTTGCATTTATATACATAGTTTTGTGTCTTGTAGGTGTTTTGTATACAGATGTAGAAAAATATGTGTGTATTTACATGTGTATTTATGCACATTCAACAACCATTCATTCAATGAGCCTTAATTAAGCACCCACCATTTTAAGAGTTCTCTGCTGGAATCTGGAGGAAATGTGTATTTATGCTCAGGACTTTGTGACCATGTGTATTATGCATATGTGTACATATGACCAGCAATATGTTATCATGGAAAGGTCTTTGGACCTATACTAAGGGGAGAAATGATTTTACCCAGCTTGTATTACCTGAACAAGTAATTTTTTAATAATAATAATAATCACTTGCATTCATATAATACTTTAAGATTTGCAAAAAGCTTTATATTGTTATCTTTGGGTCCATACAACAACCTTTTGAAGTAGTTACTATTATTATCCCTATTCTACACACTAGGAATCTGAGGTTGAGAGACTAAATGATTTGATAAGAATTACACAGCTAGTAAGAGTTTGAGCTAGGATTGAAACACATCTTTTTTATTCTAAATCAATCAATCAATCAATCAATAAGCATTTATTAATCGCTTGCTATGTGCCAGGTGGTGTTATTATTATTTCCATTTTATGGATGAGGGATCTCAGGTTTTGCAGGGGCCCATAGCCAGTAAGTCTCTAAAGTATAATTTGAATCCGGGTCTTTGCGACTCCAGATTAAGCTCTCTGTTGACTGCACCACACTGAATCATGCAATTCCCACGACCATCTTCAGAGCCTATCTCCCATCCTCCTCCTTGTAGGTGACCTTTCTTCTCCCTGGGGAGAGCGGGGGGCTGAGCACCCTCTCCCACAGGCTCCAGCCCCTGGGCTCGCTGCCCCACTCTGGCTCCATGCTCTTGGATGACGGATGCATGTGGAACCAGGTTGTGAGCTGGTGATCTCTGAAGGTCAGGGTCCAGATAACAGTCCCTACCAGACCCTCGGGCAGCTGAGCCTGGCCAGGCAGCCCTAGGAGGGAAATGACCTGCTTGGGCCAGCAGAGAATGAACCTAGCATGCGCAGATGGCATTTTCTGCAAGCAAGTGAACTCGGTCTTTGTCTATGCCATATTTAGAACTGAGCTTGGGGTCTAGTGCCATGTTTCTATTTGTGCTCACTTGCCCCAGGGACCAAGGTGTAGTGGGGGCCGGGAGAATGCTTTATAAGTATATGTTCCTGGCAAATAGCCTTCTGTAGAAGTTAATGGATGGTAATTGGCCATATGATATTAGGGAGCTCATTAATGGGTCAGTGATTTAGGAGAGATGCTACTAACTCTAACTGGCAATTGATATTGTGGAGAACAATCTAGAATGAGGGCTTGAGGTGACAGACTTAGAAAGACACTTATAACCCCTTAGGGCTACTCCTAGAAACCTGAGGGAGGAGTAGTGCTAGCTGCCCTTGGGGGACCTAACTCTTAGTGCCAGTGGGAGGTGGGCAAAGGGCTCCTGGTGTGATCTGGGCTACAAAGAGAAAGGAAGAGGAGATGGAACTAGAAGGAAGCTTCTAGTGCTTTTGTAAATCTCCTAGCTGAACAAATCTGTTCCCTCATCTGTAAAACCCTACCTGACCCGCCTCCTAGGTTTGTAGGAAAGGGAGCTTATAAATCTGCAAATGCTGTAGGAATAAAAGTGATTCCTGTGTGGTTATACTGCTGTACCGGTGAATGTGCACACGCCTGGGTGTGTCTGGGAGTTCCTCATGACTCGCTGCCATTGCCTTGAGCTTGTCCCAATCTCTGGTCTCCAGGGGAAAGCGAAGGCCTGGGATTCCCTGCCCAATCTGAATGCCCGGATGGCTGTAGCCTCAGGACAGATGGAGGATGGGGGTGGTGAGAGGGGGGCATGGGAAAGCAGGTCTGGCAGCCAGCCAAGGAGAGATCAGACACAGACCCACAATATCACCCCTGCCCTGGTTCAGGGCAGCTTGCTCAGGCTAGAAGGCCCAACAAGCCCTTCTGCCTCGGGGAACATTGAGCTCTTTTCCTGCCCCTCCCCTTCCCCACCATCACTCATAGAGTTCACTCTCCCACTTCGTCCCACCCCTGTCTGACTGGGGCCAAGGCCCAGGCAGTACATTACCTGGGCAGGATTGGCTCCTTCCCAGCAGTCCCCATGAGTTTCACAAGGGAAGTGCCCCAGAAAGGGGTAGGGATGATGGGAAGAGCAGAGATGAGGGTGGATGGGGAGGGGGTACCCAGCTAATGTAATGTGGCCTTGTGGCAAAAAATACTGGTTTTGGTCAGAAGACTCAGGATAGACTCCAGGCTTTGCTCTTTGCAACCCGAGTTATGTTTTAGTCTGTCCTCAGCTTGGCACAGCAGCTAGAGCACTGGCTGGCCAACACTCTGTGCCAGTCCTAGCTGCCCCTGGCTGATCTCATGATCTCGGTCAATTTTCCTCCATAAAAGGAGAGGACCTCTAAGGTCCCTTCCAGCTCTATCAACTGATCACAAGTTGCCTCCAGCCTTAGTTCCCACATCTGTAACATGAAGGATTGGATTAAAGGACCTCCAAGGTCTTCTGGTCCTAAATCATACATTAAGACCTAGGATCTTGGGCTGCATTAACAAAAGTCTGCTACTGAAGGCCCGAGTCCCACTGCACTCTGCCTTGGCCAGAAAGCCCCTCAGCCTCCAGAGGGAGCGAGCCCTCCCTCATGGGGTCTCCAAGCCAAGGCAGGATGACTACATAATGAGTCCACAATGATACCCTTTGGGGACAGAAAACCGCTGAGGCTCCTTCTAACTCAGGTTCTGGGATTCTGGGATTGAGGACGGTGTCCAGCTCTGGGAAGCATGAGACTGACAAGCTTTGTGACATCTGGAGGATAGCTGGCTTGGTAAGGAGAGCAGAGGGCACGCTACTGGGAGAGATATTGAAGAAATGGGGATACCTGGTCTGCCAGAGAGAACTGGAGCATGAGAGACATCATGTCCTTCAACTAGGGGAAGAGCTATGACGTAAAAGAGCGTTTAGCCTTATTTTACTTAGTCCCAGAAGGTAAGACCAGAAGCTTCAATATTCCCACAAACGCGTGATCTCATTGATATGGCTAAGTCCGTTAGGGAGGTATCTGGCCACCCACTCAGACCGGCCCAGTTCGGGGCCATACTCATTGAGGCATTTCCCTGAATTTACTGAGGGGCTCCACACAATGGGCCGAAGAGCTTCCTCTAATTCTCCTGGCATTAGACACGAGCACTGTCCATTGGTTGCCGTTTGCTCTCACTGCATAATCATCCATCTGACAGCGCATCTGATGTCACTTCTCCCGGTGATTTCCTCCTTTATGTGTTGCAGCCAATTCACACTCACTATACACATTTTCATTGATCTTTGGGAGATCCTCAACTTCACTTCTCCAGGGGCAATAATTGTTTCATGATTAACAGCCATATGCTGGAAGAATATTGGGCTTGGGGTAGGGGATGGAGACTGGCCTCCCTATCTTGCCCAGATTGGATATGCAGTGCCACCTATGGATCCAATCCCACCGCTGATTGGCGAGGAAATGTCTGACCTGTTTCATTTACACCTTGGGTCTGTTTCCCATTCCTTAGGCTTTCTCCTGGGGCTCTCTGTATTAGTGCCAGATCTTTTCAGTAGACATCTAGTTGGCTTTCGATCTCCTTAAACTCAGAACTCTCAAACTCAAACACTCTATTAGCCCAGCTGTTCCCAGGAGCAGAGATTACAGGCTTGTACCACCATGCCCACAAGGCTGGTTTTAAAAGATGACTGTTTTAGGGAGAAGGCTGGTCTTATTAAAAGTATTTCACGGTTTTCCAAATGCAATTCAACCCCACTGTCTGCCCCCATTCAGTTCTGGACTGTTCATTATCCATTTATAATGTCTTAGATAAGTATATTGGTGGGCATGCTCTATAGATTGTCCATCTCTCCGCACATGACTCTGCACATGACTGCACAGACTTTGGACAATAATCACTCTTCATTCATTTGCTCTTTCCTGTGCAGCTAGTTAATCTCTCTAGCTCAGACTCCTTTGATGATTATGAATCTTTTTGAGGAAATTGTGCCATGTTCCAAGAACTGATGCAGTCAGCACAATGTGATCTGCCAACAGAAGCATCTGGAGAAAGACCTTCTCTACCCCTCTGCCTTCTCCCTCCCTCTTCTATTCGGATTCTGCCCTAAACATCCTCTGTGACAGTTATGAACATCATAGGTGAACACGTGGGGTTATTAGGTGTCATAGTGGGGAGATTATTTGGACATTTCAAAGCTCACAAGGTTTCATGTTGGATCTAGAGTCAGGAAAATTTGAATTCAAATGTGGCCTCAGACATTTACCAGCTGTGTGACCTGGCCAAATCATTTAACATCTGTGTGCCTCAGTTTCCTCATCTGTAAAATGGGACTAATAAAAGCCCCCATCTCCCAGAGATGTTGTAAGAATCAAATGAGATAATAATTGTAAAGCGCTTTGCAAATCTTAAAGTGCTATATAAAGGTTCAGTATTATTTTGATTCAAATGTCCTATAATTTTGAATTCTGTATATGCTCTCATATTTCATGCTTTGTTTGATATTAATAATCAGAGCATTGAAAAAAGTTGTATTTTATTATACCTTTAAAAGTATCTTATATGATTTAGATATAGATGTGGGAGCCACCTTGTTGGAGAGCTTTTAAGATGTGGTTTTACTGTATAGAATGGTTTTA
This sequence comes from Antechinus flavipes, assembly GCF_016432865.1. Lineage (NCBI taxonomy): Eukaryota > Metazoa > Chordata > Mammalia > Dasyuromorphia > Dasyuridae > Antechinus > Antechinus flavipes. The sequence goes on along the minus strand of NC_067399.1, from coordinate 466,593,768 downwards.
CTTTGCAAAATCAAAAGCTTTTCAAAACAATAATTTTTTAAAAAGAGACAAGTGGAATTCTGTATTTCCCACATCTTTGACAATTGTCTAATTGTAAAGATATGGTTTAATTTAGAATATCACTTTTAAAAGTCTGCCTTATGATATTAACAATCAAAGAATTAGTACTGAAACTCAAGGATTTAAAACTTCTTAACAATTAGGAATGCCTTAAAAAGGAATAGGCTGCCTTGAGAAGTAGAGAGTTCCTCATCATTGGGGTTCATTAAATGCTATTTATCAAAGATGCTATAGATGAGATTCCTGAATAGCAGGACTGGATTAACCTCTCTGATTCTATGAGAGGTTTCCCAGAGCTTTCCTGCTTAAGGTTTAATGGGATACTTGATTTCCACCTTTCCTAACTATAGTCCTCTCATTCTATAGTAATGTGCTCAAATGTGGTCCTCTACAACTGTAGATTCGCAGAGCCATTCTGATTGGACCAAAACTCCCAGTTCTAAGATTATTGTCGGAGGTCCTTTGTGTGTTCTAGGGATGTCTTGGTCACACTCTATAGGATCTTTGCACATTAGAGATATAGATCCATAGGGCATCTTATCCAATATCCTATGCAATTCAGGAATTTCTTTTATGGAATCTGTGGCAAATGATTATCCAACTTCTGCTTGAACATCTGTAGAGACAGGGAGCTTACTATCTTTCCAGGCAGCTCATTTATTTCATTGTCAGACTTTCTGATCTGTTAAGAAATCCTTCTGTATATTGATCTGGATTCTGGATTCTCTGTACATGAGAAAAATTCCTTTTTCATTTAGCAGCTCAGTACATATTTGAAGACAGCCACTATCTCACCCCTGCACCTGCCCTTCTCCAAATTAAACACCAGCAGTTCCTTCAATTTAGCTTCCCATGACATGGTTTTCAGTCCCCTTGAGGCGATCGGTCATGTCATCTGGATATGTATCAGCTTGTCATATAAACTCACGCAGATTATCAACTGGCTTCTCCATGAGTTGCTCTCAGTGAAGTTTGGGTTGCATGCTCTCATCTGCTGAGCATGGTTTTATGAAACTCACCACAAAGGTTTCATTTCCTTTCTCAGAAGGAAAGGGGGTTTCTCATCAGCAGATGAGAGGCCCCTCTGTTTTGTGGAGCTTGGATTTCAGCATGGTGTACTAGAAAGGAGAATGAAGAGCCTGAAGTCAGAAGGTTTCAAGTTTGATGATAATGAATGAAACTTTCGTAAGAATAGATGAAAAAATGCACATCCATTCCTTCTTTGCAGAGACAGGGGACTAAGAGTGTAGAATATTGCTTATGTTGTCAGAGGCTGAAGTGTTGGTTAATTTTGATGAACTGTTTTCTTTTTTCTTTCTTTTTAATTATTTGGCACAAGGAATGCAAGCAACTAGATGATGCTAGAGCTCCAGAAAGACCTGAGTTCAAATCCAGCCTCAGACTCTTCTTACCTGTGTCACACTAAGCAAGTCATTTCATCCTGTCTGCCTCAGTTTCCTCATCAGTAGAATGAACTGAAGAAGGAAGTGGAAAACCACTCCAATTTCTTGGCCACGAAAATGCCAAATTGGGCTATTAAGAGTGAGACATGACTGAAATGACTGAACAACAAAAACAAGGAATGGCTACAGAAGAGGAAAGGGTGTATTTACTTGGAAATGAATGCAATAGAGAAATAAAATATATTAATAATTTTTTTTTCAAAAAAAAGTTATAGGTTTCAGTACCAATTCTGACATTTATTAGCTGTGGGATTTGGGGCAAGCTACTGAGCATCAATTTCCAAATCTATATGATGGGTATAAAGCTTCTTTATACTACTTACCTTATAGGGTTGGAACAAAGAAAGGAATTTGAAATCTGTCACTATGAATATGTGGCTTTTATCACTTTAATGATGATGATGATGACAACTACCATTTATATAACAGTTTGCAAGTGCTTAACAAATATTATCCAATCTACAACAATCCTGGGTGATAGATGCTATTATTATCCCCATCCCACAGATGAGTAAAATGAGGCAGACAGTGGCCCAAGACCACACAGCTAGGAAATGTCTAAGACTAGATTAAATTTAGGTCTTCCTGACTGTATACACAGCTCTCTATCCATCAATCTGTCCATGTTTAATTAATAATTGTAGGAGATATTATTAGTTAATAGTTGTGGGAGGCACCTAGTGGTTAAAGGGCAATCCTAGGGTCAAACAGCCATCCTCAGAAGGTTAAAAAAAGAAGTTCCCCTTTATGGACCTTGACTCCTGTAGCTCAGGACAGTCACTACCTTTCTGGAAGCAGAGAAAGAGGTTTTGTTGGTAGCTAGGGAGAAAGAGATTCAGTTTAGTCTAAGTGCAAAATCTCTCTTGGGTCCTCTACACCTGGAAGTTAGGAAAGGCAAAATCGACAAGCCAACAACTAGACCAGCATATTGCAGAGTGGCAGCTTCCTCAGGCATCTAACTTCCCCTCTGCTGGCCTCCAGCTTCCTCCCCATTTAAAACCAAGAGTTTGAACTATGTGCTCTCTCATGTCCCTTATTTTCTGTCCTACTAATCTATGTTCTAAAACTTCTTCCAATCCCAACATTGTGAGCTAACAGTCTTATTTTTCAGAACCTCACATAGCCCTCTAGACCCCCCGAATGCATTCATCCTATCACATTATTCCTTGGATTTATCTGCATTTGCATCTCATCTGCTTTCTGGACTGCGACCACCCCTGAATGTAGGGAATTTGTTTTGACTAAATTTTGCATCTTCCAGTGGGATTCAGTAAATGTTCTCTCTGTTGGTAAGCTTCATCCCAACCTCATTTCTATTCAACACATGTTTAAATACCTACTATGTGCTATCCTGGTGATACAAATGAAAAAAAAAAAGAAAGAAAGAAACAGACCTTGATATTAGGAAGGTCATGTTCTATGTCTATGTTCTAAAATGCCTCTCAACTCTAATATTCTATTATCTATGTTCTAATATTCTAATCTATCTTCTAATTCTCATATTTTAAAGTCCCTTCTAATTCTAATATTTTATATTCTAAGGTCCCTTACAGCTATGGGGCACAATGGATAGCAGGATCTGCAGTGAAGAAGATGTGAGTTTAAATCTTGACAGTCTAACTGTGTGACTGTAGGCAAGTTATTTGATCTTCTTGTGCCTCAGTTTTGTCATCTATAAAATAGGGATAAGAAAATATTTACCTGACAGGATTGTTGTGAGGATCAAATGAGTTAGCATATCTAGAGTGCTTTGCAAACTTTAAAGTGCTATATAAATGCTAACTTATTTTTAGTTATTATTATTCTAAAATTCTAAGTCCTAAGGTCTCTTCCAGCTTGAGTCATTTAAATTTGAAGGCTTGCTTTGGTACTATTGTTAGTACCAATATGAATGTTATTTTGGCCTAAATAATAGACTATATAGATATTCTATGTAATTATATATATATATGTATACATATATATATATATTCTATGTAATTATATATATATATATATTCTATATAATAGAAAGAGTACTATATTTGTTGTTAAAAGCCCTGAGTTAAAATCACAGCTCCATCACTTAATAAATGTATGTTGTTGTTCTGTCATTTAATCATATCTGACTATGTGACCCTAAAGAAAAAGTCTAGGGATTTTCTAGGCAAAGATACTAGAGCTCTGCCATTTCCTTCTTCATAGTGTCTCCATTTTATAAATGAGGAACTGAAGCTAATAGGAGTTCAGTGACTTGCCCTCAGTCAGAGCTAGCAAGTTGTTGAGTCTACATTTGAACTTGGATCTTCCCAGTGCTCTGTCCATTGTACCATTGAGTTATATGGTTAGGTGTATAACTGTATGGCTATGAATAAATTATTTAACCCTTCTTAGGGTCTCAAATTAAGGTTAAAGATTATATCAACATCTACGAACTATCTTCTTTATAGAGTTCAGCTTGTTGTTATTAATAAAAACACTAGTAATTCATACTTCCTTCTCTGTAAAATATGCTGAATACTATTTGCACAACCTACCTCACAGAGTTGTTACAAGAAAAGTGTAAACTTTACAGGACTATAGGAAGTATTTTATCATCATCATCAATCATGATCAATAATGAGCTGAGCCTTTAGAGGAAAGGGTTTGTGGATAGTAAATTAGAATTTTGTTGATCTAAGACTCTATGCCTGGGACTACACTGTCAACATTATGAGACTTTGAAGGGAAGCTAGATGGCACAATGGACAAGAGTCAGGATGATCTGAATTCAAATCTAGCCTTTAATAATTATTACCTGTATGACCCTGGGCAAATTGCTTTTTAAAAAATTTAAATAATATTTTATTTTTTCAACATTCATTTTTGTAAGACTTTGTGTCTTTACCTTTACCTTCCTCAAGACAGTAAGAAATCTGATATAAGTTAAATATGTGCAATTCTTTTACCTTCCCCTCTCTCCTTTACCTTCCTGTTCTTCAAGAGAGAAGCAATATAAGTTAAATATGTGCAATTCTTTTAAACATATTTCCAAATTTGTCATATTGTGCAAGAAAAATCAGACCAAAAGGAAAAAAAAATATGAGAAAGAAAACAAGCAAACTAAGAAACAAAAAAGTGAAAATACTATGCTTCAATCTATGTTCAGTCTCCATAATGCTCTCTCTGATTGCGGATGGCTCTTTTTATCCCAAGTCTATTAAAATTGCCTTGAATCACCGCATTGTTAAGATCCATGTCCATCACAGCTGATCACCTAATCTTGCTGTTGCTGTGGACGATGTTCCCTTGGTTGTGCTCATTTCACTCAGCATCAGTTCATGTAAGTCTTTCCAGGATTTTCTGAAATCAGTCTAGACATCATTTAATCTTTTTTTGCCTTAGTTTCCTCATCTGTAAAAGGAGGATGATGACAAGATTTGCTCCTCCTCCCCAGGTTATTATGAGAATCAAATGGGATAAGAATTACAAAAAATTTTAGGAAGTTATTAATTTCTAGTTAATTCCTATTAATTCTTAGTTACATAGCAAGCACAATATAAAGATCAGCTATTATTCTCACCAGGAAATCTGAGATGCTAAACTGTGGAGCCTTGGAGAAAAACACTAATACTGGTCTATAGCTCACAGTTGAGAAGGAAGAGGAGGGAGGAAAGGGTTTCAGGTTGCCTCATATTGCTAGAATAAGACTGATCCAAAGCCTCTATGCCCTGTGGAGAGAGGAGAAAGCTTGTGTTGAACCCTGTCAGTAAAAGAGTGCAAATTTCCGGAGTCTTCCTTCCCCAGTGCAAACCACAGCATTTCGGAAGAAGTTACTTATTTTAGAAGCCGCCTCCCCTCCCTCCACCTCCATCACCACATCATTTGCACCTCAGTACCCTTTTAGGAAACATCTGATCTGTTGCCTCCAGAGCAGAGAACTCAGGGAAACAGCAGTACCACCCTCTGCTCCCCCAAGTTCCCCTTCTTCCTCACTCTACATTCTCATTGTCCACATCTCCCAACTCTTTGTCCCCTTAATCATCTCTTCCTTCCTTCCCCTCCTTCCTATCCTAGCCCACTGCCCCATGAGGGGGATGGGGCTGTGGCTGTGGTGGAATAGATCCCTTCACCCATTATGGGGCTTGAGGACCAGCATGGGAAGGGGAGCATTCAGAAAGAATCCCAGCACATCTAAAAGAAATGATGATGTGATAAGCAGGGGGCTCTTCAGATTTGGGACTTAAAAATGCCCACTGGACCCATAGTCTGAGAAGGAGCAGGAGAGTTCCCTAGAAGCCTCATGGGACCAACCTCAAGTAATTCAGGAAGAAAAAAGTATTGGTGGTAATTAAGGGGGAACCCTATATTTGTTGCCTTTTGGTGTACAATTCCTGGCACTTAGTAAGTGCTTAATAAATACTTGTTGACTGACTGACCAGGTAAATAGTCTAAAATATCTCTCTGCTTTCCCCATTGTCACTCCCCCATCCTCATCCTATATAAGCTCCTTGAGAACAGGAATTATTTTATTTTATATTGGAATCCCCTTGCCCGGTATAGTACCTGGAACATTATAGGTGCTTAATAAATGCTTGTTGAAAGCATGCTCCCCAAAAAAGAAAGATGAGATTATACCTCCCCTGATCCCTTGCAGAAATAGGAGGTAGATGAGTATGAAAAACTACATACATTTTCAGATTTTTCCTATTATAGTGATCAGTTTTGCTGTTTTTTTTTTCTCTTCCTTTCTTTAAAAAATATTCTTTGGGTGTTTTCTTCAGAAGCACATATCCTAGAAATATTCTTTGGGGTTAGGTGGATAGAACACCAAACCTGCAGTCAGGAGTATCTGAGTTCAAATCCAGCCTTAGACACATACTGGCTATGTGACCCTGGACAAGTCACTTAATACTTGTTGCCACCAAAAACTTTACTTTTTTTTATGTGGAATGGCTCTTTGGGAGTTAGAAGGGGTAGTAGGAGAAAATTGTGGAAGGTAAAAACAAAAGATCAATGAAAATGTATTTTTAAAATACCGGTTCATTGCATTTGAGTCTGAAGTCCTGGATTCTAGTCCTAGGTCTGCTCCTTTGAGGAGCAGCTCCATGGGAAAGTTCTTTTACTCCCTTAGTCTTAGTTTCCTGATTTTAAAAATGAGGAGAATCCTATTTCATGAGATTGTTGAGGAGAAATTACTTTCTATGCTATAAAGCTCTATAGAGATGGAAGATTCCACGAAATGATGACAATTGTGACACAAGCATGACATGCGTGTCATGAGCGCACGCATGCGTATATGCAAAACACAGAGAAATTGGGGACCAGGCAGAATTCTTTGCTTAAAGAAAACCCTCTATTAAAAATGTAGGATGCGTCGGCAAAATAATTAAAGTGGAGAGCAGACAGCAGGCCTCTTTCTTGGTTCTCAGAGGCTCTCTCGGGGCCAGCCTCTCTAGGCTGTGTGCAGAGTGGCTTCTTCCTATATATTTGGAGAAAAGGCACTTTATTACAGTAATTTATCACCTCCATAAACGTGGCTTCTCTGTAACGTGGAATAATTTGGAAAGAAATATGTTTTAAAAATTAAAAATGCAGTCAGTGTGCGCCCAGTCAGGTCTGTGGGGAAACATTTTTGCAACTCCGGTAACTGCCCCGGTAGCTTTAATACCGACTCGTTCCATTATTTAAAGTATGATTATATTTTTCCTGCTCAGAGCTTTGTCAGCTATAAATAAAATATAAGGGTTGAATTGTGATGGGGCCCAGTAAGCAGTTCCATTATTGGTACTTAATGGGACTGGAGGATGGAGGGAGACTGGAAGAATGGGTAGGTAGTTCAACATGGCACCAAGGCCCAGGAGCTCTGGGTGCAGAAAAGCTGATGGCGTGGGTTTGTCAGGTTACTTTTCTGCTTGGGTTTTTGTTTCATACTTTGAGTGACCTACTTCCCAGGGTTCTTTAGGACACTGTTGACAAGGCCATAGGCATACTCACCTGGGCCTACAGAGTTTTAAGGATTTTGCAAAGAAAAACCATAGACTCTTAGAGTCCCAAGAGATCTGGAAGGACCCTTCAAGAAGAAGAATTAGATGTTAGAGCTATAAGGAACAGAGAATTCAGAAACATGAAACAGTACATAAAGGACCTTAGAACATAGAATCTTACTTAGCACAAGGAACATAGTATATTGGAGCTCCATGTTCTAAGTGATCTAGGCCATAGTATGTTAGAAAATGGAGCATGGAATATTAGAAATGCAAAAGATCTTAGAAATTTAGTGAGTTTTTATAATTCGGGGAGTATTTGTATATATCTTGAAGGAATTTATAATCATATTGAGATGTAAACCTATCATCATTGCTTATATTTCCATAGTACTTTTCAATTTACAAAATGCTTTATTTTAAACAAACCCTGTGAAATAGATAGCACAAATATTATTGTCTATAATTTTTACAGGTGAGAAAATTGAGGCCCAAAGAGACAAAGTAATTTGCTAAGACTTATACATCTAATTAGTGGCTAAATCAGGACTTAAACCTAGATCTGATGACCCAAAGTCTAGCACTCTTTGCACTATGCCCTGCACAGTTTCTTACATGAAAGAGTCTGAATACTCATTTGAATCACTAAGGACCAAGGCAGCTGTGAAAGGACAGAATTAGCCAGTGAGTCATGGTGTTGGCTGTGGGTTCTTTGGGGCATGGAGAAGGGGGGAGGAGGGGGAAGTAACTCCTGAATTCTAAGAAGTGACTTTGACAATCAGATAGAGACAAGGGTTGAATCATCTGTAGGACCTTATTTGGATCTAATTTAACTGGAACTGAGAAAGTGGGGTAAAAGGTTTCATTTTCCTGCCCCACCAAAGTGGGGGACTCCCTAGCATCTTCTAGCCAGCTCCTGCAGCAAGTCCTCCAGAACCTTCAGTGGGCATGCGGGAGACAGAAGGGACATTAGTGATCATCCAATCTAAGCCCTCCATTTTATAGAGGAGGAAACAAATTCAGAGCAATAAAGTGATTTGCCTGAGGTTACACAACTTTAAAATGGTAAATCCAGGTTTCAAAACCAAGTCTCCTTACTCCCAGGAAAGTATTGCTTTCACATCTGGCTGCTTTGTTAACAAATCTGACTCTCTGGGGTGGGCTTCCCAAAGGCAGCCTGAAAGACAACTCTATTTAGCTGCTGGGGGAGGAGGTAGCTGTGTGTATGTATGTGGGGGGTATATTGGGATTTTCTCTTCTTCCTCCCTTGCACCGTCTCCAAGTCTCCAGAGCCCAGTGAGGCTGCTAAAGCATCCCACATTTTGGCAAGCTAGGGAGCCGTGGGCACCACTTGGCTGAGCACTGAGGAGAGCACATCACTACATCATTCCCCGGGGAAGCAGTTGGAAGCATTTCCTGCTGAGAACTCATGGAGCTGAGGGTTGATGGCTCAGCCTTCCAGGAGGAGGGCCATGGATGGGCCAGCCTGCTCTGCAAGGGAGCCCAGCGAACAGAGGGAAAGAATCCATTGAACTTGTTCTTTGTATCTTTAATGCTCCTGTTAAAATGACTTTTCTCCTTCCTCTGTGACTTTGGGTGAAGATTAAACTTCTCAGTTTTAGTTTCCTCATCTGTTAAATCAAGATGTTGGAGCAATCAATAAGCATAGAGCTTACAATGTGGCAGACAATGTGCTGAGTTCTGAAATGACCAAGAAAGGCAAAAGCAATCCCTATTCTGAAGGAACTCATATTCTAATGAGGGAGGCAATATGCAAACAATTATGCACACACAAGATATATACAGAGTAGATGACAGATAATTTTAAAGCGGAAAATACTAGCAAGAAGGGAAGGGTATGTCCAGAAAATGTTTTAATTCTGTGATCTCTAAATTCACTTTCAGTTCTAACATTCTATGTTCTAAAATCTCTTTTAACATTCCACAGTATAAATTTCTGTTTGAGCTATATTTCCTTCTGGCCCTCACACTCTATGATTGTAATGATTAACTCTGACCCAGGTCCTCCAATAATCCAAATTTAGAGCAGATCTGTTGAAGTTAGTGGCTAAAGGATCTCTGTCCTGGAATGATCAGAACTCCCTCAAACCCAGAACCATAATCTGTATTCTTGAAGAAATAGGGTATCTTGCTTAATCAAACATTCTAGTCCCCTGAGAGCTAAGCTTTACAATAAAAAGAATGCACTCAGTGAATCTCAGAATGTTAGTTCTAGAAGAAAACAATCTCCAAGAGGTAGATTATCCATGCTTAGAGTATGTGGCAAGCTGGTACCTGAAGCCTGGTCTTCCCCATTCCAAGTCCTGTCCTATTTCTGCTTCATGACACTTGATGGATCTTAAAGTCAGCAAGGACCTTTGAGCTTAGCCCCCTTATTTGACAGAAGAGAAAATATCAATACCCAGAAAGGGACATTGACTTGTCCAGAGTTAAACGGCTAACCAGTGGCAAAGCTTTGGCTAGACTCTCAGAACAAAGCTTCTCCCACTGCACTCTATAGTGTTCTCAACATCAACATTTTCCTCCCTGATTGCTCTAGGGTGCTGTGTGGCTTGCTCTCTGTAATAGACACGTGCAATATTTAATTTACTTTAATTAAAATATATTTTAGTGGGTTTGTGCTTTTTTTTGGGAGCATAACTCATTTTGATGGGAACCCATTGGATTTTAATGGGAAACCGATTATGTGAACATATTGTGTATTTTAATGAAGCTGATGTGTGATTGTAGGAAGAGCCACCTACAGGTAATTAAAACCTCCTGGGTCCATTAGGGAATAAGGTGAAATGAAGTTAGGCTTGTTTAAGACAATTAGTGTAGACAATGATCTAAGAACATATTAAATGGCCCTTGATGAGGTACAGCTGTGCAGGTGGCTAGTCCAGGGACAAACAAACAGGGCTTTTTATGAAATAGTAATGATTAGAATATATCTGTTTATGTTAGCAACCAAGCACCCTCTCCTCTCCACACCAGTGGTGTCTCAGATAGGATTTTTTCCATTCCCTTGGGCTTCTTCCTTGGGGCTCTCATTACTGCCTAAATGGGAGAAGAGCCTTTCTGTGGGTGCTCCTACCCTAGCAAAGATGAGTGCTTCTAAACCAGCTGCTGTAATTTTGGGGATATGCCCTGTGAGTAAAGGCAATAAGATTATTGGGTGCATAGGATTTCTGGGAAGTGATTTCCTTCATGATCAAGGAAAGAAATTATCTTCCTTTTTTCCTTATGATTTCAACTCCTAGAAAAATAAGATTTGTGTTTCTGAGACCTTTTCGAGTCACTTGGACTATATGTACAGAATTCAGGATATAAGAATAGGCTAAATTCTTCTGAAAATGGAGAAGGCAGTGGTCTACATTCCAGCACCTCCCCCTCCCTCCCCCTCCACTCCTTTCCCGTCTCAACTGCAGCCACTACAAACATTTCTCCCACACATTAGAACATTCTGAGTTGTAAGGTTGCTCCTGGCACTAATATTCTGTCCTGTGTTCTAACAACTTACATTCTAAGGTTCTTTTCAGCAGTTCCATTCTATACCCAGGCCCTCAGAACTATCAAGCACAGCAGCTTACATGTATACTCCCCAACAGGAACAAGGAACCAAATAGAATTCCTAATATTTGGGATCAATGGGACTCAGGCCAGAGTAGGGAGGCAGCCTTAGACAGAGCAAAAGGCCCCCTTTATCTAGCAAACCCCAGCAACAGCCCCACAAGCTACCCAGCCTCCCAGACTCCTGCCTCCTGCCAGGGGCCTCCGCCAAGATTTCCCCATCCAGCCCTGACAGGGGTCTGTAGCTAAAACATTGATCTGGCAGTTTTCCCTCTTTAAGTTGAAGTGTTATGTTGGCACATGGCACACTGTGGGTGGCAATTTGCCAGGGGGAAGCATGTGTTGGAAATCCTTGCTCAATATTATAGCAATCTGGGGTGTGCGCCTTATACAATTCAGGAGCCAGCCAGCCTCAGGGCCCAGGAGCCTTCCCTTGTGGAAAAGGAGGGAAGAGAAGAAGAAAAAGATTCAGGGACTATTCAAGAGAGGAAGGAGAGAGAATGAGAGAAGAGAGATGAGAGAGAATAAATAAGAAGGAGTGAGATCATTGAAGGGGAGAGAGAGGGGGAGACAGAGGCACATAGAGACATTGAGAAAGAAAGAAAAAGGGTTCAACTAAAGAGAACAGAAAGAATAAAAAGTAATGAGAGTATGAAAGCGAGGAAAGAGATGAGCTAGAAAACAAGGAATGAAAGTATGAGAGAGGAAAATCAAAAGGAATGAGGCTATAAAAGAAGAAGTAAGAGAGGAGAGAGGAGCTAGAGGATGAAAGAGGAGAGAAATGAGAGCATGAAAGAGAAATGAAGTAAAAGCAAAAGAGAGGAGAGAGACAGGGAGTGAATGAGTGAGACAGGAGAGAAGAATGACAGTGGGAGGTGTGAGAGATAAGAGAAGAGAGGGGAGGTGACAAAGGGTGGGATGAAGAGGAAAATCAGGAAGAAGGAAAAGAGAAGAAAGGGAGGAGAAAAGATAGCAAAAGAGGAAAGAAGACTTGATAGAGAAAAATACTAAGGACAGAGGGAGATCAGGAGACAGAGGGAGGAGGAAGTAGGTAAAGAAGGCATAGAGATGAAGAGAAGAGAGAAAGGTGAAATGCATCAAATCATAATGTTAGATTAGGAGATTCGAAACCTCCACCACTTCTTCCACAATTTGAGTATGTGCCTAAACTCAGTATAAAAAGGAAACCATAATTCCCAGATGAAAAGTGATATGTAGAACTTCAGTGAAGTAAGAGCTGAAATCTGAACATGGACCAGTTTCCTGCTTACATCAAGCTGAGTTAAACAAACAAAACTCCCCCAAAAAAGACCTCAAGGACTACATTGTCCTAGGATTGTGATTTGGAAATAGTTTCCCCTAGAATTCAGGAAAACAGAAAAACCACAGTGTGGTAATTGAACAAGATCGGACTATCTCTGATAATCATAGACTTATAAATAGATGTTAGTGCAGAAATGGACCTTAGAACACAAAATTAGGATATATAATACAATATAGCAGAATTGAAAAGGATCTGAAAAAATCAAGTTCAATCCTCTCAGTCAATAAGTCAATTAGTAAACATTTATTAACTTTCTGTTATGTAGTAGGTGCTGTACTAAGTGCTGGGCATAAAAAAAAGACCCCAAACAATACGAGCTCTCAAAAATCTCATAGGGAAATGGGAGAGACAACATGCAAACAATTCTGACAATCTCTTCTCTCTCTTTGTCTCTCTGTCTCTCTGTCTTTATCTCTCTGTTTCTTTCTTCCTCCAGGCAAACACACACACACACACACACACACACACACACACACACATATATATATAAATTGAGATAATCAACAAGGGCACTGGAATTAAGAGAGAATAAGGAAAAACTTTCTGTATAAGGTAGGATTTTAGCTAGGACTTAAGAGTATCAAGAAACTCAAGAGAAAGATGAAGAAAGGGAGAAATATCAGCATTACAGAGGGATAGTCAGAGAAAATGCCTAGTTGAGAGATCAAGAGTCTTTGTCAAAGCACAGTGAGGAGGCCAATGTTAGTGGATTGAAGGTTGCAGGGGGACAGGGAGAACATATAAGAAGATTGGGAATGAGCAAAAAGGTTAGGGCTAGATAAGTAGATTTGAGAATCATCTTCATAGAGATAATAATTGAATCTATGATAGCTAATGAGATTATCAAGTGATAAATAGTATAGAGGACTAATAGAAGAGAGTCCAGTAGATAGAGCCCCACGGTATTACCATACTTAGTGGGTATGACCTGGATAAAAATTCAGCAAAAGAGATTGAGAAGGAGCACTCACATAAGTAAGAACAGAACTAGGAAGGAATGATGTCACAAAAACCTATAAAGAAGAGATTATTAAGGAGAAAAGGGTGATCAACAAATAATGTCAAAGACTACTGAGAGTTGTAATGAATGAGAATTGAGAAAAGACATTAGATTTGGTGATCAAGGGATCATGAGTAACTGGATGGAACAAATTTGGTTGAATAAGTTCAAAAGCCAGACTATAGAGAGTCAAAAAGAAAGTGAAAGGACAGGAAGTAGAGACACTCATTTAAGTCTGCCTTCTCAAGGAGAAGAGAAAGATAGATAGAGGATGATTGCTAGCAGGGATCAGTGGATCAAGTGAGGATTTTTTGAGCAGATGTGAGACATAGACATATCTGTAGGCAGTGTAGAAGCAGTCAGTAAACTGAGAGAGACTGCAGATAAGTGAGAAAGTGGGATTGATACAGAGGACAGTCTGCTGGAGAAAATGGCATGGAATGAGAAACCTTGTGTGTGTTAGAAGGGTGAACCTTGAATAAAGGCAGAGATAGTGACAGAAGGCATCTGAGGGATGAGTTAAGGAGTAGGAAAGAAGAGGAAGTTCTTAGCTAATGGCTTGAATTTTTCAGTAAAATTTGAAGCAACATTCTCAACTGAGAGACTGGAAGAAGAGGGAGTTATAGAAAATCTGAGGAGGAATGAAAAGGTTTGGAAAAGCTGCTGTGATGATTGGGAGAGTGAATCAATTAGAGAGGTATATAAAAGGATTGCTTTGTTACAGCAAGAGCCCAGTTGAGGATACCTAATGTAAATTTGTTATGGATCTAGTCAATACAATTTTGTGCTTTTTTTCTAGCTTTGTTCAGTAGCACATGAATAGGAGTGAAGGCAGCAGATGGTGAGAGTAATCTGGGGCTGAGGTTGGGCAGGGCAAGAGCTGCAATAGAATAAGAAGGGAAGGGATTCAAGAGAAATTACACTGGTGACATCAAGATGGGAAAGCTTATCAAGATGCAGCCAACATAGGTGTAAAAGCCTGGGAAAGAATTAGGGACTGATAGATTGGAAGATAAAGAACATGTTTTGGGGTTGCAGGGCAGAAAGAGAGGCAAAATGACAATGATTGTGATCAGGTAAGAGACTTTCATAGTTCAGAAGCATGGAAGTGGAGGGTTCCTGGGTGAAGATCTGACCTTCTCTGTGTATAGCTGGGTGAAGTGGAAGAGTAAGTCATGGAAAATGAGCAAGTGGAGGAATTGGGAAGTAAAGGTGTTTACGAGAATAGCAATATGTATTTTGAAGTTCTGTAGTATGAGGGTAGGTGCCAGTGAAGAAAGAAATCTGTGAGCCAGGCACTGAACTGAACAAGCACTGAGAACAGGCACTGAAAGAAGTAGAAAATTCTGGGGAATTGCGAGCAACAGCTATCAGAATTCTGATTGGATAGCAGATATGTAGGGAATGAACCTCAAAATAGGAGCGATTACTTGACAGTGACGGTAGAGAGAGCCTGGAAATGACAATGGGGAGCAAAGACCTCAACCAATGAATTGGGAGAGGGGTGTGAATGTCAAAGTATAATCAGTGCTGGAAAAGGTGACCAGGGAGTCTGTGTCATTAGGAGGGAACCAAGGCTCAGTGAGAACAAGAAGATGAAAGGAGTGGGAAAGGAAACAATTTAAAATGAAAACAAGTTTGCTACCTATGGAGCAATTATTCTAAAGGGCACAGTGTAGGGGCGAATAGCTTTAGAGTGATAGGCTGGGGAAGTTATTTGAAGGCGATGGGAATAAGGGATTAGGCAGCAGAGGACAGAGAATGGGATTTGTATAAAGACATCTAGAATTCAAGATCATTGGAATGGAGAGGAAATGACAAGTTTGAAGATGATAAATGAATTCAGGAGGGTTATTAATAATGTTACATCACTAGGAGTCAGGTGGTAGGGAAGAAACTTGGTCAAGATCCCCCAGGGGCAAAGCTAGGATTTTATCCTTGACCCTAGATTTCAGGAATCTAAGTCCAGTGTTTGTTCCTTTACAGTTATCTTAACTGCATAGGAGAATCCCCTCAATTTCAAGACAACTGAGTTCATCTTAATTAATCAAGGTCATTTGAGATTTAGAGGGTTTCGTAGGATAGAATAAATAAGTCAAAAATTTCTGGGCTTATTCAGGACACACTCTTAATAAATAAAATCTATGTTTCTACATCTTCTGTTCCCCACCCCCAATCTTTGTTCTTAGGTTGTTTGTTAATGTTGTTTTTCATCTAGAGCTAAGGAGAACAAGTGAAGTTCTTCTTCTCCACAAAAGTCATTCAAATTCTTGAACATATTGATCATGTCCCATGTTCCCTCATTTCTCTTACCTTATTTTCATGTCAGGCAAAAAAAGGCATACCCAACACAAGCATCTTTCTTGTCCCTGTATTTCCAACAGTAGGTCCATGTATTCCCAACAGGAATAACTGTCCCCTTAACCCAGACCTCCAGAGAGCAATACTCTACCCTTTCACTCTTGAAGAGTCAATCCACTTGACATTCATTTCTAAGACTAAGCTAACTTAATCAATGATCAACAATTTATCTACCCCATTACACTCCATTGGATCTAGGCATCTACTAGGAAATTTGAGACTACTAAACATGAGCATCTTTACATCTTTCCTGCCATATTTTCTCTCCTTCTTTCTCAAGGTCTTCTTTCCTGTGAGCCTCCCATGACTCAAATTCACAATTCCAGTGGGGATTGCCACTTGAACTTTAAAATGAAAAGCACAAATAAAACTGAACAAGGCAAGCACCCCCAGCTCATTTCTTAGACCTGAAGTAAAAGGGAGAGCAGGGGAAGGAAGTCCTTCCCTCTCATGGTTCAGCTCATGGTGTCTACACAATGAAAAAACTGTAAACTGGACACAACAGGGAAGAGGGCTACTCAGAAAAGAGCTTGACCAGAAGGACTTGTCTTGGTAGTGCCAGTTTTAAAGATGTAAACTTTATGCTTTGCAACTAATCAAAGACTGCCCTTGCCCTATAACAAAGAGTAAAGAATGTCTCTATGTAGACAATGTAAGCATGCTCCAATGACCCCTCTGATGCCTCCAAGTTAAGTGAAAGACTCTGGTTTTGCTCCAAAGATCCTGTTCATACACACTCATACACACACACACACACACACACACACACACACACACACAGAGAGAGAGAGAGAGAGAGAGAGAGAGAGAGAGAGAGAGAGAGAGATCTTTTTAAAAGCTGGATTTATTAATGAGTTCCTTGTGCAACTACATCAATCCCTTAAACACTCCTTTCTCCTTCTCATTGGAATCCTTTTTTCTTATGTCTTATATTCTTAAGAATTTGCCGTTTCTTGTTATCTAACTTTCCTTTCAAAATACCCATTGGATCTTCACTTTCCTAATCTTTCAAAATCTGATCTCCCCAAATCTAGAATATATTTTCAAACTGGGTCCAGCATTTCCCTCCATCTCTGTCATGAGTTGTCACTTACCCCAAGTGTCCTGTCATTTCTATTTTGGTAAATAGTTCCTTTTGGTGTCGGTCAGGTCCAGAATGCACTTCCTTTTGTTACCTTTTGAAAGATGAAACTAACATTAAGTCAAGTTAAAATTTGTCAATTTCTCTGATTTTGGCAAAGACAGAGCTCCAGCAGATGTCCAGAGAGTTGAAGTCTCCCATCATTACAATAACATGTTTCATGCCAGCTTTTTTTCTTTTTTTTTTTTTTGTAAGTAATCTATTTCCCAAGCTTCTCATCTAATTCCTCCTTCTGTCCAGATTTTCTGTAGTATATTCTCACAATAATATTGCTTCTCTTTCTAGATCTCCATCCAAATGTTCTCCAATAAATTTCTCAATTCAGATTCATGGAATTCCTCACATGAGAATAAATTCCTTTTTTTGTTTTTTTGAGATTGTCTTAAGTCTCGCCATTTTACCCAGTATTCTCTTACAAGCCCCAAACCCAGAAGCTTTGACTTGCTCCATTTCCAACATGGGTTAATTCACTCTTCATTAGACAGCCTGATGGTACTACATTTTATGGGGCTTACCATATTGGGGTCAGATATTGGGCAGCCAGCAATCTGATCAAGTATAACTTCCGTCACTCAGAATTCCTGAGCTCAAGTGATCCACCCACCTTAAATTCTCCTTATAGTCAGAATTATAGGCATGTCTCAAGACACTCAGCCTGAAAATATTTTCTTAATAGACAATATTGTTCATGAAAATAAAAATAAAGTATATGTCCATCAATTGGGAAATGACTAAACAAAATTGTAGCACATGAATGTAATATCAGTGATGTTACTGTAGCAGATGAAACAATGACTGTGAAGACTACAAGGAGGCATGGAAGGCTCTATAAACATATTAGGAAAACAATACACATAAAAACTGCAAAAATAGCTCATTCAAATGAAACTGGATATTGTATCCCTCCTGTCTCTGTGAAGCCTGGGGAGTATATCTATAGACCATTGCATATACTGTCAAACTCAGTTGATGTGTTAATTTTACAAAGCTCAATTTTTACTAATATTTTTTTTGGTGATGTATGTGACTTGCCTCACCAAAGTTAAGTGACTGGCCCAGTGTCACACAGTTAGTAAGTATTAAGCATCTGAAGCCACATTTGATCTCAGATCCTGCTGACTCCAAGGCCACTGCTCTATCCAGTGTATCATCTAACTGTCCCTTTTTACACACTTAAAAAAAGCAGGCTTTAAAAAATTCTGAATCTAAATGAACACACAAAAACAAAAAGGCCATATCCATATGCACAGGAAAACCCAAAGAGAATTTATGTGAAACCACTAATTTCCAATTCACATTGTTTGTTTTAAGGGAAAAAAGTTATATAACAAATTCTACTTTACCTTCAAAACTGCTTTTCTGTGCTCCCTTCCTAACTTCCTTCTGTTCATTTAAAAAAAGTTTTATATCAATATATTAAGTCCCCCTTTTCTCCCTATATATTCCCCCAATTAAAAACCAATTAAAAATCAAAAATTTACATTATAAATATAGTGGAATAAAATGAATCCACACAATGATCATGTTTAAAAATGTATGTCTCTCCTGTGAAAGAGGAAGGAATTTATGACCAAAGAAGAACTAGAGATCATTATTGATTACAAAATAGAAAATTTTGATTATATCAAATTGAAAAGTTTTTGTACAACCAAAATTAATGCAGACAAGATTAGAAGGGAAACAATAAACTAGGAAAATATTTTTATACTCAAAGGTTCTGATAAAGGCCTCATTTCTAAAATATATAGATAATTGACTCTAATTTATAAGAAATCAAGCCATTCTCCAATTGAGAAATGGTCAAAGGATATGAACAGACAATTTTCAGATGAAGAAATTGAAACTATTTCTAGCCATATGAAAATATGCTCCAAGTCATTATTAATCAGAGAAATGCAAATTAAGACAACTCTGAGATCCCACTACACACCTGTTAGATTGGCTAGAATGACAGGGAAAGGTAATGCGGAATGTTGGAGAGAATGTGGGAAAACAGGGACACTAATACATTGTTGGTGGAATTGTGAACACATCCAGCCATTCTGGAGAGCAATTTGGAACTATGCTCAAAAAGTTATCAAACTGTGCATACCCTTTGATCCAGCAGTGTTACTACTGGGCTTATATCCCAAAGAGATACTAAAGAAGAGAAAGGGACCTGTATGTGCCAAAATGTTTGTGGCAGCCCTGTTTGTAGTGGCTAGAAACTGGAAAATGAATGGATGCCCATCAATTGGAGAATGGTTGGGTAAATTGTGGTATATGAATGTTATGGAATATTATTGTTCTGTAAGAAATGACCAGCAGGATGAATACAGAGAGGCTTGGAGAGACTTACATGAACTGATGCTGAGGGAAATGAGCAGAACCAGGAGATTGTTATACACTTCAACAATGATACTGTATGAGGATGTATTCTGATGGAAGTAGATTTCTTCGAAAAAGAGATCTAACTCATTTTCAATTGATCAAGGATGGACAGAAGCAGCTACACCCAAAGAAAGAACACTGGGAAATGAATGTAAACTGTTTGCATTTTGGTTTTTCTTCCCAGGTTACTTTTTATCTTCTGAATCCAATTCTTCCTGTGCAACAAGAGAACTGTTCAGTTCTGCACACATATATTGTATTTAGGATATACTGTGACATATTTAACATGTATAGGACTGCTTGCCATCTAGGGGAAGGGGTGGAGGGAAGGAGGGGAAAAATCGGAACAGAAGTGAGTGCAAGGGATAATGTTGTAAAAAATTATCCAGGCATGGGTTCTGTCAATAAAAAGTCATAATAAAAAAAATGAGGTATGTCTTTAAAAAAAAAAAAATGTATGTCTCTTTCTGAATTCTGTATCTATCACCTCTCTATTGGGAGATGGGTAACATGCTTTATCTTAGGAACTCTGGAGGCATAGTTGGCCAATACTTTGAACAGAGTTCTTAAGTCTTTCAAAATAGTTTTTCTCTTCAATGTAATTTGTCATTGTATAAATTATTGTCTCTGCTCACTTTACTCTGCATCAGTTCATAATAACCAGAGTTCTCTTAAAAATATCTTTCATCATTTCTTTCAGTGGAATAATATTCTATTAAATTCACAATTTGTTAGATAATTATCTGAGGCAATCTATAGTATTTCCATTCCTTGTTTTTCCTTTTTCTTCTAACTCCCTCTGCCCTTTTCAGGATCTAAAAATTTATTTTGTTAAAAGCTATAGCCTCCCTGGTATTATTCTCATTTTTACCTGCCCCCGACCTCTTCCATCCTAGTTTATCTTTTGATGTATTTCTACATCAAACTGTGTATATTTAACTTTCTTTTGCTCATTTCAGATAAGAGTTAGGTTATTTTAACGCCTATTGCCCCCACCCCTTCCTCTATGTGTGCTTTTCTTACCTACCACAATTATGTGAAATTTCAAGTTCCACCCACGTCTTCCTCCTTTCTACACTAGTGTATTCCTCCTTTTGCCCCCACTTCTCTTTCCTTGATTCAGACCTTCAGAACAAAAGCAATCCACCCCTTACGTCCTTTTTTTTCTTATTTAACTCTCTCATTACCCTTTGAAAATATTAAATCTCTGAATGAATATTTGTTGTTCTTTTATTAGGATGTTTGCACTATATCATCAGTCTCTTCTAATTGCTCAAATAAATTTACTTTCTAGATTTCTCTTGATTCTTGTATTTATATTTCAAAATTCCTACTCAGCTCTAGTCTTTTCATCAGAAAAGATTGAAAAGTCCTTTATTCCAATAAAAAATCCTTTTTCCCTCCATAGAATTATCCACAGCTTTGCAAAATGTTATTCTTGGTTGTAAGCCTATATCTTTTGCCTTTTGGAATAGTGTATTTCAAGACAGTGCTCACTTCAGCAGCACATATACTAAAATTGGAATGATACAGAGTTTAGCATGGCCCCTATGCAAGGATGATGTGCAAATCTGTAGTGTTCCATATTTTTTGGCAACTAGGCAGTACAAGGAATAGAGCGCAAGGCCTGGAGTAGAGAAGACTCATCTTCATGAGTTCAAACATGGCCTCAGACTTTCCCTAGCTATATGACCCCAGGCAAGTCATTTAACCCTTTTTGCTTCAATTTCTTCATCTGTAAAATGAGCTGGAGAAGGAAATGGCAAACTACTCCTTTGCCAAGAAAATCCCACATGAGATCATGAAGAGTTGGATATCACTGAAAACAATAACTACAACAAAATTCCAAATTTTCTGTTTTATAATAGTGACTTCTAAATCTTTTGAAAGTTTAACTCTGGTTTCTTAGAACTTAAGTTTCAGCTTTCTGCATACCTACAGTATCTTTTCTTTCTTTGATATGGAAGTTCTAGATTTTAACTATATTTCTTGGATTTTATAGCATCTCTTTCAGGAAGTGATTGGTATATTCTATTTATTTCTACTTTACTCTCTGGTTCTAACTGATCTGAAACACTTGATTTATTATTTCTTGAAATATGGTATTCAGGGTTTTTTTAAATCATGATTTTCAGTAATACTAATAATTCTTTAACTATTTCTTCTTGATCTCTTTTCCAAGTCACATCTTTGATACTTTAATTTTCTTCTATTTTTGAAATTAAAAATTTTATTCTAATATTTCTTGCTTTCTCATAGAATCATTGCATTCTGATTAGTCTATTCTAATTTTCAGGAAATCTGTTACTTAGATAAGGATTATCACTTTTCCTTCTGATATATTTATTCTCCTTCCAGTTCTTTCCTCCAGAATTTTTCATTGTTCATCTCTTTCTTCATTTCTTTTAGGAACTCACATAGTCCTTATGAATAATCTTTTCAGCTTCTCTTTACATTATCATGGAGTTATTCTCTCCTTCTTTAGGGGGACTCTATATCTACAGTTTAAAAATTGGCTAACATTTTCTTTAACTCATCACTACAACTTTAGTTCTTGAATTGACTCCTTATGCCCGTATCAGACCATGGCCCCTCCTGTACTTTGGGGTGGGGTGGTGAATCTCACTTAATCTCACCCTAGATCATCTGGGTTCCTGTGCTAACACTTCCTAAAGTGAGCCTCACCTCCCATGTCCAGTCTTTGAGATTCAGAATAACAGGGATCTTGGAGTACATGAGTTGTGTTTTTCTGAGCCTTGCCATACTAAACTGATTGCTTTTGCTTCACTAGGCTTTCAAGCTTTCCACCTTGAGGCTTTCTCAGAGGAGTCCCTTTCTCTTGCTACCTCTATACACAGATACTTACATATTGCCCATGTTTCAGACCCATTGCTAATCACACAAGGAGGCTGCTGACTTATTTGTCCATACTAGTTAGAGTTGTCATTATTGGAGGCCTCTTTTCCTATTGCCCCTGGGCTTCTGGTTGGCCTTTTGTGCAGTTCTGGGAGGGTGGCAGTGGAGAAACAAGTCATTTCTCATTGGATTTCTTGATTATAACTTGGTCTGGACAAATTCAAAGTTTTTGATGGAGTAAATGAGTGAGAAGTAGAATTAGTTCCATTCAGATAGCCATCTTGTCTAGAAAGCTTCTGGCTTTATTTTTTTTGTTCCAAGACAGATGTCTGGGAAGAAGAAAACAAAGATATTTGGAAATTAAGGTGATATTAAAAAGTAAAGCTATTTTAAAAGTTAAATATCTTTTCAATGACTATTTTATCCCCTCTTTCATTTATTCTGTGCATTGTTGAATGAGTCTTGGAGAAAAGTTTCAGTCATGGTTCAATACTCCAGTCTCAGTGATATCCATAAAGGCAAATTTTCTGCATTGTATTATAATTTACATATCATCTTGTTTATTACGCACACTTTGTGCATTTGTATATTGTTATCTGAGAGCGGCTCTTGAGTTTTATTTCTGACTTGCTTCTCGGATGTTATCTCTCATGAATTATTGTTACAATCTCTTCTGTTCTTCCCCCTATGATGATGGCATCTTCCTGTGCATACTGCTCTCTATGATCCCTAACTTGGGAAAAGTTTACTCTTTTCATCTCCCTTTTCCATTTAGTGACCTCTTGATTAGGCTCACAAGACTCTAGGCAAATATGTTTTTATTGGTCAAATAAAAGATTTTGTGCAAGGACAAATATGCCCTTTTTATAAAGGCAAATGTGTCTTGTCAGATGTATTTTGTCCCTTGCATAACCCATAGACTCAAGAACTCATAATTTTTTTTATTTTAAACTATGGTCCAGAAATACAAATCCTATTAACAGATACCATCTTCTTAACCAGCTGAATACATCTCAAATTTAAATTTTTCTTTTGATTTCCCCTCCTTTTGTTTGGCAATATGATAAAAATACTACCTGTTAACATAAGGTTTTCAATTTTGGGGCAGGACTATAATCCTTAGCAGTGCTTTGTATATTCCTTTTGGTAGTATCATTTGCCCCAACATGAAACGCCAGAATTAAGAAGTAACAACTATTAGATTTGACAGTTCTCAGGATGTTTTCCATCACCTACTGAATACATGTTCCTGGAAGACAGCAGTTGCCTGAGCTTTTTCAGATAATTAAATAGTTGCCTAGGTACCCCTCAGCAGGAAATCAGCAAACTACTACTCTTCTCTTCTTCCTTTGCCCAGGACAGGCAACTAATGGTGTTTTGGAACTACACCATCATTTCTGGGAGTACACAAAATTGCTTCCTCCAGAATTGGTCCAGCTCTCCTACTCTATAAGAAAAGCCTTATACCTCTTACATACTACCCAACATTCAATGACTTTTCCCTCCTTTTCTTGTATTACACTTTTCTACTTTCGCTCTCCTAACCATAAGTGAAGAATCCCCCCTCTCTTCACATTTTTCTTCTCTTTATCTCTTCAGATAGCTCTTCTTCTTTCATAAACTCTTTTTTTAATCCTAATAACCTGGAGAGGAAAAGAGTATCCCTCCAGACTTTTCATATTCTCATCTAGAATGGAGATTATCTTTCACCTTGTTCATGTGTTCTGTCAGAACTTTGTGCTGGCAAAAGTATAAGCATAATACATTCTCTGCAGGCCACTGAAAAATTCTTCTTCCTTTCTTGATGGATCCTTTGTCTTCTTTTTCTTTTTCTTCTTTTTTGGTTTCTTGGCTTACTTGTGATTAAATATAATTGCAAGTTGTTTATTTTTGAGAATGAAAATTAGAATATAAATGAGACCCCATCTAATTCAATTTAATAGACATATATTAAGCACCTAATATACGTTAGTATTCAGTGCTTGGTGCTGGATAAAGGCAAAAATGAAATTGGTCTTCAGGGAATGTACATTTTACTGGAGGAAATAACATGCAAATGGATAAGTAAGATAATTTAAGGAGGAAAAGAGAACAAAGGAAAGAGATCAGGAACACCAGACAACCAAGTCTAAAAGGAAGTTAAAGATTCTAAGAAATAGGGCTGAGGAGGAAATGCATTCCAGATGTGGGGAACAGTCTGTTCAAAGACATGGAGGTAGAAGATGGAACACTAAGTGCAGGGAAGATCAAGCAGATCAGGTGGTTTGGAACACAGAGTGCCTGACAAAGAGTAAATAAATCTGGAAAGAGTCAGATTGGGAAGGACTTTAAATTCTAGGATGAGCAGTTTGCATTTAATCCTAAGTGAAATAGAGGGTTCTTGAAGCCTCCTAAGCAGGGGAAGAACATAAGCAGACCTTTATTTATTTTTAGGGAGGCAATCAGGCAGACTTAAGTGATTTGCTCAAAGGTCACACAGCTAGTAAATGCCTAAGGCTGGATCTGAACTCAGATCCTCTTGATTCCAAGTGTGGGACTCCACTGTACCATCTAGCTACTCCAGACCAATATTTTGCAAAGATTATTATGGTGCTTATTTGGAGGATTGACTAGAAAAGGGAGAGACTAGAATCAAAAGTTCATAGAGTTACAACTAAAAGGCACATTTGAGGTCTTCATTATGGTTTTTTGTATTGTTGATGTTTTCTTTGTTTTACTTATCTCAATATTAGTTTTTGACTTGGCCTTCTGTGCAAGGAAGGCCCTGTCCCTTGCTATGCTTTGGGTTAGAGTGGGAAACTGAGGCAAGAGGGTAACAGCCTGCCCAAAATCACACAAGGAGTAAAAATTATATAGCACTTACTATGTGCCAAGTGCTTTTACAATCATTATCTTATTTGATTTTCACAGAATTCTATGAGGTAGATACTATTATTCTCAACATTTTACAGAGAGGTTACTGGGGCAACCAAAGACTAACTGGCTTGCCCAAAGCCATACAGCTATTATCTCTGTGACTCCAGACCCAGCACTCTGTCTACTGTACCATTTTTGTTATTGTTGTTGCTGAGTTGTGGCTGACTTTCAGTGATCCCATTTGGAGTTTTATTAATAAGAATGCTGAAGTATTTTGCCATTTCCTTCCCCAGATCAATTTACAAATGAGAAAACTAAGGCCCTGGAACACACAGCTAAGCAGTGTCTGAGGCCGGATTTGAACTCGTTTTCCTGACCACAGGCTTTGTACTTCATCACCTAATTGCCTCTAAAGTCTCACTAGGGCACGTGAGCTTATGAATTTTGTGTGTTTTAATGTGTTAAATTTCTTTTGTGGCGAAGGAAATAAACAGCTGTCTTATAACTGATATTTACTTTGAGAAATTTTTTCTAATTCCTTTTATAGAAACCCTGGAAATACGTGATATCTGAGTTTTATTTAAGAGATCCTCCCCAGAACTGCAGATATAGGGTCAGGCAATGAGCCACAGAATTCAAGAAAATCCTGTCTCCTCACCTTTTAGGGAGCAGGACCCAACCAGGAATGGGTCCCATTTTTTTGAGTTCTGAGCTGAGGTCTTTTGTGGGAAATATTCTTCCCCATTGATATAAATAAGGGTAAGTAATGTAAGGTGAATAGAATAAAAGAATTAGAAGAACTAAATCTTGGAAAGAGCTGAGGGTGACAAGGAATGTTAAAGACAACAATAAGGGTATTTAAAAATTGTATCAGGAATGTGGAAATATATTTAGAAGAATTGCACGTGCTTAATCTATTTTAGATTTCTTGCTGTCAAGGGGAGGGGAAGAAGGAGAGAGAGAGGAAAAAAAAAACTGGAACACAAGTTTGCAAGGATGGATATTAAAAACAATCTTGCATGTATTTTGGGGGGAAAGCTATTATTCTTTTTTAAATAAATAATTGGGGGAGGGTAGTTAGAGGGCAGCATTGACTCTGAATTCAAGACGATCTGCGTGACCTTAAACACTTAACACTGCCTAGTTGTATGATCCTGGACAAGTCACTTAATCCCAAATGTCTCTCTTTTCCCCTCATCCCCCCCCCCCCAAAAAAAAAGATTATAAACTATCTTTGCATGTATTTGGGAAAATAAAATATTATCTAAAAATTAGCAGGAAAAAAGGTCAAAGAAAGGACAAGACAGCCACTTGGGGTGGATAAAAAAGAATGATAATAACTAATAACATAGAGAAGGCAGAGCAGCCCCCTTTTTTCCTTCCTGCTAAGGATAATGAACCTGGGAAAAGAAAATACAGAACAAAATGTGCCCAGTATAAGAAAATAATAAGAGAACACCTAGCTGTCTGATGAATTCAAGTTTTCTAGACCCATTGAACTTCATTTCCAAGAGCTAAAAGAACTGGAAAATAAAATTGTGGAACCACTATCAGGGATATTTGAAAGATTGCCATAATAATGGAAATGGAAATTAAAACAACAACAAAAGGAAACTTAACTCTTAAGTCTTTATGGTGATCAATCTTGGCCCTAGAGAAGAGTTGAGAAAATGTGCCATCTCCTCTTCTTGAGAGTGGTTCAGGTGTGAAATATTTAATATACTATGAGATAGTTAATGTGGTTATTAATCCTTCTAAGCTACTTTTTATCCTCTTTCTTTCTTACAAAGAATGACTCAGTGGGCACAGGAAGGATATATTCAGAAGTAATATGTTAACAAAGAATTTTAAAAATAAGAAGGAAAGAAAAGAAAAGCATGAACTAATTTTTTTTTAAATCATGGAAAGCAAGAAAGGTATTACAGAACTGAAATAGAACATTTTTTTTCTCCTGATTTTCAAAATAGGAAAGAACATAGTCTTCAGTGAACTTGATGTTGATTCCTGAGAAAACTGAACTAGACGGGCTAGAGAGATGCTATTTGTTCCAACTTTTAATTTTTTCTTTTTTTGAGATTCTGTGATCCTTGAAAAATGGCAATCAAGAAGACTTGCAATGAAGAAAAACCTTCTACTCCTGAGATATCCCATCCCATTTTTGGTTAGCCCTAATTATTAGGAAGCCTAAAATATTGGTTGTTTGGCAGATAAAACACTGGACTAAAGTCATAATAACTTGAATTCAGATCCAACCTTAGACACTTACTGATTGAATCACCCTGGACAAGTGATATAATACTTGTTTGCTTCAATTTTTTCAACTGTTAAATGAGGTTAATGATAATAGCACCTACCTTCCAGGCTTGTTGGTGAGGATCAAATGAAATATTTGTAAGGCACTTAATACAGTACCTGGCAGTAGGTGCTTAATAAATGCTTATTCCTTCTTCCCTCTTCCCTCTTTTTTCTGCTTTCTATAGTCAAGATGAATAAATCTAATCTTTCATTCATGTGTCAAATAATTAAGAGATCCATTATAATTCCCCCTAAAGTATATATTCTCTAGGCTACAGACATAGTTTTTTTTTTAATGTTTTACGAGTATATGATGATATTCTAGAATAAAAGTGTAAAAATATTGTATAAATAGAGGATTAAATAGAAGTTGAAACAATCCACCAATCATCTCCTGAAAAAAAATTCCAAAATGAAAACCCTTGGGAATATATAACCAAATTCCAGAGTTCCCAGGTCAAGGAGAAAATACTTTAACCAGCCAAAAAGAAACAATTAAAATATCATGGAACCACAGTCAGGTTAACACAAGATTTAACAGTTTCTAATTTTAAAAAATCAGAAGTTTGAAATATAATATTCTTCTAAAATGTAAAAGAGCTGGGATTACAACCAAAAAATCACCTATCCAGCAAAACTGAATATTATCTTTCAAGGGAAATAATGGACTTTGAAGAATTCCTGATGAAAATATCAGAGCCAAATAGAAAATTTGGCTTTCAAATACAAGATGCAAAAGAGGCATAAAGATGTAAACAGAAAAGAGAAATCATAAAGGATTCAATAAGGTTAAATTGTTTATATTCCTACATGAGAAAACAATCCTTGTAACTCCTAAAAACTTTCTCATTATAATGCAATTAAAAGGAGTATACAGAGACAGAGAATATAAGTGGGAGTTGAAAATTATGGGATGACTATCTAAAAATAAAATTAAGGAGTGGGAAAAAAGAAATGCATTGGGAAAAGGAGAAAGAAAGAGATAGAATGAGGTAAATTATCTGACAGAAGAAGCATGAAAGAGCTTTTATAGTTGAGTAAAAAAATGGGAAAGGTAGGAAAAACATGTGAATCTTGTTCTCATTGGAATAACCCTCAAAGAATTAGAAATTCCCCCCAAAAAAGGAATTCCTTCAAAGAGGAAATAACATACCCACTTAGATGGATATAGGAATCTATCTTACTCTACAGGAAAGTTAGGAAGGAAAAGGGGCAAGAGAAGGAGTGGGGCTGATAGGAGATGGATTAGGGTAAAAATCAGAAATGAAACGCTTTAAGAATGCAGTGTAAAGAGAGAGTAGAATAAAGAAGTGAGAAATAAGATGGAAGTAAATACATGGTTAATAATAAATTTGTTTACAAATTTCTCTGATAAAGACCTCACTTATCAAATATATGAAGAACTAAATTAAATTTGTAGAAATACAAACCATTCCTTAATTGATAATTGATCAAAGGATATAAATAAGCACTTTTCATATGAAGTTAAAGCTATCTGTAGTCATAAAAAAATGCTGTAAATCACTATTGATTAGAGAAATGTAAATTTAAATAACTCTGAGCTACCTCCCCACACCTATCAGATTGGGCATTATAACAGAAAGGAAAATGACACATGTTGGAAGGGGATGTAGGAGAGCTGAAATACTAATGCACTATTGGCAAATTGGCTTACTGATTCAACTATTCTGTACAACAATTTGGAATTATGCCCAAGGGGCTATAAAATCATGCCTTATTTTTGACCAAGTAAGACTACTACTAGATCTATATTCCAAAAAGATAAAAAAATAAAAAGGAAAAGGACCTATAAGTACAAAAATATTTATAGCAGTTCTTCTAGTGTTGGCAAGGAATAGGAAAGTGAGAAGATGTCCATCAACTGGGGAATGGCTGATAAGTGGTTATAGATGATTGTGATGGAATACTATTGTGCTGTAAGAAAGAAAAGCAGAATGTTCTCAGAAAACTTACACAAACTCATGCGAAAAGAAATGAACAGAACTAGGAAACCATTGTAGACAGTAATAGCAATATTGTACAATGATCGACTGTGAATGACTTAGCTTTTCTCAGCAGTACAATAATCTGAGATAGTTCTGAAGGACTGAAGGACTCCATCTCCAGAGAAAAAATTGAGGGAATCTGAATGCATATCAAAGCATATTTTTTCTTTATTTTCCTTATTTTTCTTGGGATTTTTTTGGTCTGTGTTTTCTTTTAAAACCTGACTAACATAAAATATGTATTGCATGACTGAACATGTGTAATCTATATCAAATTGCTTGCTTTCTTAGTGAAGAAGGAGAGGTAAGAGGGAGGGAGAGAATTTGGGACTCAAATTTTTTTAATGTTAAAAAGTGTTTTTGCATATAACTGGGCGGAAATTAAATATTTTTAAAAGTGTTTAGGAAGAACTAGTCTAGGTCTTCCACTGGTTTTCAAATGAATACTTATAGCATGTACTTTATTCACTGTCCTGGTCTCCCTCTTTTGGAAACATTTTACTCTGACTGTATCCTTCCTAAAATATGATTTCTAGAACTGAAAATAATACTCATGATGTGGTCTGACCAAGGCAGAGGATGACAGCATTATAACTTCCCCTGATATGGCCTTTCTCTATTTTTGTTCAGTTTTTATGTTACCTCTTGTTTTTAGGTCACAGTCATTTCTCAAGGAAAGACTCAAACCTCTACTTTCCCCACTTCTCCTCCTTCCCCCACCACACTCTCCTGTAACCAAGAAAAACAGTTAACTTAAATTGGTTAAGTCAAACCAATTGACATGGCAATTAAATAGCACAATAGAATGTACCTGAACCCCCCACTACTCTACAAAGAAACACAAAGTGTGTTTCATCATCTGTTCTCTTGGATCAGTCTTGGTTATTATAATCAGAGTTTAGCTGACTTTCTTTGCTATATTGTTTGTTTGCATTGTTGTAGTCATTATAAATAAACCTTATATATATGTCTTCCATTATTTTCTTAAATTCTCTTATCTATCAATTCTTATGAATAGGCACAATTATATTTTATCACATTTACACAAATTAAACCATTCTGCATTCAGTGGGCATTTGCATTTATTCTATTTCTATTTTTTAATACCACAAAGAGCTTCTCTGAATATTTTGGCATTCATGGTACACACATAGCACCTCACACACACACTTGGTTGTATGAATAGTGTGATTGGTAGGTCAAAGGATATGAACAAATTTAGTGACTTTTTTTACATACATTAAAATTGGTTTCTGGAGCAGCTGGACCACTCAACTCATTTTGACCTCTCTTTAAAAAGGCTAAAATTGTATCTATTGCTTTTTCTACTTTTTCATACCACTGACATATTTTAGCTTTCATTTTTTCCATAGAAACTATTGACTAATTATGTATCATTCATCCTGTATTTATGAAGTTAATTTTTTGGATCTATATGAAAAACTTTACATTTACCCCTGTTAAATTACATTTCATTAGATTCAATTCATTATTTGAGCCTGTCAGAAACATTTTTATATCCAGTGGTCTCTATTACCCAATATGATGGGTTTTTTGCATGTGCAAATCTGACAAGGATGTTCCCATCCATGTCATTAATCAAAATGACAGAACAGAACATGACAAGACAAAAAACAAATCCCTGGTATGTTCTACTGAAAACATCCTTCATGATGATATTGACCTATTAATGACTATTCTTCGGCCCAGTCTTTCAGGCTTCTCTAAATCCAACTAACTCTACTAGCCCACATATCTTCCAT
Source organism: Antechinus flavipes (assembly GCF_016432865.1). NCBI lineage: Eukaryota > Metazoa > Chordata > Mammalia > Dasyuromorphia > Dasyuridae > Antechinus > Antechinus flavipes. The sequence continues at coordinate 466,562,755 of NC_067399.1, read as the reverse complement.
CTTTGTCAAATGTGCTCAAATTTAAATATGCTATCATCTTTGTGAGTTCCTTGAACTATCTTTTGTCTTTTTTTTTTCAATCCTAGTGCTTAGCACAGTGTCTGGAACATTGTAGGCACTTTAAAAATGCTTATTAGATGACTATGAGTTCTTCCACCCCCATATTCATTTAGGTACCAGTATTGTCACTAGTCTTGTAAACCTGTTTAAAAAAAACAAAAGGAAACAAAATCAGCCTAATCTGACCTGAAGCCATGTTTTTAACTTGTCCAAAGATGTGTTTTCTTCAAATATTTAGCATATCATCTCTCTATCAAAAGGTGAGTAACAATCTTGGTCCTCAGTGCTCCAAGATCATGGTTGGTCATTTCATTGCTCAGAATTCATAAAACTTTCAAAATTATAATTATAAATATTTTTAAACTATCCCTTTCAATAATATTTAATACTCCTCAAGTGTTTTCATCAATGTGGATACTCCCTTCAGTATTCAGTAATACTTTTTCATCCTATGTAATTCTTGTCCGTATCCTTCTGTTTATCTATCTCTCTATCATTTATCTATCTATCTTCCACAGGGGTCTACCCTCTATGATCTCTTTAGTTAATTTTTTTCAATTATCAAGTATTTGTCTCCTTTATGTTTCCTCTTTTCCAATGGCAGGAAAATAAAAAGAATAATAAAACTCCCATAATAGGTATACATAGTCAAGCAAAACAAATTCACCCATTGGCCATGTCCAAAAATATGTCTCATTCTACATATTTAGCACATTTCCTCTCCATCAGAAAATGGATAGCACTCTTCATCCTTAGGGCTCCAGAATAATGGTTGACGATTTCATTGATCAGAGTACTTAAATCTTTCAAAATTGTTCATTATTTAAAATGTTGGGGTTTTTTCATATAAATACTTCTTGTTTTATGATATTTCATATCAATTTTCCTGAATTCTCTGAAATCCTCTTTTTCATCACTTCTTACAGCACAATAGTATTCATTACATTCATATACTATATTTTGTTCAATTTTCAGTATATACCATACTTTGCTCACATATCATATATTCACATACCATCGCATGCATATACCATAATTTGTTCAATTGTTTCCCAAATGGTGGGCACTCCCTGGTTCCTCTGTGAACTCCTAACATTATACAGGTATTCACTGGTTGTCTACATATTAGCCCTCACTCTCATTACATAATGCCTCTTTTTCTGGGCATGACATATTTTGTGCTTCTTCTGAACACAATTTATCATTTTAGATACTTGAATAACATAGTAGGTAGAGCACTGGACCTGGAATAGTTCTAATATAGCCTTGGACACCTATTAGTATGGTCGCTTAACCTCTATCTATCTCAATTTTCTCAGTTGTTGTTTAAATAAATACTTGAGATAATACTTGGAAAGCACTTTGCAAAACTTTGAAGCACTATGCAAATATAAGCTATCATATTGTGGTTATTGTTGTTGTCCAACTTCATTACACCATTTTTTCTTGGCAAAGATACTGGAGTGTTTTCCTATTTCCTTCTCCAGTTCATTTTACAATTGCGGAAACTGAGGCAAACAGGGTTAAGTGACTTCCCAAGGTCACACAGCTAGTGAGTGTCTGAGACTGCATTTGAATTCTGTAAAGTAAGGATATACTTTATGCCATCCTGAAGAGAGGTGATATAGAGTACTGCAGAGATAATTGATCCTAGAGCCAGGAAGACCTGGAGTTAAGTTTGACTCTCCCACATACTACATGTGTGATCCTTGGCAGGTCACTTAACTTTTCAGTCACTATCCCTAAGATAATTCTTGAAGACTAGAAAAATAATTTAGACTGTTACGTTTTTACCAGTATTCCATGTGTTATCTCATTTGATCCTTGAAACAATCCTGAGATTTATCACAGTACCTGCCACATTGCAAATGCTTAATGTATGCTTGTACCTAGCAATCTGTGATTACCCCTATTTCCCAGATAAGAAAATTGAGGCTGAGAAATTAGATGGATCTTACAGCTTATGAATCATCTGAAGCAGGATTTGAATGCAGGTCCAGCCTAATCCCAAATCTACTACTTTACCCACCACACACGCTAGATGCTAGAACATTGCCAATCTGCTTTGGAAAATGAAGTTTCTTTGTCATAGGTTCCCTATACTGATGGCATCACAAGACTAGATTAAAATAAATGTGACAGTCTGCTTGTATCTGTTTTCCTCTGTCTGTGATAGAGTAGTCAGGAAGACTCATTTTCCTGAATTCAAATTCCAATTCAAACACTAGCTATGTCATTTGGTCCTATTTGCCTCAGTTTCCTCATCTGGAAAATGAGCTGGAAAAGGAAATAGCAAATCACTCCAATATCTTTGCCAAGAAAACTCCAAATGGGGTCACAAAGAGTCAGACACGACTTAAAATAACCAAACAGTGACAATCGTTGCTCCATTAGTTTTTGGTTGATCCAACATTTTGAATCTTTGGAAACTCTTATCCCATGATTTCTAGTTAATTTTTTTGTTGTTCTTTCACACTGCATCATGAGGAAAAAATAAGCATTTAAGAAGATAGATGGTCATAGTTCTAGAGTCTGAAGAATGTTAGTTATCACTGAGTCCAAACTCTCATTTCACAGATGAGGAAACTGAGATACAGGGAGATCATTACTTGTCCAGTGTGTCACAAACAGCAAGCATCAGAGGCAATATTTGAATCTGGGTCTTTTGGTTTTGTTTCATAAAGAAGATTTTCAACAAAAATTTGCTGTTGCTCAGATTCCATCCAACCCACCCTCCTCTTCTTATTCTACTCTGGCCCCCACTCATTGTCCCTCTGCTCTAACTGTCGATGATCTACATCTTGGGGGAGCAGCTTCCTTGTCAGTCTAATCCATATCATAATCTCAACAAGAACAAGGATCACATCCATCAGCAGTAAGACTGAAGAGATAGTAGAAGCTTGATCTGAAGGGCATTCTGACTCTCTAGAGGTCCCAAGTCCCAGGCTACCTTCAGGAGCTGAATACCTGTTCTACATATGGAGCTTCCCTCATTTTTGGAAAGAGGTCCTTGGGTGGGTGTCAAACATGATTCCACTTAGCTTCTTGTAGATCTAATCCTCACATTATTCTTTCTTTGTTTCCATTGCCTCTGAGATTCTAAAACTCTGAGATACTGGGAGCTAGAAAAAGTTGAGAGTCAGCTCTGGAGGGATACTATATCCACACCAGGTCTCTGTCTTAGGGCACTGGTTGCAGTGGAGGCCTGATTCTGAAGAAACTTCAGTCATTTTAGATTCCAGATCTCAGTGCATCAAAGCTATTAAGAAGTAAGTTTTTCTCTTGAGGATGTTATGAACAAGAAGTGAATGTCTACTACATTAATCCAATGATGTCCTACACATATGGTAGACATTTGGAGTCTGATTTTGACATCCTCAGAAGAAAGACTCACTCCCTAGTACCTTTAGAACCTAAGAAAAGTCCCATCATCTTGAGGGAAAAGGGTGCAAGAGTTCTGCCTTGCCCCCAGTGACTCAGCCACCATATTATTCTTCCTCAAGTAGATGAAATTCAATAAAGATAAATGTAAAGTCTTATACTTAGGCATAAAAAATCAACTTCTCAAGTACAAGATGTGGGAGAGACATAGCTAGACAACAATGTGCCTATAAGAAATTTGGGGATTTAGTGCAATAGGAGTCAGTATGATGAAGTGACAGCCAAAAAAACTAATGAGTTCTTGCATTACATTAAAAGTCGTAACTTTCAGGAATAAGAAATAGGATAGTCTCACTATATTCTGCCCTTGTCAGAACTCAACTAGAGTATTATCTTGTTTGGGACAGGGGGGAAGGGGAAGGATCATGTTTTAACAAGGACATTAATAAATTGGAAAGTATCCAAAAGAAGACAATTAAAATGGTGAAATGTGCTGATTCCCAGTTATATGAAGGTCATATGAAAGAATTCAGGGTATTTTAGCCTAGAAAGAAAAGACTCAAAAAGGACTTGACAACTATGTGCAGGAATTTGAAGAATTATCCTATGGAAGAGGACTAAATTTGTGTTTGATTGGGGGGGAGGGGGTAAGAATTAAGTAGCACTGGGTGATTAGTGCAAAGATGAAAATATAGGCTTGACATAAGGACAAACTTTCTACCAATCAGAGCTGTCCAAAAGTGGAATGGACCACCCATAGAGGTTGGGGTTTATTCCCCTCGTTGGGTGGGGTGGGGGAGTCTTTGCTTTTTCTTTAAATAATATTTTATTTTTTCTAATTATATTTAAAGACAATTTTAAACATTTGTTTTTTAAATTTAATTTAATTTAAAATGTTCATCCCAAATTCTCTTCCCCCCTCTTCTTTCTCTCCCTAAAATGGTCATTGAGGGCCTTTTAGTAGAGATAGGAAAATAACATGCTTCATGGTTTGCACTGGAGATTCTTTTGAGGATATAGGATGGACTAAATGACCACTGCAATTCATTCCAATTCTCCAAATCTGTAATTCTGGGATTCGATCATACATATAGAAGATATCCTGGGGTTCTGGGACCCAGAGGTGATGAAGGCCTGCCCTGAATTGGTATTTAGTCATAGCAAGATCCCAGAAGACAGATGTACCGATCAGTTGGTTATTTTTCACTGTAGGCAAATGCTTACCTCTAGTGCCTTTTATCCCTGTGATTTAGAATCTGTGGTTACTAAAGCAAAAATGATCTCCCCTGCTTTTCTTCTTTTTAATCTTATCCCTATTCCTTTATCCCTCTATTGCTGCATAATCTGTTTCAGGGGCTCCTCAAGGACCCCCTGTGTGTGATGAAATCTTTCCCAGAATAAAGTTTTTAAATATATAAAATAAAAGACAGAATAACAAAGGAAGCCACTTAAATTTAAATAAAGATGTAATTCATCCAAACTAAATAGACTCTTTGGAGTCATACCACATCCCTTGGGTTAGTAAACCTAAATCCCTGGTTTACATCCCCTGCCTCCCACCTCAAAAGTATGATCTGTTATTTATAAACTCCTTTTGGATCTCTTCCCTTCACACTCTTTCCATCTTCTTGCACTAATGGAAACCTGGCTTTCCCCAGAAAAACACTGCATTCCTGGCCACCCTGTCCAGTATGAAGTGTTCCTTCACTCATGCTCCTTGAAGCATGAACTCCTTTTACTTGAAGATCATATATAAAAACCTCTCTTTGGCTTTTAAAGCCCTTTGTAAGCTGACTCTTTCCCACATTGACTGTCTTCTTACACCTTATTCCCCTCTGCCTACTTTGTGACCCAATAACACTGTCCTTCTTGCTGTTCCTTGAACAAGACCCCAGTGTCTGACTTTGGACATCTTTGCTGACTGGCCTCCCTACCTACAATGCTCCTTCTCTGCAATTCCCCCTCCTAGCTTCCCTGGCTTCCTTCAAGTCTTAGGTAAAATCCAAACTTCTGCCAGAAGCCTTTCCCAGTCCTGCTTAATCTTAGTACCTTCTCCTGTGACTCCTAACTTATCCTTACATAGCTTGTTTGTACAGAGGGACTTGCATGTTGCCTCCCCCATTATATACTGTGAATTCCTTGAGAACAGGGACAGGTTTTTGCCTTTCTTTATATCCCCAGGGCTTAGCACAGTACTTGGTTCATAATACTAAATAAGAGCTAGTTGACTGGCTGGCTTACTGACCAGAAACACCTTGTGCCTTCCATCTCCTGATGGGCCTAGTGTGTGTGACCTGGGGGAAAGGAACAAAGAGCTATATTTGGTGTTTTCCATCTGTCTCAAAGCAAAAAATTTAGATGGCTAGTAGAAGGCAATATCACATCAGTGCAGAGGAGCAAATACACCTTTGACCTCAGGTTTTCTATCTACTTGAGTGCCTAATCTCTGTTTTTGAAGGGAAGAGGAAGGGTAAAGGGGGGCTTCCCATCTGACCATGTGCCTGCCATTGTCTCCAGCTTGATCTCCAATCTATATTGGAAGAAGCACTCTCCACTCAGTGATGAACATTTTCCCACCTGATCATATACTTCATATCCCAGTGATTTTGAATTGTCCTAAATGAAGAAGGAGAAGATTATCCAACTATTTTAACTGGGTCCACTACAAATTTATGTTATACAATCTCAACTGGACCTTCACTATGGCCAAGCAATTCTACTATATTTCCCTTATCAATTCTCTATCCCACTTTTCATAACAGCTCTTCCAAACCTTTTCATCCTTCCTCAAACCTCTCATAGATTTCTCAATTTCACTTTTTCAGCTAGAATCTTACTATTCTTTTAAAGAAAAAAAATTGAGCCCTTCCACTGTGAGCTCCTTCTTCTCCTCTCTTCCTTATCTCCTTTCATTCAGATACCTTCTGCCACTCTTTCTTAATCCCAGTCTCACATGATGAAATTGCTTCCTGTTAACCAAGACTAATCCATCTATTTGTTCAAGCAATCCTATTATATCTCATCTCTTGCAACAGATTTCTCTCTGTGTCACCCCCATTCTTTCACTTATTTTCAGTTTTTCCCTGTCTACTGGCTGGCTCATTCTCTACCTACAAAGATGCTCATGACTTCCCTATACTGAAAAACCCTCACTTGCTCCTTCTGTCCCTGATATCATCTTATATTGCTTCTTCCTTTTGTGGAATATCTCTTCTAACAGGCTGTCTACAATAATTGTCTCCACTTTTTCTCCTCTCATTCTTTTCTTAATACCTTATAATTTGATTTCTTATCTCATTATTCTATTTAAATTGCTTTCTCCAAATTACTAATGATCTCTTAATTGCCAAATCCAATAGTCTTTTCTTTTTTTAAACTTTTTTAGCTTTTTATTTTCAAAATATATGCAAAGATAGTTTTCAACATTCACTCTTGCAAAACTTTGTGTTCCAAATTTTTCTCCTCTTCTTCCATCCCCTACCTTAGACAGCAAATAATCCAATATATGTTAAACAGTTCTTTTATACATATTTCCACAATTATCATGCTATACAAGAAAAATCATATCAAAAAGGGAAAAAATGAGAAAGAAAGAAAAAAGCAAGCAAACAACAGCAAAAAGGTTGAAAATACTATGTTGTGATCTACATTCAGTCCTTAAAGTTCTCTTTCTGGGTGCAGATGGCTCTCTCCATCACACTAGTCTATTGGAATTGGCTTTTCAATCTCACATCTCCAACTATCTTTTAGATATCTTTAACTGGGTATTCATTAGATACCTTAAATTTAACACACTCAAAATTAAGATCATAATTTTTCCTTCTTAAAAACTATACGCCTCTCCTGCCATTGTCCCAATTATTATAGAAGGCAACACCATCTCCCCCAGTCCCTCAGACTCATAACCTAAGAATCATCTTGGACTCCTCCTTCTCTCATTGCCAAGCCCTGTCAACTTCTCCTTTGCAAATCTCTGATATTGCTACCACTCTGGTGCAGCCCCTCATCAACTCCTATCTTGATTTTTATAACAGTCTTTTGGTGAATCTGCCTGCCTCAATCATTTCCCCATTTAATCCATCTTCCATTCAACCATTAAAGTGATTGTCCTAAAAACAATTTTAAAAAACCCAAGAGATCTAATCATACCATCTCTCTACTCAACAAACTTCAGTGGCTCTGTTTCTTGTGTCCAGGATCAAATGCAAAATACTCTGCTTGGCTTTCAAAGTCTTTCACAACTCACCTTCCTCCTACCTTCTCCCTTTTACCTGTCCAGTCTCTTCCTTTTGTTATTTCCTATTTATCCTCACTTGCTTTGTCTATATTTCTTTCCATGTTGTCTCTCCTATTAGTTTGTAAGCTCCTTAAAGACAGAGACTGTCTTTCCTCTTTCTGAATCCCCAATGCTTCGTACAATGCTTATTATGTGGCTGGTGATTAATAAATGTTTATTGATTAATTTTTTGAAGAGGAAGAACAGATATACTTCTTGTTCCTCACTTCCATTTCTAGACCATCCTCTTGCCATCAATACTCAATGTAAATATTTTTTGCATTTCTAGTTTTTCTTTTAATTTAATGTTGATTTGCTCTAACAAAATCTATATTGTACACAGACAGGTCATTTCCCACACAGGTTGCTAAAAATCTATATCGAGTTTTACTTTGCTATACAATATTCTCCAAATCCAGTGCTTTCTAATTCTCTTTTTGAAGAAAGCATTCATAATCACGGATCATCAGATCACAGACTTAAAGTTGGAAGGGACTTTAAGAACTTTATCTAGTCTAATGACCTCATATTACAGATAAGGAAATTGATATGCAGTCATGAGACTTCTGTGTAGTCTACCAGACTTTGGCTTTTGTGGTTTCTTCATCCTGAGTCACATTTTTCAACATATTTTTTTCCATCCACTTCTATACCCACCTTTGCCCTGAAGTCTCTGAGCCTTGAAGTGTATGTTGATTGGTTTATAATTTCAAGTAGCCATAATGAGGAATGTTAAGAGTCAATGTTCTTAACATACAGAATTATCAAAATGCTTTGATTTTTCTTTTTTTTTTTTCTGTAGCAGGAACTTTTAGGACAGAGAAAATAAAGGCTTGATAGTTGAAAAAAGGAATAAAAAGGGGAAGAAGGCAAAATCAGGAAAATAATATACATAATGACTACAACAAGCTAAATGAAAAGAAAAACCACCAAAAAACTGAATATAGTAAAAGAATGATAATCAGGCTTCACCTCAAAGGAGAGATATGAGTAGCTAACTCCATTCCTTTTGTTCCAGAAGTGGGATGGGAATGGAACATTTTTTATACTTTCCAACTCAGCTAATGTATTGGTTAGTTTGATAAATTGTTCCCTCCCCCTCCATCTTTCTCTTGATTATTCTTTGTTACAAGGGATGGTTCTCTGAGGAAGAGAAAATGGAGGGGGATATATTTGGAAATAAAGATGGTGCAAAACAAACAAAAAAAAAAGAATTTGGAGGTTCTTATCGAGCTATTTTTTTTCCTTCTTTATACTTTGTTCACTGAGTTTATTTTCATCTGAAAACGTATGACCACATTTCTTGGAAGAAAATACACATACATAACTCTCGACTCCAGGAATGCCAATTATGGTACAAACAGTTCTATTTATGACAAGAAGCGAGTGATGACTCCGTGGGCAACAGCTGCATTTCTCAGCCCTAGAGCCTTTGCAGTCTTGCTCTGGGACAACCTGAGGGTCCTCAGCAGAACAGCAGCAGCTTTTCTTGCAGGAGGCACATTTGCACTCTTTGCCTTGACAGAAACCAGCTGAAGTACAAGAGTTTCCAGTGGAACAGCAGCAGGTCAGGAGGTCCACAGCTTGAGCACAAGTGCACAATGGAAGGAGTACCGGCTCTGGAGTTCAAATTCTGCCTCAATGAAGCTATTGTGCAAATGTGGGAAGGTCACTCAACCCCCCTGAGCCTCAGTTTACTTCTCTGTTAATATCGGGTCTGTGGAGTTCTTTTTAGTTTGAGAGCTATGATTTTATGATGTAGACTGTAAGTAGGGCAAATGGAGAGGTCTCTAGTGACTGTCTATCGCCTCTAAGATGAAATATAACATATTCTGCCCGGCTTTTACAGCCACACACTTGGCTCCTTCCTGCCTCTGTCAAGGCTTCCTATGTTTTACTTCCCTCCCTCCACAAACTCTACAATTCGACAGCACTGGCTTTGCTGCTGTGTGAACAAGACATTCCATCTCTTAGCTGAGCATTTGCACTGGCTGCTCCCCATGCCTGGAACACTCTCCCTACTTTGCTCTTTCTCCCTGTTTCCCTGGCTTCCTTCACATCTGAACACTAATTGCATCCTCTTCCCTACCTCTGCCTGTTTTCCTCTGAGATTGCCTCCAATTAGATTGATAGATATAGATATTGCATGTACAGCTATTTGCATGTTCTCTTCCTCATTAGAACATTAAGGAAGGCAAAGACTGTTTTTGTCTTTCTTTGTAACTATAAGCTTTAGGGCGTTGCCTGGAATACAATAAGCACTTAATAAAAGCTGGTTGATTTGACCTGATTCTTTCATGCAATTCCTTATTGAATTTCTTTACCACTTCTTGCAAAGGATGGCAACACAAAAGATGCATAGTCTTGTCAATCATGAGCTCTGCAGCTGTGCAAGATGACCAAATGTACCTTTGAAATGAGGTTTCGCGTTCCTTTTTCAGACATTTAAAAACCAGTTTGACTAGCTCTTTTATTTGCTTCTCCAAAGAGAACTTATATTTAACTGCAACTTCCTTATTTCTTCTGGTTTTATTTATAATGAGAATGTCAATATGGATATGATTCATTTCCTCTTGTACTACGTTGACTCATCGGTCATTGGATAAGAATCTTACTTTTAGAGTACTGATAATTATTTATTTATAGGTGGTTTAAATATTGTGCTCCTTTTTCCCCTCTCCTGCAATTCTGCTACCATTACTGCAGATATGGAGGGGGACTGTAGAGGACCAAAGGCAATTTTGTATTGTTCTTTATTTCATAGTTGTCATGGTTAAGGAATCCATGTTCTACTGATCCACCTCTTGACCAAGAGCATACCCTAACTTGTCCTAGTACAGTAGTTTACCAGACATGATACTCCACTAGTGTAATCTTCAAGAATCTCAATCAGATTTGAAATCAGACTTTTGTGGTGAGGTTTACTGTAACATCCTAGAATTTTCTCAAGGATTGAAGTCAAACTCAATGACTTTGCATTTTTAAAGGTAGGATCAACATTTGTCTCTCTGTAGTTCTGTGGTACCCCTCCGATTCTCTGTGGCCTTTCAAGGATCATAGATAGGAGTTCAATACTCACACCTGCCAGTTTTTTCTGTACTCTGTGAGGTTGTTTGTCTGGCCTTGGTGCCTTGAATTTATTGAGGGCAGCTGTGGTTTCAATTTCCTGTTCATCATTTTTGTTCTATATTTGCCAGTTGGGAGATCATTCTTTTTTGTGGGGGAAAAAAACAGAAGCAAAACACAAATTGAGTAGTTCTGCCTTTTTTCTTTTGCCTCACCCACTCCAAAAAATGATCCTAACTATTCTTTAATCTTCCTGTCTGCAACATACATTTTTTTTAAAAGCCCTTTCTTGTTAATGTTGGCATTCATCCCCAGCTTCAACTTGTTCTGAAGTCTTTAAACCCCTGATGTTATTCTTATAGAACCATGAAACTCTTTTGTCTCCATCTTCCACTATTTGTTCTTGCTTTTGCCTTCCTAAAATAAAAGATAGTTAATGATTTCCCTATGCATCTATACGGTCTCTATCTCTCTCTGATAACTGGTTGACTTGCCCAGGATCACACACCTAATATTTGAACTCAAATCCTCTTGTTCAGGATTAGTGCTCTATCCACTCCATTACCTAGCTATCCCCACATGGATCTCTTTAGATGCTCCTCCTGTTCTTACCCACTGAAATTGTTTGGTTCTTTCGAAAGATTTTCATTCTTCAGTGCTTCCTATCTCTCTTGGATTGACTTCCCATGTAAATTTTTAGATCATAAGATTTTGTCGATTCTATAGAGGCCCTTCACTATTCCAGAAAACTGTCCTAAATCTGAAATCAGAGGAACTGGGTATTTGAATTCTAAATTGCCACTATGGTCACCCTAACCTCTCTGGGACTCAATTTCTTCACCTGTAAAATGAGGGACTTGGATTAAATGCTCTCAGGTTCTGTTTAGCTCTAAATCCAAATTATCTTCTGATCTATGATACTTTCTGCAAACTATTTAAAATCCCTTCTCTCAAAATCTAGGCAACATGTGGGGGTCCAGTTCTTTCACTCTCTATCAGAAATTCTTTGTCTTTTCTCCTTAAGACTTGTACCAGTTTTAGCTCAGCAATTGGCAGCTCCTTCTTGGTCAATCAAGTCCAGAAGTCCAGCTTCCCTTCTTACTTCTTCCATTTTTTGAAAAATGAATCGATCATTAGGACATGTCACAAATGTATATAGTGCTCTGTTTTTGGCAGCAGGAGAGAGCTTCCGCACATAACTGAGTATTTGAAGTCTTTTTTCCTAGCTATAATCATGCCTCTGCAGCAGATTTGTGATCTGTTTCCCATATTTCTTAGTCATTTCCTTCTTTTGTCCAGCTGGGGTGCAGTATTTTCCCACTATTGATATCAATTCTGTTTGTTTTTTAAATTGATCTTCACCCATCAATGCTGCAACCTCCTGCACTTTTCCAGTTCTGGGATTTCCTCAAATGAATGTCTTTTTTAATCTAAGATACTAGAAGAGCAGTATGGTGAAATAGATCAAATCCCACATCCAGCACATACTGGCTATGTGAGCTCAGCAAATCTTTTAACCCCTTAGTGTTCCAAGCAAGTCACTTATGCATTCTGTGCCCCAGGAGACTCTCCATCACTATAAAACTGCCATATAACTTCATCTCTAGTAGTAGAAGGAGCTTCCTCTTTGGGAATTAACCATACCAATAAAATCTTGGAACCTGTGCAAAATAATAATAACAGTAACAATAACAACAATAATAATGGACAATAATAATAATATATGGCGCTACTTCACTGTTCCTTTTACTTATTACATTGCTTTGCATCGGTGTCTCATTCCATAGTCATATCCCAGTTATGACTTCCATCCCACTAAATCCCAGAGAATCCATTGATGCTACATTTTCCTCCTTGTACTATTTTTATTACCTTGTTTGTTACTCATACTTTGTGCATTTGTGTATTGATGTATGAGGCCATACATTTTATTTCTGGTTCTTTTCTTGGCTATTATCTCCTGTGAATTACTGGTCCTCTTCCCTGTTCTTCTTTCTTCTTCCTAAATTATACCTGCATATTCTGTATGTCTCAAGAGATGTATGTGGGCAGTTTTCCACATTTCCTCCCATTTCCATCTTCAATTTAACAATCTTTTGAACATATTTACAAAACTTCAGGCAAATATATTCTTACCCACTTTCAGGTGTGCTCTATTCCTGGCCAAGAGTTCATCATTCTGTTATTTTAAGCTGTGGTTCATAAATCCAAATCCCATTCTCAGACATCATTTTAACCAGCTGCTTACTTTCCATATCTGCCTATTTCTCTCAAATCTTCTACTTTTAATCAACTACATGAAGAAAACACCACCTGTGCCCCTCAGATATTCATTTACTTGCCTATGAGTCATAATTACTTGCAAAACTCTTGTAGAATCAGGACTCAAGGTCTATCTTATTTTGGTGAACTTCTTGAAAGACTGACATCATTGTAAAGGTCTAAACTTGCTGTAGCTAACCTGAAGAAACTAAAGACAATAATTATTACTATAATTATAACTAACAATTATATAGGACTTACTATGTGCCACTTGTACTATGTACACTTTACAATTATTATCTTACTTGATTCTCTCAACAAGCCTGGGGAGTTAAGTGCTATTATGCCCATTTTATATGTGGGAAAACTGAGATAAGCAGATGTTAAATGATTTGCACAAGCTAGTAAATATCTGAAACTGAATTTGAACTCAGATTTTCCTGACTTCATACCCATCACTGGGAAAATGTCTTCCCTTTGCAAAGAATATTTATTGCCTGTAGCAGACACTGAATGAGCCTGCTCAGCTTGCAGGACTAGAATGTTCCATCATGTTTGGTCACTGGGTCCCACTCACCATGCCTTTATAAATCTCCTAACTTTGCACTTTTTTCTCCCAGAATTATATTTACTCCAACAATCATCTTTCCATTTTCTATAATTCCCATTTTGTTCTTTGTCTTTTCCATGCACTTGTAAGTTGTATCTTGAATATTTTTAAGTATATAAATTGATCACTGTTACTCCATTTAGTTGGAACATGTGGCTATAAGAACTGCTTGCATACACATGGTCTAATTGTTTCCTTATTTTTGTTGTTATTCATTTATTTTCAGTCATATCTGCCTTTGGAGTTTTTTTGGGTAAAGATACTGGAGTGATTTGCCATTTCCTTCTCTAGCTCATTTTACAGCTCTAAGGAAACTGAGACAAACAAGGACTTGCCCGGGGTCATACACCTAATAAGTGTCTGAGGCCGGATTTGAACTCTTCCTCCTGATTCTAAACCTGTTACTCTATGCACCACACCACCTACCTGTCCCTGAATACAAGTGAAAGTCTCTCACTACATCAATGGCCCTCACCAGGTGTGCTGATATATGTCTTGCCACTAGATTCTGAGGAGTGAGACTGATGATTTTGCTCAACTCTGCCTCATTTAAATCCAGTTCATTTGCAAATCAAGGTATCACCCTACTGATGTCATTGGTCTTCTTTGAGAAAGGACAAATAACAATATACAAGTAATAAAAATGCCTTGCTAAGCCAGAAAAAAAGCAGCCCCTAAGTTATTTTCTTGAAACTTTATAGATTCTTTCTTGGAGGTGTACTTACTTATTCCCTTCTGGAGTTACCATTTGTATCCACACAAATTACCTGGAATGGGTAGTTATCATCAGATGTATTAAATTTTGAGCTCTCCCTTATGTCCCGCTTGGATGCCCCAGGATAAAAACAGAACATTTTTCTGTTCATGTCAGGCTGACAGATAGTTGTCTGAGTACTCAACTTAGAATCATCTGCCATCTCAACTCTTCCTCATCTGGCTTTTAGAGGATATCACTCTTGTAGTTGTCCCCCAAGAAAACCTGTAATTCTTTCTTCGAGCACAAGAGGCTGTTTTCTTCTGGATCTCCTCTACAGGAAGAAATTTGTACTATCCCCAATTTCTCAACGATCCTTTTTACCTTCCATTAGAGATTAAGATTCTAGCACTTGGCATTCTTTTTCTTCTCTGTTTTGAAGGATTTCTGTTTTCCTCCCCTTTTTTATTAATCCTTTATTTTCCCTGATAAGCTGAAGAAAAGAGGAACATTCCTCTAGCTCTTTCACTATGGTCTTTGTAAGGCATCCCAAACCACATATTGTCCAAATATTGCCACTACTCTTAACACTGGCAGCAACATAAATACAGCATGCACTCTACATATTGCCATGATGTTCCCTTTGTCCTCGTAGATTCTGTTTTCTTCTCTTCCTCTGATAGTTTTCCACACATTCACTTCACCCCATCTTCTCATCGAGTTGGGGGACTTAGCTGCTGAATACTCAAATCCGGCTCCCCCGACTTTTTCCCATGAGGATTGCTTAGTTGCATTTGACTGGAAATTAGCAGCTTCTTGTCAAAGCTTCAATGAAAACAAAATCTGCCCAGTCCTTTGCCAGAGGATTTCAAACAGAAACCTAATTACTAGAAAGATTTTATTGATTTAAATAAAATTACCTACTTCTTTCCTGTTAACACTGATAGGTTCAAGATGCCACCTTGACACTTCTCTGGTACCTGTTAGTAATATATCTCAAGGGCTTAAACTCAGGAGAAACCTAGCTGAGGACCAGACATGGTAGCTCAGGATATATCTTGGTCTGATTGGGAGCAGAAAGATATGACCCCACTGAGGGGTCAAGGGATAATATAGAGAGAAGAGTGATTGAGAAGAAAATAGCTGCCAAAAGCAAGGCCCAAAGCTAGAGATCCTACTAGCTTCATTTAGGATGGATTAAGTTTGGTGCTAATTAACCATTTACTACTTCAGGAATTCATAACTTTTTCACTGTGGGTACTCCTTCTACTGGGCATCAACCCATCTATATTGTAAAAATGCTTTGGAGTTGTGGAGAGAGCTCATGAATTAGGGAACCTGGGTTCAAACCCCAGTGCTGTCTCTCTCTCCCAATATTTTTCCTCCAATTACATTTAAAAAAGAATTTTTTTTTTTACAATTTCTTGTCATTTAAAGTTTTGAGTTCCAAATTCTATCCCTCTCTCCTCTCCCCACTCCCTGAGTCAGTAAAAAGTCTGATATAGGTTTTACACGTGCAATCATATAAAACATTCTTGTATTAATCATTTTGTTCAAGAGGCCAAGGAAGGAAGGAAGAAAGGAAAGAAGGAAAGAAGGAAGGAATGAATAATTACATGCTTCACTCTGTATTCAAACAACATCAGTTCTTTCTCTGGAGGCAGATAGCATTTTTCATCATGAGTCCTTTGGGATTATCTTGGATTGTTGTAATTTTTTATTATTAAAGCTTTTTGTTTTCAAAACATATGCATGGATAATTTTCAACATTCACCTTTGCAAAACCTTGTGTTTCAAATTTTTCTCCCTTCCACCCTACTCCCTCCCCTAGATGACAAGAGATTCAATATATGTTAAACATGTACAATTCCTCTATACATATCTCCACAAATATCTTGCTGCACAAGAAAAATCAGATCAAAAAGAGAAAAAAATAAGGAAAAAAAAAGGCAAGCAAACAACAAAAAGAGTAAGAATGCTATGTTGTGATCTACCCTCAGTTTCCACAGTCCTCTCTCTGGGTGCAGATGGCTGTCTCCATAACAAGAGTATTAGAACTGGCCTGAATCATCTCATTGTTGAAAAGTCATGTTCATCAGAACTGATCATCATATAATCTTCTTGTTGTCGTGTATAATAATCTTTTGTTCTACTCACTTCACTTAGCATCAGTTTGTGTAAGTCTTTTCAGGCCTTTCTGAAATCATCCTGCTGATTAGATCATTGTATTACTGAGAATGACTAAATTATTCACAATTTTTTGTCATATAATATTGTTGTTATTGTGTACTATTCTAGCTCTGTTCCTTTTGTTTTCTAATAAGTTCTAATAAATCTTTCCAGGTTTTTCTGAAAACATCCTGCTTGTCTTTTTGTTTGTTTGTTTGTTTTTTCCCCTGAGGCAATTGGAGTTCAGTGACTTGCCCAAGGTCACAGAGCTAGAAAGTGTTAAGTGTCTGAGATCAGATTTGAACTCAGGTCCTCCTGACTTCAGGGCTGGTGCTCTATCCACTGCACCACCTAGCTGCCCCCATGTCCTTTCTTATAGCACAATAATATTCCATTACAATCACATTGCTTGTTCAGCCATTCCCCAATTGATGGGCATCCCCTCAATTTCCAATTCTTTACCACCACAAAAAAAGATTGGTTTTCTTATTCATTTGCCTGTATGATATTGAGCAAATCACTTCATTTCACCTCACTTTAGTATGGAACAATAAAAAGAGACTAGTTCTAAAGTCAAAGGTTATTGCTGTTTTTCATTTGTTTCAGCCGCATCTGACTCTTCAAGATCCCATTTAAGGTTTTCTTGGCAGAGACTCAGGAGTGTTTCACCTTTCCCTTTCCAGCTCATTCTACAGATGAGAAAACTGAGGCAAGCAGGAGTAAGTAACTTGGCCAGGGTCACACAGCTAGGAAGTATCTGAGGCCAGATTTGAACTCAGGAACATGAGTCCTCCAGCTCCAGCTGGCACTCTAACCACTGTACACCAAGCTGTCTGAGAGCCAGAGGATACGGGTTCAAATTCTGCTTCTGATACCTAGGTTCTATTAGAATGATCCTAAGCAAATCCCTTCAGTTCCTTGGGCCTCCAGTTTCTCAAGTGTAAAATGAGGAGGTGGGACTAGAGAAGGCCTCTGAGACAGCCCCCCCCCCCTTCTGCTCTGAGTCTTTGCTCCAATGATATCTGCCCAGATGAGGAGACAGCAAGCCTGTAGGGGAAACTAAATTGTTCTCAGTCGGTGCAATTCGGTGTGGGCAGGACCAGATTGAGGGTGAGGGGTTATAAGGGAGGGATGAAGTCTGGAGCTAATGGGGGACTTTGGGAGCTTTGATGGGTGACTTCTGAGCCAGCCAGGGATCAGAGCTGTGGCTCTCCAGACACAATGTTTGGCTAGCCAAGTGGAACAGACATTGTGTTTGCTGTATTCCTACAGCAAGCAGATTTAGGCCATAAGTATTCCCCCTTAATGGTGAGCCTTCATGAGTCACAAAATCTCCTTGGTTTTCTTGGCTGGGACAGGGACATATCCATCATGAGGTAGAATGGCATTAAGGAAATGAACCTATAGGACTTGGGTTCAAATTCCAACTCCATTAATTGCTTGTAGGATCACAGATCTTAGAGGTGGGAAAAGATGGATCTTAGAAATCTTGGAGTTCAACTCCCTTATATCCTTAATAAATAAACTGAGGCTCAGGGTCTAGTCACACAGCTAATAAGTATATGAAGAGGGTTAGAGCCATTTCTTCTTGACTACAGTTTTAGCCTTCTACATTACCTAGCTTTGTGATGTTGGATGAGTTAATTAGCTTTTCTGAACCTCATTTTTTTCATCTACAAAATGAGGGAGTTGTATATGATTTCTAAGATTTATTTCAAATCTAAAACCTACTATCTCAGCAAGACCTCTGTCATGAAAGGTAACCATCCCCTAAGATGAGAATTTCTCAGAAGTTTAAAGATGCCCATAACTGGAACATACCATTTTCTTTCATGAAATCTCCTCCCCAAACTCCACTACTGTCACCTTTTAATAAGGTTGCTAAAGATAACTGGTAGTGCAGTAGATAGAGCAAAATCAAAAAGAACTGAATTCTAATTCTGTCTCAGATATTTCTTAATTGTATGGCAAATGATCTAACCTCTCTGTGCCTATATCCATAAAATGCAAGTCATAAAAATCAAAACATCATATTCTGGATAGTCCAGGACATCTTCCATTCTCTGGATCCCAACAAAAAATATTGAGAAAGCAAGGCAGTATGTAATAAAAAGCCAGGCTAGATTTGAGTCTAGCTCTGAGTTTGAATCTCAGCTCTGCTGCTGATTAATCATGGAACCCATGGGCAGGGATATGTTAATAAATGTTTAACAATGAGCTTTCGGGGGAGGGGGGGAAGTATATATAACACACTTTTAATAAATAAATAAATAAAGTAAATAGGAACAATTAAAAAATCTGCATTATTAATATTCTGTCCATCACTTTCTTAAGTATACAACAACAATAATCCAAAGAAATTTTCAGATTTCCAACCTATAATTTTTCATTCTGAACCTTTAAAAGTTAGCGCTCTCAATCTAGATCAAATTGCTTCCACCATACCTCTGCTCATAGGAAAATCACTTCACCTGAGATTTGGTTTCCTCATTTGTTTAAAACAAAAGATTGGAGGGGCAGCTAGGTGGCACAGTGGTTAGAGCACTGCCCGGAAGTCAGGAGGACCTGAGTTCAAATCTGGTCTCAAACACTTAACACTTTCTAGCAGTGTGATCCTGGGCAAGTCACTTAACCCCTAATTGCTTCAGGGCGGGGAAATCTGGTTCTGTTACTCATGTGAGATCAGTTTCTTCATGTGTAAACTGAGGAAGTCAGACTGCAAGTTCTCTATAATCCTTCTCAGTTCTAATCTATAATCCCAGTCTATTTAGTCTGACCCCAGCTTACAGACAAGGAAACTGAGGCTCAGAGAGGTTATGTGGTTTGCCTAACATCGTCTACGTGGTGAGCTCCAGAAGCAGGATTCGAAGCCAGCTCCTCTGATGACACCCCAAATAGAAGGCTTCCATCACTGTGGCCCTCCCTTCCTCCTTTGCCCCTGCCCGTCTGCCGGTAGGACAACAGGCCCCTGGGTCTTGCTCCTCTGGCCCAGCGTGGGAGAGCAGAGTGGAGTAAAGCCCCAGGCAGCCTCAGTGACATAAGGCAGGTGGGGGGGATGGCACCCACGATCTCTGCGAATGCTTCCCGGCCTCCCAGAGAGCCCGCTTCCTCCAGCAGTAAAAATAACAAGGTCCCCGCAGACCTCAGCTGTGGCAGGAAGGCACGGCTCAGATTTGGGGGAGGAGTAGGAATGGGAGCCGGAGGATGGAAATGGGGGATGGGGAGCATTCCCAGGCACAAAGAGGCTGGAGACCCAGCAGGAAGAGAAGCCCCGGATGGGGCTGGGGGCTGGGGCAGGGATGCCGGTTCTGGCCCAGAGAGTCTTTGGCCCCCCTCTGACAGTGGCAGGGCCAGTCTGGGACCCTACAGGGCGGTCTCAGTCATTCAGAGCTGCCTAGGAACATCTCCACCCAAGATGTATTTGTGTACGCCTGTACTTGTCTGGGTCTCCTGTGGCTCTGATGTGTGCTTCTGTCTGTGTGCTGGTGGGAGACGGTCCTGATGAGGACATATGGGTGTGCCCTGAACCACCACACAGGGGGGTCCTCTGCCTGGGTGTGTGAGTACGTGGCTGTGTGTGCAGCTCTCTGTACACAGTCCCACTGGTCTTCCCCCAGGTGCTATTTCTGCATGACGTCACTCTCCCCTTGTAAGTGAATGCTGGGAAATGCAACGTTGCGCATAATTAGGGGCATGTACCGCTGTGTGGGGCCACGCTCTGCCCTGTGGATGTCCATGTGATGGCCGGCAGCAGGGTGTGAGGGAAAGGGCTCTGAGCCTGGAGGTAGAAAACCTTCTCTTCCACTGAACCTCTCTGGGCCGTAGGTAAAGTTACAGACAAGGAAACTGAGGTTACATACACAAGCTTCAGAGGTGGATTTGAACCCGAGAGGGTGACTAGATGGTCCCTCCTGCTGTAGCTCTAAGAACCTGTGCATGTTGTTCTTTCTGTCTGCTTCTATGTGTGTGCCTCTGGGTCTCTGGATTTGTGAGCACATATCTGTGTCTGTGAAGAAGCAAGTGGTCAGTCACTGACTCTCTCACCGAATGACCCCGTCCACCCCCACGTCCAAAGGCCCCTTCCAGTTCTATATAACTCTACAACCACATGGCACCTTCACAAGTCTCAGAAACTCCATTGTTTTAACTCCACTGTTTTCATCTAAGCCACACTTGTCCCCATTGTACAGAATGGAAAATGGGGGCTTGGGGAGAGACAGGGTACTTAGGCCAAGACTCTGCCATGTAAACCTAAGAAGAAAACACCAAATAAAATGAGAAGGAATCTTCTCTAGAACTCCTACTATTGATGGGCTGGGAGACAGGCTGGAAGAATGAATGGGGAAGCAGGGATGGTTGGGCAGAACAAGATGAGGGACAATTCAAAGAGCAAAAATTCACTGCAGTCTGGAAAAGTGTGAAATCCCAAAGACAGTCCCTATCTATAAGGAGGCCGAGGGCAGTGGCAGCAGTGCCTGGTTTGAAGTCTGGGAGAAAATCAGTATAAATCTTGACTTTGACACTCAAACTTTTGCTTTCAGCTTCTCTGAGCTTTCATCATCATGAGTTTCTTCATCTATAAAATGGGAATAATAATCCTTTCACTATTTGCCTTAAAGGATTATTGTGAGGAAAATACTTTGTAAATCTTTAAGATATATGTAAATAGGAGTCATTTTTTCTTAAATCTCAGGTAGAGGGGCAGAAGGCTTCAAGAATAATTTGTTTGTACCAGTTGATAAACTCTACCATATCTAGAGATTTAAGATGAGGTGGGAATGATGAGTGCCTTTCTTTATTGAGATGACCAGAAGGGAAACAGGGGACTGGAAGAAATGACCTTTCCAAGTCCTTTTTGGACCCAGTTAAGAGGTAAAGGGGGTGGATTAGGTATGAGTGAGAGAATATACCCCCCTGGTGGTCAATTGTCCACATTGCAGTCTGGGTCTAGCCCAGTCCAATTATTCCCTTCCTGGCCCTTAGGGTATATGTGTGGTAGAGCGTGAGTCTTTAACCCATTTTAAAGTGACTTAGATGAAAACAAGCTTTGTTCCTCCCAAAGTATTCCTCTAAGGAGGAATAAGAAGGCTGGGGGAAAGGAGGGTGGGGAAGAGAGGAAAGGGGGGAGGTGTCTAGATCCTCAAAATCTGGGACAACGACGTAAATTAAGAAATAGAATTCAAGTGCTCACTTGATAAACTGTACAGCAATCACCACCACTATCATTTCATCACCATAATCATCCCCAGCCTCCCTATCACTCCACTCCCTATCACTATTATAACCTTCCCAATCGTCACAGCAAGATCATTTTTATCATCATTCCTTTCACTAACAGGAGACTTAATGGGTAGGTGAAGAGGAAGAAAAAGGACCTTGGAGTGGGTTCAACAAACTAGAAATTTTGGGTCTTGGACCAACTCCCCACACCAGCTGTTTCACCTTGGACAAGTTCTCCAAACACTAGAGACCTCCGTTTTCTCCTCTGTCAGAAGGAAGGATTTGGATTGAATGATCTCTGATGTCCCTTCAAGTCTAACATCTTACAGCTTATGTTTTAAGGCCCTTCCCACTAAAACTTTCTGTGTTCTAACATGGAAGGTTAGAACTAATATTGTAACATTCTATGTTCAAAGTGTCCTCTCAAAACAAGCAAAACTATGTATGCTCTAAGTTGCCTCTTAGCCGGCTACTCAACACTCAAGATTCCCTTCCAGCTCCAACATTCTATGCTCTAAACACAGGTCTGAATTCTGTGAAGTTGTAAATTTACGATTGCCTCCGCCCATCATTCCCACTACACTAAGGATCACAGAATCTCAAAATGTTAGGGTTTGGAGGTAACATCTACTCCAAACTTTCCATTTCTCCTCCCATTTTATTGATGAAGGAATTTTCTTGCCCAAAGTCAAAAAAGTAAAAGAACTGGGACATAATCTCAGGCCTTCTGACTCCTAATTCCTACAATACTTTAATTTATTTCTTCACAGATTTTATGCCCCTTGAGTTGGAATCCCCAAAAGAGTCCTCTTCCCTCATAGATTGATCACTGGCAATAGGTACAAACAGTGGAAAAGGCAGGGATTCTTCTTTCTCTGAAAGCCTTTTTGGGGTTCTGGTTCAGGTTTCCCCATGGAAGAAGTAGATTGTCTCCCTGTCCCTTTAGCCCCAGCTCCTGAAAGGGCTCCTCGGGGGTCATATCATTTGGAGGGGGTGGGGTAAGGAAGAAGGAGGAGTGCTCTATAGAGACTCTAAGGAATGATAGTATTGAACCAACAAAATGTGTTCAAAAAATGGAATGCTCTTACTCAAGGGGAAGGACCCAATTTCTAGGTGTGGGGATCAGACTAGCACAGCTTGTAGCTGTTTGGAGAGTTATTCTATTGTAAGAGGCCATAGAGGCAGGGGGAAGAGGGTGGGGGTGGGGGTAGCTATTCAAAGACACATCTAATCCAAGGAGCAAGGGAAAGGCACAATAACAAGCTGAATTGCTTCTCTC
The DNA here is from genome assembly GCF_016432865.1 of Antechinus flavipes. NCBI lineage: Eukaryota > Metazoa > Chordata > Mammalia > Dasyuromorphia > Dasyuridae > Antechinus > Antechinus flavipes. Next base: position 466,539,738 of record NC_067399.1, on the reverse strand, counting down.
TCTCTCTCTCTCTCTCTCTCTCTCTCTCTCTCTCTCTCTCTCTTCTCTCTCTCTCTCTCTCTCTCTCTCTCCCTCCCTCCCTCTTTTCCTGTCTCTTCCTTCTCCCTCTCTCCCTTTCTCCCCTCCTTTCCTCCCTCCCTCCCTCCTTCCATCTCTCTCTCTCTCCCTCCCTCCCTCCCTCCCTCCTTCCATCTCTCTCTCTCTCTCTCTTCTCTCTCTCTCTCTCTCTCTCTCTCTCTCTCTCTCTCTCTCTCTCTCTCAATATGCACTTAAATGTCTGCATACATGCAAATACATAGTCCAATGCCCCAGTGAATGTACATGTATAAATACAAACACATTTGCACAATAATCCATGGCCTTGCAAAAATTCACAAATATCCAGATGCATATACACAACACACACAAATGTAAGCACATCTCTAGGCACATACAAATATTCATATTTACACAGTACAGATGCAAAAAAGTAAACATACATGAATATACAAATAACAAAAATAAAAATAACTCATGGTGATTTGAGTTTTATACAAAACAAAAAGCCTGGAATATGTTCAACAAACCCAGATTTTAATCTCAACTCAACCATTTTACAATCCCCATTTTACAATTCTGAGTTCCATATAAATCATCTCATCACAGGTCTAGAGCTAGAAGGGACCTCAGAGGCCATTTAGTCCACTCCCATTCCCCACTTAACATACAAGAAAACTGAGGCTCACAAAAGTAAAGCCACTTGCTTATGAGCTCATAAATAGTAAGTGTGGAGCTGGAATTCGCACCCAAGACTGCTACTGTGTTCACTCTTTTCTACACTATCTCTTTGTGAACAGTAATCTCATCTTCTACAAAATGAGGGGTTGGATTTGCTCCTGAAGGGTCTTTCCAGCTCTTATATTCTGTATATTCTAATGTTCTATATTTCAGGCTTCTTCCCGCTCGCTGACATTCTGTGATTCTATAGAAGCCACACAGTGATGTCCAAGGTGAAACAAACAGGACCCCCCTTCTCCACTGGGCCTGATAAACCTCCTCCCCCTCCCTTTCCGGTTGGCTTTTCTCTCCCTGGGGCCCAGTTCGGGAGAGTGGAGCCTCAGACACACACAGAGCCCAGCTCTTTGCTAAAGCCATTGTTGCCTTTGGCAAAAGGCCCTACTTACAGGCTGAAGGCCAGGGCCTCTGTGAGTGGGGCTAGGACAATGGGACCGCCTAGGCCTACAGAAATTGCCCCAGTGCCTTTGCAAAGCCCCCCTTAGCCAGCAGCTGAGTGACAGCTGAATTGGGAGGGGGGGAACACTCTGTGAGAGCCAGTGCCCCACCAGGCTGCAGAGAGATACCCGTTGTCTGCAGCCCCTGCACAGCTGCAGACACTGGGAGGTCCCTGGTTCTTTGCTCCCGCCCCCCAGAAAGAAGTGCCTCCCACAGCCCTTCTGTCCAACCCCCCTGCCCACTGGCTGGACCCTCCTGAAGGGTCCTGTCAACACTGATTGGGGAGCAGATGGGAAATAGGCAGGAGGGGACCTGCGAAGGGGCCACACTGAATCAGCCTGAACCTCTATCCCACCCCCATCAAGGAGCTGCCTCTATCCTCTCCACTCCACTCTTCCCTCCTCCAACCTCCCCGGAACATATCCTAAAACAGACAACATGGTGAAAGGGACAGGATTCTGCACAAAGTGAAAAGGAGACTTGGTTTGCTTTCCCAGCCCTCTCACTAACTTACTCTGTAACCCTGAATGAGTTATTTTCCCTTTGGGGCCTCAACTTCTGGTCGATAAAATGGGAAATAACGTGCCATACTAAAGAGCTGGCTTTGGGGCCAAGAAGATCTAGGTCCATGAGTTGCTCTGACATACCAGCTAGGTCATTCCCAAATCCCAGGCAATCCTCTAAAAACGATTCTCTGCCAAGAATCTGTATTGGCAAAGGAAATCTCCTTATTGGGAGTACCCCACACCAATGAAAAATGAAATCACAGATCCCATTTGAAAAGGGGCAGAGAGACAGAAAGACAGAAAGAGAGGGAAAGAAAGAGAAAGATAGAGTTGAATTTGTTAATTTATAATTTTTCTTCCACTTGTTCTATTCTAAGGTCCTTTTTGTTCTGACATTCCCTCTTCATATCCTCAGTTTCCCCGTCTGTACAATGAAGGGATTTAAGTGACTGACCTCTAAATTACATAATTTTACAGGGAATTGTGAACTTGGAGCTATGGGGGAGGAGTCTGAGAAGGAGAGATCTCAGAAATTGTTGCCTGGGCTCCATTGTCTGAGGGCCCTTGTCTTCCCCTCACAGTGCCTACCACCGGTGACCTGAAGCCTGGCTCTCCCAGCTGTGGGTCCCTCAGTAAGCCCACTCAGAAATATGGCCTGCTGTTACGGCTTTGTAAGGGACCCTGATCTGGGGGGAGTGGGGAAGATGGGGAGCAGGAGCCTTTCTGAGGGATTTCTAACTTTCCATCACTCTTCGGACACATTTCTCTCCCACCGTGATCCCTCAGACAGGGCTGTAGGACCGTCAGTAGTGAGAGTGCGCAGACTCTTGTGCACCAAAACAATCCCTTCCGTTTTATTCACAAACGTGCGAATCATGGGATATGGGTATGGGTCAGGGGCGTCAGCATGTAGGATGCGTGCCTAAATCTTCTCTGTAATAGTACTAGTCTATTTCTGTAGCACTTTGAAGACTTACAAAATGAGTTCCTCACAACAGACCCATGAGGTAGTAATAGAAATGAGGTTAAACCCACCCTTTAGAGGAAAAAACTGACACTTAGAAAATAAAGGGACAAATTCAGATTCAGAGATCTGCCTTGAATCACAGGGAGTAAATGTGAGAAGTAGGGCGCCAACTCGGGCCTCCCAAAGCCTGCCTTCTATATTCCGGGTAGGGTATGGATGTGTCATGTCACGAAAGACAACATCTGGCCAGCAAGCCCGCCGTGTGATTGAAGGCTGGTATTATTCTCCTGTGAAAGGGTCACGGGCTCGACACCATCGCTGGGTATGGGGGGAGGGGGGTCCGTGTATGTTACAGCTGCGCACGTTAAAGGGGTCCGGATCTGAGGGTCTGTTTTTTCCAGGAGAAAATAAGACCGAGGTTGGTTTTCAGAAGGGGGCAGGAGAGAGTCTGAATCTCGTTTTTCTGACCACATGCAGGTCTCGGACGGTTCCCTGAAACTTAAAGTTGCTTTTGACACCGCACGCACGCAGGCAGCCCGCGCTCACGATGCCGCCGCACAGCCAGCGGGACCTCTGCCCGGTGTCCGAGGTCGCGCGCGCGGCCGCCCCCGCACGGCCCCTCACCCCACCCTCCCTCCCAGGAGCCGTCCGGGTTCCGCCCGCGCCCCGGCCGGGGACGCCCGCCCTGCTTAGGACCAGCCTCAGGAGAGCCGCCACCTGTCTGGCCGAGTCTCGGGATTTCTCCCCTCCGCCGACAATGCCCGGGGTTGGCTGCCTCAGCCGGGAGACGAGCCCCGGGAGAGAGGGGAGCAGGTGGCAGACCAGAGCCCACTGTTGACAAGGCAGCAAGATGTCTGACCTAACTCACGCTCCAAGCGCGTCTTCTCCTTCCCCGGCTCCCCAACCTGCAGCCAGCGCCGGTCTTCTGGCTTCGGTTTTCGTCCTCTCCGCGACCTAAGGTCACTTCTGGGGCAGGAACCGTCAGATTTGGAGTCAGAGAACTCTCTCTGTTATCTGTGCGCCGCTTAACTTCCATCCGGGGCTGAGCGTCCTTGTTGGTCAAATGAGCAGGTCCCATTAAATAGTCTCTGAGATCTCTTCCAGCTCTAAGTCCTGTGATTTAGGATTTCTTCACTCTGAATCTGGAGACAGGCCACATGACTTTGTCACTACTTGTCATGACCTCACTACCTCTCACGGTCTCAGTCTCTTTGTCTGTAAAATGGGCATATTACCACTCTTTCCTAAAGTCGGGAGCCTGGATCCTTCAAGTTCAGCGTCTTCAGTGGGGAAAAGAGTGTCAGCACTCGAGATCTTCTGGGGACACCTTTTCGAGCACTGGCTGAGCCTTTGGGGGCAGCAGAAGGAAGATAACGGACCCTCTGAAATGGGGTTGGAGGCCAGATGGCCGGCTGGATCTGGTCATCAGAGCAGCAGAGCTACCACTAGAGGGGTTTGTCAGAGTCAGAACCCAGGCTCCCACCGGCCCTTGCTGAGCAAGGTCCTGAGACAAGCAGCAGCCTCAGCAGCAACAATGAAGAAAAACAAGGTCTAAACACTGCAGCCAGAGCTGCAAGAGCTAGAACATAAACTCTCAGGATTGGAGGGACTTTAGAGCACCAGGTGTTAAGAGGGTATGTTCTAAGTGAAGTACCTTAGAACACAAAATGTGAGGACTTGGAGGGACATAAAAGCATGAACTTAATGACCCCTGATATCCCATCTAGGTTTAAAATCTATGATTCTAGGGTGACTGAGCCAAGTTCTAATGAGAATGTCTGGAGAGTAAGTTTTCTGACTCCAAGAATAACTCCTTCCCACTGCATCATGCTATTCCTATGCTCTTCTTTAAGGGCCCCATTCCAACTGAGGATGCTCCACATCCTCTGAGTCCCTGCAAACTCTTGGAGAACCTGGACATACAACCTGGACAGGGACTCAGAATTCACCTACTGACCTCCCACTACTTTGGTAGAGAAACAAATTGAACAAGTTCCTAGGAGGAGAATAAGAGACTGGACATAGTGTAAATGTGTGAATGAGCAATAGGTAAAAAACAGCTTCATTTTTCAAATCTGTAATCAGATTTACTGTAGATGATATAGTGCAAAGAACACTAATTCTAAAGTCAGAACATCTGGATTCAAATCCTACTTTTGATGCTCAGTATCCATGTAACTATAGAGGAAGTCAATTAACCTTGGTAGATTTCCAATTCTTGATCTGTAAAAGGAGGGGATTGGACTAGATGATTTAGGAGGTTTTATAAATTTATTGTTGGAAAATTAGTCTTATAGAATGGTCTTGAAGCATCATAGGTGTAGAGAACAAATAATGGAAAAGGCATTTATTAGGAGTTGTAGTAAGCGCTAGTTATACAAACACAAACAAGACAATTCTTGCCCTCAAGGAGCTTATATTCTAACAAGGCAAAAACAACAGCTTCTCATTGAACAATCAGTTTTTTTTTAAATTGAGAAGCTCAGAGAATGGTCAATCTCTTAACAGTGAGTGGGTCTTTCATAAGAGTCAGTTTTGAAGAAAAGTCCCTTTGAAGAGTTCATCCTGGAGAGAAAACACTCATTTTTTAGGACCAGGTAGGCTCTGAGAACTTGAACCCACAAGACTGACCCCTATGTCTCCCAGGACAATTTTTTCCTCTCTTGGGAACCTGTTAGCTGATTGGCCAAGCAGCTATGTAAGTGGGGAAACCAAGTTTATCAGAGGAGGGAGAAAAGGCTAGATGCTCTGTTATTATCTTCTGGCTCATTAGGTTGGATGTCACCGTACTCACTGCCATAAAACTGTCTAATGGGGAAATTACTTGAGGACCATAAAAATTAATGGAAGCTTCTAGGACTCTTACAGAGATTTATTTTGGCCAGCTTACATCATTTGGAAGAGGTGGGGGAAGCTTTCTAACTCAGAGGAGAAGAGGCAGACTGAATCCCCTCCTTCTAGCTCTGCAATGCTATTGCTGGCCAGTCACTATCCTGTGGGGAACAAAACCTGACGGATTGTAACAGTGATGAGCCAGGATTCTGGGAGAGAGCCCCTCAGAGAACTCATCCATCAACACCCACTGGTCCAAAGGAAAGCAAAGGGGAGCCTCCCTCAGAAGTTATCTTACAAATACCCACCCGCCCCCAAGAAGGCAAAGGAGAACCCCACCAATACTCATCTCTAAACCCCAATGAACCAGACAAAGAAGCCAGATAGAGCCTTGTAGGTCAGCATCTGACCCTATTCTGTTAGCAATTACCAATCAGAACAAATTTCTAGAGGGAATATGGGAGAAGGGAAGTCATATAAGGGAGGCCTGTTTTCCCATAAAGTTTTACTTCATCTTTTTTCTGATACTCACACATGCTTATGTGTGCACATGAATATGTATGTATATGTATGTATATGTATAGTTCTTATTTCAGGAAACTAAAGCTTGCCTAAGGCCACAAACCTAGCAAGTAGAAAATCTTCTCCTGTATGTAAAGGATTCATTCAATAAGGGTTGGATGAACGTTTCTGTTTTCTCCTATAATGACAGTAGACATCAAGGAGTAGTGTTAACCAATTCTTTTCTCCCATTTAAGAATTGTCCCTAGCCCTATGTCAATTGGAACAATAAGGTAGGATCACATATTTAAAGTTAAAAAGGAATTTGTACCTCATCTAATTCAACTCTCTCATTTTACAGTTCAGTAAACTGAGGCTCAGAAAGTCTAAGTGACTTATTTAAGGTCAAGCCAATAATGAATGACAGAACTATGATTCAAACCCAGGTCTCCTACCAACTGTGGATTGCCAGAGACTAGTGACCTATGGATTACCTAGGCCCAAACCAGCCCATTCTGCTACATGTCTTAGAAGGATGTATAATAGTACACATGTTTGGTACACAGTAGGAATTTAATAATTTTTTATTGGATTGGATTGGGTTGGGTCAGGCTCCTGAAGTAAATAGAGCTAATGTGGTATATGCAAGATTCCTGGAAGCAGAAAGGCTGAAGTCAAAATCCTGGAACCTCTACCATCTTGTGTGATATCAGGTACTTCTCTTTGAACCTCAGTTTCTTTATCTATAAAGTGGAGATAATAACCCTCATGCCTCTAAAGTACATAAGCTATTGTCCATACTTGGCCATGCTCACTGGAGAATTCTCTCTCCATTCTTGGATTTCCACCAGACCTCCCACCCTACCCAAGGCCTCTAGTCATATCTCCCCAGCCCCCCTCCCACTGCTTTATTGTATCCTAGCCCCCTAACTCTACCACACCATCAGACAGACCCTCAGGGTATGATTTCTTTCCCTGTATATGGCTGGCACAGGATGAATTCCTGAAGCTGAATTGGGTCCTCCAGGCTCTGTCTGGATCTGCAGGTGGGACAGGTCCTCTCACATACCCAGATTGCATAAGTACTTTGCCCTTGATGGGTGAGGGGGACAGGGGAAGTTAATTCCCAAGCCAGAAGGAGAAGGGTGTAGCACAAACATCTTTGGAGAAGGGAGCTGAGCTCCAGAGAATCAGAAGCAGCTTTCCATGGGCAGGAGAAATTTACATTTTAAGATTGGAAGATTTTGGAAGCCTTTTAGTCCAACCCTTTCATTTGTCAAATTAGGAAACTGAGACCCAGAGAAACCTAGAGATTTGTTCATGATCATATAGTTAGAAAGTGGCAGACCTGGAATCCAAAGAGCATTGGATTTGGAAACAACATGGGAGTGAATTCTGGCTCAGCTTCTTATTCCCTATGTATTGTTAGATAAGATATTCACTCCTCTGAGTCTTAGTTTCCTCAGCTAGAAAATGAGGGTTTGATTAGACAACCTATAAGATTCTACCCATCCATCTCCATCAGTCTACAATTCTTCCAACTCCAAAACTAGGGTTATTTCCTTTATACCACTCTTCTGCTGATTCTAATTCAATCTTCCCTTTCTTTTCTTCTCTCTCTCTTCTTCTTTCCCCTCAGACTCCTTGTCTCCCTCACAAACTCCCAATCCATCATTCTCTTTACTTTCTTTTATTCTCCTTTCTCTTTCCTCTTCTTTCCCCCCCCTCTATTTTTCCTCCTCTTTCTGTTCTCCTTTATCTCCTTTTTCTCTCCATTTTCCTTCTTTGTTCTTTCTCTTATCTTGCCCTTCTCCTTCTCCTAGATGTTTCCTTCTCTCTGATTTGTGAATAACTGTTTCTCTGTCCTATTTCTGCTTTCCTTTGTCCTTTATTATCCCTCTTTCCTATTCCTCTCATTATTCTCTTCTCTCTCTCATTCCCCTTTCCTTTTCTTTATCCTTCATCCTTCCAGCCTTCTTTATATTTTCTCAATCACACACACTCTTTCTCTCCTTCTTTCCCTCTCTTTCCCTTTCTTTTTCCTTCTCCCTCTCCTTCTCTGTCTGTCTCTCCTCTCTCTGTCTTGCTCTCTCTTTCTCTCTCTCACACACTGCTTTTTCTCCCTCATTCCAATCTTCCTTTCTTTCCTCTTTTCTTTCCTCCCTTTTCTTCATTCTTCTGCACCTTTTACTACTAGACTTTGAACATATCTATTGTGAATAATTTAGTTATCCTATTGGAGCAACAGTAGAGAGATTCTGAAAAGGATACTTGAGGAGAAATGTTTTTAAGTGTGAGTTCAGCAGGTATCTGTTCTCTGCTGAAGTAACATTCCATTAGAGTCATTTCAAGAACCCTGCTCCCAAGAACTCCCAAGTTATATACCTCCCTTCAAATGGAATCCATGGAAATAACCCACAGAGATGACTTGTATCCACAGGATGAAACCTCCCCCTCTTACTCTCAAACAGGCCCAATAACTTTGGAGGAGCCACCCTCTTCACTGAGAAACTTCCACAACCCCAGCCATTTAGAAATAAAGCAAGCCTTCATTTATCCCAAACCTTGCCAGTTCAGCTCTACCACAATTTAACCTGGACTTAATCAAAGACTGTGAAAAATAGGGAAAAGAAAACATACACAATTAATACAGATGAACAATGAAAGCAAGATGGCAGTTTGGGATGGTGGGGTCATCAATGATGATGTTGAAGCATTTTAAGCAATCAACAAAACAGTATAAGGGAAACAGCATTGTCCTGGCACCAGGAGATAGGAAGGGGCCCCAGGTCCAGCTCTGCTATTCACTCACTTTCTGACAAATCACTTTAATGCTCTGAGCCTCTATTTCCTCATGTGTAAAATGAATTTGTTGGACTAGACACTCTAATCCTAACATTCTGGGATACCATGATCCTTCCAGATGTGATATTCTAGGATCATATAATTTTAGTTTAAAACTTGAACAACAGAGCTATGAAGTTGTTCTCCAAAGGCCAAATCCCCCAAAGCTTGGGCCCGAGTATGAAGAAAATATTGAGGAGAGGAAGAAAAAAAAACAGGAATATCGTGCCTGCTATTTGCAAGGCACTGTGCCTTTTTAAAAATTATCTCATTTGATCTTTATAGCAAACTGTGAGATAGGTGTTATTATTAATATGCATTTTATAGTTGAGGAAACTGGGACAAAAAGAGGCTAAATCACTCAGCCACAATAGCATAGTTGGTTAAGTTTTGGAGGTTGATTTGAACTCCATTCTTCTGATTCTGAGTCCAATGCTCTATTCACTGCACAACTAGCTGCCTTTTTTAGCTGCAGCTTAGGCACCAAGAGGAGAAAACAAGATCAGACATCCCACCCCCATTCCCTTCTTGAAATCTGGATGGAAGTAGCCCTGCCTTTTCCCCAGGAGAAAATATACAGGTCCTTCTAATCTGCATATTTATCACAATATAGCAACTGCATAATTGAACATTGGTGTTAAAAAAATATCCCAATGTGTTGCAGAATTTTGCCTTACAGAGTGAAGAAAAATTGCTGTGAGAAGGTGGTTAATTATTTCAAAAGACAAATTCCATGAAACAAAACAAAAATAGCCTCCTCCTCTACAAAGAATGAGAAAACAAGAGGACATAAGGAAGGAAAATGCTCTGTCCCCATGACCACTGTACCTAATGAGTCGGGAAAAAGAGACTGAAATGCAGGGATTAATAATCTAATCGAACAATTCTAGAACTTCAGAGTGAGAAAAGCCTTAAAGACAAAGGATAATACAACACAGATCACAGAATATCAGATCTGTAAGGGACCGTAGAATATAGAAAGACAGAGCTGAGAAGACCCTAGATCACAGACCATTAGAACACAGAGTTAGGAAATGGAATAGAAATTGTTAGAGTTGAATGGGACCTTAGAAAACAAAATATGAAAATATAGATTAGATTGTCAAAAAAGGAAGAGACCTTGTACACCTAAACCACCTCTTCCAGCCACTCCCATTTTTACAAATGTTGGAGATGAAGCCTAGGAACAAATCTAATGGTTCCTGCCATTTTGGTGCTTCTCACCATGGTAGTCAAGCTGAAGATAAGGGTGGTTCAGTATTACGGGGAATATATTAAACAGAATATCTTCCCATCCCAAGACCCTAAAACGAGGAAGCCCCCTTATGTACTGCCAAATTGATGTCTCCTAGTGCCAGCAGGAAAGGTTTATCCCAGATAGGCCGAGATCAAATCACAGAAAAGACCATTCCCAGAAGCCAACTGGGAATTATTATTATTAATATTTTATTAAGGAAGGAAGATTGGATCTGGAAGTCAGAAGTCCCTGGTTTAAATCCTAGCTCTATCACTGACCCATTATGTGACCTTGGACAAGTACTTCCCCTCTATAAAAATGAGGTGATCAGACTGGATAACCTCTAAAGTCTTTTCTAGTTTTAAATCTTATCATGTATTTTTTTGAGCTAATATCATGGCCTAGTTTCAATGTCAGTGATATTTTCTTTTGCCAGGTGTTATCCATTCCTCTTGTGGATGATATCAAGACTTTAATCAGGTCCTCCTGATTGTCTGAGGCCTCAAAATTTAGGCTTTGACCTTGAGGTCTGGCACTTCTCTCTAAGCCTCAGTTCTCTAATAGAAAAATGGGGATGATGACATGTGCACTACTTACTTCCCAATGTAATTTTAATTAAATTTAATTAACTTATTAAAATTTTATATTATGTATATAATATAAATATTTATTTTATTTTATTTAAATTTTTTAAAAATCCTTGGTAAGCGGAAGCTAGAATTCTTTCCGACACAAATGGGAGCTGTAATTATTCCTGTTTCAGAAGCTGGGGCCCCCTAGTGGCTTCCCTCAAGACTAGCGGGCAGGCCCAAGGGGCCAAGGAGCCCGGACAAAGGCTTGGGAAGGACCTGGAGTGGAGTGACATTTGGCGGGTCACGTCCTTGCAGAGGAGTGTGGAGTCCTTGACGTCATCGTTTGGAAAGTCAATGTGTTCCCAAGAAGTAAGCAGGACAGAGAGGAGACTCGAGATCCCGCCACGAGCTGCTGAGGACGTTTAGCCTCTGGCCGGCGGAGTTCGAATCCCGACTCTGCCGCCACCTGCCTGGGTAGCCTTGTAGAAATGGTTTCTCCACTCCACCAAAAGGGGGCGCTGGACCAGGACGTGCCCAAGCTCCCTTCCAGTCCCTAACCCTATGAGTGGCGGGGAAATACTTTTCTCGACTCCGTTCCCACTGAAGGCGCTGACCGCGGCCCGGCCACGGGTATTAGGGAAAGGAGAGTGGATTGTCAGGGAACGTAGCAAGGAGACGCGCCCCGGAGGCGAGGCGGCCAATGAGAAGGACGCATCCCCAATCATTCCCCAACAGCTGTAGCCCAATTAAAAGCAACAGTTCACAGGTGTTCTTGGTAATGACTGTAACACAGAAAGCGCCGTTCCCTTTAGGGCTCTTTAAAAAAAAATGTCGAGCTCTTTAAATTTTATTCACCACCAACATCAAACCCAAGGAGGAAATAATAAAGGAAGTGAGAAGATAGAGGGTAGGGGAAACAGAAGGAGCGGAATGTTCGTGTCCGTGTGGATGCAGGCTCGCGAGGGAACACTTCCTTTGTGCGCATCCACGCGTGGTACCCACGTGTACGCCCCCGGGAGAGCCATCCTGATGACATTGCCATTAGAGGCCCGGGGTGTTCTCCCACGAATGCCTTCTGTTTATATTCACATTTATTTGGCCAGTGCCAGTCACATGTATTTGCTTGTTTCCATACATGTACGCTTAAGCACGTATATTTTCACACACGTGGCCATCTGTGCATATGTCCATGTGGGTACGTATCCCTCTATATACACATTCATGCTCTATACACATATCGTGTCCATGAATATATATCCACATAAACTTGCCCTCTTATAGATACATGTATAATCATCCAAGTGCATACATATACATGTGCTTATGAAGACGCACTTACTCCTCAATGAATGGCTTCATGTACACACACAGATATACTCATGCATATGGATGCATAGGTATACATGTCTTTACATGCATGTGCACATGCATTCATAAGTACTCCTACATGCACCAACTCCCGGAGGGCAGAGGAAGCCTGTGGCGCAGAAGGAAAAATCGTGACTATGAAGTCAGAACTGTGTCTGTCATATCCTGTGTGACCTCAGGCAAGCAACTTTACCTCTCTGAGTCTCACTTCTGCCATGAGAAGATTGGACTAGATACAATTTAAGGGTTTTTTGTCAGTTCTAAATACCCTGAAATCAAGGGGCTTGTCGCAGGCCCCAGAGCTTTTAAGTGGCTGAGCCGGGATGGAAGCGCAGGTCTCTGAAGCCCAGATCATGCGTCCCCTCGCTCCCCCAGCATTGCCTCTTAGCTGCTGGCCCCCTGCACCGTGCACCACGATTATGGCCGTACCCCATTCTCCACTTCTTGGTTCAGCTTTTTATTTCTAGTTAGCACAAATAGCTTAAAAACGTAGATCTGAGATCAAAACAGAATCGCAGGTTACTGAGCATCTGGTCTATAGGAGTGTGCAGTATGCGGTGAGATAATTTTAGCTGAATGTGTTATAAACAAGATCTGTAGAACCTCGCAATGTGTCGAGTTTTGAAAACTTACCATTTTAAATGTATAAATTGTTTAGAATATTTAACATCTCGTTGTTTAGCAATCGCCCTGGTCCCCTTGACTTTCAGGGAGAAGGCGACATGCATTCAAATCAACTATATGCAGGCTCTCTCCCTCCTCTGAGCATATGAAATATAAATATTACTGCGAGGTGGGTGGATGCACTCCCCCATGCGCACGCGCTCCCTGACTGCTCTTGACCATTTCGTGTGAGGCATCAAGGGAAAACATCCGTTAACCACTGTGCCATAAATAATATTTCTCAGCTACTATGGCCTCTTTCAATTGAATTTTCTAATCCGTTCCTACTCCTCCTGTTATAAACAATTCAAGGTAGAGTAGAAACAGAAACCTTAGTGGTATCTGCACCAGCCATACAAACAACCTGCAAAAAAAAACCCAACACAAAACAAAACAAAAACTCAAACATTTCACATCAATTCTGAGAGTTTCCTTAAGAACCTATAAAATGGAAGAGGTGCACAGACCATCAGGAAGTTGAATGTTCAAGTTAGAAACAGGAGGTTTCTGGTAAGGTTCAATGACAAGGCTCTCTAGGGGAAACAGGATATATTAAAAACCTTGATATTTAATCTTCACTAACATTTTCTTCATCACCTTAAGTCTAGATCATGAACAAAACCATAAATCAAGACTTGATTTGACATCAGACATTTACTAGCTGTGTGATCCTAAGCAATCTCTTAATTCCCTTTTCCCCACAGTTTCCTCATCTGTAAAATGGGAATCATAATAGCACCTACCTGCTAAGGCTGTAGGGAGGCTCATTTAGCACAGCACTTGGCACATTGTGGATACTATATAAATGTTAGCTATTACTATGTCATCGTTATCATTTGCATCATTTGTCAATTCCCAAGATGCAAACGTTCACACTGAAAATTTAATAATTGGCTCTAGCAATCTGGTATAAGACAGCTCCAGCATAATCCTGGTTAGAAGGGACCTTAGAACAGAAAATATTGCAATAGGGAGTTAATGCTGAAAAGGGACTTCAGAACGCAAAGCATATATAAAGCTACCTAACATTATAAGGTGATTCCTTTTGAAAAATCTAGCCTCTTTCTTTCTGGGAGTAAATTAAAGAGAAGTAAGTAAGGGAAGTCCATGAGAATCTAGGGAAATGAGAGTATGTAAGATCTAAGATTTAAAGCTAGAGAGGACTTATTTAATTCCACCCTTGCATTTTTCAAAAGGAGAAACTGACACAGAGAGTTTAAGTGACTTAAGCTGGATCACTCAGGTAATAAGTGTCAGAGGTAGGATTGAACCCTCATCTTCTAACTTCAATCAAAGAATTTTTTTTTCTGTTCTACTACAGTACCTCCAAATTAGCTACCAATGTTTTTCCTAGTCGTTAGCATAGGCAAGGCAAATATTGATTGAAGCTGTAGAGGGATACGGAAGGGTCCATATTATATCTTCTAGGGAGTAAACAAGTAAAGGAAAACAAGTAAAGATGGGGGAAAATAGAAATAAATGTTGGTAAGCTCTGAACCTTAGGTAAGCCTGCAAAAGAAAATTCTCTTTTTTATTTGGGTTTCCATTTTCTCATATCTCTAAAAAAGAGGGTTAATAACCCTGTTTCTACTATTAACTGGTTATATGATCACATGCAAAGTATGTCATCTCTGTGAGACTTTCTTTCTATCCCTTGTGATGGGATTGGATAAGAAAATCTTTAAGGCCTTTTCCAGCTTTGACATTCCAAGGACATGACACTTCCAGGAATTGAAAGGAGCTAGTTCTTCCTCTCCTTGACATCCAGAGAGATCCCACCACCCTTCAACCCACCATGCCCAATTCCATTTCATAAGATATAAGCATTAAAAAAAATACACAAAGACTGACCAGGAAAGGCCTCTAACAACCATCTTTATATGTCCCTTCTTCCCCACCCCTACCCCAACCCCAGTTTCTGTAGTGGGCTTGTTCCCATAAGCCTGAACTCTAGAGGGCTGATAAAAATCAGGAAAGCCTGGGTACAAGTCTAGCCTCAGATATTAATGTCTGTATGATCCTACACAAGTTACTTAACCGCTGCCTGACTCAGTTTCCACATCTGTAAAATTCCATCACACTAGTATCTACTTCTTAGAGATCTCATAAGAATAAAATGACAATATTTGTAAAGAACTTTGAAAAGCATTTTATAAATGATAGCTATCATCATCATTAAAACATCCTCAAAGAAAAATGGCAGCTTGCAGTAAAGAAAGAAAGGAAGATGTCTATAAGAAGATGGCTAGTGAGCAAGGTAAACAGACACTGGGGACCATAACCTTGCAACAAACCTGCTGTGATCAAGTCATCTCACTCCCACTCCTATATTTTACAATAAATTTAGACCACAAAAACCTAGACTGACAACAGAACCAAAGTTCTTGTTACCAAAGGGATCACAGATATAATCAGTTCCAGGTCTTATTTTACACATAAGGAAATTGAATTTCAAAGAGAGAAGCACTGTGGGGTCTGGTTGAAATAACATAGGGTTGTGTTCAATAAAACCATATAGTACCTCCTCTGGTGTGCTCCCCCAACTTGTACTTAAACTTATGGGTTGAATACTCAAAGGAACAACTATCTTCAGGGTTCAAAGGTATTCTCACCTTTCTAAAGCTACAGTTCATTAGCTCCTACCAATATATTTCCCATGAACACTCAAATTATGGGATCAATTTACTATTAGCAAAGGCATTTACTCAAATGACAAGGCATGAATAGCAGCTATAAAAGCACTTACCTGATACCAGGCATTGTGCTCAGCTGCTGAGCTGAATACTCAGCAAGTACAAAGAATGAAACAATCGCTACTTGCAAAAAGTTTACAATAGTCACCAAATAGCTCTAAGGTTCAGGGATCCCCAAATTTGTTTTTTTTTAATTCAAGATTGTCCTCATTTTTGCAAATGAGTATCTGAGGAAAAACTATAGAGGGCAAGTTCATTGTCTATATAGTTCTTTTCGTATGTGAATGAATTTTCATATGTCACAGCCTCACATCCTTAGAGGTATAGAATGATCCACTCAAATCTAATAGAATTCCAATCCAGAAGTAGAACACTGGTCCAGCAGAAATACTGTGCCCTCTGAGGAAAGAATCCAGCTGAGAAACATGTTCTCTGGTGAACTTTATTTGTGTTAAGAAAGAAAGGACACTGAGGTCCTGCTGTTGCAGAGCTATAAGCAGCCCTGTCCACGTTTCCTAAATATGTGTCTCATTAGCATTCTAGTTTAGATTTGTGCTCAGTAAAGATGTATATTTGTGGGAGAATGTGACCCAGGTTTATGGGGGGAAGGTTTTGAGATTATATTCTACTGTCAGGAAACAACAGGAATATAAATATATACATAATGTATGCAAAAATAGATAGAGTAATTTAAGGGTATAGGAACACTAACACCTGGAGAATCCAGAAAGGACTTTTGTAGGACATGAAATGATATCTAGAAGGTAATTGGATGTGACAAATTAGAACTCAAGAGACAGACGAAGACTGAATTTAAACTTGGGAGTCACATTTATAAAAGTGATAGCTGAATCTATAGTTGAGATCACGAGGAAAAAAATGTGTAGAGAAAGAAAAGGGTGCAAAGTAGAGACTTGTGGTTTTAGTTTCATAGTTAAGTAATAGCTATAGCTATAGATATAGGTATACATTTATATGTATGTATATATCTGTGACATATATGTGTGTATATATATATATGTATCTGTGATAGAGAAAATTGCACAAGACAAATAGATCCTAATTGCAAAAAAAATTAAACATTTTGTCCAGACAAAAGCAATGCAACTATAATAAGAAATAAAGAAATAAAATCTTTGCATAAAACAGCTTTGATAAAAATCCAACATCTAAAATATTTAGGGAATTGACATAAATATATAATACTGTCATTCCCTACTACATAAGTGAAGGAAAGATATGTACAATTTTTAAAAGGAGAAATGAAAAATTTAAACAACATAAAAAATGCGTCAAATCATCAGTAACAAGAAATGCAGATCAAACAAGGGTAGGATGTCAGTTTACAATCTTTAGATTGGCAAAATTAATAAAATGTAGAAATATTCAATTCTGGTGGGATGGTAAGAAGCCAGATACATTAATATATTGCTCATGAAATTTTGAGTTGGTCCTATAATTCTAGGAAAAAAATTTAACTATTGAACAAAAATTACTAGGTTATTTCTACTTTTTGACCCAATGATTCCCACTTCTGTTGTTTGAAGCTGAAAGAAGTTGCATAAACACATTGACTAGGTCCACTACAAATTTATGCTATCTATTCTCCAATCGCCTTTCATTGCAGCAAGGCAATTCTTTTATTCATCTTTAATCAATACAGTTGCTGTTCCAAACATTTCTCTTCTCTCCTGAAGCCTTCCACAGCACCCTCTCCCATCTTAGCTTAGAATTTATTTTTAATAGTATTTTTCCCCAGTAATATATCAAGAAAATTTTTAACATTCATTTCTAAAAGATTTTGTTTCAAATTTTTTCTCTTCTCTCCCTCCTTTTACCTTTCTTTCTCCTCTTTTAAAGATGGTAGTTTGATATAGTTTATATATGCACTATCATGTAAAAGATACTTTCATATTAGTCAGAGTTGTGAAAGAAGAAACAGATCAAAAGGGGGAAAAACTACACGAAAGAAACAAGTGAAAAAAATAAGTTTTGATCTGCATTTAGAGGCTATCAGTTCTTTATCTGGCTATGGAAAGCATTTCCCTTTGTGAGTCCTTTATACTTGTCTTGCATCATTGTGTTCTTAAGAAAAGCAGAGTCATTTATAGTTGATCATCACACTATGTTGCTGATACTGGGTACAATTTTTTCCCAGTTCATTTCACTTTGCATCAGCTCATACATATCTTTCCAGATTTATTTTGAAATCTACCTGTTTGTCATTTCTCATTGCACAATAGTATTCCCTTATATTCATATACCACATTTTGTTTAAGCATTCCCCAATTGATAAACATCAATTCCCAACATTTTGCTACCACAAAAAGGGCTGTTATAAATCTTTTTGTACATGTAGATCTTTTTTTATGATCTCTTTGGGATACAGAACTAGTATTGCTGAACCAAAAAGTATGCTTAGGGTGAGTGCCCTTTGGTCATAGTTTAAGAAACATATTTTACAAAAAAAAAAAATTAAGAACATTGAGTTACCTCTTCTATTTTCTTCATGTTGCAAAACCTTGACATCATTTCCCAAAATCTTTCCTTTATCCCACTCTGATTAAGAAATGGTCCTTCTCCTTACCAAGGCCAACCTTATTGCATAATTGCATACATCCTTGATCCCATCCCTTCCCATCTCCTCTGGTGTACTGTTCAGATCATCTCTCCCCTTCAATTTTTATTCTTTCTCTACCTCTATTGTCTACCAACAAATCTAAGTCTTTTTCATACTTAAAAAACCCACAAGAGATCCTACCATCTACACAAACTATTATCCTCTATCTCTCTCCCCTCCTCCTCCCCAGCCAAATTCTTTGAAAAAGTGAGCTACAACTTTTATTCTGTTCCTCTCCGCCTTTGCTGGACCCCATGCAATTTGGCTTCTGACCTCAACTGCTCTCTCCAAAGTTACCAGTGATCTCTTAATTGCCAGATATAACAGCCTTTACTCAGTCTTCATTCTTTTTGACCTCTTGGCAGTATCTCCTTTCTGGGTATTTGTGACTCTGTGTTCTCCTCCTACCTGTCTAAGCTCTCTTTCTCCTTCGTCATCACTTATATCATGTTCCCTAACTATAACTGTAGCCAAAAGCTTTCTCCTGGGTCATCTTCTCTTTTCTTTTTAAACTCTCTCACATAGTGACCTCATCTGCTAGCATGTATTTAATTATTATTTCTATATAGTTCATTCCCAGATCTATATTCTACCCGCAAAGTGCCATTCCCATTTTACAGAGGAGAAAACTGCATCAGAGTTTGAGTGACTCACATAGCTAATAAGCCTCTGAAGTCACATTTGAACTCAAGTCCAACACTCTACCACACTACTTAACTTCCATGACTGCCTCTCACTGTGGGATCCTAGACAAGGATCTCTCCTCTGCGGATCTCTTTCCTCATCTGTAAAAATGAAAAGGATGAGTCAAAAAATCTAAAAACTCCTCTGAGTTCTTATATTCCAAGGTCTCTTCCAGTATATACCTGATTTATGTTTTAAGTCTAGCAGGGAAGGTAGAATTTGGGAAAATTAGAAAAGGGAATTTGCTGGAATTCAAAGGGGCTCAGATTATTCATCTCTCCCCAATCTATCCCCAGTTGTATGGCTATATACTAGCTTCACTTCTGGGGAAGCCCAGTTTCTTAATAGGGGAACTAGACTTCTTCCTATCACATTCATTAGCTCTTCACCCCCAAGGGTGAAGCAACTCCAAAGACAATTCATGGCTTTAGTCATCGATTTTCAAAATTAAAAAAAAAAAAGGACTTGATGTGCAAATATAAATCAGATTCAGTATCTTTTATCCCTCACATACACATACACAATCTTAGTATATATTTAATAATAATTAAAGAAGAATTCAGTAACATTGCAATTTGCATAATCAGATGGGAGGATGGTATCCAAGCCTCATTGCTGGGATATGAAACAGTATTTGCAAGGCTGTTAATTAGCCATTCTACATTTCATCGCCACTGGATACAGACCAATCAAACCCCAAGCAACATTTTATTTCCACTGAGGTCTTTCTGCCTCTGTTTCTGCGTCTCCATCTCTCCCTCCTTCCCGCCTTTTCTCGGTCTCTGTCTGTGTGTGTCTGTATCTCTGTCTCTGACTCTTTGTTCCCCAGCCCCACCTCTCCAGGGATGTCACTGCTACCTTACTAGCGGGAGATGTTACCACTACAATGACCAGCTTCTGGGCCTGTTGAGTTCTCATAAGACCTTATTCCAAAAATAATAGGACACAAAAGGGAGGGGGCGCCATCCCTTTACTAGCTTGTCTAGGTAGGATCCAGGCGGCAGCCAGGTGGGGACTCTCCCAACAGCTCAGAGAGTCACCAGGAAAACGCAGGTCCAGGGGGTGGATCATCCCTCTGGTCTATCCAGGAGACTGAGCCCCGACAATGAGTCATACACGGCAGGAGTCTCCCCCCCCTCCACCACTCCCCCCAAGTTTCCACGCGGTCACTGGGAAGGACTGGCGCTCCAAGGAAGGGATCCGGAGGTCCCTTCTGGCTCTCGCCCTCAGTGGTTCTCTATGGCAAGTCCCGCACCCTAATCCGTGGCGGAAGCAGGGCCCCACGCAGGCTTCCCGAGCTCGCTCCCGCCTCCCCCCCAGACTCCTATTCCAAGGGCAGCTCTTCAGCAGCAGCCACGGGAATCGATGAACAGAAGCAGCCGCCATGTACGCGCGAGTTCTCGGGAACTCTGCGGGCGACGAAGGCTGGTGCGGGGACGCCGCCCGCCCAGGCCTCAGGTGGCAGCAGAGCCCGCAGGGACGGGACCTGCTGTGTGTGGCGCGCCCGCCCAAAGAGAAATCAGGGCCCGCTCCGGGAAGTGTTTTCCCTCCTCAAACATCTCGGCATCTTGCTGACACTGATCCGGGCCTGGGAATGTCATTCCTGAATAAACATGATGTCATTTCCATTCCAAGCATACTCTTCCCGGACAGCTGCTGTCAGCATCAGTGAGGAAAAATGCCACCTCGCCGTGACAGGTGCCACTGATGTACTTTGTGTCTCAGCTTCTGCGGGAAACACCCACAGCGGCGCCCCGCGCACTCGGCGCAATCAGCCGGTCCTGCGGGAGCACCTGGAGGAGAGGGAGCACCTGGAGGAGAGGGAGCACAGGTGGGCTGCCGGGCTCCGGACCGGCAGGGAGGAGGGACACCCCCACGGATCTTGTGAGAGGGGAGCGTCCCCGAACGGCAGGGTGAGAAAGACCCCCAGGGCATAGAAAGTCAGGGCAGGAAGGGACATTACCTGGAGAAGGACCCCTGGACCCCTTACAAATAGAACTATTAGACTGGCAGGGACCTCGGAACACAGAATGCCAGAAGGTAGAAAAACAGAATGTCTTTAGAGACAGAAAAACATAGAGATCCTTCCCTTCTTTCGCAGCCCAGCTCAGGCAGCCCCTTCTCAGTGACACCATCCCTGGAGTCCTCCCAGATGAAGGTAACAGAAGGAGACATGAATGGATGGCCACTGGTTTCCGTTCATAACCTACCTCAGCTATTTACTTGCAAGCATGATCATGGACGATCATCCAACAAGCACTTATTAATGCCAGGGCATCAGCTTCCTGATGCTGCAGCCCTCTGTGAGGATGAAGGACAAATAACAGCTTCCCTGAGTAGTAGTAAGAGCTGCCCCGTTGGGAACCCGACTGGAACTGGCCCCTAGTTGGGCAAAAGAGCTCTTTTCTTTTCCTTCTTCATTCTTCTTTCCCTTCCTTTTCCTTCCCTCTGTTCACATGTGGTATTATATCCTTACCTGTGGGTGCTCTGCCCAAAGGAATGTAAATTTTGATCACTGAACCCTAGCAAGATATCTTGGGGTTTAAAGTCTAGGACCATGCCTTAAACCAAATCCAGTCTCGTGGATTAACCAACAGTAAGTCCCAGGCCAAGCCCCACTAGGTTATTGTTGAGGCCCTGTACAATTGGCTTAGAGTGAATGTAAATAGCAATTGTTTCTGTTTTAGTCAGAAACCTTGAGCGCCTTCCCCTCCCAAATTGATTTTTTTGGACGGTAAAAGAACCCATTCTCTGCCCCATTTCTTATCTAGCCTTAATCACTGATTGAGCATTGCCTCAGTCAATTTGAGACCTGTTGAATAACTTAACTTAAAAAGGGCCATGCATCCAGGGCCATCTTCAGTCATCCTGATCTATATTTTGCCAAGTGATCCAGATGACTTTTAAGGAGAAAGCAAGACTGGTGACCTTGTACAGTTTTCCCTTACTTAAATCCAATTCACTTGAAAGTCATGGCATCACCTTTCTGGTGTCATGGTACTCTTCTGAAAAAGAAGGGCAAACAACAACAAATAGCAACAACAATGATGATGATCATGAGTAATCATTCAACAAACATTTATTAGGCACCTACTATTTGCCCAGCAAATGACCTGTGAAAAGTTTTGGGCCAAATGATCTCCAATGTCCCTTCTAGCTCTAAACACTAAATAGACTCTTCCCTTAAAGTATCAGACCATTCAGCCTTGATCTTCTTTTCTTTCCATTTTTTTTCTTGTTAAACATTGTAATGATTCTTTTAAAAAGAATATGGTCATTTCCCAATTACTTCCTGCCCTGATCCATGCTAGAACCAGTCCTTTCGGTAAATAATTGTTTTGTTCAGTTGTGGCGTTTTCTTGGCAAAGCTACTAGAGTGGTTTGTTATTTTCCACTTTAGTTCAACAAAAGAGGAAACTGAGGCAAGCAGGGTTAAGTGATTTACCCAGAGACATACAGCTAGTTGAATTCACATCTTCCTGACTCCAGATCCAATGGTCCTCTATTCATTGAGCCACCTAGTTGCCTCGTGCATATAGTGCATAAAAATACATATTTAAAACAGGTACATTTATTCACTGTTGCTGTGAATCAATCTAGTCAGGGTGGAGAGCAATTTGGAACTATGACTCCAAAAGTTATTAAGCTATGCATACCTTTTGACTACTAGGTCTACATAACAAAGGGATCAAAGAATCAGGAAAAAGACCTTTATGTACCAAAAATAATTATAAAAGTTCTTTTTCTGATAGCAAAGAATAAGAACTGAGGGAATGCCCATCAGTGGGAGAATGACTGAACAGTTATAGCATATGAATGTGATAAAATACTATTGTGCTACAAAAGAAATGATGAAGGGGATAGTTCTTGGGAAAACTTATATGAACTGATGCAAAGAGAAGTGAGCAAAATGGGTAGAACAATTCATACAATTATGACAATATTGTGAAGACAACTTGGAATGATTTGAGAACTCTGATCCACACAACAATCAAAAGCAATTCCAGAAGATCCATTCTACTCTTCTTCAGATCAAGAGATGATAGATATATTCAGGGTTCAGATTAAGGCAAGGTTTTTTGGTCATAGCCAAGGCAGAAATTCATTTTGATTGACTATGTATATTTGAAACAGGGATTTTATTTTTCTTACTTTCTCAGTGGGGGAGGGAGAGATTCAAAGTGCAGAGGTGAAGTGGGAGATGTGGGAAGTTCTTATTTGAAAATAGTTTAATCTAAACTTTTTAAAATTTTGCTTAATTTACTTTAACTCTTCCTTCTTACTCTCTTTCTAGTTTCTCTTTCTGGAAATAAATATAAGTGGGTTTGTTGAAATGAATTGAATTTGTTTGCCCTTGATGTGAGCATGGGATACTTTTTGAGAACAGGGGAACTAAACTAAAAGTCTCCAGCAATTCTGCTTAAACTGACCACTGATTGTTCCACTACTGCCCTTCGTCAATTTACATAGCATCTATTTCAAGAACTCATCCTGTTCAGGTATAAGATGGACTAGAAGGCCTCTGAAGTACCTACTAAACTGTAGGAACTATTCTGGGTCTCAGTTTTCCAATCTGTAGGATGAAAGGTTGGACTTAATGAGTTCTAAATTATGTTTCATCTTTTGATCAATAATCTCTTTCTCTCTCTTCTATAATGTGTCATACTAATCTGTTTTTACCACCTGTAAAATGAGAAAGTATTGAAAAACAGCTAAAATTATGGCACATGCAAATAATGAAATACTAATGAATCATAAGAAACAATGAGGGGGAAAGGAAGGAAAAAATAATGACTATGAAGAATTCAAAGGAATATTGAATATTTATTTGAACTGATACAGAGTGAAGTAAGCAAGATTAGAAAAATAATGTAATGATTGCAGTAATGTAAATAGACAAAACTGAACACTATATAATTTTAATGACCAGGAAGCTTGGTCTTAGAGAAGAATTGAGAAAATATATCTCCTTTTCTTCTTTGCAGAAGTGAAGAACTACCAATGTAAAATATTTTATATTATAAAATTGGTTGATGTGTTTAGTTTTGCTAAACTACTTTCCCTGCCTTCTTTGTTAATTCTTTGTCATAAAAGATGGTTCTCTGGGTAAAGGAGGAAGAATACATATATACATGCACATACTCGTATATACATCAATGGTAAAGCAAAAGATATCAATTAAAAAACAGGGGTTTTTTAATGATGGAGTGAGACTCAGATGCCATCTGAGGTTTACTCCAACTCAAAGATTCTGTAATTCTAGCCCCCAAGGCTTCTTTTGGAAAGCTGCAGAACCTGTGACAATTAGTGTTTTAATAACTTTCTTTTTAAAGTGCCCAAAGAGCCTGAGCAACCAAGAGGGTCAGAAGCCAAGCAAGCCATCTGGACAAGAAGACCCTAGTCAATCAGGCCAATTATACTACATCTACTAGTAAGTTTTTATATGCTTTCTCCTAAGGCAAAAACTAATCACTAGGTAAGGGAGTCCCAGAGTTCCACAGGGAGAATAGGAAAGCAATCACACCTGTCTTGCCTAGGGCAGGCTAGTAGTGCTGAATGGTATCATGGAAAGAACATTGAGGGCAAAGCCAAAATGGCAGAATATGGGCAGCAACCCAGCTGAACTCTCCCAAAATTCCCCTCCAAACAACTTTAAAATAGCTCCTCAGATCAAATTTTGGAGCAGCACTGCCAAGAAAATATCAGAGTGAGACTTTTTCTAGCCTAAGAAAACTTAGGAAATTGGCAGGAAAGGTCTGACACTAGGATGGGGGCCCAGGCTGGAATGTGGAGCAGCCCCAGTGATAAGGGAGTCACAACAACAGTGTAGCAGCAGCAGAAGCTTTGAGGACACTCATCCCAGAAATAGTACGGGAGTCAAACAACTGGTCAGAAACATAACCCTTTGCTGGCACTGGGTGCATCTGGGACTGATTGGCAATTCTATTGCCCATAAGCAGTTTTGGGTCAAAATTCCAAGGTGTAGAGAAGTGCTTGTGGTCAGTTACAATGGAGCAGAAACCTCCCGGGGCCAAGAGGAACAGAACTGATGCTTGTGGTTGCAGGGGAATAGGGGTTCTTCCTGTGTAATGATCAGAGTGTAGACCAAAGGGGCAATGACCATATCTTGGAAGGATCAAACATTATAGACCCACAAAATTAGCTTTGAAAACTGTAGCATGAAAAAAAACTGAAGCTTGGGACAGGTCTCCCCACCTCCAGGTGATCAGAACCCAACTTTAACATAAAGTTTAAAGTCAGGAAATAGACTGGAAAATGAGCAAACAACAACAAAAGAATTTAACTATTACAATGATGGAAGATCAAACATAAACTCATAAAAAAACAACAATGTAGAAACAGTCACAAGCAAAGCCTCAAAGAAAAATGCTAAGTGGGCACAAGTCCAATAGAATTTCTGGATGAGTTAAAGAAAAAGATAAGATTGGTAGAGGGGAAATTGGGGAAAGGAATAAGTGATGAGTGAAAGTTATGAAAAAAAGAACAGCTTGGCTAAAAAAAGACAAAAAATACTGAAGAAAATAATTTTAAAAATAAAATAGTTTTAAGAATAAAAAGAGATACAAAAATTCATGGCAGAAAAGAACTCCTTAAAAAGCAGAGTTGGTCAAATAAAAAGGAAATACAAAAGCTCACTGAAGTAAATAATTCCTTAATTAGAATTGAGCCAAAATTTAGAATTGAGCAAGTGGAAACTAATGGCTCCATTAAACAATAAAAGTCAAAGGAATAGAAAAATAGAAGAAAATGTAAAATATTAGAAAAACAACTGACCTAGAAAATAGATTGAAGAGAGATAATTTAAGAATCATTAGACTGTCTAAAAAACATGATAAAAGAAAATCTAAACACCATATTTCAAGAAATTATAAAGGAAAATAACCTTGATAAGTTAGATCCAGAAAGTAAAATAGAAATTTAATAAATCCACTGTCCGCCTTCTCAAAGGGATCCCTAAATGAAACCTCCCAGGAATATCATAGCCAAATTTAAATATAGCAAAGAACTGGAAAGAAACAATTCAAATATCATGGAGCCAAAGCCAGGATAACGCAAGATTTAGAAGCTTACATGTTAAAGAAATGGAGAATTCGGAAGGTAAAGGAGCTAGGATTACAACCAAGAAAAATTTACTCAGCAAAACTGATTATAATCCTTCAAGGGGAAAAAATGGATGTTTGGTAAAATAGAGGACTTTCAAGCATTCCTGCTGAAAGAGTAAAGCTGAACAGAAAATATATCATTCAAAAACAAGACTGAAGAGAAGTATAAAAAAGTATAATATAATATAATATTATAAAGTACTCATAACAGACATAATAAAGTTAAACTGTTTACATTCCTACATAGGAAAATAACACATATAACTCCTTTGAATCTTATTATTATTGGGATAATTAGAGTCTACATAGGCAGAGAGCATGGATATGAATCAATTATATTGGGGTAATTTCAAAAAAAGTAAGAAAAATAGATGCACTGGGAGAAGGCCAAGGGAAGAAGTAGAATGGGGAAATTATTCTCACATAAAAGAGATTTCAAGGAAAGTTTTTATAGTGAAAGGGGGAAATGAGGGTGAAACAATGCTTGAACCTCACTCTCTTTGGAACTGGTTCAAAAGGAAAAAAAAAAAAAAAATATATATATATATATATATATATATATATATATATACACACACAAACACACCTAGTTGGGTATAGAAATCTATCTTACCCATTAAGGAAATATAAGGGGAAGGAAATTAGGATTATTGTGAGGGGACAGGGAATGATGAAAGGGAGAGTGGATTAAGTGAGGTAATAGTCGCAGCAAAACAGATCTTTGAGGAAGAAAAGATTTTAAAAAGAGGATAAACAAAAGAAAACAAGATGGAGGAAAATCCACATGGCAAATAATCATAATAATGAAGATGAATGAGATGAACTCATTCATAAAAAGTAAGCATATAGCAAAATGGATTAGAAACCAGAATCCAACAATATGTTGTATATAAAAAACACAAATAAAACAAATATACACAGTTAAAATAAAAGACTAAAGCAAAATTTTTAAGTTTCAGCTGAAATAAAAAAAAAGAAAAGGGTAATAATCATGATCTCAGAAAAAGCAAAAGTAAAAACAAGCCTAATTAAAAGAAATAATTAGGGAATCTGTATTTGTAAAAAGATAACATAGGCAATTAAATAATATCAAAAAATTTTACAAGTTTCTTTGATAAAGGCCTCATTTCTCAAACATTTAGAAAACTGAATCAAATTTATAAAAATAAAAGCCATTTCCAAATTGACAAAGGATATAATGAGGCAGTTTTCAAAAGAAAAAATTGAAGATATTTATAGTCACATAAAAATACTCTAAATCACCATTGATAGAGAGAGAAATTAAAACAGCTCTGAGGAAACACTTTACACCTATTAGAATAACAAATTTTATTTGGAGGGGATGAAGAAAATGTTTTTATTCAGTTGTGTCTACTTCTTTGTGACTCTATTTGGGTTTTCTTGGCCAAAATAACTGGAGTGGTTTACCATATTTTTCTCCAGTTCATTTGATAGATGAGGAAACGAGGCTAACAGGGTTAAGTGACTTGACCACAACCACACAGCTAATGAGTGTCTAAGATCAGATTTGAACTCATGAAGATGAGTCTTCCTGACTCCATGCCTGACACTCTATTACCCCTCTTAACTGTCCTATTAATTCAAATATTAACTGCCTATAATTTCAACTTCTCAATTCCCTCTAATTAGGTTTCACTCCCTCCTTAAATAATCACAAACATATATACATATATTCAGGTATGTATATTATACGTATGTGTATATGTACAAATATACATATATTTTCATATTTTGTCACTTTAGTAGAACATAAGTTTCTTAGTTGAAAGGCCATTATTTTTTGTCTTTTAATTAATTCCCAGCTCTTAGCAGAGTGCCTTGCACATAATAAGTCCTTAAAAGTTTTGTTTTGTGACTAAGTCACTTAATTTTACTGTCATTTTTCTTGTCTGCAAAATGGGAATAATAATCATCATCAGTTGCTTGATCTAGTTCACAGGTTTATGCTAAGAAAAATGCTTTGTAAAACTGGATGTGTCTTAGAAACAAGCTGTTACTGTGTTTCAGTCGTCTATGTTGGGAGCTCCCTTTCAGCTCTAACATTCTATGTTCTAATTTTCAATCAAGTCCTTTTAGGATTTGAAGGGACTTCAGAGATCACCTACTTCAACCTTCTACTTTCTATAGTCCCTAAGAGAAGATCATCTAGTTTCTTCTTAAAACTCTCCAATGATGAGGGAATGATTGCTTCCTGAGATGGCCCATTCTACTTTGGAATAGCTTGAATTAAAAGGATGTTGTTCCTTATGTGAAGCCAAGATGTGCCTTTCTGGAACTTTGGTCCATTTCTTATTCTATATTTTGCCCTCTAAGGTTGAACAATAAATTAGAACAAGTCTGATCCCTTTTCCAAATGACATCCTTTCAAATATTCAAAGCTAATTATCTTATCCTTCCCTAATTTTCTGGAAACTAAATATTTCTAGTTTCTCCAACCAATTCTCATATGTCCTGGTCCCCTTATTATTCTGGTCCCCCACTGAGCCACAGAATCAAAGCTTTTTAGAGGCAGAAGGACACCTTACAGTCCATCTCTCAGAGAAGGATTTTGAGACTAAGGGCCAGAAAGTGACTTGCGGAAGTCACAAAGATACCAAATAGTAGAGGCTATATGAGATCTCATTCCTCTTTACCACTAATCCAAATCTCTTTTCATGATGTTAGTTGGTGCAGTGGATAGAGGGTGGGATCTTACATAAAAAACACTCATCTTCATGAGTTCAAATCTGGCCTCCAACACTTAACTAGTTGTGTGACTCTGGGAAAGTCTTTTTAACAGTTTGCCCCATCTGTAAAACGAGCTGGAAAATAAAATGGAAAATCATTCTAGTCTCTTTGCCAAAAAAAAAAAAAAAAAATCCAAATAAGGTCATGAAGACTTTAACCTGACTGAACAATAAAACAGGAAGAATAATATTATATTTAAATTATTCTCACTTATAAAATATTCTAAGACCTAAGGTCCATTCTAGCCCTAACATTTTGTATTCCTGTGATTTTATTTCTGCCTACTGAAAAGACTCATTGGCTACCTGATACTTGGAACCTTGTTGGTGTGAAGATAAAAGTCACACTTCAGGTAATCAGAGAAGGCTTAGTCATGGTCCTTGAAGCTCCATCCTTCCTTGGTCTTTTCACATTTGTTTATCCTTGGTGTGTTAGTCTGTTCCAAGCTAGATTTGTTGTCTTCCATTGGTCCAGTTTCTTTAATCTCAGTTGGTCAATGTTGGGGGAAGGGGATAAATTGATACCCCTCCAGGAATTTAGCTCCAAATCAACTCCAAACTTGAAATCCTTGACCACTGGTCTCTTCCACTGGCTGGATTTTATTACCATTTTTAGAGATTGCCCAAGGGCGTATGACTTTATCGATGGAAACCCATACATAATCTTCTAAATTGATTTATGGTTTATCCACCCATTGTGTTGAGATTTCGAAAGGTGGGGGTTCTTACATTGGGGGGGGGACAAACTAACATTAACAAATGAGAAATCTGGGGACACTTTCCAAACACTGGAGAAGTTGAGAACAATGGGAATCAAGTTCACAAATCAATGAAATGTAAATCACTAGACATGGGATTGTAGGGGGAGGGGCATAAAAGAAGGAGGGATAGAGTTTGATCCAGGATGGGTAAACCATCACCCCTTTAGGGCATTAAATTAAAAGACCAACCAATGAGAAGTGGAATAGTGGAGATGAGAGCAGGGAAGACCAAGAAGGAGCACAGAGTTGGGAGTCAGAGAACCTGGATTCTAATCCTGTCTCTTGTCTGCCTAACTTTGAGCCACCTCCTCGTGCCTCAGTTTCCTCACCTATAAAATGAAAGGGTTAAACTTGTAGCTTTAGAAATACTCATCTAGAGCTAAATGCTGGAAGCCCAGCAGGTCCCTGCTGGCTTGGTGAGATCTGAAGGGACCTCTCTGTTCCTCTCCTCTCACCCTGCCTCCCAGACACAACTCCTGAATTCGTTGCTGAAGCTGTGCATGAAGGACGCTCGGATCCTCATTTTCCTCGTTACCAAACTGAAACAAGGCCAGATCTCTGGCCTCCAGTATGTCTAATTTACCCAAACACTTCTCAGTTGCTTCGTGACTGTTTTCTTTCCCCATTCCCCATGCGGTAACAGGTCACTGCCGTTTACAGAATGGGGATCTCATTCTCTTCTGCTCGGAGGATAAACATTGCATCAAGCTATTCAGGGAGCTCCTTCTCCTCACCATAAATACTAATTAACTCATTGTGAGTAACTATTGCACTCAAGCCAATAGCTGGGGTTGGTGCACGCACAGTTATGTGATTTGCTTCAGCAGAATTGGTAGTGGAGACAAGCTGTTGCTCAAACACTGTTTTTCTGCCCGTGAGCAGCAGTGAGCTTGCCCACCTCCAACATGCTGCCAACTACACTGACCCCAGGGGCTGGGCTCCTGAGAAGAGATATGGATGCTATTCTCCTTGCCTGGTTGAGGGAGATCTGGAAGGGGGATGCTGACATTCCTTCCTCTGGTAACAAATTCAAGGGTCCGTTCAAATCCCCTTTCAACTCTAACAATCTATGTTCTAGCTTTCTAAGTCCAAAAGCCCCTAGTAAGTATAACAGTCTATGTTATGTTCTAAGGTCCCTTCTAGCACTAACCTTTTAATCCCCAGGTGCTAACATCCCACAGTCTAAGGTTCCTTCCTGTTCTGAGAGAAAAGAGCATCCTTCTGATAAAAACTGAATGTGTTAAGGAAAACAGAAGTATCTGGATTTTAACAAAGCATGTTGTGAGAGAGGTGGATTCTTAATCCTTAAACATGACTTCTAAATGTAGAATTTCTTTTATTTTTTCTTTATTTTGGGGTGGACAATTGGAGTTAAGTGACTTTGGCCAGGGTCACACAGCTAGTAAGTGTTAAATGTCTGAAGTCAGATTTGAACTCCTGACTCCAGAGCCAATGCTCTACCTACTGCATCCTCTAGCTGCCTCTGAGCAGAATTTCTAGTATCAGCTTCAGGTGGGTAGTAGAGAGATTTAGGGGAAGTCCCTCCACAGAGACAACAAACTAGTCTTCCTATATGTAAGATTACATGGTGTCATCCAGCATAATAGGGCTCCCATTGTAATCACATGCTCAAACCACATTAACATGAGCAATTATTCACTGTGATTCATACTAGTGATGAGAAGAATAATTTAGTCTGATAATAATATTTTATCATTATTATCAGACATATTGGATGCTGCCTTCAATCACAACTTTTCCTCTTTGCTTATATTAGAAGGCTGCTGATATTCTACAATCCACACTTCTCCTTGGGCCACCAGGGAGTTTGACCCTATCATTTCCCACAAGTCCCCAGGAAAAGGTCATTTTCTCTGGCTCTTCACAGAACCCTTGAATGCTAGATTTAAATTGTCTTTAGAACACAAACTATTAAAACTTCGAGTGTTAGAGATGGGAGAGAATATTAAAATGCAGAATATTAAGATCTCAGTGGAAAGAACAGTGACTCTGGAGTCAGGAGCTATGGTTCAAATTCCACTTTTGATACTTCCTATGCTTGTATGACCCTGGACAAATAAGTTAACCTCTTAATCCTGTTTCTTCATGAGTTAAAATGAGAGAGTTGGATTAGATAGCATCTAAAGTTCCTTCTAACTGTGTATAATCCTCGATTAAGTACCAGTTAAGTGCCAGGCACCGTGCTAGATGCTTATGGAGACAAAGACAAAAATAAAATAGTCCCTGCTCTCAAGCAACTTATGAAAATAAATGTGAAATATGCAAAATAATTACAAAGTAAATAAAAACTATTGGCTGGAGGGAGGGAGAAATGACAAGGCAGGGAGGTGGGAGTGAGAAAATATTCACATAAGAGATGACATTTTGCTGAGCTTTGAAAGAAGCTGAGACTTCTAAGAGGTAAAGGTGAAGAAGGAGTGTGTTACTGGTATGGGGCACAGCCTAGGCAATGACACAGAGATGGGAAATGGAATGTATATAGAGAATAGTGAGTAGGACAACTTGGTTGTATTAAATAATGCGTGAAGAGGAGGAATAAGCAGTAAGCCTGGAAAGGTTGGCTGGAATCAGACTGTGAAAGGCTTTAAATGGCAGAGAGGAGTATGAATTTTGTCCTCGGTGCAATAAGAAGCCACAGGCAAATGACACTGTCAGAACTATGCATTAGGAATGTTCTTTTGGCAGCTGGGTAGGGGGTGATCAGAGAGGAGAAAGGCCAGACAGAGAGAAGAATTGGGAAGCGAACCAAGACAGGGATGATGAAAAGTTGAATTAAGGTGATGGTCACATGAATGGAAAAGAAGGGAAAGATGTGAGAGTCTGTGAGAGAAGAATCAGCTGGACTTGACAATTGATTCAGTACCTGGGGGAAGAGAAAGAAAAGGCAATGGGTGGATTATTGAACACCCATTAAGCACCTACTAAGTTCTTGGTACTGCAAAACTCTCAGTGCACAAAGAAAGGCAAAAGGCAATCTCTGCTCTCAAGGAGCTCACAGTTTAGTAGGGGAAACTATATGAAAACAGTTGTGTACAAACACAATGTATACAGGATAAACTGGAGATGACAAACAGGGAAGGAAGTTGTGCTGCAGTGGATCAAGACAGACCCTGTTGGAGGTAGAATTTTAGCTGGGACTTGAAGGAAGCCAAGGAAACCAGGAGATAAAATGAGGAATGAAGGGAGGAACCCCTTCCAGATGTAGGGACAGAGAGAAAATCTCTAGAGCCAAGAGATGGAAGGGTCTAGTTTAAAGAACAGAAAGGCAGCCAGTATCATTGGATCACAGAGTAGGTGCAGACAGTGGAAGAACGCTGATAAGATAGGAGGAGGTCAGGTTATGAAGGGCTTTGAGTGTCAAACACATTGGATGTTCGATCTCAGAAGTACCAGGGAGACAATGGCGTTTATTAAATGTGTATCAGGGGTAAGAGTGGGGTGACCTGGTCAGACCCCCGCTTTAGGAAGATCTCTTTGACAACTGTGAAAGAGAGACATGTCAGGAAGAACAACCGGGGACTGATGAAGTGGTCCTGGCTCGGGTGGCAGCAATGTCTGAATATTCAAGAGATGTTTAGAAGGTAAAACAAATTTGGCAACAGATTGGATGGGGCAGGGCAGAAAGTGAGGAGGGGAAGATGGTATTTAGGTTGTGAGCTTGGGAGACCAAGAGGATAGTGGTAACCTTGAAAATAATAGGAAAAGTTGAAAGAGGGGAAAAAATAATCCACCCAATGTTGATAAGGAGGCAGTAGTAACATGCTGGAGGAGACAAGCCGGAATGGGGTCACTTGTGTGTGTAAATGGGATTGCCTTGGCAAGAAGGACAACTTCCTCATGTGAGACAGGGATGAAGGTGACGATAGTGGCAGAAAACATCTGAAAGATGTGAGATGCAGAAAAAGGAAAGAGAAGGAACTCAACCAGTGAACTTGATTTTTTCAGTGAACTATAAGGCAAGGTTCCAGCTGAAAGGGGAGGGGAAACTATGGGATGAACAAATCTGGAAAAGCTTCTTTGGCAAGTAGAACAGTGAGTCAATTGGGGGTGGGGTGTAAAAGGATATTTTGCTGCCTTCAGTGAGAGCTCAGTTGAGATTATATAAATGGTTAATGGATCTAGTCGATATGATTTAGTCATTTTTCTCCAGCTTTGTTCAGCAACACATGAATAGGAGGGAAGGCAGCAGATGGTGAAGAGTTGAGGATAACTCTGAGGTTGTAAATTTGAGTTATTAAGAGGATGTCAGTATCTCCAATTCAGAGAGTGATAATGATAAAGAGGGTGATATGATAATGGGATCTGTTTTGGATATGTCGAGTTTGATACCTTAGGACCTCGTGTTAGAAATGTCCCATAGGCAATTGGGAATGTGGGAATGGAACACAGGAAAGAAGGTAGAATTGGATATTTAGATCTGGGAGTTATCTGAAAAGAAATTATAACTGAACTCAACTTGAAACTAATAAAATCTCCCATTTAGAATGTAGATAGAAGAGAAAAAGACAGGAAAGGACCTTAGGGTAGCTCCACAGCTACAAGATGGGACATGGATGATGATCCAGCAAAAAAAGACCAAGGAGGGCCCAGATAAGAGGAGAAATAAGAGACAGCAATGTCAAGAAAATCCAATAGAAGGTGGGTGAATGAACAGTGTCAGATACTATCCAGAAGTCAAGAAAGTTGAGGGCTGAAAAAAGGCCAATGGATTTGACTATTGACAACAATAGGTAACTTTGGAGAGAGCAGTTTTAGTTGAATGTTGAGCTTGTACATCAGACTTCAAGAGGTTGAGAAATGAGAGAAAAGTGTAAATAGTTGGTGTTGTTTTTTCTAGTAATGTAGCTATACATGGAGAAGAGGAAAGATTTATAATGATGGCTTGAGGAAATAGTAGATAAAGATTTTAAGAGACAGAGAGAGAGAGAAGGGGAAGAGAGACAGAGACAAAGACAGACAGAGAGAGAGACAGAGAGACAGAGAGACAGAGACAGAGAGAGAAGATGGACAAAATAAATGTGAAGGTAATCTGTTGGAGGAGATGGAAGGGGATGTGATCAAGGATGGAAAAAGAGAGGATGACCTTGGTGAAGATGGTTGCCTCTTCATCATCAACTAGAGGAAAACTTTTAGATCTGATGGTCTAAGTTGTTTCCTTTTCTAATATTCTATAGCCCTTCATTCTATATTCTAAAGGCCTTTCTAATTCTAACATTCTTAGATTCTATAGTGAAAATATTGCCTTTGGATTATAAAAAGGAGCAACTTTTGTCTGGATTGCCTAGGAGAAAGAACAATAAGAGTTTATTCAGTTATTCGAGTTTTAACCCAGGGTAGCTGAGTCCAGAAACAGCAAAAAAAAAAAAAAAAAAAACCTCTAGAATTTAAAACAGCAGAAGGAAGATGCCAGCAGGGACTTTAAGAAAAAAATGGTAACTCAAGAGAAGCTGGTTCCCAGATAGTTCTTTGACTAGAAACCAGGAAAACCATTTCCCCTTAAAGATTTTTGTTCCATAAATTAAAAATAAAATAAATTTTTAAAGGCCAAATGATTATGAATACAGTTTCAGCCTTGGCTGATAGACAAGATATTACCACTTGAAAGTTCAGAGGAAAGGAGAAGAAAAATTTCAGTTTAACTAATGTTACAAGAAGAGAATTTGGAAGGAAAACCATATTTCTTGGGGAATCATGTTAAGAAAACTTGACTAAGCAGTTGAGCCTTACTCTATAACTATACTCTATTCTTACAATATATCAGTTTTGACTTCTCTCAGACTTAGTTTCCCCTGCTATAAAAAGAGAAGATTGGATTAGACTATCTCTAAGGTTCCTTCTAGCCCTAAATCTTACGAACCTGTGAAACTTAACATTTTCTACAAAGGAAATACAAGGACTTATGTCCATCAAAATGTCCATCAAATTCATATTTCCAAGAGGAGTTATAATCTAGTTACTTTCAAATTTTCTAACTAACTAAGGATGGACATTTGTCAGTCTTCCCTTCCAGAAATAGGGGGAACATGGCATATTTACATAGCCAAGAAATAAGAGAGCTGAAATATAGGAGAGCTGAAGGAAATGCCACATAACACTCTTACTTCCTTTCAAGGAGACAGAGGTGGTTCCAGTTCTAAAGAAATATATCTGTAGGCTTCATTTCCTATGATGAATTAGGCCAGAGCATCTCCCAGAGCGCTGTGCATAACGGTCCAGGTGAGGACTCTGATTGGTGAAGAAGTTCTATGAAGTGCAAGGTTTAAAAAGCAATTCAGTAACAGTTGAGGGGAGGGGGCACAGAATGAATATGAATGGCAAAATGCAAACTGTGGTCAAGGTCAAGAGAAAAAAGACTTGGGGCAATGGTTATGTTGCCCTGAACCCCAGCATCCTATTTACATCATGACAATGCCTACAGAGCCGAGGAGAGAGATTTCAGCCATTCACTAGCTTGCATCAAGGGACTGTCAGGAAAGGCTCCAAGAAACAGATGGCCCCACACTTTAAGCTCCCACCATTTGGTCTGTGAGCGGCAAAGTGACTTCATAGCAGAAGTTCCCTTCTGCTCTCCCTGGAAGTTAGAAAGTTTGAAAGGAACTAGATTATAACTCCTCTTGGAAATATGGAGGATTTGAACACCTTTCTATATTTTAATTATGATGTCGAATGTTTTAATTAAATGCTTTGCTATTAGATTTATGTGTCTCAGTACAACAAACAATAGAACAATGCATTGTGTATGGGATCTCAGGGTTTGGGTTGAATAATTATCAACACAGAACAATCCCAGTGATCCTGGGAGTAACTCAAGAGAGGTATGGAATAATAAGCTTCTGATGGGCAGCACCTGGAAATCCAGAGGTGGGCCAGTCATTCCAGTGAAGGCTCTATCCTGTCAATGCTGTGATATGGGGCAAGTCTCTTTCCTTCCCTGAGTCTCAGCATGCTCTTCCATCAATGCTTGCATTATTTTCTTAAGAAAAGTATTTTGTAAACTATTAAGTGCTATATAAAATATAGAATATTTTGAGGCAGCATGGCAGAGTGGAAGGAATATTTGTCTTGGGGTCAAAAGACATAGGATTGGATACTTATTCTGTCATTTACTAGCATTGTGAAACTGGATAAGCAACTTAATCTTTTTATGCCTCAGTTTCTTCATATGTAAAATAAAGGTATTGTGCTAGGTTATTTATAATCACATGGTTTTTCTTAAGTCTCAGTTTCTCCCCAATAAATGAGGATAATAATGCTTGTGTTACCTCCATCATAGGATTTTCTGGATGACAGAGATTTTTATACCTGAAAGTGAAGTAGAAATGGGAAATATTGTTTTTATTAATTATTATCATTTCACACGAGCAACCACTCCAGCCAAATCAGTGTTCAACCCTTTCCTCCATGGCGTTGGGCCTTAGGAAAGGGGAATTAAGGCTCGCGCCGGGTCCCAGACTGAGCCAGAAGTAGTAGTGAGCCTTTTCTTCTGCCCTTTCTTGGCTAAGGGGGCTCCTTCTCTAGTGTTCTAGAAGAACAGCACTTGGCGCAGCAGGTCAGCACTCAAAATCCCATTCCCTCCTCCTTGGGGAAGATGTGCCTGGCTGGCAGACACACAGCACCAGGCAGATGGAGGGGCCTCCAGGAGGCAGGACAGTGAATTGTCTCCCACGGATAGACTGCAGGGAGAAGGAAAGAGAAAAGCCTCTGCTTTGTCTCCTAAAAGATGCCTCAGTTTGAGCTGGAGTTGCTGACTCTGTCTGGTGCGTCTAAGAGCCTGGGACCTGGCTGGTGGAGCTTCTGACTGAGTGTGCATGGGTCAGCATACCTGTGATTGTACGAGCATATTCGTGGGTCTGCACGGAGGTTTCAGTGTGCTTTGTCTTTCTTTGAGTTTGTTCATCTCTGCGTGTGTACAGACAGACAGACAGTATCCTCCCTGTCTTGTGAGAGTATAATGTTTGTATGTATCTTTGAATGTGCAGCTGTGAATATGATTGTGATTGCCTTCAAGAGGGCACACAGGTGTGTGATTGAAAGTGTAATTGGGGGCAGCCAGTGCAGGGGATAGAGCACCAGCCCTGAAGTCAGGAGGACACGAGTTCAAATCTGGTCTCAGACACTTAACACTTCCTAGCTGTGTGACCCTGGGCAAGTCACTTAACCCCAATTGCCTCAGGAAAGGAAAAAAAAGTGTAATTGATAAGCATGTATGTGCTTGCATATGCAGCTATAAATTATGGTTGTGATTGCCTTCTCGTGTGCACATGAATTGATTAACTGGCATGGGACACCCTGGCACGGGACCGCCCAGTACAGTGTGCCCTCCTCAAGGAGGTGTCTGTGATCCATGAGCAAAGCAGAATTGAACCAGCTCAGGAGACACGCGAGATGTGCAAAGTCAGAAAGTCCGTCCCAAGTATTCTTAGGAGCTGTTTGTGCCCGACCTGTGGCAGATCACTCCGAGCTCCTTTTAGCCTGGTCAGCCACAGTCAGACACACTGTAATCTGATTCTAACATAGTGATGTCATTTTGTCCCCTTTGAGAGCGAAGGACAACAACTGACCAAGTGCTTGGATGTGCAACTGTGAAAATACAGTTGTGAATTCCTTCTAGAGTGCGTGTGTGAGTTTGTGTGAATAACAGTTTTCTAAATACACATGTTCGTATTCGAATCAGCTCTGGACTTAGAGCCAGGAGACGTGAATTTAGGTTTCTCTCAAACACTCAAATCCTAACCCAGAAACACCAGCTTTATGGCTGTGGAAAGGACATTTCATCTCTCAAGCTTCCATTTCCTTATCTGTAAGATCCTTGTCCCATATACCTGTTGTAATAATTTGCAACATATGAATAAGGAGCTTTTTGAGCTCTATTTCCCAAGGTGATTCTGAGTTATAATTATTATTTCTGAATATGAGTCTAATTTTGTGTGTTGTGGAGTAACTGTGAGTATGAAATGTGGATCTGCATGTGCATGTATGAATGTGGGTGAGAGACAGACTGTGAGCATGTTTACATGATCGTGTGACTGACTCAACCTGCGTGTGTGTGTGTGTGTGTGTGTGTGTGTGTGTGTACATACACAAGCACATGCAGATAGGCCTTAGTACCCTAAGGAAGATGTCCTTAAGTTTTCCCCATGCAAGTACTGTTCATTGAAAGACTGAAGCAAAAGCACATCTCAGATCGGAGGAGTCACTCTATCAGAAAAGCAGGTCTAATATATATCCCACAGTAAAATGGAAAGTCTCAGCAGGATTAACTAGTGTAAATAGACAAAGCCAGTCCTCTAGTAGTCAGGATGCTGGGCCGGGGAAACTTCTCTCTTCCTTCCCCCTTCACTCTTCCTATTTCTTTTCTCTCTCCTTCCTTCTTTGTCCCGTTTCTTTACATTTCTCCTCCCTCCTTCCCCGTAGTTCTCCTTGCTTCCCTCCACTCTTCCTCATCATTTCTTTCTTTCCTTATCTATTACTTTCGGCCTGCCTTTTTCTACTCCCCCCACCCTTTTATTCCTCCTGCTGCCATCCCTGACTTTGTTGCTCCTTCCCTGTCTCTTTCTTCATTCTTCCTCTTCTCTCTCTGGACTTGCTCCTTTTCTGCCTCCTTCTGTCCTCATCTACCCTCTTGGTCATCAGAAAGGGATCATAGAACATAGCTTTAAAGCTCAAAAGGACCATATAAAAATAATTGAATCCAATACCCTTTAGTAGCATTTATATAGCACCTATTATGTGCTAAGTGTACCAGTGCTAAGGCACTGTACTAAAGTGATTTGCCCAAGTAACTAGTAAATTTCTGAAGTAGAATTTGATAATAACAATCAGTTCGGGGCAGCTACATGGTGTAATGCACTGGATCCGAGTTCAAATATAGCCTCAGACACTTAACATTTTCTAGCTATGTGACCCTGGCAAGTCACTTAACCCCAATTGTCTCATCAAAATAATAAGTTCAGTCTTTTTCAGTAGTGTCCAATCTTTGTGAGCCCATTTAGGGTTTTCTTGGCAGAGATTCTGGAATGGTTTGCCATTTCCTTCTCTAGCTCATTTTCCAGATGAGAAACTGAGGCAAACAGTGTTAAATGTCTTGCTCAGGATCACACAATTCAAATCTGAGGTCAGATTTGAACTCAGGATCTTTCCTAACACCAAGCCCAGCATTCTATCCACTGTACCCCCAGCTTCCCTGATAATCACAGTAGCTAGCATAAAAATATAGCTGTTACTATGTGCGAGGCACTGTATTTTGTGCTTAACAATTATAATTTCATTTGATCCTCACAACAACTCGGCTATTATTCTTATTCCTGTTTCAAAGTTGGAGAAAATAGGACAAACAGAGATTGTTACTTCCCCAGGTTACCCAGCTAGTGAGTATCTGAGGCTGGATTTTGAAATCAAGTCTCTGATTCCAAGCTCAGAACTCTAGCCTCTGTACTTGTAGAAAACAAGAAGAAAGTTTGGGGGTCCAAACACTGGTGTGACCTTGCGCTAGTCACTTTCTCTCTTTGTCCTTCAGTATTCTTATCTATAAAACAAGAGGGTTGATGATGTTAAAGGTCTCTTCCAACCTCAAATCCAATCACCTGTCCTAACACAGTATCAAGCCTCATCCTGAGGCCCCAGGAGCTGGCAACAGTCACCAATTACTGACCCTTACCCACCTTTAATTCTTTGCTCTAGGGTTCCTTTTTTTCTTATCAGGAAACCAGGCTCTTCCATGTTCCAGTTCCAACCCCATCCCAGACTACTGAGGAAGTTCTGTTTTCAAGGTGTCCTCCCCAACAGGACCAAAAGAAATAAAAAGATACCCAAAATGCAAATGTGAATCAAGCATGGGACAGACAATTTTATTCCCACACACAGAAAAATGCAAAACAGTACAGAATTATAGAATTATTATGGAAAAACTAGTTTTGAGGTAAATATTCAAGCCTTGGTGGGACCTAATTTCTAATTCAGTATTTTGTGATTCACTCCCCATGGGTCAAGTCCAAATGGGCTCTTTCTTTACAGTGTTTTCTCTCTGGGGTGACTCTATCCTAAGAGATCAATCTGCTGCTGCTGCTGCTGCTGCTGAGGTCAACAGTGCCTTGTCCAAGAAGAGGGGAACATGAGAGCTGCCTGACAAGGTGATGTGTCCGAGGAAAGAAGACACAAATTGAAGGCAGTCCCATTTCAACTTAAGCTGATGTAGGACGCCATGGAGTTCAGAGATTATCTGTAGATCTTGAGACTGGCAGAGTCCTGACTCAGGAGCCTATTAAAAGTCTTCATAGCCACCAGAAAGTGGTCAGAGGATATCTGGTCTGCTTTGAAGTTGGGGGAGGGATAGAGGAGAGGAGAGAAGGGAGAAAAGAGAAGGAGTTTTAAAGGGCTTATTATTATTAAAGGTAGCTCAGTAGATAAAATGCTGGGTTTGGAATCAGAAAGATTTGAGTTCAAATGCATCTTCAAACATTTACTAGCTGCAAATCACTTAAACTTTGCCTCTTTCCTCCCCTGTAAAATGAAGATAATGATTGTACCTATGTCCTGGGATTTTTGTGAGGATCAAATGAAATCATATTTGTACAGTGCCTGGAACATTTGTTGTTCCATCATTCAGTTGTGTCCAACTTTCATGACCTGTGGACCATAACATGAGAATACCAACCATTGGATTTTCTTAGCAAAGATACTAAAGTGATTTGCCATTTTTTTCTCCAGTGGATTAAGGCAAATAGAGTAAAAGAAAAAAAGGCAGAGTGTTTTTGCCCAAAGTCACATAATTAATAAGCATCTGAGATCAATTTTGAACTCAGATTTTCCTGACTCCAAAATCAGTGCTCTATTCCCTGAGACATCTAGCTGCCTCACCTGGCCCAAATTAGGTGCTTAATAAATGTTTGTTTGTTTGTTTGTTTGTTTCCTCCCTCTCTCCCTTCCTTCCCTTCCCTCCCTTCTTTCTTTCCCTCCTTTCCTTTCTTCCTTCTCTCCCTCCCTTCCTCCTTCCCTCTCTCCCTTCTTCCTTCCTTTCTTCTTTCCTTCCTTCCTTCCTTTCTTCCTTCTTCTTTCTTCCTATATTCCAAGCATTGTTCTGGTCACAATGTATATAAAGACAAAAATGAAACAGTTCTTGTTCTCAAATAGATTATACTTTACTAGGAGAAAACAAAAAGCAATAATCAGGAATTGGGGAGGAGGAAAACACTAGCAACTTAGGGAATCAGAAAAGGAGATAGTGCTAGAGCTGATCCAAGAAGCAAAGATGAGAAAAGAGAGTTCTGACTCTCAAAATATGGCAGAGAATTTTGAAAAAAACTATAAGAGAATTGAAGGTCATGTCCTTCATAATTATGATGGGAGAAAGGAAATTTAAAACCAAATAAGAGAAAGAAGAAATGGCAAAATATCAAATTGACTGCTCTGATTAGATCAAATTAAAAGGCTTTTGCACAAATAAAATTAATGCAGCTTGAATAAGATGAAAAGCTATATACTTTCTTCTTCTTCTTCTTCTTCTTCTTCTTCTTCTTCTTCCTCTTCTCCTTCTTCTTCTTCTTCTTCAAGACAATTGGGATTACATGACTTGCTCGGGGTCACACAGCTAAGAAGTGGTAAGTGTCTGAGGCCCAATTTGAACTCAGAGCCTCCTGACTCCAGAATCAGTAGTCTTTAGCTACCCCAAGCTATGTATTTTTTGATAAAAGTCTAACATCTAAAATCTATAGAGAATTGACAATAATATGTGAATATAATATTGTGAAAATTATATTTTCTCCAGTAGATCAATAGTCAAAGGACAAAAACATAAAAAAAAAGTTTTCAAAAGAAGAAAAGCAAAATATTAACAACCAAATTAAAAAATGTCCCAGATCACTAATAATAATAATAGAAATGTAAATTAAAATAGTGAGTATTAATATCAAATTGACAAAGTTGTTCAAAGATGAAAATACTCATTTTGAGAGGTCGTAGGAAGACAATTATTGATATAATTACAATACACTGTATAAATTGGTCTGACTATACTAATAAACAATTTTGAGTTTTGTGGGAAAAGTTACTAAATTGTAACTTGATTCAGCACTCCAACTTTGGGGCTTATATTTAAAGAAAGAAAGGATCTGTATAAACTCAGATACTCACTTTTTGTAGTGAACAAATTTTGGTATAGGAATGATAAGGAATTATAAATAGGGGAAACTGAAAGAAATGTGGGAAGATTGGGGCAGCTAGGTGGCGCAGTGGATAGAGCACCAGCCCTGAAATCATGAGGACCTGAGTTCAAATGTGGCCTCAGATACTTAACACTTCGTGGCCGTGTGATCCTGGGCAAGTCACTGAACCCCAATTGCCTCAGCAAATAATAAAATAAAATTAAGAAATGTGGGAAGATTCATATGAATTGATGCAGAGCAAAGAAAACAGAACCAAGAGAGTGGTGCCTCCCTCACCACATGGCTGATCATGGCAGAAAGTAAGGACAGGTAATAGAAGTAATTATTCCTATGTTAAAATGCAAAAAAAGCATCTATATCCTTTAAAAAATTTCTCTGATTGAATTGAAAAGGAAGCTTGACATTAGAGGAAGGAAGGAAAGAAGGAAGGAAGGAAGGAAGGAAGGAAGAGAGAGAAGAAAGAAATTATCCATACCTCGTCTAGCTTTTTAAAAAGCTAAGTCTGTTAGTTGAGATGTGACCCCATGCCTTTACTAGAAAGGGAAAATGTGTCACTCCTTCCCTATCAATAGCCTTTGCATTAGAGCTACTCCTCATTCTCTTGGAAAGCCTCCTTCTAGCAGGGAGCAGAGGGAGATCAGACAGCAGAACTCCATGGATTATAACCTCTGGAAACAGGAGAGTTCATTGTGAATTCAAGAGAGAATTAGCAGCTGCAGTTGAATAACAGAGAAGAACAGACCCAGGACCCCTGTCATGCCCCAGCCAGCAGAGATGATGTGCCCAGAGGGAAGCAGCAAGAAGACAACATGAGAAGAGACCAACCCAGGCTTCTCCGGAAGTCCTAGAGGCTTGAGTTGCCTCGGCCATGCGTGGATGTGTGTGAATGTCTCACTACAAGTGTCGTTTCTATTTTCCCATGAACTCCATGTGCATTTGTGAGAGGCTGTGCCCCAGTTCCTAGGGGAAGCGTGTAACTATTCCTCTTATTACACCATCTTAGTAAATGTTACTGCCTTGAGCTAGTCCTCTAGCTGCCTTAACTTACATTAGCAAGTTGAGGATATCCCCAGAGATACCTGCTGACTTGGGTTCAAAGATGCTCTGCAGGTCTGTAGCCTAGGAGTGTATAGCTCATTAGTCCCCACCAACAAGCTTACTATCCTATCAAGTTTTATAGAGAGTAATTATACTTCCCCACTCCAAGTCTTTTCTTCTGGCTAAACACATTTCCTTCAATCAATCCTTGTATAGAACAGCATCTAGTGTTCTCACCACCCAATGAACCTGCTGCAGCTTGTCAATATTTGTTTAAATATGGAGGCTGACTCTATGTGATATGTAGTTA
This sequence comes from Antechinus flavipes, assembly GCF_016432865.1. NCBI lineage: Eukaryota > Metazoa > Chordata > Mammalia > Dasyuromorphia > Dasyuridae > Antechinus > Antechinus flavipes. Next base: position 466,495,878 of record NC_067399.1, on the reverse strand, counting down.
TTAATGCAATCTACTTGTGAGGTAGTCTAGTACAAAAGATATTAAGGTGCTGTGGATAGAGCTGAACCTGGAACCAAGAAGACTCAGCTTCCTGAGATCAAATCGGGCCTCAGACACTAGCTGTGTGACCCTTAACCTTGTTGCCTCAGTTTTCTTATCTATAAAATGATCTGGAGAAGCAAATAACAAATCTCTCCAGTACCTTTACAAGACAACCCCAAATGAGGTCTTGAAGAATCAGACACAATTGAATACAACAAGCTTAGTGTAAAAAACAAAGAATTGGCTTTAGTGGCAGGAAGACCTGGCTACCAGTACTGCCTCTGACCCATACTGTTTGGGTGACCCAGGCAAGATGTTTGATCTACCATTACCCACAAACCACTCCCTAAGTTGCAGAGCAGATGCCGATCTGTTCGGGTAGAGGGAGTCTGCTCACTATGAATTCTCTATACAGGGAAATCACAGATCCAACTTAAAAAGCAAAAACCATTGAAGTCTCCACCAAAACCCCACTTGGATAGTTGACTGGGGTTTGGAAGCCACCTGGGGTTATCAGAGGCTATGCTGGCAGTATTAACTCTAGCAGATGCTACTAAATTGGGAAGGCTTTGATTATTGACCCACAGATGGGCTGTATCTCTGTTTCCCAAGAGCCAGTGTAGCTACATTCAGAGGGGGCTGGCCAAAAGGGAATGTACTTTTTGACTAGAACAATTCTAAGAAACAATTCTAGAAATCTATCAACAGAGCTATAGAAGGATCATGTTTTCTAGAACTCCCTTATTTATTGCTTCTCCTGTTAGAATGTAAGCTCCTTGAAGGCAGGACTGCCTTGTTTGCTTGGATTTGTATCACTAGTGGGCTAACGGCCTGGTGCTTGGAACATAATGCTTACTAATTGCTTTTTCTAGCTAGCTAGCTGGTTGTCTCTCTGTCAGTTGAGAGAATACTCATAACCAATAAAATCGGAGATCCTGGAAGCTTTAAAGTAAAGATCTCATTAGCTTTTTTTGGCTTCCATATCACATTGCTGACTCATATTGAGCCTTCTGTTCACTAAAACTCCCAGACAGAATAACAGAATCTCAGAATTGGAAAGGAATTCAGAGATCATCTAGTCCAAACCCTACCTGAACCGGAATCCCTCCCACTACAACCGGAGAAGACAATAGAAACTGGGGGGCCTTAGAACATAAAATATTCAAACATAAAATATTTCAATTACAAGGGGGCTTAGAGCAGACTCATGGGATATCAGTGCCAGAATGGGGCCTTAAAAAAATAGCATGTCACAATAAAAATGTTAGAAGGAATTTTAGAACACAGAATGTCAGAGCTAAAAGAGAACTTAAAGCACAGAACATTCTATGTCCAACAAAGAATATTAATGTTGAAAGAGAGAACTAGTCTGGTCCCATATGTACAAATGAAGGAACTGGGATATAGAGAGATGAAGGGCTTTGTCCAAAGTCACACAGTAAATTAGTCACAGAGCCAGAAATAAAACACAGATCTTTTGATGCTAATACTTCTTTCTCACTTCAATTCTCAGGCTTAATTTCCCATTTCTTCCTGTTGGTAGGACGAGATCTCCCTTTCTGAAGAGTCGTCATTTTCACTTTTCTCATTGATCTCCTTGTTGCCAGCTCCCTGGCCTGCCCATGTGGCCAACGTGGCAGACTCTGCCAGGGAGTAAACACAAGACCTGACAAAGTTGTGACTTTTCTAGACCTTTTGTTTGTGTGTCTCAATGACAGCTGCACCCATGCCTTATTTATATTACCACAAGAGCATCAAAAACCACCAGAAAAGAAAAATTGGAAAGGAGCAAGCACTTCCAGAGAGAGGCTCAGACTGTGCTTGCAACACATTGTGATTGAGATGTCATCTGCTAAGGCACTGAGTGCCAAGAACCAATGGCAGGCAGCGCGGAATCATATGGAATTGCAGACAGCTACCTGCCATGGAGCATGCTGAGGTGGTGCTGGCAGAGCCACTCAAATGCACAACTGAAGCCTCTGGGGAACAATCCGAGGAAGAACATGGAATGTGACGGCTGGAGGGACCAGAGACCGTAAGTGCTGGAACACAGAACATTCATGCGGAAACAGGCCATGAGCAGAGGATGTTAGAATCTAGTACATAGAACGTTCCAGCTGGGAGGGACATAAACTAGAGAATGCTAACCAAGGCTTGTTGATGCTGGAAGGGACCTTAGTTATAGATGTTTGAACATAAAACACAGAATGTTAGTGCTGGAACAAACCAGAGAGTCTAGTACGTGGAACATTTAAGTGAAGAGGGAACATCGTTGTTCCGTCACCAGTCATGTCTGACTCTTCGTGACCACATGTGGGATTTTCTTGGCAAAGACACTGGAGCAATTTTCCATTTCCTTCTCCAGCTCATTTTATGCGTGAGGAAACTGAGGCAAACAGGATTAAATGAATTGTCCAGGTTCACATAGCTAGTAACTGTCTAAGGATGGATTTAAAGTTAATCTTCCTGATTCCTGCCTTCTGATTACTCCATCCATTGCACCATCTAACTGCCTCAAGAACATCTTAGTGGGATTTTTTGTTTTGTTTTGTTTTGTTTATTAGTTCCTGATATCAATCAAAAGTAAGATAGTGAAAACTAAAGTGAGCTAAGTTAATGGCCATGAGATGCCTGGTTTCAAGTCCTGCTTCTATAGCTTACTGGCTGTGCAATGGTGGACAAGTCACTTCATCTCTAAGTTCTAATTTTCTCATCTGTAAAATGGGGACAACAAGTCTTTTTTTATATACCTTTTTAGATACAAAGCATATGCATGGGTAATTTTTCAGCATTGACCCTTGCAAAAACTTCTGTTTCAACTTTTCCCCTCCTTCCCTCTACCCCCTCCCCTAGATGGCAGGAAGTCCCATACATGTTAAATATGTTTAAATATATATTAAATACAATATATGTATACATATTTATACAGCTATCTTGTTGCACAGGAAAGATTGGATTTAGAAAGAAGGTAAAAATAACCTGGAAGAAAAACAAAAATGCAAGCAACCAGTAACAGAAAGAGTGGAAATGTTATGTTGTGGTCCACATTCATTTCCCAGTATTCTTCCTCTAGGTGTAGCTGGTTCTGTTTATCACATATCTATTGGAACTGATTTGGATCCGCTCATTATTGAAGAAAGCCACATCCATCAAAATTGATCATCATGTAGTATTGGACAAGTCTTAAAGGAATAAATGAGATAATGTATATAAAGCATTTTGCAAACCTTAAAGAGAGGTTATATGGATAAATGCTAGTTTGTGTTCTGCCTCTAAATACTTGTATAACTCTAGGCAAGTCACTAAACTTCTCAGTGACTCTGACTTTAGGAACTATCTAAAATTAGATAAATTGCTGGCAGAGGTTTCCTTTCTGATGCCAGTAAAATTTCAGATCCACCCCCATCCCCTAAAAAACATTGCAATATAAATGAATTATATTAAGGGAAGGCGTTTCATTTCCTCGGTTTCCTCATTTGTAAAATGCAGAAGTTTGTACTCAACAGATAATAATGGTGAATAGAGGTAGTTAGGTAGTTAGGATGATACAACAAATAGAGTACTGAACTTAGAGTCAGGAAGACCTGAATTCAGACACTTAGCAGCAAGGTGACTGTGACCAAGTAAGTTTAACTTCTGCCTGCCTCAGTTACCTCATCTGTAAAATGGGATTAATAATCACATCTATCTTTCCAGGCTTTTTGTGGGGATAAAACAAATTGTTGTAAAGTACTGTGCAAACCTTAAAGCTCTAAAAAAAAAAGCTAGCTATTTTTTTCTTTTTCTTATTAGTCTATGTTCAAAGTTTCTTCCTAACTCTGTCAAACTGTGTTCTCAATTCCCTTCCAGTGTTCCCATACTATATTCTTTGGGAGGGGGGAGCAATAGGGATTAGCTGACTCCCCTCACCCCATACTATATTATAAAATCCTTTAAGTTTCAACATTTTATGGCATTCTTTATGGAATTTAGACCATAGAATTTGGAAGTTTGAAGTTATCAAGTACAAGGCCTTTATTTTAGATGTAGGGAAACTGGGTACCCAAAAAGTGAAGTGACTTGCCTAGATTCACACAGCCCCACACGGGAGATGTGATCCCAAACATCCTGACTCCGAGCCCAATCTGCTACATCACACTGCCTCCTGCAGTTCTATGTGATCTGTGGAGCTCCTTCCACTGGCCAAAGAATAAACCAGTGGTTCCTGCTTTTCACAGATCCTTTAGCCTCATGAGGGAAACAAAACACAAACCTGTGAAAAGTTAGTTAAACAACAGTCCAAGGCAACTACAGAATCAATGTTACAAGACCCTGTATGATTAATGACCAAATGAGTGGTACTGACAGCCAGGGCTCTAGGATCCCAGAGGAGGAAGTGATAGAAACTAGAAGTTGTAAACTTGTTCTGTCAGTTGAACAACAGGGACTCTGGTTGGAGGCTGGACTGAGTTCTGGAGCAATTCAAAGGCTTCTGGACCTGAGGGATCTCTGAGTCACACTTGTCCCCTTACCGGACAGTCGGACTCTGTATCTTTTTCTGTGTCACCATAATTGCCACCCTGTAAATAAATAGTGCCCTGATCAATCCTCAGCAGAAAAGACTTTGGCTGCACTCCTGGCAGTGATCTATTATCAGTGCTATTATTAGACATAAAGCATAGAGTGTTGGAGTTGGAAGCGGTCTCAGAGCTCATCTTCCATAGCCTCCCTCATTTTATAGGGGGGGTGGGAGTGGGAAACTGAGGTCCAGAGAAGGGAAACTGTAGCAAGGTAATAATAGTAGGTAGAGACAAGGCTAGGATTGTAGAATCACTGAAAATCAGGACTTGAAGAGACCGGCTTAGAGCAGGGAATGATAGAGCCAGAAGAGGCCTTATATAGAACAGAATACTGACACAGGCAAAAACCTTGGAATACCCAGTCTGAGAACTGGAAAGGACCTTGAACTATAATGCTAGAAGGAATCTTAGACTTTAAAATGATGTATGTCTCACACTAAAGAGCAAAATAAGGTCAAAATGGGTACATGATTTGGGCATAAAGGGTGATATCATAAGCAAATTAGGAGAGCAAGGGATAATTTACCAATCAGACTATATAATGGTGGAATATAGAATGCTGATTAAGTAGTAGAGTAGGGATATCCCAGACCCCTAAGCCCAGCACTCTATTCTTTGCACCACTTTGCTGCCTCATTTTCCACAATGCTCACTCCAATTTTAAATAGAATGTTTCCTTTCCAATGAGGTGGGGTGTGAGGCTCCAAAGGGTCTGGAACATTCATAGATAAAATATGACTTGCCCAAATCACCTATTTAGGGCTATCTAACTCTAAATCTAACTCCAAATCATTATCTGTGCCTTTGGATAATGATGAAACAGACTGGACAATGGTGAAACCATTAGATGTGAAACCAGAAAAGCAGGTAAAGACAAAAAGCTTCTCTGGAAGAAGAGAACCACCCAGAAAGAGAACTACATTAGAGTCAGGAAAATCTGACTCAGGAAAATCCAGCCTCAGCTGTGTGACCCTGGGCAAGTCAATTATCTCTATTTGCAGTTTCTTCATCTATAAAATGAGCTGTAAAAGGAAATAACAAATCACTCCAGTATCTTTGCCTAGGAGACCCCAAAGGGGGTCACAAAGAGTCAGACACAATTAATGATAACAACACTGGGGAAAAGCTGACCTAATTAGCAATTGGATGATGTTCCAGGTTCCAGTGAAATTGACTTGCTTTACTGTTTTCATCTTTGTTAGTTTGCTTTTTCTTTCTTGTGGTTTTTCCTTTTTGCTTTGATTTTTCTTTTACAACATGACTAATATGGAAATATGTTTAAAATGATTGTACATGTATAACCTACATCAGATTGCTTGCTGTCTTGGAGAGGAGAAAGGGAAGAAAAGTAAGGAGAAAAATTAAAACTCAATATCTTACAAAAGTAAATGTTATTGGAAAAAAATAAAGTACTATTAAGTGGCGGGGGGAAGAGAGAGAAAGACTGGCTTGCTTGCTCTTCCCCATACAGGACATTGCTTCTCCCATCTCCATACCTTTGCACAGGCTGTCTTCCCACGACTAGAATTCATTCCCGCCTCACTTCTGCCTCATAGGATTGCTAGTTTCATTCAAAATTCAATTCAAGTGGCACCTCTGACAGGATTCCCATTCTAAAGCCCCTCCTCGCAGGTGATTTTATACATATTTTATATTTAATTTTCTGTGTACTGCTTGTTTCTCCCCAGTAGTCTCTTTGAGACCATTTTAATCTGTGCATCCATACCATCTAGCACAGAACCTAGAATACAGCAGGCATTTGTCCTTCATTTTGAAAAGAAGCTTTTAACATCACAAGGTATTGTTGACTGGTTCATTATATGAGGCAGAATTGCACAAAGTCATCAGTTCACTATCTCATCCAGAGACGTCCAATGGCAAGACAAAACTGATAATGACATGGGGATGCAGTAGATGGTCTTGGCTTCTTCTTCAATGCCTGACAAAGGTCTAAAAGTTCCGCAAAATTACTTAAACTTTCATGGCTCTTGGAATCATTGTCTTCACCCATTCACGAAGGGAAGACTTCACCTGCTTGAAGCAGACAGCCCTCTCATTCACCCCTGGGTTTGAGGTCTGTCTGTTACCCTTAACCTGGTTTAGCCCTGTCTTTTGAGATGGTTTATCGGAGTGCGCCCACTGCACATGCTACAGCTTCTTGGAGCCACAGTTGAGAAATGAGGAATAAGTGGATACTAAAGGTAGATGAACACCCTAAAAAGTGCTCAGCAAGCCCTTACACCAGAGTACGAGTCTTCCCTGAACTTCCTACACACCCCAAGCATTTAATAAACAAAACGCTTATTGAATAAATGAATGAAACTTGGCTTCCTTCACTGTTTTTACAGTAAGAAATAATACTTACATGACCTATTTTACAGGGAATGTTGTAAGAAGCAAATGGATGGAATGGATGGAAAGAGCTTTGTAAGGAAATCTCTGCTATTATTAGTAGTTACATTCCCACGGAGCCTGCATTGACTCCTGACACTCTAGGATCTAACCAAAGTGGCCCCTTTGCCATTCTCCATACATAGCACTGTACCTCCCATGTCTTTGCAGAGGCTGTCTGCTCCCATGCCCAGACTTCCCCCCTTTTTCACCTCCTCCTCTTAGAATCCCCTCTCTCCAAAAAGGTTCAGCTCAAATATCTCATTCAAGAGATTGTCTCTGATTTCCCAGTTCTCATTCCCGTCCTTTCCCAACCATCACTGTATCTTTGTTTTGTAAAAATCTTGCATCCATTTATCTATGAACATGTAAGCCCCTATTAGAATGGAAGCTCCTCCAGGGCAGGGACCATTTCCCTCTTATAATTAGATCCTCAGTATCTAGCACAATGCCTGGCATATAATGCTTCATAAATGCTTGCCTCTTGATAGATTGTTCATCCGTCAGCTCTACAAACTAGGTTTTGTTCCTGTTTTAAAGTCCATGACCCTAGCTGACCCTCTTTTTGTTGCTGCTTACCTATCTGAGGAGCTGAGTATGTGAAATCTTTGTTCTGCTCCTTACTATGTGATCTTGGGCAAGTGATTTTCTATGCCTCAGTTTCTTTTTCTGTGAAATGAGATGACTAAATTGAATTTAACTAACAGGATCCAGATACTGTGTGAGGCCGTAGTCACATAAAGACAAAAAATAGCCTTTGCCTTCAAGGAGTTTACATTCTCCTAAGGAGAAATTCTACTAGGGGCAGTTACATGATACAGTGGATGGATATCCAAGTTTAGAGTCAGGAAGACAATCTGTTCAAATCTGGTCTCAGAGACTTACTAGCTTTGTGACCGTGGCCAAGTCACTGAAACCTGTTTCAAACAAAAACAAAAACAAAAACAAAAAACCCCAAATGGTATCACAAAGAGTCAGAAGTGATTAGTGATCAAATAACAGCAAAAAGAAATAACAAATATAACAATAAGTACATACAAATAAATGCAGAGTAATTTCAAGAGTAAAGGTAGAAAAGCACTAACAACTGGGAAAATCCCAAAAAGCTGCTTGTCAGAGGTGACACATAGATGTGTTCATTTGAGATAAGGTAAGGGATATGTAAAGCCATTCCAGGTAGAATGGATATAAAATCAGGAGACAGAAAGTCAAGCACAGTAACCATGAGCAATAACCAAGCCAATTTTGCTTCAATTGAGATTTCATGAAGAGGAATATTGTGCTATTAGCCTGAAAAAGTTAAATTGAAACCAGATTGTAAAGGACTTTAAATAAATAAATAGATAGATAGATGAACGAATGAATAGATAAATAAATGAATGAATAAAAATCTCTCAAGTTTTATCCTCCCTGCTCTATACCTTAAAATTTAATAATCTTATGAATCATGCAAATGCCTTCTGTGGGTTTAATTCAATAAACATTTATTAAATATATATTGTGCACAGAGTCCTACACTTTGGAATCATAGGTCATACCAACTTTACATAAGATTATCCCTGTCCTCAAGAAGCTTGCAGTTTATTTAGGGGGACCATCTGTAGCACAAACACAGTGAATTATTAAATATATATTATAACATGCATATTAAAAAGGTACAAAGTGCTGGTGGTGTTGTTTGTCCTTCATTCTCAGAAGAAGATTATGACATCAGGGAGGGGATACATGACATGCAAATGAGTTGGATTTAAGTGAGGAAGGACTTTGCAAGATCACCCCTCTCACTTTCCCCCTCCTGAGCCATCCGGCTCCAGGGCAATATATAGATCAAGCTGACTGGAGATGGCCCTAGAGGTGCAGTGGGGAACCTTGGCCTTTATAAGTTAAAATCTTCTCTTTTCTCTGGATATGAGGTGATTTTGATGTGATGATACCCAGTCCCCTCCCCCCAAAAAAACAACAAAATAAATAGGTGAAAAAGAAAATTGCAGAAAAAAAGGAGGGGGAGGTTAAATGGGGTAAATTATTCAGCATAAAAAAATCTATTATAATGGAGGGGGAAATGAGAGGCAGGGGTGTTGAGCAAAACTTAAACTTTAATCTCATCAAAATTGGCTCAAACAGGGAATAACATACGCACTCAGTTGGATATAGAAATTATCCTACCCTATATGGAAGTAAAGAGTACAAAGTGCTATGAATAGAGGGGAGGGAGCAGAGTTATTATCAAGTTGGGAGAAAAGGAATCAGAAAAAGCTTCCTAGAGAAAGATTTGTATTGGGGCTTAAAAGAGCAAGTAGGAATTTAGCATGTAAGAAGGAGGAAGGAGAATATTCTGCATATAAGAGACAATGTGAGTAAAGTCATCACGTGGAGGCTTCCAGTTTAACAGGATCATGGAGTACATGGGAATACTCTATAGAAGTAAGGACTACAAGCCTGGTTGTAGAGGACCTTGGATGTCTCATTTTTCTCCAGGCTGCCGTCCTGATTGCATACTACAGAAATTTCTTCACCTAGGAAGTATGTTTCACTCTTAGACTCCTCATCCTGGAAGTGTGACTTCTGACCCTGGGGCCTCTTCCTCTAATTAATTGGCTTCCCATCCTCAACCCCTATTTTAAGCAAGACACACAGGCCAATCATGTTTTCATTCCTCTCCAGGCTACTACCATCCTGTCTCTCCAGACTTTTTCTGCATACTTCTACCATGGGCATGCCCTCTCTCCCCACTCCATCTCCATACCTTTTTTTATAGTTACCTTTTTGCCTTATTTTCCTCCTCTAGAATCTAAGCTCCTTGAGGGTAAGAATTGGCTTTTCTTTTTGCTTGTGTTTGTAAAATCAGCACAAGCATCAGGTCGAGCACATAGTAAGGGCTTTAGAAATGCTTGTTGACTTACCTCAACTTGGCAATACAGGAAGCCACAGAAGAGTTTTAAGCAAAGCTAGACCCAGTTATGTATATATATATATATATGATATAAAATAAATAAAAGCTCTTTGAAAAGTTTATAATCTTAAACAAATGTGAGGATTAATAGTAAGTTAGAGGTGCCTCTTTCCTCCGGAAGAAAGGAAGGAAGGAATGTAGGTTGGAGAAAATAAAACATTTAAATTTTCAGGCTGAAGACAGTTTGAGTAAAGGAAATAGTTTAATCTAGAAGAAGATAGACCTGGGGATCAGAAGACAGGAGATGTGGGGGGAAAAATTAAAACCAGAAGGCAGTAGATTAAGCAGGAAGTCTTGCTGTGTGACTTGATTCCTTAGGCTTCAGTTTGGAAAAGCTTAGATGATGAGTCTCCATTCTAGTGAAAAGATTAAGAAGGCTTGGGCTTAGACTTTGGCTCTGTCACTAACTAGCTTTAAGACTAAGCAAGTTCCTTCACCTTTTTGGATCTCCATATTCTCAAATCTCTCACCAGAATATGAGCTCCTTAAGGGTAAGGGCTATCTCTGCCTTTTTTTTATATTTCCAACAATTACCACAGTGCCTGTCCATTACTAAGGGCTTAATAAATGCTTAGTGAGTGACTAAGAAGACTGGACTAGTGATCTCCAAAGTCATTTCTAACTCTCACATTTTAGTATTCTTTGGTCCAGTCCAGCTTTAACTATTTAAAAATCAATTAGTGGCCAGAGCTTGTGCCCTATGAAAGATGTCATCTTTCCCAATTTAGCTTATCTGTTCCACCCACTTTCCCATATCCTTCTGATGACTCATCCCAAAAAAGTTCCAAGTAGAATCTTCCCAAACAATGTCCCAAACACTTGAGGAAATTTCTCAAATGATTCAGCTCTGGATTGTGGCAAAAGGCTTTCATGGGACTCAAATTGGGCACTTGGTGAGATTAACTCAACTGTAACACAATAAGCGTCCCTTCAACTGGAACAGCTCCATGGCTATGGCCCCAGCACTAGCAAGGTAAGTGTTTAACAATCTAGTCTTTAAAAAATGTATACATGTCATATGCTTAAGGTTGATCTACATCATTAACATTTTTTCCATTAATTTCTTAAACCTAGACAATCAACAAACCAACAAATCAAGCCCTGATTTGTGGCATTTGCTGAATTCCAAGGTGTAAATGCTTCCATTGAAAATTTAACGATCAGATCTCCTGAGCCAATATAAGCTGGCTACAACATTCTTCTGCCTGGTCCTGGCCCTACTTGAAATTTTTTGGAAACTGGGTTGGGCAGCTCTGCCCACACAGGATCTGGCTCTTCTCCTGTCAGACCCGTGTTCCCAGAACACCTGCTCACAGGGAAGATGGAAAGAATGAATTAGTAACAGTAGTGGCAGTGGAAGTAAAGTTATCTTCCTTATCATTATTACTAATCATTTCCCTATCTGTACCTAGTCTTTCTCTTATAAAAAACAAGGGACTGAGTAGTCTCTAAGGTTCTTTTCACCTCCTTCTAAATCTTAACATCTACAGTCTAAGATCTCCGTAAATTTGATTTCCATATCCTAAGCTCGATCCAATTTCCAGTATTCTATATTCCAACAGTCTTTGTTGTAAGGTCCTTATCAACTCTAATATTATATATTTTAATTATCTGAGTTCTAATGTCCCTTCAAACTCTAATGTTGTGTGTTCTGACGTTTTATGTTCTAAAGTCTCTTCTAGAACTACCATTCTATGCCTTAAGGTCTCTTTTCTGGCTCTAGCATATCTATGTTCTAACATTCTATGTTTCCCAGTCCCTTTAAGCTTTAACATTATGTTCTAAGGTCCCTGCCAGCTCCAATGGTGTATGTTCCAACATTCTATGTTTTCCAATGCCTTCCAACTCTAATATTTTATGATGTATTTTGGAACATCCTATGTTCAAAGGCCCTCTCTAGCTCTGACAGTCTATTATTATATTATTCATCACCGTATCAGAGAAACTTTGCAAGAATTCCCAAGTGACACTATAGGAGCCAGAGCCATTTGGGAAAAGCCCTCTCCTCTCCTTCTGTTCCCCCCCCCCCAATAGATTATTGTTTGTTATTGTGCAGACTGGCTGTTTTGACGGGTTGGGGGAAGGGAGGAGAGGAGGAAAGGGAGGGAGAGAGAAGAATCTCCCCCTGAGTCCTGATGTCTCTGCCAAGAGTGAGCCCAATAGATTATTCCCAAAGAGGGCTGGACGCCTCCTGCTGCTGCTGCTGCTGCTGCTGCTGCTCCTCTGTGGGGAGGCGCAGGTGGAAGGCAAGCAGCTCAGAGCCTAGAGCTGCTGAGGCTATTTCCATAAAGCCATAGCAGCTGTTTCCAAGAGGCTAGGAAGTAACTTTTGCTGACCCACAGAGACATCACTGCAGAAAATCCCTGGAGGGAATTTCCTGCAGGAGGTGACATGATCAGAGCTGGGTAGGTAAATCTCTCAACCCAATGCACCCACCAGCTCAGGAAGAAAGCATTCACTAATCCTCTCCAGTCCAGGAATGACATGCCCTAGCTCAGCAAAAATACTCAGTGATCCAGAAAAATATTTACCAGTCTAGAAATGGCCTCCAAAACTGCTCCTTAATTCAGAACAATGATCACTGGCTTAGGGAAAAGTTTGTTGTTGTTCTGCTATTTTTCAAGCATATCTTACTCTTTATGATCCCATTTTTGTGTTTTCTTGGCAAAAATAATGGAGTAGTTTACCATTTTCTTCTCCGGATTATTTTACAGATGAGGAAACTGAGATAAACAGGATTAAATGATTTGCCCAGACTCACACAGCTAGTTAAGTGTCTAAGGCTAGATTTGAATTTTGGTCTTCATGACTCTAAATCCAGAACTCTATCAGCCCAGAAAAATACAAACCTTTTGATACAAAGATACTTGTCATGTTCAATAAAATGACCTATTCATTAAAAGTACTTCCTCAACTAGGAAAAAATTTTTCAGTAAGTTTCTCTGATAATGGCCTCATTTCTCAAACATACAGGAAACTGAGTCAAATATATTTTAAAAAAAGAGCTATTCCCCTTAATGATAAATGGTCAAAGGATACAAACATGCATTTTTCATAAGAAGAAATCAAAGCTATTGTTACATGGAAAAAATACTCTACATAGAAAAGTAAATAAAAATTACTTTAAACCCTTGTTCTTATCAAATTGACTATTATGACAAAAAAAAAGGGAAACGACAAATGCTTGAGAAAATGTAGAAACATTGGGACACTATTGCATTGCTGATAGAGGTGTGAAGTAGTGTAATCCTTTTGGAGAACAATTTGTACCCATGCTCAAACAGCTATAAAAAGGTGCTTATCCTTTGATCCAGCAATACCACTAGTATGTCTGAATTCCCAAAAGTCAAAGAAAAGGAGGGCCTATATGAACTAAAATATTTATAGCAATTTTTTTTTGTGGAAGCAAAGAATTGGAATCTGAGGAAATGCCCATCAATTGGGGAACAATGAACAAATTGTGGTATATGAGTATGATGGAATACTATTATGCTATAAGAAATGATGAGCAGGATGGTTTCAGAAAAACCTGGAAATACATGAACTGATGCAAAATGAAGTAAGCAGAAACAGGAGAACATTGTATACAGTAATAGCAATGTTGAATGATGATCAAAAATGCTCTCCACCCTCATACAGAGAGAACTGATAAACTTTGAATGCAGACTGATGCATACTTTTTTAACTTTTAAAATTTTTGTCAGGTTTTTGATCTTTTTTTGGCAATGTGGCTAATATGGAAATATATTTTTCATGGCTTCAAAAGTATCATCAATATCAAATTGCTTGACTTATCAAGAAAGAGGGAGGGGCAAGAAGAAGAGAGCAACTATGAAACTCAAAATTTTCAAAAATGAATGTTAATTTTTTTTACATGTGAATGGAAAATATTTAACAAAATAAAATTAGATTGAAAAATTTTGCTCAACAAAAGTACTTTCCCCAATCAGCCTCAAATGCCTTCAATCCACTGATAATACACTCTATCTCCTGGCCCAGCAATAACTGGAAGGGGAATAAGAGTTGTCATTCTCACTTGCTGCTCTTACATGGCAATCTGCAGAGATTGAACAGCAAGATATATGAGCTAGGAGAGCTTTCATCAGGCCTAACTGGACAGTTTAATCTATCAGATCAATCTATCCTATCCAAGAAGGGAGATAGATTAGAGGAATATTGACAAGGTGCAATACATCAAGTATAATACCTATGGAGATCCACTGAAGGAACCCTTTTTAGTCTGGTGAAGAGATTGTTTAGGGATAGTGTCCTGTCATAAAAAGTTTTGGGGTAGAAGCTGAATGTCCATTTATGAAAGATATCATAAAGAAGAGTCTTGTTAAGCTCCAGTTTTTCAGGTATTTAAATGACTGTCCTGCAGTTTAGGGATTATACTCTTCTGCTTGTCCTCAAAGGGCAGAACCAAGAACAATATAATTCTGTAGACAATTAACAAGTACCCAATATTAGCTTTGGCAATAAGAGAAAAAAAAGAGGTTAAAGGAATTGGAGTAGATAATAAAGGCCTTGTGCTTAGTACTGGAGATACAAATAGATCTCCATCTCCACCTCCACAGAGAAAAAACTGATAGAGAAAAGAGAAAAGTATAAACATGAATCATTATAGTAGAAAAGAAAAGGAAATATAATGCAAAAGAGGGGTCCAGACCAAAAGAAATCTGAATATTTGGAGATTCTCTTCCCTTTAGTGGAAGGGACAATCAGGGAAGGTTTCATGGAGAACAAAAATATTCTGGGTCCTAAGTAATGGGTAGAAGTAACAGAGAAGCAGATTTCAACTTGATATAAAGAATTCCTACCAATTCAAACAGTCCAAAAATGAAATGGGCTACTTGGGAAGATAGTGAGTTTCCTGCCATGGGAAATTAAAAATAGGAGCTGGGTGACCATTTATCAGGGATATTGTAGAAAGAACTCCTGCTTAGATACAGATCCAGCAAATTGGCCTCTCACATCCCTTCTGGTTCTGAACTTCTCTGACCTGTGAACCCATAGCAGTAAAAATGTGTTTGTCAGTATCATACAAGGGTTGTTAATGGCAGGTATATCTAAGGGTATTGGGTATCTGTGTATGTGGTAGAAAGAGAGAGGGAGGGAGGGAAGAGAAAAGAGAGAGAGGAACAGAGAGAGACAGAGACAGAGACAGAGACAGAGAGACCCAGAGAGACAGAGAGAGAGAATGGAGAGAAGAGAAGAAAAGAAAAGAGAAGAGAAGAGAAGAGGACAAGACAGAGACAGACAGAGACTGAGAGAGACACAAAGACAAAGACAGAGACAGGGAGAGAGATAGAGATAGACACAAAAACAGACATAGAGACAGAATCAGAGGAAGATGTATATCATAAAGGCAATATGAGGCAGTACAGATACAACAGAAAAAAAAACACTGGATGTAAAGTCAAGAGATCTGGATTCAAGTCACTTCCCCTTTCTGTACCTCATTTTCTTTGTCTATAAAATGGTAATAAAAATAGCCAAGTTCCCTCCTAAAGTCAATGAAAAGTGAATAGATATGGAATCAAAATCCCAGTTCTGCCACTTGCTAACCAAGTGAATGTTAGTCAATCCCTTTGATTTCCTGGGCCTCAATTTCATTATTTGTAAAAGATCCCTAAAGTCCCTTCTACCCCTAAAATTTGGACAGGAAGTACTTTGTAAAACTGAGAGTACTAGAGAAAACATGAGTTATTATTATATATTCAAAGTTTTCAGTGTTTTTTTCTCACACAAAATCAATCACATGATATAGCCAGATTTGGAAGCTGAGAGAGGTGGGAGAAATGAAAATCCATCTATAAAATATTAAAGATTGAATTGGTTTTAATAAGAGAAATAGCAGGATGAAATAAGGCTGCCCACTATCAACATTACTATTCAATATTGTATTAGAAATGTTTGCTTTAGCAATAAGAGTTGAGAAAGAAATTAAAGAAATTAGAGTAGGTAATGAGGAAACCAAATTATCACTCTTTGCAGATGATATGATGGTATACTTAGAGAATCAACAAAAAAAACAGCTAGAAACAATTTATAACTTTATCAAAGTTGCAGGATACAAAATAGATCCACAGAAATCATTAGCATTTTTATATATTACCAACAAAGTCCAGCAGCAAGAGATACAAAGAGAAATTCCCTTTAAAATAACTGTAGATAATATGAAATATTTGCCAAGGCAAAGTCAGGACTATATGAACACAACTACAAAACACTTTCCACACAAATAAAGTCGAATCTAATCAATTGGAAAAATATCAAGTGCTCATGGGTAAGCTGAGCAAATACAATAAAAATGACAATAACCATCTAAATTAATCTACTTATTCAGTGCCATATCAATAAAACTCCCAAGAAATTATTTTACAGATCTAGAAAAAAATAATAACAAAATTCATCTGGAAGAACAAAAGGTCAAGAATCTCAAGGGAATTAGTGAGAAAAATGCAAATGAAGGCGACCTAGCTGTACCAGACCTATATTATAAAGCAGCAATCATCAAAATCATTTGATAATGGCTAAGAAATAAAGTTATTTGCTGTTTATCAGTGGAATAGATTAGGTTCACAAGACAAAATAGTCAATGACTATAGTAATTGAGTGTTTTACAAACCTAGACTCCAGCTTTGGGGTTAAGAACTCATTATTTGACAAAAGCTGTTCAGAAAATTGGAAACTAGTATGGCAGGAATTGAACCACACCTAACACCATATACCAAGATAAGGTAGAAATGAGTTCATGATTTAGACATAAAGAGTGATATTATAAGCAAATTAGAAGAACAAAGGATAGTTTAACTTTCAGATCTGTGGGAAAAGAAGGAATTTGTAGCCAAAGAAGAACTGAAATTCATTATTGAACACAAAAATAGATATTTTTTTTATTATATTTAGTTAAAAAGTTTTTGTACAAACAAAACCAATACAGACAAGATTAGAAGGGAAGCAATAAACTGGGGGGAGGGAGGGAATTACATTCAAGGGTTCTGATAAAAGCCTCATTTCTAAAATATATAGAAAATTGACTCAAATTTATAAGAATACAAGCCATTCTCCAATTGATAAATGGTCATAGATATGAACAGACAATTTTCAGATGAAGAAATTAAAACCATTTCTAGCCATATGAAAAGGTGCTCTAAATCACTAATTATATACTAATTATATTACTAATTACTAAATGTAAATTAAGACAACTCTGAGGTACCACTACACACCTCTCAGATTGGATAAGATGACAGGAAAAGATAATGACAAATGTTGAAGGAAATGTAGGAAAACTGGGAGACTAATACATTGTTGGTAGAGTTGTGAACTGATCCAGCCAGTCTGGAAAGCAATTTGGAACTATGCTCAAAGGGTTATCAAAATGTGCATACCCTTTGACCAAGCAATGTTTCTACTAGTCTTATATCCCAAAGAAATCATAAAAAAAGGGAAAGGGACCCACATGTGCAAAAATGTTTATGGCAATTCTTTTTGTAGTGGCAAGAAACTGGAAACTGAATGGATGTTCATCAGTTGGAGAATGGCTGAATAAGTTATGGTATGTGAATGTTATGGTATATTATTGTTCTATAAGAAATGATCAGCAGGACGATTTCAAAGAAACCTGACAAGACTTACAAGAACTGATGCTAAGTGAAATGAATAGAATCAGAAGATCATTGTATATAGCAACAACAAGATTATATGATAATCAATTCTAATGGACGTAGCTCTTTTCAGTAATGAGATGATTGAGGCCAGTTCCAATGATCTTGTGATGAAGAGAGCCATCTACACCCGGAGAGAGGTCTGTGGGAACTGAATGTGGATTACAACATAGTATTTTCACTCTTTTTATTGTTGTTTGCTTGCATTTTGCTTTCTTTCTCATTTTTTCCTTTTTTGATCTGATTTTTCTTGTACAGCAAGATAATTGTATAAATATATATACATATATTGGATTTAATATATATATTTTAGCATGTTTAACATATATTGGATTACTTGCCATCTAGGAGAGGGGGTGGGGGGAAATTTGGAACTCGGAGTTTTGTAAGGGTCAATGTTGAAAAATTATCTATGCATATGTTTTGAAAATAAAAAAATTAAAAGAGACAGCATCAGAAAATAAAAATTCATCCAAATGAAAGGCAGTAGTTCAATGCTGATTCAGATTTTTTAAAAATTATTTTAGTTTTACTTTGTGGAACAAAATAAGCATTTCTATAACATAGTTTACATATATATATATTTTTTAAAGATGATTACATATAAAAATGCAAATCTATTATGTACAATTTAAAACATATCTTCTAGCCATGGAAAATGGGCACAACAATTCATAGCAAAAGCAGAAGTAATAAAAGAAAGATTTCTTAGGATAATCAAGTTTTCTTAACCACATATGATTTCTGGCCCAAGTCCCAGTCCCAATGGGACAACAACAAAAATAATAACAAATAATGAATAATAGTGATATTTATATTTTATTATTGTGAAGATCCATGCATTCCACTATGTGTACCTTCCCTTTGCTAATGAAAATAAGAAGACCTTAGTGTAGACTATGTTTCCAAGTTTCGGTGGCTAGGAAAATTCATCCCCAGATGACCAAATCTCCCTTCTGTTACCAAGTCCAGCACTATTTCCATTACAACACTGCCTCTCATGAGAATGCTCTCTCAGGGCCTTTCTAAATCTAAAATCCTGATTCTTTGATTCTATGAAAACAGATGAGGTATAAAAATCCATGTAAAGATAGTAGAGTCCAGTTGATATATGAATTATAATGAGCATCATCATTATAATAATTATTATTATCATATCTTGAAGGAAAGGTCATCATGGTATCTCTGTACCACAAAGTAGTTTAAAGCTAAAGAAGGGTTCTGATAGAATGCGGCAGTGGTTTACTTCTTTTGAGAGAGGTTGCCTTCAGCTTGGTAGGAGTAGGGGCAAGGAAAAGAGGTAATAGTCGTCTAAGAAACAGAGAGTCTATGTAGAGAGTTGAAACCTCCTCAAGTTTGTACTTCATCCCACCTTCATCATCAATAAGGGCCCAGTAAAGATGTTGGGAAACACCTTCCTCCAGTGTGCCAGAAAGCTCACCTCCCAGCTCAGCAGGGTTTGGAGCCGGGCCAGATGCCTGACCCAGCCCTGTTTTCCATGGATTTCTACTCGCCCAGCGGCAGGCCCCTGGGCCCCTGTGTCAGGGCATGTAAAGAACACGGGGCCAGCACAGGCCCCCTGCCAGACAGCTCTGGCTCCATCAGATAACTAAGGCTGCAGCCTCTCCCCTGCTGGCATCTTCTAGGAGCCTGGGGCCCCACCTAACCTGGCGGGGAGTTTACGTAAGTGTGTTTATGGAAAAAACAGATGCACACACCAGTCCTTCCTGGGCCTGTCATGGAAGATCCAGAGAATCACAGAAAGTTGAAGGAGAAGGAATTTTAGAACACAGAATACTAGCACATAAAATGCTAAGACTGGGGGGCACTTTAGAAAGGTTATTTATAATCTAACCTCTTCATTTTATAGATAAAGAAACTGAGTCAACAAAATGGAAAATTGATGTGCCTAAGGCTGCATAGCTAATAATTAAGTAGTAGAAATAAGACTCAGACTCAAGCCTCTCAATTCCAAATCTAGTTCACCCTTCACTGTTCTGCTGCCTCTCTCCTATCTTCCTCCTAGGAGCCTCCCTTTAGCTAGCTCCCCAGTTCCTCAGAATCAAGTCATAAATTGATCCCCTCACAGTAAGAAAATTTCCATGAGATATATCCAGAGAAAGATGACAGGATTGTAAAAGGGATTAAAAATTAAGCCATGTGAGAAACAAAGGAGGAAGGAAGTGAGATGCTCATTCCAGCAAAGAGAAGATGGAGGAGGAATTCCATAGCTTACTCCAAATATTCAAATAAGAATGATTCAGAAGAGGGATTGAACTTGTCCTACTTTGTCCCAGAGAGGAGAACTAAGAACATTGGGGAACAGCATGGAGACAAATGTTGGCTCAATATAAGGGTGGACCTCATCATAATAGAACTCTTTCCCAAAGTGGAATGGGATGCCTCAATAAGATAGTGAGTCTCCCATCACTAAAAGTATTCAGGTAAAATGTAGATGATTGTCAAAGATGTAGAGGGAAATTCCTGTTCATGTATAAGCTTGACTAAGGTGATTTCTTATAATGACAAGTTATAATTTCCCTCTCCTTCTCCCCATCTCTCTGTGTCCCTTTTTTTGTGTCTCTAATACTCCGTAATTCTATCAAATCAGTTTCTTCATCTGCAAAATGAAGCAGATTATTTAAATAATTTCTAAAACAACCCTGCTGCTTCTAAATCCCACCATCCTTTGAACTGTGAGCTTTTTTGAACAAAACCCCTACAATGGAAGTAAAGAAGTATTGATCCCTCAGGCCTCGGGAGTCAAGAAACCAGGTCTCAATTCCTCATTCTGCCTTTCACTAGATGCATGGTGGTTAACCAAGTCAGTGAATCTCCAAGGACTTCTGATTCCTCACTGATAAACTATGGGTAAGGTATAAGGGGTCCTTAGTGAATTAATGAGCTTTAAGATCTCTTCTAGCTGCTTCTATGAAAATTTCCCTATATTTATGCCTTAATCCTTGCAACATTTTTGTGCCAGATCTGGGTTTAGTATCAGAAATTCCCTCCACTGAGGAAGATCAAGCAACATAACATACAGACTTCCCTGGAGCACTAAGATATTAAGTGGTTGGTCCATAGTCAAATAGCTAATATGTATCAGTAGGGGGATTTGAATCTAGCTTTACCTGATTCTGTTTTGCTGTCCTTTATGCTTCAATCATAACTCACACTTCTGTGGTATGTGAGTTATGCACTTTCCTGAATGATGCAAAGTAAGTCATACAAGATTAATTGTCCTTAAACTTTAGTACCCAGTCCTTTTTCTTCTTTCTCTATCCCCTGAAAAACACTTTCTCTAAACCAAATAAATCTTTTTCTAGGGCCCAATTAAGGAAAGAAATGAGTCAATCATAAAAAAAATTATTTAGAAAAGTAAAAAAAGAAATAAGAGAGAAAACAAAAAGAAAAAAATTATGAACAAAAATATTTTGGCTCTATCTTGAATAAAAACAGACTTTTAAAGATGGTAGGGACCTTAGAACATAGCATATTAGAAAAACAAATTTTAGAAATCTACATTTTAATGTCTACATTTTCATTTGTGTTTCCAGCTGGCATAGTATCTTGCATATAGTAGATACTTAATAAATGCTTATGGGATTTAATTGATTGAATTCTATATATTTCATATGCTCAAATTGATCTGTCCTCTGTGAATGAAAATTTGTGCTCTTCTATGGTCTTTGACAACAGTCGTGACTAAAATGTTCATCTCTTTAAACCAATCTTGAGATATACATTTAGGATTAGGATTAGGGTTAGATATTTGTGATCCATCAGTATTTCAAGAATGTGTTATTCCTTTTTTGTGGGTGTCCTTCTCTAGGCTCAGATTGCAATTCCTCCACCACTCAAGACACAATTCTATGAGTGTCTGTGAAGGAAAAAAATGTCAGTCATGTGACTGACCTCTATGGACGTGAGCTTATTCTTAGGTGACATCCATAAGGTATCACCCTGAATTCAAACCCAAAGCTTGGTAGGATCTGCCTGAATTTGTGTCTTTCTCATATAAACTTCAAGAACCCAAAGTCACTTCCATTCCAGAAGAGGGATATTGAATTTTTTTACTCTAAACTTAACACCAAATAGAAAAGGCATTTCCATATATTTAATAGAACAGAAAGAGAATTGCATGTGAAACTACATATCTCTATACATATAGCTTGCTTTTTTAAAAGCGTAAGATAAAATCCAGGAGAGAGACATCTGTACCCAGAGACAGGACTATGGGGATGGAGTGTGGATCACAACATAATATTTTTACTTTTTTTGTTATTTGCTTGCATTTTGTTTTCTTATTTTTTTCATTTTTGATCTGATTTTTCTTGTGTGGCATGATAATTGTGGAAATATATATAGAATAATTGTACATGCTTAACATATATTGGAATACTTGTCTAGGGGAGGAGGTGGGGGGAAGATGAAGAGAAAAAATTTGGAACATAAGGTTTTGCGAGGGTGAATGTTAAAAACTATCTCTGCAAATAAAATAAAAATTTTCAATTTTTTAAAAAATAAAAATAAAATAAAATAAAATTCAAATGTAACTTTCAAAGCTATACTGCTTGTCTGTGATCCTTTGTCTTTCCTTGTGTTTAAATCCAAGTATGTCATCTCTCTACTCAGTAAATTCCAGTGGCTTTTATCACCTTCAAAATCAAATACAAAATGTTCTGGCATTCAAAGCTCTTCATAACCTAGCCCTCTTCAACCTTTCCAGGCTTCATACATCTTATTCCGCTGACTTCTTGATTGTTCTACAGACAAATCATCTCAGACCTTTTCTCCATGCCTAGAATGCTCTCTTTCTTCTATTCCTTCTTTAAGTTCCAACAAAGATCTCCCTTTCTACAAGGAAACCTTTCCCACCCATTTTTAATTGTGGTGCCTTTGCTCTGTTAACTATTTCCTATTTATCCTGTATATAGCTTATTTTGTCTATATCTGTTTGCTTGTGGTCTCCCCCATTCAATTATAAGTTCCTTGAGAGCAGGGATCTTTTTTTCCCCTCTTTTTGTATTCCAGGTGCTTAGCACAGTTCCTGGCACTGTGGTACAATGTTACAAAATTCTTATTGTTTGATTGACAACTTATAATTTCCCTCTCCTCCCCATTCTCTGTTTCTCTTTTTTTGTATCTTTGTTTTTCTTTCTCTCTTTTTGTCTGTCTGTCTCTCTCTGTGTGTCTCTCTTATTTCATATCCAATCAGTTAACATATATTATTAGTTCTCACCTCCACAATATAGTTCACATCCATTTCCTTTTCTCCATTCATACTGGCTTGAGCTTTCAACATGTCCTACCAAGATCACAGATATAGTTTCCAAATTGGATTCCCTTTCTAATTCCAATTCCCTTTCCAAGTTTCTCCCTTTTGTGATCCATCCTGCTGCACATAATGGCTAAATTGAGATTTCAAAAGCACAGTCCTGCCCATATCATTCCCTTGTTCATGGGACTCTAGTGATTTTCAATTGCCTCTAGACTAATCAATAACAACTTCTAGTTGGTTTTTTAAAGCTTCTCACAGCTTGGCTCTAGCCTACCTTTCCAGGACTGTTGTGCCTCATTTTTATTTACATTCTCCATTCTCCATCAAAACTTGGCCTGATTGCTCTTTTCCATACACTTCATTTGATTTGTTCCCTCCATGCCTTTGCACAGGCTGTCTCTCATGCCTTAAATGTATCACTATTGTAACTTCCCCTCATAAAATCTCTTGCTTCCTTCAAAAATTCAACTTAATATGTGGAAAGAATAGCCCTTGAATATAATCACATTGGTATGAAGTCCTTTCAGGCATATTTCCCCCTTAATATTGGTTTTTTCAGATAGTTAAGTCTTTATTTGTTTTTAATTTCTTCTATGTGATAAGAGGTTTCCACCTCTCTCCTGAGTTCTACTTATTGGTTTTAGCAACAACAACAAAATTTACATCTAATTGTTTCCATAGCAACATGAGAATCTCAGTTCCATCTGCTCTCTGATACAGACCACATTCTTTTAAAGAAACTCTAGCCTCTTTCAGGATATAATTGTTTAATATATTGTACAGTACTTCATAGGAAATTTAAGGGATTTTCAAGGTTGAATTAACTTGAGAATGGAATTCTTATCCTCCTTCCTTCTATCATGTGACTTCATTATACATCACTGAAAACAGAATAATTCCCCTGTTGCCATCAGCACTATGACTATTCTTTTCAATCTCCCAGGATAGGAATCTTCATGTTTCTCTTGACTTTTCTTCCCTTGCCCCTTTTCTTCATCCTATGCAAAAAACACAGGACTTGAAGTTAAAAGAATTGACTTTCTATCATGTCTTTGCCTTTTAACATCTATGTGACCCTGACCCAGCTGTTTATCCTCAGTTCCTTCATCTGGAAAATAAGAGGCTTAGACTAGATACCCCTGAGGTCCCTTTCTGCTGTAAATCTGAAATCATGTGATCATACAACCTTTGTAAGCACTCCTTTCCAAAACTGGAGGCATTTATGCTTGAGATGACTCCAGGCAAGGAAATTTATATGGAACTAGGGAAGGGGCCAAGGACATATGTTTTTCCTAGTAGGAAGATTTCAGACCCCCCAAGTCACTCAACTCTAGTTGTTCATTTGGGCTCCGTGGGTGATTGTTATTGTTCTAAAATATCTCCACACAGGCTGGCCCATGCCTGTCACCCTGGGGGAAGAGGAAGAGAAAGAGAAAGAATGAAACATAGGACTCTTTGTGCTCTTGTGCCAAGCCCAGCCCAGAAACTTCTGTCCAGTGATCTGACTCTGTTCCTTGCCTCAAGATTTAGGGCTGTTTTAGCCACCTGCTTTCTCATCATGCTCAATAAGGCTGCCATATTATAGGGCCAAGGGTGAGGCAATAAGCAAGAAGAAGCAGTAAGGAAAGAGATTAATCAAATTCCAATCCCATTTGTGAGTACAGTTGGTACAGTGGAAAGAATATTAATCTCTGGAGTTAGAAAATCAGGGTTTGGTTTTGGTGGCACAACTTATTAACTAGTTATTTTGAAACAATTCCTTCAATTTCTCTGGGCTTCAGATTTCTCATCTATAAAATGAGACAATTGGACCAGATACCTGGCTTCTAGGATTTCTTCCATCTCAAAATTCTATGATTTCATTTTATTTTTACTCCTCTAAACTCAAAGGCCATCTCTCCAAGAAGTCTTATCCACTTCTTCCCATCAGACTTCATATAACTCTTTTTATGGTGCCTTTTAAACATGTTTATTATTATATAATGTATATTATAGCTGGCTGTATTAGTGTCTATTTCATTACACATAGCACTTTAAACTTATCTTGTGCCCTTAATATATTCTGCTCTGTATTGTACTATTGTCTATCTGTGTATCTGCTTATTGGACTCCATAAGGAGAGAGAACTACATCATTTATCTTTATATATCCCCCCAGTTCCAAGCACAGGATATATAGACAGATTGCATTTAATTGATGCTGGTAAATAAGCTAATAATATCAATACTAATAGGTCACATTAATATTTTAAGGTTGGAAATTCAGGCATTATATCTCCTGTTCTATAGATGAAGAAACTGAAGCTCAGAGAATGAAGTAACGTACATAGAATGGCAGTTCAAACACAGGTCTAAATGAATACCATGTAGTTTTTTTTAATCTTATTCTTTTTCTCTTAAATGTCAGTAAACAAACACAAAGACAAAGGAAGTCAACTTCTATCCCAGGATGAGCTGAGAGAACAGAAAGGATAGGGTCCCCATTCCTAGGACTAAATTGTAGATTTATAGTGAAAGGACACTAGAGGGAACATTTGACAATAATGACATTAAAAGAAAGAGAGGTGGAGGATGGACCAAATATCTGACCAGTCTGTGGATATCAGGTTCATATAACAGGTCCTTAAATCCCCATCTCAAGTTCTAATGCCATCCCTATGAGATATAGTGCCATGTAAAGCAAAAACCACCTGACACAAAATCAGGAAACATGAATTTCAATTCTTACTACCTGTGAGACAAATTACTTCTCTGCACATTTTTTTCTCATCTGTAAAATTGGACCAATCCTTGTCCTAATTACTTTATAAGATTTTCATAATCCCTTTTCATGAGGGATTTTCAAAGTTGAGCTAACTTGAGTACTGAACTCTTATGTTCCTCCCCCTCTACCATGTGACTCCTCTGTACATCACTAAAAATAGGATGATTCCACTACTGCCATCAGCACTATCACCATGAAAAGCCTATACATGATGTCCCAAAGTGTAAGTGCATCTTTAAGTATTAAAACTATGAAGACTTTTGGGGTACCTTACATAAATTTAATTTGTCATTATCTATCATTAATCTACTTTTTTAAGTACTCTTGCCAGTTCTATCATAGGGTCATAGAATCACAAAATGTTAGACTATAAAATATGGAAGGTCAAAATTGGAAGGTATCTTAGAAATTATCTATGGAGGAAAAAATTGAGCTCCAAAAGGTCTCCTGATCCTTGGTTCAGTGCTCTTTTGACCCATCTCATGCTGTTCTCAGGCTTCTCCCCGCCTCCCCCCCAGGTTCCTCTGAGTCCCTGGGCCCAGTGGTGGTGGGATGAGGTAAGGCGGGTGCAGCTGTTGCAGCACCCGGCTCGCTCTGCCAACTTTGGGGGAAGTTGGCTGGCATGATGGTCTCTAGAGAGAAGTAAGGGGAGGGGAGCAAAGGAAGGGGTGAGGGGCAAAGGAGGAAAACAAAGAAAGCAGTTGATAAGAGGTTCACAGGTGGCACACTGGAGTGGGAGAGCTGGCACAAGAGAGAAAATATGAGGGGGAAGAAAGAATAATATTGAGCCTGGAGAGAGGGTAAGAGATGGGAAGAGAAGAGAGCAAAGAGATGTTTGCTGAGAGACTGGAACACGGCCACAGGTTTTTCCTGACCATATCTCCAGATGGTGTCTCCTAATCCATCTAACATCTCCCTATAACCCCCCACAGCAACATATTCAATATAAAGAGAGACATTTTCATCATCCTAATACATAAACACATTCATAAAGATACTTTGAGGCACGTTATAATATATAGAAAAACCATCCTCTAAATTTCCCAGTACATATAAATATGTCTCCAATATTGACAAAACAAAAAGATACATGCTTGTAACTATCTTTCACAAAAGATACATAAACATTCTTGTCACACTCATTACTGATACATTCACACACAAAGATAACCCAATCCAAAGATACATATATCATGACCCGGAGACAGTGCTCTGATACATGCAGATACTTATACACACACATACACACACACACACACACACACACACACACACACAGCCAGCATGAAACATTCTCCCTATCTAGTGTATATATACGGAGCAACTGAAATACCAACATGCATTTTTACTCCCTTTTCATGCATCCTGCTATGAACAGATATACCCATCATCATACATACAAACATCATCAACACAGACACAGGCTCATCAGCACACAAGACATTCCCAATTCAACCTACCCAATATATTTATAGTGATACCCCGAAGTATACAAACTCTCACCATCAGCAATAATCTACACCCCATGAACCACCACAGATAAAACCTAATAGAGACACAGACACACTCTTAATTAAACTCACACACAGAAACACCACAGCGCACACACACAACACACTTATGCACAGATATGCTACAGACATTCTTCTCTGCTCCACTCCCACACATATATGCTCAGACCCACCCACATATAAGGAAAGATTTCTCTCCCTGCCTGTCGGTTCCCTTGGGAGGCTGCCACCTCCCATAGGGACCACAGGGGGGCAGTGTGGACACCTTCAAGGCCCTGTACTGGACCCACCTGGGACTCCAGTGTTCTGCCTTCAACATAATCTTCCCTAGGGCGGTGAAATATAGTTTCTCTGGGTAATTCCAAGCAGAAGCATCTATAGCATAAAAACTGAAAACCCTAGGTTTGAAGCTAGGTTTGAAGGCCAGTGCCCCAGAAACCAAAAGAAGTGGGTCACAAATAGTCATTATAATCTACTCCTGCAAGCATGGTTTCCCTATTTGGGGAGCTGCTTTTAAGTGAATGTACTGCTACAACAACTAGTCAGCATTACAATAAGATAGTGGAGAAGAGGGCAAGGATAATCCAAAGCAGCTGACATATGAAAAAAAAATTACAATAACACCCATTCAGACATAGCTTAAGAGCATATTATTACTTGCTTGTTTTGTGAATTCTTTTGGTTCTACTTTGATAAAGAATTTGGGCCTTTATTTTGTATATGTATTTGGTTGGTTTTGTTTCTAGTTGTTAAGTTAGACTTAAAAATTTATCCCCACTTCTAGAAAAGTGTGGGGAATACAGATATCCCCATTTCTCGGAGCAGGAAAACTGACGGTCAGAGAGCTTTTTCATAGAATGCTTAGAACAGAAAATGCAGGAGCTGAAAGGAACTTTGGAGATCATTGAGTTTTTCTCCACTCCCCAAGTGACCAACAGATAAGGAAACCATTTTAGTCATTTTTCATCTCATTCCTCATGATGCCATTTGGGTCTTTCTTAGCAAAGATTCTGAAGTGTTTGCCATTTCCTTCTCCAGCTCATTTTAAAGATGAGGAAACTGAGACAAACAGGGTTAAGTGACTTGCTCAGGATCATATAGCTGGAAAAAACCCTACCAGAGAATGAATCAATCAATTAAAAGTGTGTGTGTGTGTGTGTGTGTGTGTGTGTGTGTGTGTGTGTGTGTGTGTGTATTAGAGAGACAGAGACAGACAGAAACAGAGAGATACAAAAAAGAGACAAACACACAGATAGACACCCGGGGGGAGGGGGGAGGAGGGAGAGGACAGGGAGGAAGAGAGAGGTATCTAGCCCAAAATCTAACTTAGTGACAACGCAAAATTGGAAGCCCAGGACTCGAATTTAGGACTCGATCTAATTTAAAACCACAGGGGCTTTCCTTCCATTTCCCACCTTGGCTCGAAGCCGTTGCCTAAGCAGACTGGTCGAGGGGGGCCAGAGTCTACTGCGAAAACCTGGCTTTGGAAGAGGGAGAGCTCTGTGTGGGGGCCGTCTGCTGTCTGGGGGGTCTGTGTACAGCCGGGGGCTCCTCCGGGCGAGTCTATGCCAGGTGCCTCTCTCCTTCCCCAGCCCGCCTGCCCGCCAGCTTGCCCGCCCGCGTCTTAGAAAGGAGGAGCTATAGGGGCAGAAACCTAGACGGGTCTGGTTGTTCTCTTTCGCCGCGGGGGTGGAAGGCAGCCTCTCCCTTCACGCCCTCTGGAAAGAGGGAGCGGTCCCTAAAGGGGCCCCCAGTTCCCTTGACCGAGACACTTCCTTCCGTTTTGAACTAAAATATAGGGGAGCGCGCCGATCCCTTCCCCCTTCCTCCAGATCACATAGTCCGACGAGATTCGCCAGGGCCCTCCAACTCGCTAGGAGAGACAAACCGGGCCGGACCCTGGACTTGTGACGTGGTTTAGCTTAGGAGGAGGCGTGGAAATGTCCCTCAACTGGGGAGGAAAATCGATTGATAAGGCACTTTAGACTTTCAATTAAGAGATCTTAGAACACAGAATATTACGATATAGAAAAGCATATGGGGACGAAGAACATAGAAGTTAGAACTGGCTGTTTAGTCCAACGCTGTCCCGGATTTTAAGATGAGTTTTCCCGCTTCTGTCTGTGTTATTATCAAAGTGGCTGAGTGCATCGGTGTAGGATATAACCTATGCCTTCCCCAAAGTAGGGAGAGGATTAGGTATGTCATCTCCTCCTTCCCCTTCCTCTATAGAGTCCAGGATCAGGTAGTGCTCGGCATGTTATCCGTGAGATTTTGTTTTTTAGATTCACAGACTCTCCCAGACTAGCCCTCCACCCACCCCATCCTCATCCCTTCCCAGCACACATACACACACAGAGAGAAAGAAAGAGAAAGAGAGAGAGAGAGAGAGAGAGAGAGAGAGAGAGAGAGAGAGTTCCTATTTCCTTTATTCCTCAGTCCTTATGATAGTCTGTCCAAAGCAGCCTCCCACCTCTCTGATCCGGAATCTGCCTCCAATTACCACCACCCTCTGGCTTCCTGAGCTCCGATTCCCCCAGCTGAGCAGAATCTATCACCACCCCTATTGTCCCTTGGGCCCAGGACTCAGCTGGGACCTGCCCACGGGCTTCTCTGGAGCTTTGAATGAAATCCTGCTTATCAGCAAAATCCCAACTAAACTTTCCCCTTCAAATTCTTTTTTTCCAGTGCTTTACCCCATCTCTGTTCCTTCTCCAGGCTGGCCTGTTACAGGGAGGGCTATGATGCCAAGGGAGAAGTAGGTATTGAGATGTGCTCAGCTGCCAAGATCAAGCTATATTCTTTACAGGATATCACTCCCACCATAGGGATACAGATTCCTTCACTCCCTCATATTTCTCCTCCTTCTTCCCCATCCTTCGCTCTCTTTCCTTCTTTTCACTCCACTTTCTACTCTTTTCTAATGTAGCATCCCCTCTGGGCTTGATTCCATAACTCACACTTGAATATACAAATTGGGGAAATGAGCCCAGAATTCAACTGACTTTCCATCTGGGATCTAGGAATGACTCTGAAAAGTTGTGGCTTCTAACACTGAAGCTCCTGGATCTCATCTGTGTGCTTCCCATCATCAATGGAATGAAAATTTATTCAGTTTTTGGTAGGGTTTTTTTTTTTGAATAAAAAGATTTTATTGAAAAGGCATAGTAAGGACAGTAATTACAATAATAACCTCCACTCCTATACTGGATACACACTCCCCTTGTACACATTAATCTGAGCAGAGTGAGATCAAATTTAATACAAAAGTACAAAGGTAGTCAGGTACATAAATAAATAAATAAATAAATAAACACATGATGACAAGGAGTAGCTCAGTTCATAATCTTTGGAGTCCTTTTCTTCTTTCATATCATCCTCATGAAATTCTCTGCTTGTCTCTCAGGATCAATTCCTTTCCAGAGCCTATGGCTGGCCCTTTTTCCTTCAAGGATTTACCTGCCACATGCTGAAATTATCCTTGGGGTCAGGCTCTTTTTCTGTCACTATTGCTTCCAATGAATGCTACTACTGACTATGGTGACCAGTAGGATCTCCGATGTCTTTTCAAAAATTTCAAAGTTCACAAGATTGTAACTTGGTCCATTCAATCTCTGGATTCTTAGTTTCCTAACATCAGGAAAAAACAAATATAAAAGAAACAAAGGCACCATGGACACATGGTAGCAAGGTGAAGGATTGCAGTTCACAACACTTAATGCCAAAAAGGAAAAGAGCTAAAGAGCCAAAAGAGGAGTAGATCATTCCTTTCTATATTCAAAATCAGTTTCAGTTCAGCAACTCATGAGTCATCAGTTTTCACGGCTCCTTAGCCAACCAGAAGACTATTTGTCACCATGAAGTACCAGCCCCTCAGTCACTCATGGCTAGAAGAGATTCAGCCAGACATATTTGTAGTTGGATTGGAAGCAGGCAGCACATGTTCTAAGGATTGATACTAAACAGGGAATAGATGCACCTGATTTAAGGCCTCCCCCTCCCTGATCCCCAAACCCCCACCTGCCCACACATACACACCCTCACTAGCTAGTTAAGACTCTTATTAGAGAAAAATTTGTTAACTGATTTAGATATAAAAAGTAAAGGAAGGATGTGATTCAAAGTCAACATCAAAGCTGAAATCATATGAGCTGAGTGAATGGAAGAATTGTTGTCTAAAATTTTAAAGTCTTATCACTGAGCATGAAGAGGGAGACTTATAAAGCTCAGTTTTGGACATGTTGAGTTTGAATTGCTGAGGGTTATCTGGGTAAACATATCCTGAAAGAAGTTGGAGATGTAATCAAAGATTTGGGAATCACCTACATGGAGCCAGTAATTAAAGCCCAAAGAGTAAATGAAATTACCAATGGAAAGAGTGTGGAGAAAGAATAAAAGAAGGTCAAAGTCAGAGCTCTGAGTGATATCTACATTATAAAGTTGGAAAGGGAATAAGGAGATAAGACAAGGAAGAAGCATTTAGTCAAACAAGAAGAGAACCAAGAAGTGTGTTGCTTCTGAGACCAAGGCAGAAGAGACTATTTGGCAGGAAGCTATCAACTGTGTGAGGTAAAAGACAATGAAGATTGAAAAAAAGGCACTGGGTTGGATATTACATTTTACAAAAGACCAGGGGAAGGGGAGAATAGATTATTTACCCAAGCTTACACAGCATGATGGGTTGACTTATTCTAAGTCTAAAATCTATCTTAAGTGGACAGCCAGATGGCACAGTGGATAAAGTGATGGCTTTGGAATCAGGAGGACCTGAGTTTTAAATCCAACCTCAGGTACTTAACACTCACTAGTTGTATGACCTTGGGCATGTCAGCCCAAATTACCTCACAAAAAACCCAAACAAAGCAAAAATAAAACCTATCTTAAGCAAAACATAAATTAAATAGGTAAAATAAATGGAAAATAAAAAACAAATAAATAGCTAAATTAGTAAATGAGGTCTCTCTGTTGATGCCTAAAATGTCAGGATTAATAGAATTACTGGAAAGGAATATACCTATTGGGGATACTATATCCATGAAGCTCTGGTCAATTCACTGACTTATGCATCCACTATACATCTACTGGATTATCTACTATAAATATTACTGCATTTCAACAGATTGCCTGAAACGTTCCCTCTAAATGTCAGAATCCTTATCTTTCTTTGAGATTCAGCTCGTCACCCTGCTATTTGTGAAGTCTTTCCTGATTATCCAGTTGTCAATAAGTTCTCCCTTTTAAATTTTCTTTACACAATTTTTAATTTATATACCTGTTGCGTGTGTGCATGCACACACACACACACACACACACACACACACACCCATAGATAGAATTGTATCATTATCTAGCTCTTGTTCTCCATCTTTTCCACAAGAATAGTATGAGATATATAATCAAATGCTTTGAAAACATTTTTATCTAGGTAGACAGTGTTTATAATATTATCCTGATTTATTGTTAGGACCCCTGTCAGAAAAGGAAATAAAGTTAGTCTGGCATAATCAGTTCTCAATGAAGTTGTATAAGCTCTTTATAATTCATTTTGTTTTATTTTGTTTTTCTCCCTAGAGGCTCATTAGCCTTTTTTTTTTTTTTAATGATCCATTCTAGAATTTTCCTAGAAATAAAAATCAAACTTCACTGGCCCTATTGTCTCCTGTTTTTTGAAATTAGAACAGGAGTAAAATTTTAAAATGAGTATCTTGGCTTACTCACTCTGGTCAATTATCACTATCTCATTGACTCCAAGTAGTAATCCTAACAGGATTACTTCCTTGCTCCTTATTCCTTCAATATAATTTAGGGGGAATATTTGTTCTTGTTTTTAGCATCTTAGAATCTTTGAGGCCTTTTGTTTTGTTTTGTTTTTAGCATTTTTATTCTCCAACATCAACTCATTCTGGACTTTAGTAATTTTATCAGAATGTGCTTTGATCTCATATTCATCCTCTTACCTTTAAAACTCTAAAGGTTGGCAAGTTCCTAATGCATGCACCTAAATTTCTTCAAATCTTATTTTCCAGAATTTTATTCTTGAATTTCCCATCACGCTTCCTGGGGTGACTTTCCTTGAATGTTTTTAGTAAATGGAAACCTACCTATTTTTTCTCTTGACCCTTTGAGACTTGCCCACTCACCCCACCCCCACCCAAATCTAAAGTATTTGTTCTAATACATCCAGCTTTCTTCTCCTCTATCATAAAGGCTAGAAATGATTATTTCTTCCCAAGATTCCCACAATTTCCACCCCAAAATATCCCTCTTAGAAAAAAATAGATCCAGAATGGAATTTCCCTTTATTAGTTCCTTCACCTTTTGCAAAATGAAAGATTAAGCTAAGTCAATAACTTGTTAGCTGCTCTGTTTTTTGGTAACAGAGTATTCCAGCAAATGTTTGGATAACAAAAGTGTTTCATTGTTCTATATCATGCTTCTGTACCTAGTTTCCTAAGTTCCTAGTTGCCAAAGTTCTCAACTCCTTCTTTTTATTCAGGTAACCTGCAGTATAATTGAAGCCTTCTATTTCTTCACCATTTAATCCAAATGCTTTCCATCATGCTATTCCTGAATTTCCTTACATGGACATACCTTTTTAAAATGTATATAAAGTTAACCCTTCTTTCACTTATCCTATTTCTTCTGAATAAAGCATATACCACAAATTCATCCAAAATGCAATTCCAGTCATGGATTCCTTCCTGCCTAGTCTCAGTATCAACAGTGAGATCAAATTTGCTTTTTTACATTTGGAAGATCAATCACTCTTGTGTATTGATTAATCTCTGGTCATCTATGCACCCATTTGAAGCCAATGGCTTATTATGGTCTCCTGTAAATTTGTGAGTATCTCTGCAGTTATTTTTCCTTCACTAGAGCTATTCATTATATATCGCTGGATAGTTTGATAGATGCATATAAGTGACTTTCTCCTTCACCCTCCCTTTAAAAATATATTTAATATCTTTTTGATTAGATTTGCAAGAAACCAAGTAAAGATATTCTTATCAGTCCTTATAAGATGTACTTCATCCCTGGCCAGGAGTCTGTTATCCCTATATTTTAAATTAAGATCTAGAAATCCTAATCCACTTCTCATACACCACTTTCTAAGACAGCTACTTATTTCCTAAATTACTTTCTTTTCCCTTTTACATCCCTTGTTATCAGTGGATAGCACTGAGTAAAATAAAACCTGTGTTCCTGTGGCCAATATTTTCTTGCCTAAGACTTCATAATCTTTGGCAATACTTTTGAATATCATTTGTGCCACATGAATCACCAGAAGTAGGTAGTCATCTGTTTCAACAAGTCTTGGGAGGTCTCTGTTATGTCTTGAATATATGCCCTAGGAAGACAATAGACCTCTATTGTTGTTAGCAGGTTGACAGATAAATGCTTAGTTATCCCTTAAGGAATCACAAACAACTGCTATTCTTCTCTTCTTCTGATTGTTACTAGATAATTTCTCACATGATAGTTTCTGTGACTTTATTAGTCCTTTCAGAAGAAATAAATGCTTCCTCCTCAAAGTGTCCATCTCTCTCCACTTCAGCAAGAGTTCCAAATTTGCTTTTGCTTTTGTTTTTAGCCACTTGAATACTGTGGTTCTTTCCTTCCCTTTCCTTTCTGTGCAACATTATTGCATTATCCATTTTCCTGATAAGGAGTGAAATCCCCCTCTACTATTTTGAATCTCCCCCTCATCCCCATTAAAGCTCAATTCCCTTTTTAAAGGAACATTTCATTGTCCCTCAAAAGGGACAATCTCTCCATTTCCACCAAAGACTGTATGAGAAACTTTACCAAAAGATTTATTATTTACCAAAGATTTATTTAAAAATCCAGGGAAACTATATCCACAGCAGTTTCTTCATTTACTAGTTTAGCAAGACTGTCCAAAAAAAGGAAATTTTTTCCTTTTTCTCAATAACTTTATAATTATACATTATTTCCTTTCCTGTAATCACTAACCTATTTGCTCCAACATTTTTCAACTTGCATTTTCTTATTGACCTTGCCTTTCTATCGTCTCCTTCTTGTTGAATCCTTTTCTTTAGGTCCTTACTATTCTTCTGTTGCAGAAATTGGAGGTAGAATCTAAACTTAAGTTAGTCATGTTGCCTCATGCTTGTAATTCCTACTATTGGGGGAGGCTGAGAGTTATGAATAACTAGCTCAGAATTGAAGTGCAGTGGGATTAAAGTGCATCAACTACTAACTCCAATGTCAACATGAGGTACCCCCCCACACCTGGAACTAAGCTACCTGGAACTAACTGAAGTAAGAAAAATGAAACACAATAAATCATCTGCAACAATCATATTGGAGTTAAGTTTATAAAGCCACTTAACTTTTTCAAGAGTAGGAGAGATTGGGAGATTGAGGCTCCAAATTAATATGTGTGTGTGTGTGTATGTATATACATATATACATATATATACACACACATGTATATATGTATTAAATATGTATATGTATATACACACACATATACATATAATTGGACATCTTCAAATTTTCTTTAATTTGTTCCAAATTTCTTCTCCCCAAATTCAATCTCTGACCTCATTCACACATCTAAAGCCCTGCAAACCACCTCTACAATTTTTTTCTCTCTGGCAAGCTCAAGTTATTTTCTGTTCTACTCTCTTTCACCACCTACTCTCACAGAAGTAGAAAGCTGATTGTATCTATAGCCACCTAACTTCATCCTTTCTCTCCTTCCAATTCATCCTTCATTCCTCTTCTAGAATAATCTTTTTCAAACATAGTTCTGGTCATGTCACTCCTGTGGTGTACCTGTTGTTTATGGAGTTAAGTTCAAATTCCTTAGTCTGGAATCAATGCTTTTCACAGACTGGCATCATAGTACCTTACCATTTTTATTTCATATTATTTCCTTTTGTGCACTCAGTGTTCCAGCCGTACTAGTTTGATAGCTTTCCTCTGATCAAATCATGGTATGCACTCCCCCCCCCATACAGTTACACATGCCTTTCTTTATTCTTCACCATGCTTACCCATTAAACCTACCATCCATTAAACCTCCCATCCTACCCCCTCAAATGTCATGTAAAGTTTTCTATTAAGATTTTCCTCAACACCCTGATTGATGATAAACTCCTACAATCAAAATCATATAGCATAATTTATAAAATTCTTTCATGAACTTATGATTATAATATTGGAAATTATAATTATCCATGATGGTGTTTTATCCCCTACTAGTCTAAAAGTTTCATGAGATCAGAGAGTATGCATTATTGAAATTAAATATTTCTCTTAATCTTAACCTACTGCTCTCTGTATACAATCTGTATTTAATAAATGTTAGAGAAAGAAATAAATTATAAATTATTGATTCTTTTCCTGCTATCTCATAGGCCTGTGGTGAAGAAATCACTTTGCAAATTATATACTACTGCTGAGTGTGGCAGTCCATACTTGTAATTTCCACTTCTAGAGAGGCTAAAGTTAGTGGGTCACTTGAGCAAGGGAATTCTGAGCTGCAATGGGCAAAAGTCAGTCAAGTATCCAAACTATGCTTATGGCAGGATGAACTAGCCCAGGTCAGAAAAACAAAGAAATAAAAAAATTTCTGTGATGATCAAGACTATGATCAGATCCACAAGTGACTACTGCTTTTCTAGCATAAATAAGATAGGAGAGCCCAGCTTTTTAAAAATTGTATTTTAATCAATAAATATCAAGAATTTTGTTTTCTCAGAGGTTCGGTCTATTTATACTACCTACTTCATCAAGATAAGATAAGAAAAAATATTTTATAAAACTTATAACATTAGATAAAAGGCAAAAATAAAAATCTATGTTATTTTGGTAAGGTGAAAGATCTCAGGTCCAGTGCTTGCTAATTAGGAAACAATGTCCTGGATTATAGAGCTGGAAGGAATCTTAGAGACTCTTTAATTGAACTCCTTAATTTTATAAATGAGAAAACTGAGAACCCTGGGATGAAGAACTTCCTCAATTTACACACCAAGTAAATGGCAGTCAGGATTGGAACCCAGAAGTCCAAATCCAATGCTCTTTCTATATACCTGGCTTTTCCTTAACACATTTATTCATAAAAACAAACAAAAAACCCAATGACCATTAGAGGTAGATATTTAGAATATCCTAAGTTTTATAAATAAGAAAACTAAGGCCCAGAATGGCGAATTCATTTGCTCAAGGCCACATGGAATATTAGTAGCAGAGCTACAATATTAGAACCTGAAACTTATAATTCCCAGAACTCATGATATGACACTATTGGTATTTCTCAGGATGTCCTTGCCCATTAACCCTATTGCTAGAAGATTGTTGGGGGAAGACCCCTATAGTCTGGTAATAGACCACTTCCACAAGGTGCTTGCCTTGTGCAAGTACAAGGTCTGGGTTACTACTAGCCAATGACTCCTCCCTCTTCTAGCCCCCTCTTTGCATTGGTTCCTTCTCTGTTCCTCCAAGGCCAAATCTGGCCAAGCACAGATACTACTCTTCTCTGCCTGGTCTTACTTTGCCTTTTCTTATCTAGTCAGATCCTGGGCAAAGAGATGAGGACATAGTTGAGGACTGCCCATCTTGGGACAGGAAAAGGTATAGTTTGTACTAGCTTCAACAGCAAGTAACATTCAAGCAGAGATTCTGCAGGGAAGCTTTATGCTTCAGGCAGGGTTTGGGGGTTTTTTAAATTAGTTTTTAATGTCCCTTTTTATTTTAATATTTAGATTTTGTTCTAAAGTCTCTTCCAGTTCTAACATTCTAGATTCCACCTTCTATGAGCTATTTTACCTTTCTAGTACCATACTTCATCCTTTATGTTCTAACATTCTGATCTCTGCATCTCTGTACATCTCCATCTCTCTTCTTCCTTCCCTCCTTTCCTCCCTCTGTCCTTTCCTTTCTCTGTCTCTCTCTGCCTGTCTCTTTTTCTTCCTCTTTCTTTCTCTTTCTCTCTCTCTCTCTCTCTCTCTCTCTCTCTCTCTCTCTCTCTCTCTCTCTCTCTCTCTCATTCAACTTTGGAAGGAAAAATCTTTCCCTCTTTATCACCAACCCCCATCTCTAACACACTATTATGAACTTCTTACCATGTTCCTTTGTTGGGAATATAGAGAAGGAAAGGGGACACCCCCAGGCTGTGTTCCAAGAATCAGACTTATCTGTGTGGCAGTGCTGACAGACAGAGATAGAGATCGGGCTCTGTCCAAGCCTGAGCAAGGGGCATACTTGGCTGTCTCTATACATCTGTATCTATATCTTACCTATATGAATACTTCTATGTATTTACATGTTTGTGTCAGTGCAGGTATCTCTGAGTATGTCTTTATACTTCTTTTCTTCAATTATGTAGCTGAACTTCTGGATATGTATATTGAATGTATTTCTCACTACATATTTATGTGTTTTTGAATGTCTCTGGAATGTATCAGGACATGTATGTGTCTCTTTATCTGTATATATACCTTGAAGAGTATTGATGGGTGGTCATGTCTTCATGTCTTTAAGAGTTAATTATCTTACTAATGAAGGTTCTCTCT
This sequence comes from Antechinus flavipes, assembly GCF_016432865.1. Classification (NCBI taxonomy): domain Eukaryota; kingdom Metazoa; phylum Chordata; class Mammalia; order Dasyuromorphia; family Dasyuridae; genus Antechinus; species Antechinus flavipes. Next base: position 466,457,162 of record NC_067399.1, on the reverse strand, counting down.
CCCATAGTTAAAAACACTACCTCCAGCACAATTTTTGTCCTCAATCTTCCCTAAATGCTCTATAGAGGGTCTACCCAATATGATAAGAGTCACCAGGACAGCACTCAAACTATTCATCACTTATTTCTGACACATAACTGTTTCAGCTTCTTTTATACCTACATTTTTCTTGATAGCAACATTTCTGGCAGTTCTTGTGGGTAGGTCATCATTGGTAATAAGTAGCAGTCTCCTTACATCTGCCATCTGTCTTTCCATTGCTCTTTGAGATAGTCACAATTTTGGTTCTTTGAATGTTCTGATCTTCCACTATTCTTCATCATATGGCACTACTAGAAAAAAATTTATGTTTTCAGAAAGACAGGCAGGGCAGGGAGTGAGAAAAGATTGGGCCATGGAATTAGATTGTAAACTTCTTGAGGGCAGAGAATGCCTTTTGCTTCTTTTTGTATTCCCAATGTTTGGCTTAGTTCCTGATATAACAGGTGCCTGATAAATGTTTATTGATTAAACTACTAACTGATGGAAAGCACTGTCCAATTTCCCAAAGGCAATCCAGCTCACTCTATTCTTCCCGTTTAATTCTGATCCTCCCTCATTACTGGGCTCATTTCTCTGCCAGGACCTCCTCAAGATAAACTGAAGATACAACTCATTGGATTGTCCCTTCAATTATATATATCACAATCTGGGCTATATTCATTCTCTAAATGCTTCTTTTAAATTTCCCCTGTATGGATCAGTAAACTAATGTCCATTGCAAAACTGGGAATCTTATTGAGGAGGTAATCTAAAAGGAGGAGCATCTATAGATCATACAGAGGAAAGCCCTCTTCCATTTGGACTCTGAGAAAGTCATCCTTCACGACCCTGGCAAACACGTTTGGCAAGCATATGCCTTGTTTGGTATTAATAAACAGAGAATGATTGAGCAAAGTTATCTCTGTGGTTACATCTATCAGGGAATCTTGTATGATTTCACCACATGCGTGGGAGAAGCCATGTTGGAAGAGGCCTTTAAGGCTACATTTTACTCTGTGAAGACAATTTTTTAAAAAAATCAACAAACAATAAACAGTAGGATCTTGTGTTCACTATATTTTTTAATCCCCAATACATGCAGCAACCCTGGCTTCCTTGCTGTTTCTTAACCATAACACTCCATCTCCTGACTCCATAAATTTTCTCCTGTTGTCCCCCACCCTTGGAGCTCTTTCCCTCCTCATCTCTTCTTCCTGGCTTTGTGCCTTCCTTCTGAGATTACCTTCAATTTAGCCTTTATTTAGTTTGTTTGTACAAAGTTCTTTGCATGTTGATTCCCCCACTAGACTGTAAGTTTCTTAAGAATAGGGATGTCTTGCTTTTCTTTGTATATCTAGCATTTAACACAGTACCTGGCACATAGTAAACAATTAATCATTGCTTGTTGATTTAACCTGAATTGTGTAACTGTGAGGATGTGGTCTGGGTGACAAAATAATCTGCCAAAACCCACATGTCTTCTCATATATTCAATAGGAACATTCTCCCCAGGTGCAAATTCTATTCTCATAAGGATATTATAGATATGAGAAAGTCAGCATGCAAGTTGGCATTTGCTGAAGTCTTGTCACCTTTTAGGAGTGAGCCATAATTTTGTCTAATCTTTTGATATTTTCTATTTCATATATCTTGAAAGTCAATTATTGGGCACCTTATTAAAAATAAAGAGCTAGAAAGAAGCTCAGAGATGAAGTAGTCCCAAACCTTCACTTTACTCATTTTTTTTTTTACTAATTTACTAATGAGAAAAATGAAATCCATGCAAGATAAATGGCTTTCCTGAGGACCTCCAAGTTCTCTGACTTCAGAGCCAGCATCCTTTCTTCTTTTGGCTTGGATTTCTTCTGGGTATTTTTGGAAAAGTCCAGTCACTCTTACCAATTTTATCTTTAGAGTGCCCTTTCTTTCCCTATATGTAGCACAGATAGTATCAAGGTTCATTTCTTCTTTACTTCTGCCTCTTACTGCATGCTCCTAGGCTCAGCTCAAATGCCTATATTTCATATAGGGAAATGCCTATATGAAAACTTTCCTGATTTGCTAAGTTAATGGTCTCTCCCTTCTCAAATTATCTTATGTTTACTTATCTGTTTTGATATGATATGATCCAGTTGAACAAAAGTGTCTTGAGGGCAAGAACTTTCTGGAGTTTTTATTTTTGTACTCTCAACATAATGCCTTGTATAAAAATATTTGTTGAATTGAATTAAATAAAGTCCAAATGTAATGATTCTTCTATCACTGGCTATGAAAACAGATCACTAGAGAAACATTGGCAAATCTGTGCCATTTTACATTGATTTGTTGTTTTCTTCCAGTTTCATCTATAACTGTGCTTAAGATGATTTGATATAGCAGAATCTCACATTACGCTTTCTACAGATTAATCTTCAACATCTTTCAATGTTTTGTGAGGTGATATTGCTCATAATCTTTTGCTATAGTCCTCCATAATGTAATATTAGTGACCTTGTATTCTAAATGGATGTTTTTCTTAGCTTCCAGGTGTATGTTCTTGGTAAAGAAGTGAAACGTTTGTTGGGATAGATCATTTCAGAACTTTTTTGTTTTCCTCAGCATGATGATGACTTTTAATTACATTAAATTTCTATAATAAATAATAATAGCAGTGTCTTTACTTTTGTCAACTTGGCATTTTTCAGTCAGTTGTTCATTTAAATAGACTGATTTGCATGAAGTGTGCATTTTTATGTTCATCGTTTCTCCTAATTTGGTGCAAAATTTGACTTTTGCTCCACCTGGTCAAAAATCTGACTGCACATAAACAATCGATTCTAGAATGACTCCAAAGCAAGTAAAGTCTCAATTTCTTCATCTGTAAAATAAGAATAACAATATCTGTACCAAACATAATAAGATATGGGAACAGTCAGCATTGGAGGTGTTGTAAGAAGACAGGAAGCTGGAGATACTATAAAAATAGTCAAACATTCAGGGAAAATAATTTGTAATCATGTTAAGATAGTGACTATTATGTCCATACTCTTTGATCTAGAGATCCAGTTGCTAAGCATATATCCCAAAGAGATCAAAAATAAAAAGAAGTCCCATATATGCAAAAAAAATTATATTAACACTTTTCTTAGTATCAAGGAACTGGAAATAAAAAAAATACCTATAAAACTGGGGAATGCCTATACAAATTATAAGAGCATAGAGATTGAAGTATATTTTTCTAGATTTTTTTTCCTCCTCAGAACATGGCTAATTTGGAAATGTTTTGTATGGTTTTTTGATGTATAATGGGTATTAAATTTCTCACTTTCTCAATGTCTGGGGGAAGGAAATGAGGGAAGAAAGATAATTTGAAAATGAAAATGAAAATAAAATACATTATGGTGAGAAATCTAATGGAATATTTAACTTCACAAGAAATTATTAAAGAATACAGAAAACAAGAGAAGACATAATCATTGATGCAAAGTGAAGTAAGCAGAACCATAATATATATATATATATATATATATACACATACATACACACACACACATACACATATATATATATATGTATACAACTTACAATAATGTAAATTGGAGGAACAACAACAACAAAAAAAATCAAAATTGAAAATTATGTGATCATGGTGCATATGTTTGTACCCAAAAAAGAATGGAAATGCTTATCCTTCCCTTCTTTGCAAAGGATTCTGAATGTGGAACATAGCATAAAATATCTGATTTGGTTGACATCTTGGCTGGTTTTTCTGAACTGTTTTTTTACTCTTTTTTCTTCCCCCCCCCCCCCCCCGGTTCTCTGGGTGTGAGAGGGGAAGAGATAAATTGAGAAATGGAAGGTAATGTCTTTGAGTGTCTCTGCATGCCTATGTTTTTATGTTTATTTCTCTCTGTGCCTATGTCTGTATGTGCGTATTTGTCTGTCTATAGAGAAATAATTTATGCACATGTGAATATGAGTGTAGATGCATGTAATTATATTAATTCAACAAATGCTAATTGAGAGCTTACTTTGTTCTCAGTCAAACCCAAGATCTTAATAGGTGCTGAAAAAATAATATGTCCAAGTGAAATGACGTAAGACCAGGACACTGAGAACTTTAGTTTCCAGTCGCTGTGTGAAAGGGCCAAATGATTGGTAAAGAGGGTAAGGGCAATAAAAGGGGCAGAGGAAGTACTGATATGGTGCCTGTTTCTGTGCTTGGTTTTATGCTTGCTTATTCTTATCTTAAAGCTTATTGCTTTATGCTTATCTTATCTCTTTACCTCCACTCCCCTTGGACTTTTTAGACTAGACTTTCCAAATGTACTATTGGAGGGGGGAAAATACTAACCCTAGTAGTATTCGATTTATATTCAAATCCCAAGTCTGATACTTAGTAGGTAAATGACTGAGCAAGTCATTTCCTTTCTCTAAACTTTAGTTTCCTCCTCTATAAAACAGAAATTTCCTTAAATTAACAGTTATGGCAAAATATTTTCCTCACAAACTGGTAAGGTAACCAGTATGGATATTATTATTTCTACTTTAGAGATGAGGAAACTGAGGCTGAGGAAGTTTAAATAATTGCCCATGGTCAGAAATGGATTAAGTTTTGGAGTCAAAACTAGAATGTAAGTTGCATCATTGTGTTTACAACCTAAAAACTAGTCTGTCCGTCTCTCTGTCTTTTTCTCTCTATTTCTCTGTCTCTTTGTTTGTCTGTCTCTTTCTATCTCTGTCTGTCTGTCTATCTCTCTGTCTGTCTTCCTGCTTGTCTCTCTGTGTCTCTGTCTCTCGCTGTGTCTCTGTCTATCTCTGTCTCTGTCTCTCTCTGTTTCTCTCTCATCTCTTCTCTTTGGTTCATCCTTCATAAAGTTTCCAAACAATCCTTTTATCATTTAAGTATCCTCCAAAGAATGAGGACCCCCCCCCAATCCCAAAACCAGTTCCATGACACCTAAAATCATGCCTTTAGAAACTTCTAAATCTGCATAAAGAGAATAACAGTCAATTCACGGACAATCAAATTACTTGTCCCTCTCTTTTCTTCCCCTTGCTTTCTGAGCCACTCAGGGAGCTAAAAAACCCCAGCAGATAGATGGCCTTGTATGTAACACTCTGTCCCCTCCACCTCACCCCTGTTTCCAACAGAACGTTCCCAGTACAATTAAATAGAGGGGCCAGAGGGAAGTGGGTATGGAGGGGAGAGGAGGAGAGCAGGAATGGGGGACCCACAAAGTGTCCTGAAGCTGGAAGAGGGAACAGAGGAATGGTAGAAAAGGAGAGTTTAAAAATTGGGGAATGGAAGATATGGCGATGAAAGGAGGAAGCTGGGATGTACAAAAGGAGGACTGGAGTAGATGGAGTAATGGAGGTACAAAGACTCAGGAGGAGAAAATGGTGAGGGTTTGGAACTATGAAGAGACCCTTCAGAGAGCCAAGTCTTCTCATTGGAAGGCACTATACCAACCAGACTGCCTTTGAAACATCTGGAAGAGCATAGCAGCACACAGCAAGAGAAATATGTTCTCTCTGTGGGGATGTGAGAGAGAATATTCATATTCCAGGTAACATGAGGTGATAGAAAGAGCCCTGGAGTTGGAACAAGCAGGCCTGGGGGCAAGTCCCCAACACCTGCGTGATTTCCAGCAGGTTATTTTATCTCTGTGGGCCTTGACTTCTACATCTGTAAATTGAAAAGATTGGGCTGGATGACCTCTAATGTCCAGCTCTAAGTCTACGATCCAATCATCTCTCTGAATTGGCTTCTTCTATGTGAATGTGAGCTATTATTAATATTCTAGAATCCTGGGCTGGCCAGATGAGCTACAAGGAAGAAGGTGGGAATTATAGTCCCAAAGGTGAGGGTATTAGGGGAGGGGACATTTCTAATCTCCAACCTAATCCTTATTTTAGGGGCCCCAACTCAACAAGAGATTTTGTCTTTTTCCTTTGCCTAGAAGCCAAGCAGCAGGGAGAGTGAAAAGATTATCCCTACGAGTTTGTGGGAAAAACTTGAAGTTCCCCCTTGGCAGGGGAACTCCCAATGCCTATGCCTACACTTTGCCTGGCTCCAGGGTAGAATGGAGTGAAGGAAAGTTTGACCCTAGGCTCTACTTCCTCTTCTGATATGCACAACTTGTGTCCTTGGGCTAGTGACTTTCCTTTTTCAAGAAGAAAAACCTGTTTCATCTGTAAATGTATGTGAGTGAGTATGTGTATGTATGTGTGTACAAGCACACGTATACATATATTTTAAAAAGAAAACTTAGACTAAGTGATCTCTAAGGCCTGGTCTAGTTCAAAATTACTATAATACATAGGATTCTATGACTTCTATTCCCCGTTCCTACACACACACCCTACATCTGCATCCCAAGGCTTCTAAAATTACAAAGGACTATGGTGGAAGAAGGAGCGAGAGATTCTATAGAAAGAGGAAAGAGGAAAAAAAAAAAATACTACTGGCTTTCTTCTGGTGCTTCTGGGGCTGCTTGCATTTCTTAAGAGGAAAAAAGGCTACTTAATTGTAGGCCGGTGCTTCCCTTCTTAATGTTTCCCTGAGGGGAAACAAACTCCCACTTCCCTCTCCCTCCACTACAGTCCCCAGCCCCTCCACCCTGGATGTGTATTTAAATAAACTGAACTTCTTCCAAATTCACCTGGACGTCTATCTCCCTAACAGATTATTCAAGAAGAATTAGCCAGCACTGAAGTTCTCCTGAGAGGCCTTGTTGGAGTGACTGTGACACCACTGTACTCTCCTAAAATATGCCTTTGGAAACCAAATCCCGACTGGGATAACCAAATCCCAGTCGGGATAACCAAACTGGGAACTGATGCTGAACTGTATGGCCATGGTGGAAAGGCCAGAAAATGTGGGATGAATGGCCTGCTGGTCTCAGTAGGTTACTGGCCAGGAGATGGAATGTTTAACCAATGCAGTTTTTTCAGACTATCTACTTAAGAGTGAAGGTGTTGCAATCTATGTCTGTACGGATTGTGTTCTTCCCAACAAAGTCAGGGATTCCTGAAGGGGCCCCCATCTTCTTGGTTTGGGGAATTGGGTGGCAGAGGGGAGAAATGAAAGTATGAATCGGTCTACACTTTGGCGTAGTGCAAATTTGTATCCCAAACACTGGGTTTGAATTCTGACTGTCTACAAACTAAACTTTTGTATGGCTTTAAGCAGACCACTCCTCTTGTTGGATCTCAGTTTCCTTATCTGTAAAATAAAGACAAAAATCTTGCATTACCGCCTCCATAGGCTGGTTGTGAGGCAAACCATAACAGCATCATAGAAATGTGACTTAGTATCAATAAAATTAACAATACTGTTTAAAAAATAAATCTCAGTTTCCCCATCTGCAAAATGAAAATAATCATAATTACACTATCACACAAGGTTGTAGTGAGAAAATCGCTACACAAACTGTAAAATGTTATAGAAAAGTATTATTGGAGAAATTTGAGCCTCAGTTTCTTCACTTATAATATGGAACTAATAATCCTCACCCCGTGTAGCCATTAAAATGCTCTAGAAATGGGAGCTGACATTAATTATTACAGCCCTCTTGAGAGTAGTGAGACCGAAGGAGGCGAGGCTCAGTTGACTTTCCTCACTCCTTTTCTCAAGGGTTTCGAGCTATCTCAAACCTTTACGTAAGGGGACAAGACAAGGGGACAAATAGGACAAGAGGAATAACTCATTTGGCAAGAAGACTGATAGACAAATCCCTGCAATCGGTTACCATGTCCAGGCTCCGCAGCTGTTAGGAAGACTATGTTTCCACGGATTCAGTCATTCTTCCTGCGTCGAGTTAGCTCGGCAGCTCCAGAATGAAGGGATGTGGGGGGTTAAGGGTAGTAAGGCAGCCAGACTTCGTTCCAGCTGTTTCCTCTCTGAGTACATCTGGTCCAAGGAAGACTAGCCCTCCCATCACAGGCACCGTCCCCAATCTTCCGAATTTCTGCGTCATCGAATTTAAAATGCGATGCATTGAAAGCCTTTTATCTTTCTCTTCTTTGGGATGTAGCTGAAGAGGTCGAGGGCAGGGGAGGATCACTCATGTCCACCTGGACGGATACTAGGCATTCCCTCTGGGAGTTATTTGCACCTGCTTACACAGGTGGGATCCCTTTAATCAGAAACCCGGATTTCGACCACTTTTTGTTTTTAAAAGACAGAGCTCGATTCAGTCATAACCCATAAGGGTTTAAAGTGGGAAGAGAATTTGGAAACTATCTAATACAATCTTTTCATTTTACAGATGAAGAAATTGAGGCTTTCCCAAAAAGCCAAATTACTTTTCCAAGGTCACACAGGTTAACAAGTAGCAGAGCTCTGATTCAAATGTTCAACACATATTTTTAAAATAGGACAAATTCATGAAGAAAAAAAAAGAAAATGAATTCTCTAATAATAATATCAAAAACACATTTATATAGTACCTAGGTGCTTTCTCCTTTGACCTAAAGAATATAGTCAAAGGAATACACAACCTATGGCACACTTTGACCTAAAGAATATAGTCAAAGGAATACACAACCTATGGCACACTTATTAAGCACCTAAAGGATAGTAAGGTGCATTGAATAAGAATGCTGGATCCAAAGAAGACCAGGGTTCAAATCCAGCCTCTGACACCGTTTACCAGGATGGCTATGGGTGAGTCATTTAAACTCTTTGAGCCTCAGGCATTTCTCTTAGGACTCTAACTTGGAGAAAGGGTTTCCACCTGCCTGGAGGAATATGGAAGGAGTGATTCCCACAAGACTGAAATCACAGGTCCTTGATATATTGGAGTGCCCTATTATGCATAGTAAGTGCTTAATAATAAATGTTTGTTGAATCCCCAGGGCTATATTGTAATTCATAGCAGCAAGAGCAGCTGACTGATGCCTCAGATGGAAAGAGACCAGGACCTGAAGTTAAGAAAGCCAGAAATTTGAATCCTGACCTTGGCCTCAGTAGTTGTGTGACCCTGACCATTGTCATTTTTATTCTCTGAATCTCAATTTCTTCATCTGTAAACTGAGGATAATACGCACCACCAACCTTACAAAATTGTGAGCAAAGTGCTCTGTACACCTTAAAGCATTATAAGAATAGAGACTAGACCTGTGATTTAATAGCATAGGGAACTCCCTGGTGAGCAAACTCCCTCTACCCATGAAGGATGACACCTCCTCAGTAATTTGGTTTTAGACAGTTGCCTTAAGCAATAGTAGATTAAGTGTATTGCCCAGGGTCATACATATCAAGTGTGGGTCAGAGGTGGAACTGGAACCCAGGTTTTCCTGGTTTCACAGCTAGCTGTCTAGCCATTAAGCAAAACTGCCTCACGTTAATTATTATTTTTGGTATCTCATTCCGTTTGATATTTCCCACCCTACTAAATTTGGTTCTGCCCATCTTTTACCATCCCTGCCAAGTTGGTTTCCTATCTGCCTTTCATTTTACAAGAAAGTGGCTAGGTTGTGTTATTTCCTACAGACGTGAATATTTCTCTTTTGTTTCTTCTCCTGCCATAACTTCCCATCCTCTCCCCTCCCTATCTAAGATTATTTGGAGTTTCCAATGACTACACTCCCTCTCTGATTCTGTTGAATGTTTAAGAGGCATTTCCTTGAAAAGTTTTAAACATAACACACCTTAAAATAGTAGAATGTTGTTACAACTGGAAGAGATCTTAGAATGTAGAATGTTAAAAGAGAAAATGTTAAGGCTGAAATGATCCCAAGAATACAATGTTAGAAACAGAATGCTAGAACTGAGAGGGATTTTACAATAGAATGTCAGAGCTAACAAGGGACCTGAAAACATAAAAGGTTAAAACACTGAAATTAAAATTGTAAAGGACCTTGGAAATCATTTGTTCGTTTCCTTTATTTCATAGAGAATGGAAAGAACTTTCCAAAGGTCCCAAAGTGGAGGAATTGGAATTCAGATCTCCTAACTTCAGATCTCATTACTCTTTCTACTTTGTATTTCCTCTCTGGATATTTTCATTCTGGGCGGTGAAAATACCTTGTCCCCTTTCAAACAGGCTCTCCAGTAGGCAGAGAATCTTTCTATTTCTACATGTATCTCAGACATTCTATGAGGCAGGGAGGGAAGACTGGGAAATACAACCCCCAGAACTCCTGGAGGGAATGGCTGCAGGCCATCTGTCTGACTTTCCAGTTTAGTTGGAGGTATTAGTCCCAAGAAATCTTTGCTAGACTGAACTGCAGCCAGTTACCCAGTAGTTTCGATAAGTGGTTTTATTACTGGTTAGATTTTACAAATTCTGATATTCGAACAGACGTCCACCTTAAAATTCTAAAACAACAACAGAACCAATGAAGGGATGGTGTGTGTGTGTGTTTGTGTGTGTGTGTGTGTGTGTGTGTGTGTGTGTGTGTCTGTGTCTGTGTCTTTGTTTTTTGTTTCCTTGTTTGTAGAACTATTCAAAGTAACAAACTTTTTTTTTTAAACATTTTTGCTCTGGTCATAAATATACAGAGAGAAAAGGAGGCAAGAGAGAAAATGGACATGGGAAATCCAGTATGTAGATAAAACAGTATATAAGGCACGTGGCAGTCTTTGAAATACAAGAAGCTCTAGCCAACTTAAATTAATTCTTGTTTTCCTTGCTCAGTCAGTCCACAAAACTGTACAGTTACACAAATGTTGTGTTGCGGATAGATCTTCCAAGTTAATTTTCAGTCCACACTCTGTAGTTACCAGAACACTCATTTTCCCCCTCTGTTTCCAGGCGAGATCCTAAAATGTGGTTAGTTAGTTGCTCAAAGCCTCTATTTAAAATACACTTGGAATTCAACTAAAGGATAATTTCTTTTTTAAAGAAATTATTGGGAAAGCGTCATCAGAAAAGGTTTGTAAGAGTTGTCTGTGTGGGACTCCTGGACTCATGGCCCTCCAGGCTCCCAGGCACGGAAGTTAAGACAGACGTCACAGTTGGCATTGTGGGATTAGTCAAGTCCGTGAGGGTGGTGGGGGTGCTGGAGGGGCTCATAGATGCGTTGGAAATCTCTGAGGCTGGGCCCGATGGGGTCCCCGTCTGTAGTGTGGAGTCTGAGGTCTTGTCCACCCCTGTGTTCTCCTGGCGTAGAAGGTTCCGCCTGAATTTAGCTCTGGCGTTCTGAAACCAGACCTGAAACAATTAGACAGAACAGCCAGTGTTTACAAGCCTGTAATGAAAAAAGAAAAAGACAGAGACAGAGAAAGACAAAAGGAAAAAGAGAGAGGGAGGGAGAGAAAGAGGTTAAAAGAGAGGGAAGGAGAAAAGAAAGGAGAGAGAGAAGGAGAGAGGGAGGAAAACAGAAAGGGAGAGAGGGAGAGAGACAGAAAGAGAAGAAAGAAGTATAAAAGAGATAATGAGAAAGAGGAAAAAAAAGAAAGAGAAATGAGAGAAGAGAAGAGAAAGGGGAAAAAAAAGAAAGAAACCCAATCGATCAGCTTCCCATGGGATCATTTTTTAAAGCCTCTGGTCAGCTGCATTGAATAAGAGCAACTTTCTGGCCTGTACCCAATTCTGTCCAGATGATTTTGGCCCAGGGCTGCTCTTCAGGCCCACCTGTGTAGATTCGGCCCAAATATCTAAGGGAAGGGGTGAGTTGAGGCAATTATCTGGCTAATTCAGGCCCAAGAAATCTTGCAATTGGAGGAACAGTATCATAAGGAACTGAATAAAACAAAATATGTATCTGCACAGAATTTGGTAGAACTGGGGCCCTGAATCTAAGAAACCCCTCCCATGTCTCTCCACTTATCTTTGGTTAAGGCAACATCATACTCAGAATATTCTTTGAAAAAATAATTGTTTGATTTACTTTTTATATGTATATATACATAAATACACACACATTGCCACATGCATTATACTGTATAGACACCTATATGCATATATACATATACATTCATATATAGTACATATATAGTACACATAGATGTATGCAATTATACATGTATTGCATGAGGATGTATATTCATTGTGTATTTATATGCACATATCTATGTTTACACATACATGTGCTTACACACAGAATATAAGCACATATCGCTCTGTGTGGTTCTATAGATACATGTGTATATGCACATCTATACATACAAACAAATATTTAAAAGTAAATATAAACATTATACATAGGTATATATACATATAACAAATACTTATGTGCACACAAATAATACTTTGGGAAAAAACTAATGAAAATAAATGATGTTCAAATGTTGAAACTCCAGAAAGGTCAGGGATCACTGGTCTAGATGATTTTTTAATGTTTCTACTGACCTTAGGTTGCTTCTACCTTTACTATTGGACCACTCTCCCCACACCCAAAGAGAGAAAAAGCAAGGACTTTCAGAAAGGATGCCATTGTCTATTTTCCTGTTTCCATCCATGCTGGCAATTGTTTTTACCTCTGTGATGGGGGACATTGAGAAATATTCAGTGTTTGCCTTTGTCTTTCCTTTTCAGCCTACTGAGAATCCCTATTGCTCCCCAAGCCCTCAATATCAAAGTGGGCTTTCCATAAGAAGCCATGTAGTAGGTGATAGTCATTGTGCCTTAATTCTGATTCAGTTTTTAAATCCTATCTAGTCATATCTGGAGACAGTAAAAAGAAGCACTTAAAGAATTCTCTTAACAAAGTTTTCTCTTCTTCCTTATACCTTCCCATATGTGTATGTCCAAGAATTGAACCAAGGCATGAATGATGGATGATGCTGGTGATGGTGGAGATCATATGATGCTGCTGAAGCTGATGACTTCACAGCAACAGTGAAGAAAGTTCACATTTCTAGAGCTTTTTAAGATTTACCAAGCATTCTCCTTACAGCTATCTTGTGAAGTCAGAAAGGAAAATAAGACTATTTCCATTTTACAGATGAAAAAGCTGAAAAACATAGGAATTAAGAAACCTATCTAAACTCACAGAGTTACTAAAAATGGAAGGAAAGATTGGAGTCAAGTCTTTTGACTCTGAATCTATATCTGTCTCTTATGGGAAGAACAGGCTTCCTCCCAGGTGAGCCTCAGTTTTACTCAAGAGTTTTCCTTTGCTTTTAATATAATGATAGTCCCATATCCCAGCACTGCTTGTGGCCCCTAATGTCTTCATGGTGCTCCCTGGCTGGACTTTTACCCTGCCTTCCTAACAGGTTGTTGCCTTATAGAAACAAGGAAATTGTTCCTTCCAAATTGATGATATCCAAAGGAAGCCATCCTGGATCTTGGAGAAGTGAGCATATCAGGGAAGTGAACTTTTTTTTAAATAGTTCTGTCCTGCAAAAATCATGATATCAATGAGGGTGAGTGCTGAAAAAGAAAGTATTATGTGAAAAGTAAGGATACTTGGCTTTTAGGTCCAGTTCTGCCATTAAATTACTGGGTTACCTGGGGCATGAATTTTACTTCTCTAGGCTTATTAGTTGCCCCATCTGCAAAAGGGAGGGTTAGGAGAAGATGATTTCCAAGGTTACCTCCACTATGTTCTATGTTCAAAATTTTTTACAGCAATAACACTATATGTTTTAAACCAATTTTTTCCAAAGCCTTTGGCTTTGTACCCCAGGTTTTCTAACAATTGCCATCAGTTGTTTTCATTAGCCTCACACAATTTTTTTTTGTGGGGGAGACATAAGTGAGTGAATAACTTGCCCAGGGTCACAAAGCTTCATGTCTGAGACTGGATTTGAACTCAGGTCCTCCTAATGGCAGGACCAGTTCTCTATTCACTGAACTACCTAGCTGCCATTAGCTTCACATACTTCTGAACTGTCTTTTCATAACCTTCTCCCCAGATATTGTACTGGCTCAAATATAGGCCTTCCAGAAATATAGGTCACAAGCTCCACAATAAGATTTCCTTGAAAGAAAAAAATATGAATTACTTTTTAAAGTTTTCATATAAATTTTTAAAATAATACTAATCATTGGTCACACTCCAATTTCAAACAAGTTATCTTTGGAAGTGAAAAAAAAATACAGTCTATATTTGGATCAATTTGGGCTTCAGATTTCAATGCAATTATTATTAACATTTTTCTAAGCAGCTACACTGTCTGAGCAATAATCAAGCTTTTCAAGTTAAACCAGCCTAAACAGGATTCTGAGATACAAGCTGATCATTAGAAGTTCTTTCCTACTGTCATATTTATTTTTGACATAGATCCAATGTTCTGCAGATTATTCAGTCTTCAAGATCTAATGGAACCTCTAAAAAGAGGTGAGGAAATTGAAACTCAAAGAGGAGAAATCATCTGATCATGGTTAATTTGTTGAACTGGGATAGACTCTACTTAGACTTCAGACTTTCAATCTGGTACTCAAAGCAGGGTTATTATTGACTATCTCCATGGGCTAGATCTATGTTTCCCTGCTTCTGTTTTGCAGCGGAGGTGAGAGAAACCCAGAGTTAAATGAACTGCTCATAGATCACAGAATGAGAGAGGCAAACCTTAAGACCCTAGAAACCACAACTAGTCAATAACTATTCATTTCTTTACACTGGCCTGATCTGGAATAGGAAACAATTTATATATCCTTTGGGAGTAACAAGAACATATCATTTTATTTAAAATGATAATAATAATTACCAAGAATATTAAAGAATCTGATACTGTGGCTGCTGATTATGACTAGGAAATATGACCAGGATCAGAGGGAGTAACTGTGATAGAACGCAGCAAATGACAATTTCTCCAAGACTGAACTAGTTAGGACTAGCAGAGAGCACGACGGCCTCTTTGGAAAGAGGAAGAAAGTAAGCTCCTAAGATGAGCCTGTGGACTGGGAATTGATCTCTTTTTATTTATGCCCATTTTTGGTTCTTTAAACATATTCAATTTATTTCCCCTCATAGAACCTCAGTTTCTTCATCTATAAAATTGATAATAATCCTGAGACTACCTCCCTCTTGAGACTATGAGGAAAGTAATATGTAAACTAACGAGTGCTATGGAAATGTGAACTAGTAATAATATTACTATTATTTTTGCTGTTATTATGCAAAATTACTACAGGTTCCTTCATTCCCAAGAGCCTTTTAGACATAGTTATATGCCACTTTGGGATACTGCTTTCTGCGATTAGACCATGACCTAAGAGGCTAAATCCCAGACCTACTTTTTTTCATTTTAGCTGGTCGAAAAGAAGAGTACTAATATATAACCACTCAGAAATCATAATAAGCAAATAACAAAAGAAAGGAATAAGACCTATGGTTTTGTTAACATGGGAAATTCCTAGAAGAGGAATTATTCCCTATACCAATATGGGTCAGCACCTTTCCCATAACTTATAGTCTTACAGAGTTGCCTACAATGCCAAGGGACTGCCTAGTTCCTCTCAGTTCTCTCTCTACTATGCCTTGCTGCATCTGGAACAATTTGAGTTTTATCCATAAAATACCCTGCCCATAAATACTATTACCTATCTATCTACCTCCACATCAACATTGTTCTCTAATCCCTAGAATCTCTTCTCTACCCTGTGAAAGATTAAAAAGAGAGGAGTAAAGCTTTCTGGGGAAGTTAGGTGTTGAAGAGGATAGAGAGCCAGACCTGAAGTCAGGAAGAGTTATCTTTCTAAGTTCAAAACTGGCCTCCCAAAACTTACCAGTTATGTGACTCTGGGCAAGTTACTTAACATCATTTGCCTCAGTTTCCTAATCTGTAAAATGAACTGGAGAAGGGAATGGCAAACCATTCCAATATCTTTGCCAAGAAAACTCCAAATGGGGTCACAAAGAATCAGAAATGGCCAAAACAACTAAATAATAACAAAAGATCCTATTTGCAGAGGAAGCAGACAACTCTGAAATCGATGTCCAAGACTGCATATGGATAGAGCTGATGGACACAGTTTCAATCTTCTTGAAAAGGGAGAAGGAATATCATATTGGAAAGAACACCAGAGTACACAATCAGGGGACATAAATTCTATCAAGGCCTGGCTCTGTCACTAACTCATAATTTAACTCTGATTAAAAAGTTACCCCTTCATTTCTGGCTTCAGTATCCTCCATTATAAAATGAGCAAGGTGATTAAATAACCTCCTACATCCTTTCTAGCTCTAATATTCCATGTTCTGTGTCAGTGTTTTAGCAATCTACATTAATCTCTCAGGCATTCCATGTTCTAATTTCCTTTCTTAAGGTAACATTCCTATAAACTCTTAGCAATCTATATCCTAAATCTCTTTCAAAGCTACTACTAGATTATGTATCCTAACATCCTATACTATAGCACCGTCCTTATTCTAATATTTTAAGATTCTAAGGAAGAATCCTCAACAAATTCCACAGACCTTGAATTTTTTAAGAAGGGGCAAGCAGAGTTATTGGCATAACGAATTTGGACAGAGTGCTCCAGAAAGAAAGTACTCTATGAAGAAAGAGTTTGTCCTGTTTGTCCTTTGCGAAGGGAGAACAGCACCTGAAAATTCTGATGATATAGTTGCTCATCTATGGGGATTTTACCATCCTCTGCTATTACCTTCTAATAACTCAGGGTTGAATGGAGCAACTGGAATCTAATTGCCAGATGCTCTGGGATCTCTTCCTTTACCTCCCTTGCTCAATGTTACTTCTATCATTGGTCAAAAAGGGCAGAGAAAATAGAGCTCATATCTGTGCTTTTCTCCCAACTGAGTAGAGACTGGCTAAGGAAGGAAGCTGAATCAAAAGAGAGCTTGGACATCTTGGGATTTCACTGATTCTATTTCTTCATAGCCAAATA
Source organism: Antechinus flavipes (assembly GCF_016432865.1). Taxonomy (NCBI): domain Eukaryota; kingdom Metazoa; phylum Chordata; class Mammalia; order Dasyuromorphia; family Dasyuridae; genus Antechinus; species Antechinus flavipes. The sequence goes on along the minus strand of NC_067399.1, from coordinate 466,440,411 downwards.
TCCTTAAAGGTAACTACAGCCAAGCCCTAAGTTAGTAGCTCACAGAATCACAAGATCTAGAACCAGAAGGGGATCTATAACTAAAGCATGAGTCCCCTGTACAACATCTCTTGACAAAAGGTTATCTAACATGTGTTTGAACACCTAACAGAACACACTGTTTCATGATGTAGCCAGATTTAACTTTTAGAAGTTCTTACTTATATTTTGTTGAAATCCCCTTCCCTGAAACTTATCTCAATTGGTCCCACTTTTTTTGTCCACTGGTATCAAATAGAATAAGTTCACTCCATTTCTCACCAGGCATCACATCAAATCACCATTCTGGTCCTCAGGATTAGATTAAGAAGAGAAGATGAACAGACCCCAACGTTCCTGGTCTTTCTTTTAAGATTCCAAAGTGGGAAACACCAGCTTATCACGAGATCCACACTACACATAGATTTTAAACCTACTGTGTATAGCAGCTTCTTGCTTAGGCTTTGAGTGGCAGAAGGGTATGGTTCATAGAAAAAGAGTTAGTGGAAGAAAGGAACGTTAGCTAAAGGGATATTAGAAATTAGAATGCAGGATGTTAAAGTCGGAGGGTAAGTGGGAACATAGAATGTCAGACCTGAAAAGGACCTGTTTAGAATGCGGGAACTGTTTAAAAGCTAGAGAATAGAATAAAGACTGTTGGAGCTGAAAGAAACTTTAGATATTGTTCTACCTCCCTTCCTTTTATAAATGAAAAAGGCACACAGAGAAGTGACTTGTCCAAGAAGGTAAAGGGCAAAGCCATGACACTACATCCTTTTCTGATTCTGTTTAAGTCCTGACTTCATAGGAAATGGCAGGTGTCCAATGATTCCGAAAGCTCTAGCATCTCCTCATTGATTCTTCCCACTTTCTCCGGAGATATGAGAGCGCCTGCTTGTGGTAGGGGTGGTGAGTGTCCCTTGGGCTGTTCCAGGTTGGACCATCAGTGAAGTAAATACTCCTCACCTCTCCCAAATTCCCTTCCCCCTGCTGAAAATAAGGGGTTGAGACAAGGAAATCGGATACAAGGGCCGCATTTTCTAAGCTTGAGTAATAAAAGAACTAGAAGAAAACTTGAACAAAATCCTAAACAATCCTGTCCCGAACTGACCTCGGTTGTTCAGGTCTCCTGGGCAACTCCTGAAAGTTCCCATCTCGGTTTTCCCTCCCCACTTGCCCTTCTCTTCCCTTTTTCTCCCTATGAAACATCCCTACTTCCCGGAGGCATAAAGGAACGGAGAAAGAGATGTGGTAAGGGCGCAGAGAACTCATTTTTTAAAATGGGTCAGTGGTCTAGAACCCAGACAAAGGCTGAAAAAAGGGAGACGGGAAGCAGGTCCTTGCAGAGATAAAGAGGTGCATCAGCATGAGATTGGTTTTTGAGGAGTTCACTCGGCTTACGTCACAAAATCATCTCTAGGGAGCCGAGGGGGAAAAAAAGTGACATCTTTCTTCTCTCAAAATAGTTCTTCGATATCATATAATTGAAAAACACGAGTTGTGACTCCATTCTTTGTCATCAGTCTCTATCTCTATCTCCTCCACCACTCAGAGAACTAAGACCACCTACTCCAGTCTTCCATTTTATAAATGAGAAAATGGGGCCCGGGAAAAGGGAAGTACCTTACACTTATTAGGTATTTAATAAATGTTTGCTGGATTGCCCAAAGTCGCCCAGCTCTTTAAGGAGCAAGCCTGGTTTATAACTTCAGATTGCAGATCTAACGCTCTTTTCACTACGGCAACGGGAGAAAGAGTAATTTCCAGACTCTAGTGACCCCAAATTTCCTTCTCTCGCTCTGAAACTTCTGAGTTTTCATCTCTCTACTATCCCTCTCCCTCGCCTCGGAGCCGCAGCTCCCCTAAGAACTGCACACAAAAATCCAACACTGGATTTCTGTGTTGGCTAGAAGGAAGCCTTTGCGCAGGAAGCTATCTTAGGGATACCCATAACCAGCCCGCTCCCCAAGAATTTATCCCAGCGATCGTTCCTCGACCTCGGTTGGAAATTACAAAACTGCGCATTAGAAATTAATGCACTTTAATCTTTGAAACAGTCATTTATTATTCATTTCCACCACGGAAGCAAATATGTTCTGTCTGTCCTTGATTGACAAAACAAATTAAAGTTTCTATTTCTTTTTTCGGTGTAAATATTCAGAGAAGTCTCTGAACTTCCTCAGTGTCTTAACCCAGCAAGGGAGTCGGTCGGCTCCATTCAATTCACTTTTGCCTTTCTCTGGAAAGTCTACTTACCAACAAGACGGGGTGGGGGACTGAAAGGGGAGGAGAATGGGAGAAAGGCGAAGTTAAACGAATAATTACAGTCATCAATGTTAGAGGAAACTCGATCCCGAGAGTTACACGGATAAGAGAGAGAGAGGATACCAAGAAAGAGAAAGAGACCTCAAAACACAAGACAAGAGATAAAGACACAGTCACAGACTGAGGCAGCGAGAAAGGGACGATTGAAAACAGAGAAAGGGCCGAAGTGCTGAAACCCGCTAGAGATGGGAGGAGGGGAGTATGAGAATAGGGGATTGGAGTCTCTGGTACAGACAGAAGGGAATTGAAGAGATTAAAAACAGAGGAGGCAGAAAACCGGTTTAGGGGGTGGGAGGGCAAATATAGGCAGAGGGTGTGTGTGCCTCCAACGAAGTAGGCACATAAAATGCTTTTTGGACTGAATCAAAGTGAGAAACAAAGGAGGAATTTTATTTCTTCAAAAAGTCAAGAAGAGACTGATAACAGAAGACTATATAGCATAAAGGACGAGAAATAGAATCGCTCTTTGGCCTCTTTTCTCTGTCTATAAAATTCCAGAATAGACTGGATGGTTTTTCAGGATCCTTCCAGTTCTAAAAATCCTATGTTCGCAAGGAAGAGTAAGGAAAACAGAGAAAGGGACAAAATAATTCCAGTAACAAAGAACTTAAGGTGAAAGAGAAACTGAGACAGAAAGGCAGAGGAAGAAGCAGGAGGAAAGAAAAAACACAGAAAAAAGGGAGGAAAGAATAAGATGTTAGAGAAAGTGATCCAAAAGAAGCAGGACCAGGATTTTTTCAGTTTCCTTTTCTTTAAGGTTTATCTGGTTTTTCATCAATTGTGAGATTTCTTTCTGGACTTCTATAGAACTAGTCTTTATCAATAGAGAAAGCTCCAACCTTTGAGCCCTCAGGGAAAACTCCAGAAGCCCATGAGTTTGGGTGTGTGAGCTTACACTGTAGGTGTATTGTATGTTATGTGTTTTGTGTACTGCTATTGGGTGTGACCTATCCCGGGCATGATTTACTGTGGATTGCAATTTGTGTATCATATTGTATATCTGTGTAATCTGAGATGGCCGTGCTCTTGCCTCCCATTATTTCCCCTACCCCTTACCTGGAGGACTCTCTTGGTGAGACCCGTTTTCTGTGCGAGCTGTTTCAAGTCCTTGGCGTCGGGGTTATGATTAATAGCAAAATAGGACTTCATCGTCCTCAGCTGGTGATGTTTGAAGGAGGTCCGCATTCGCTTAGTCTTCTGACTGCTGGGGTACTGCTGGTCTCTGTCCAGATGGTCCCCGTCATTTTCATTGCAGCTCAGTGCTAGAGAGAGAAAAAGGTTCAGAGGTGAAGGGTGAAGTGAGGAGGTTTCTCCTGTCCTTCGATTAGTACAGAAGACATTTCCCTAGAAGAAGCCTGCATCCTTCAAGGTCCGGCGTCCAAAGTCCTCCTCCCAGAGGCTACTCAGATTCAGTCTGCAAAAGTTCCAGCCCAATCAAGAGGCCAACAAAACCTACTAAGCTCTCCTTTCCCCATCCAATGGAGAAGAACCCAGGTCTGAGATGTCAGCTTATTGTCAATCAGGTACAGTCGGGTACTGTTCCTTCCAGTCCTTAAAAATGAAAACTATGACAGCTGCTATGGGTCTCACTGTCATAGCTCCTACAATGAACGGAATTAGAGCTGATTCAAAAGGCATGGAGTTCAACCTTATAGATGAGGAAACAAAGGCCCAAAAAGGAGAGATAACTTGCCTCAAATCACCCAACTAGAAATGAGGAATTTGAACACAGGCCCTTGGATTCTAAATTATGTTCCCTTGCCACTACATCAGCATTTCTGAACTTCAGGTAGAATTTCAAAATCATGTCACTATATTTGTGGTCTATCTGAAGCTTTGGATAATATAGGACAATTGATCATAAAAAGAAATCCTTATGAGTTAGAGATTGAATTCTTCTGATATTCAAAGTATATGCATCATAGTAAAGAATGGAGAATCTGAAATATATATGTATACATATATATAAAATAATAACTGCAGTAAAAATACATACAATAAAAAGGAAACATGAAAGGGTTATAGACGCAAACAAGATATTTGAATTATTTTTGTCAAGATTAATACACATTTTTCTAAAATAAATTATAAACAATTTTGATGTCATTATGATCTCGTTACACTAATCTTATTTTGTTTTATTTAATTGATTATTATTAAGTTCAGAATAAATTTACATATAAATATGTGAATTTATTTTTTAAATCATGTACACATAAAATTTCCTTCCATGTGCTGGGTAAGGACTAGACAGAGCTCCTTTCAGTACTATTCCTTTTTTAGAATTTAGAACTGGAAAGGACCTTGTCAATCGTCAAATCCAATATTCTCATTTTATAAGTGAAGAAGCTGAGATCCCACAAGAAGAAATGATTGGCCCAAGTTCATGCATCTAAGACTTCTCAGAAGCAAGATTTCAACCCCCAATTTTCTGTGTTCAGATACAGGATACTATGTTATCGTCACATCTCTGTCATGAAGGAGACCTCAGAACAGCCATTACAGGAAAGGACAAACTTCTCTAGCCCCAGGCGAACCAACTTCCCTATAGCTAAGAGACCTCATCTCCTTCACTATCTCCCTGTTGTCCAGACACAACCTGGGCTCAGAGGCACTCCTCAGCTAGGAACAGAGAGCTGTCCTCCCTTGACATTTTCCAGCTAGGGATTGAATTCAGTGGTTTCCACAAAGCTTAGCTATTACCCCAAATGGGCTAGGGAGTAATCTTTTCACAGTCAGTGAGACATTCTTTCCACAAGAGACCAGGTCACAGCTTGGCAGGGGGCTCAGGTCACAGTTGCCACCCACTATGGGCTCACAAAGCAGAATATCCTCTGAACCCCCTGCCCCAAGAACCCAAAAAACCCTTTGCCAATAATTCTCCCAGAAGGGCCCTGCCCAGCCACCAACAGTCCACAAAACAGGATCTCCTGCCCTTCCCCCTCTAAGAACCCACTGCGCAGGGTCTCCCTCTTCCAAGATTCCTCAGGGCACAGACCACCTGGGAGAACCCTTAGGATCAGGCCTGGGACTAGAGCCAACAAATTGGGGAGAGCACAGGGGTGCAATTTGGGGGATGGAAAGGGAGGAGCTTAGTCCTTTAAAACAAGTTCCTGCCATTTAACAAGGAGTCAAAGGATAGTCCTTAAATGTGGTTTCAGAGAAATAATAGCTCCCATTCCTATAGTGTTTTAAGGCTTGCAAAGCTGGAGCTTTTTCTTCACAATGGTCTTATGTAGGGAGTACAAGCATTATTATTCCCATCTTACCGATGAGGAAACTGAAGCTCTGAACAGAAAGTGAATTGCTCAGCTAATAAGTGTCAGAGCTGGAATTCTGGCCTACCTCTCAGAACTCTTAAGTTCAACCCCAAATCTGCCAGTTGCTCCCAAGGTGCCTGAGAACAGGAGTGAGCTCAGGGACATAAAATTCCTTTTATTCTCACTGATCTTCAATGCCCATCCCTAGTGATAGAAAATGGGGGAAAACAGGAAGAAAGGGAAGCAGCTCAAAATGATAAGAATAATGTTTTGTATGTATATAGGATTTTGAAGTTTACAAAGTGCTTTCATATACATAATTTCACTTGATCCTTACAACAGCCCTGTGAGGTTTTTCAGATGATGACAGTAAAGTTCAAATAGTTTAAATAACTTATCCAGAATTACATTGCCAGGAATTGTATTTTGGAGTTTGAGTTTCAACTCTTACAAGTAAGCAATTCTCCTCAAAGAAAGGGTGGGCTGGGAGTAGAAGAGAAGGCTGTCTCTTGGGAGCAAAAGTGGGACATAGCATTTGTGGACCTCAGACAAAAAATTGATAACTTGATATTAGAAAATTGTTCTCCCATATATTTCTGACTATTCCTATTTCCACAGCATGCCAAAGTTTACAAAATGCTTTCCTCCTATGAGGTAAATGGGTGGTCTATGTTGATCAAAAAGGGACCCTGGTCCCTTTTTTTTTTTTGGTATGGAAATTCACTATCAACTCAGACCCTAACCAATTTACAACTTTGAACCTCACGATGTGGTTCTGAGGGACTAAGGGATGTGCCTACAGGTTTCTCTAGTAGTGAGTGTCAGAGGTAAAATTTGAATTACAATCTTCTTGACCCCAAGTCCAGCCCTCCATTTACCATCTCCAGCTACTTCTGTTCTCATTTTACAAATGAGAAATTTGAGATTTAGAGAGGCTAAAGGGACTTGCTCATGGCCACAAACTAGTACATATCATATATAATATTCTAAGCTAGTTCTCATTCCTTTGGACCTTTCATGGTCCTTGATTTTGAGCTCAAAGGATCCTTCGTTATCAATCAGTCCAACTGATGGTCCCATTCCATAGATGAAGAAAGTGAAGTCCAGAAATATTAAATAAATTACCTTAGATCACAAAGCAAGAGACAGGATTTGAACCCAGGTCCAAAATATAGCAGTGTGCTTCCCAATATATGGTTCTGTCTCTTAGAGCATATGATATTTGTCATTATACATGGGCCTTAGAGGGCAGGATTTGCTGGCATAAAAGGGATATACATTTTGAAAAGTCATATTTAAAGAGTCTCTGTGTCTCTTTACTTATCCTTAGTCCCAGGTTGGTTTAAAGGGAGAGAATGTGGAGGAGGGAAAACACTGAACCATCCACAGCTGCTCCCTCAGGCATGTTCTCAAGGGGTTTCTCTCAGTCCTTCCCAGGACAGTGCCCCCTCCTTCCCTCCTTCTCTCCATCTCTCCCTCCTAGACTTCTGTTAATGAGCTCTGCTGGGGGCCTTTGCTGGCCCAGTGTGCCCTTGGGTATCCTTCCTGAGATAGGCCTGAGGGGTGGGGAGGGGGGAGTCCAAAGGGAAAAGAACTCCTTTGAGGAAGTGAAGGGGGAAGGGCAAAGTAGAGAGGAATAGGAAGGAGGTAAGAGGGGCCAGAAAAGCAAGCCCCCCAGAAGGGTTGGAACCGGAGAATGGATAGAACAGAAAGAAATAGAAATAGGGGCAAGATACTAAGGAAATATAAGAATGTGAACAAGAATAAATTGTTTCTTGGTTTTAAAATGTAGAAAGCTTAGAAAAGGGAAGGCAGTAGTGTATTTTTACAAAAGATGTCTGACAAAACATTTGCCGACTTTGAAACTTAGCATATCTGCAAAATGGGTACAATACTATTAACACTACCTCACTGATCTTTCAAGTGAACAGAAATAATAGCATATTGGGCACGGGAAAGCTGCTCTGGATAGCCTAGCTGAAGCCTGGTCTGTTCTGGGAGAAGAAGCCAAGGCAAAACAGAACAGGAGGGGAAGAAGGGAGATAGAAAAATCAGGAGATGGTGGGGATTGTAATTAAGGGAGGATGAGTCAGGGATCGAGAGAGTGAGAAGAATTGGGGGTGGGAGGGGTGGGATGAGATCAGATAGAGGTTGAATTTGGAAGATGGAACTGAAGTCCCAGGAAAGAAAGCATGAGGGAGAGAGGGGGTTAAAGGGAAGGAGAATGAGAGGTCAGGGTAAAGAGAAAAGGGGGCAGAGGGGAAAGGTGGGAGATGGGGGAAGGGATGAAATGAGGGGGGAAGGGGGCGTTGAGGGATTAGTTCAGGAAAGGGGAGACTGGGCCGAGAGGGAGGTCGGGGAAGGGGGTAGATGGGGTGGGGAAATTGTGGGGAAAGGGGAGAGGGTAGGGAGGGCTTTGGCTTTCTTTTTCCCTCTCAATTAGGCCAATTCAATAGAGCTAAAGAGCTCGTAAAATCATGAATAATTTACTCGTGATCTGTTATTAACCCATCGGGTTTCCAGCTCTTGTCGCGGGGACTGAACCTGTAATCAAATCTGACTTCGCCTCATTTTACTAAAGACGAGATTGTAGGTTCAATTGTCTAAATAATGGATTGGAATCAAATCAGTAATTACGCCGCCAGGCAAAAAAAAAGGGGGGGGGAGAGATATGGAAGAAATAAGTCACCGCCTTCCGGACAGAGCTGTTTGCCTGGCCCCAAAGTCTACCCGCCAAGCTGCTCCCGAGCTGCTTTGGAGCGCCCAGCTCGGCCAGGCCAACCCCATGCTGCGCTGGGCTCAGAGCTCCCCAAGAGACCGGGCGTGGCTCTCCTTCTGGTTACCAGCATCACCAACCCCACTCCCCTAGCCTTCCTTCTCTTCTTCCTGGCCTCCCCCAGGGTCTGACCAAAATCGCCCAACCCATAACCCTCCCCTCAACTCCCCACCACCACCTCCCAGAGCGCAGGCAAGCCCCCCTCCCCCCTGCCTGCGCTGGGGCCCAGAAAAAAAGGGAGGGGGAGAGTTGGAGAGAATTCTGAGAAGCTGGGCCACAAGGGTCCTGCCCTTTTTCGTGCTTTACTCAGACTATCAGAACAGTGGGGGAAATAGAAGAGTTTCTGATGAATTTCTGTGCAAATTCGGAGGGGTGAGTGGGACTCCTATGCTCTTGACAAACTTGATCCTGCTCTTGTTAGAGCCTATGGGATCATAAAATGTCAAGCTGAAAAGGAACTTTAAATGTCAAGCTGAAAAGGAACTTTAGAGATCAACTAGTCCAAACCCATTTTACAGAGAGGGAAATGGAGACCCAAATGCGGAAGTGGTTTGCTCAAGATTATACAGGTAGCAAATAGCAGAGATCAGATTTAAACTTTATATTATCAGACTTTATTTGAATCATTCAACCTGATTTTCTAAGGATAGCTTCAAACAGATAGGGAGACATTCATTCCCACTCCCACCCCAATACAGTAACTAGACCACCGACCAAGGACCTCTTCATACATGCAATATACATATACATATACATTTATTTCTATAGCATCAGGCAAACTGCCATCTCAGCTTAGAATCCTGTATAGATTAAGGACTCCCGTTTCTCTGAAGTTTACACACTTGCCCTCAAATGGTCCTGGGAATAGATAGAGCCTACCTTCCCATTTCACAAATGAGAAAACCGAAGCTTGGAGAGAACTGACTAACCCACAAATACATCTGATAAGTGTTAATTTGGGAGTTTTAATTCATCCCAATTTTCTAAATTCAGCCTTTTCCACTACACTATGAGACCCCCTGCTGGGCTGAGTGACCTTGTGTCATCAAACAGGCAAACCCATATATTTGGGCTTCTCTTGAATGCATTCCTTCCCTGGCTAGGGCCTCCTGCTCCAAACCAGGCTCCCAGCATCACTTGCCTGTCTAAAAGTCTCTTCACCACATGAATGAGTTTTTGGCTGAGGTTAGAAGAGAAGGGAGACATTGACTACTCAGGATGCTTGCTAATCTGATGGTGACATCTCTCCCGACTCCGTTTCTGGATAGATGTTAGTTTCTGTCATATGAATAGGAAAAGATATAATGCTAACACTCATCTCACATTTCTATCACATTGCAAGGTACAAAGTACTTTACTCAGAACATTTCTGTGAGGTAAGAAAGTAGTATCCTATTTTTCATAGATGAGAAAAATGAGGTTTTCTTGTCCAAGGACACACAGAAAGGAAATATCAGAGCCCGAATTCCAATCCAAAATTCCTGACTCCAAGCAGTCATTTCTGTATACCATTTGGCCTCTAAAAGGAGACAGAAACTGAAACGAAAAAAGAAAAATCTTCCGAATGGAGGGAGACTAAGGCCGACCTGCAGGGATAACGTTTTCCTAGGAAACACTGAAAAGTGGCCCCATGTTCAGGCATCAATTCAGTAGTCCCTCTTCTACCTCTCCCACCCCCTCCCAGATAACAAAACAAAATTTCAAAACTATCCTCCAGCATCTCACTTCTTTTCAACAAGTGAGGGAGGATGAACGACAACAGGGGCAGCAAACTCTTTAAGGGGAAAAAAAGAGACGAGAAAGAAGGGAGGGGGAGGAGAGAAACGAGGGATGGGGGGGGGGAGAAGAATGGATCTTTTGAAGTCTTGGCTTCCTTCTAAGCTATTCTCCACTTGTCAGCCTTCATCCACATCTCAAACCCGCCAGCCAGTCTTCTACCTCACAGAGATACCAGCTCGGGAAGCGGGGGGGTCGGGGAAGAGAGGTGGAAGGAAGAAGCGAAAAATCTCTCTCATTTACTCTACAATTTAATTCTCAACGCAGCTTCAATTGCTCCTCCCCCCACCTACCTTAAGAAAAAAAAAATTCCATCACCACACACATACACCGGCCACCCGTAGGGAATAGAGATCTCAGAAACTGGTCCTAACTTCTATGTTAACCTATCCACACTTAGAACAGTTCATAAATATACACAGATTTCACTTTTATCTGAGAAAGTAAGGACGCAGCAGCAGTTTCATCCTCACGGAGAAGGGAAAAACACCAGGTTCAGTGGAAGAAAGAAGCCAAGTCAAAACTGTAGTACTTAAAAAAAAAAAAAAAAAAAAAGCAACACCCCCCCCCCCTTTAACTTTCCAAATCCATGTTTTTTGTATTCAAGATTCACGGATTCCGATATTGAGTTTAACATTTCAAACGAAAGTACAAGAAATTCATCCTCTCCCCTCTCCCCCTTAAAGGAAAACGAAAAACCTACAACCCACCAACTCTCCAACCTGTTTCTCTCCATCCTATTTCTTCGAAGGCGTTATAAAGCTTCAAAATCGCCACTGAACTTAGAGCATCTAGACAGATGTGCTCCATCACATTTTAATCAAAGTAAACCCGACTTTAAGACCGCTTCCCGGCCCCCTCCTCTTACTGCCCAGCCTTCCAGATAGCTGAAAAGATAGTTTTGTTTGCAGTTGTACATTAGACTGAGAGAAGGAAGGAAAAAACCTCCCGGAACCGGTTATCTCGAAAACGAAATAAAAAATAATTGCAAATAAACTCTATCTATTTAGGAAGCCAGGGGGATCGTAAAGCTTTCCGGACCTGTCCATACCTCAGGCAGATGTCGACGGTTTAATTTACTAGTCCTCAGAACCTCAACATCTGCCTCCTAAAGAAAGGTGGCAAGCGGAGGAGGGGGCTGGGAGGGGGCAGAATGAAAGACTGAGCCCTGCAAAAATTACAGAAGAGAGGAGACTTCTGAAAACAGAAAGACTAAACCAAGACCTCTTAGACTCAACCGGAGAGACGCGTAGAGAATGGAAAGAATGGTGCACCTAGAAAACCTGAATTAGGGTCATAATTTTTGTTAGCTATGTGACTTTGAGTAAGTCCTTTACATTCTCTATACCTGTTTTCTGATGAGCAAAATGGGGATAATAAGACCTTGAATTTCTTTATGTCAGCGTGGTGTTGAGAAGGAAGTGTTTTAGAATCCTTAAAGGGTCAGGGAAAGGGGAGTTGTTATTGTAGTTATTTTAAACTGTTTGACGACCCACCCTCTCATCTCTCTCCATCTCCAACACCTCGGGAGTTCGTTCCCGGAGCCAAGTCCCACTGCTTCCCTGGTCCTATATTTCGGGAAATATGTTCCTACTTAGTACCAGTCAATAGCTCCGCAGTTTTCAGAGAACTGTGCAGTGCTCCTAGCACTTTAGTTTCTCAGGTATCGGGGAGGCAGGATGGGGGAGGGGGGAGCTGCTCCCAGGAACGGGGGGAGAGGGCGGGAAGACTTAGAGCCTGAGCCGAGGGGCATTTGGTAAAACTAGCCGAGGTCGAGAAAAGGGGAGAGAATGGTTTCCTCTCCACACCACGGATTTGGCGCCTTCTGCTTCACCCTATTCCCCCAATCCCGAAAAGTGATCCCTTCCACCTTCATCACCAGCAGATCTGCGAGGTCGAATTCTTACGTTTAAATCCTCTTCTCCTTTCTCGCCCCACCAAATTGCCAGTCTGCGGTCTACTAGTCCTCAGAATCTCTCGTCGCCTCTCCCCACACCCCCGCTCCATACCCCAGTTTGGCATAGACCGGAAGCCCCTTCCCTGTCATCTATCTCGTTAAGGCCTCAGCAAGTCCGTTCTTAGCTTCTCTCCACCCAGACTCGGCCCTGTCTTGCTTCGGCCTTACACTAAACAGGCCTTGCCTCGAGGTCCGTCTGGCTCCAGGTCTGAGTCCCCAGCCTGGGCCTCTTCCCCCCTCCCCGCTCCGCCCCGGGCACCTGCTCCCAGGCTCTGGGCTCAGTTTGCCACTGGCTCCTGCAGTACTCAAGTCGCTCTCCCAGCCTGGGCCCCGGCCGCTCTGCCGATCCCTACCCCAATCCCACCACAAAGACGAACAACCAAAATCAGTTAGTGTTACTCGGAAACTCTATCTTCACATGTCGATCTTCTGGGTTTCAGCTCCTATACTCCTCTCTGCCTTAACCTCCCAGTCCGGACATCTGCTCTCCCGTTTGGCACCAGGCTCTTAGGGTCTCTGCAGCTCCCTGCCCCGGCTGCTCGAGTTGGGGCTAAGGCACCAGGAGGCAGCCAGCACACTACGTTGTCTTTCGAGATCCCCCAGAGAGGACTCCCGGTCCTCGAAAGTGAGAATTTACCATCTCTGGCCTTCATCTTTTAGCTCTTGCCTCATTTTTCTGTTCCTTTCCCTTTAGCTTCCCGCACCTGCTCCCCCGAAATTCTCCGGGTCTCTGCAGCTTCCAGACCTGATTTCTTTCGCCAGGATCCGTCCTTGCAGCCGGGACTAACTCGCCCCCCTCCTAAGCGAGCTACCAAAGGGAATTCACAGCCCGGCCCTCGGAAGTGCTAATTTACAAGCTCTGCCTGACTTCCAGATTTCAATTCCAGCTACCCTTCTTTTCTCTCCTACCTACTAATCATGAAAAGTCCCCCCTCCTGTTTTCTCCTTAACCAGATGACCTCGCTTCCAAACTCATTCCTTATGAGGGGGTGATGGGAGGGGGAGGGTGTTAGGGGCAAGAGACCAAAAACCAAACAACTTCCAAGACCAATTCATAATAAGTTCCCATACCTTCGAGGTGCTGCGCCCCCTTCCACCACTACTCCGGCCCAAGTCCCAGAGGACTGAAGCACAAGGGTAGTGAGAGGGAGGAGGAGGTCAAGAAATTAACATGTCCCATTTAATCCCAAGGGGTTAAAGTAGGTACGGGAACAAGACGGGACAAGATGGAAATAAGTGGCAGAAGTGGTTTAAGGAACTGCAGTCGCGTACCATCTGGGCAGGCTCATCAGCAGACACAGTCTCAGAGCCCTCGCCCTCCCATTTGCGACGGACTCCCACTTCCCAGCGCTGCGCCTCGCGGGAGGAAGTAAGACGTCTAGGGGGCTAGGGAAGCCGCGAGAACGCACTTCTTACCTGCGTTGTAGGCGGCTAGGTCCGCTCCAGGCCCTGGACTCTTCCGTTTCCGCGGCCGCCCCTTCTGCACTGTGCCCACGCCGTTGTAGTAAGGGAGGCCCAAGGTGTTGGCCCCGCCGGCGCCCAAACCCGAGCCCTTGGCTGCTGCCGCCGCTGCCGCTGCTGCCGCCGCTGCCACATCGGCGTGGTTGAAGTGGGCCTGGTAGTCACCCTGCAGCAGCGCCTCAAAGTGCAGCCGGCAGTAGACCAGGCTATCCTTCATTCCAAAGTGGTCGCCCGTGGTCAGCATCTTGTTGCAGGTGGTGCAGGTGAAGCAGTTGAGATGGTAAACCAAGTCCCGGGCACGCATCACCATCTCTGATGCTGAGATACCCAGGTGACAACGGGCACAGCGTTGCACAGAGAACCGCCTGGGGTGAGGAGAAAAGGAAAGCAATTTGGGGAAGGTGACTTTCTGTATGCCTTAGAAGTTTGATCAAACCGTCCTCTTCTCTGTTCCCATCACCATCCTCCAGCATCAGATTCTTCACTTTTATCCAATAGACTAATGGCAGCAAGTAGGCCTTGAAGTCTATAAAGTACTGGGTTCCAAGCGTCTTTCTCTATTCTATGCTAAGTGTCTTAGGATTCCCCAGTTTCTCTCCTTCTGACACTTAATACCCTACCTTTACCTGCCTTTACCAGAAAGCTCCCTGTTTCTCCAAGTGTTCGTGCAAGACCCAAGAGAGCCCCCAGTTAGTTCCCACTCCTGTCCTCCTCAAAGTTGTCAACACCGGGGACCAAGGGACTTGTCACATGTCCTTGCCCTTCCCCCACTCCCCACCAGCATCTCCCACGCCACTACCAGTGAACAACACAGATCCCTGAAACGAGGGAATTTGAGAGAGCCAAAAAAAGGAAAGTGATTGAGTGAATATAAGAAAGTAACGGCAGAAAAATGATTAAAATTAGAAATAAAATGAAAGACCCTAAACAGCAAGTGAGAGAGGGAAAAGTGAAAGGAGAGAGAAAAAAGAGAAATGGGAGAGAGAGAGAGGGAGGGGAAGAGAGAGAGAGAGAGAGAGAGAGAGAGAGAGAGAGAGAGAGAGAGAGAGAGAGAGAGAGAGAGACTTTTTCCATCAAAATGTATTTCCTGTGCACACCCAGTAGCTCCCAATCATTCTGATCGATCCAGAAATCTCTAGAAACAAGAATCTCTTTTCCCAGGGATCTCTCGTCACCTCCAACACAAAGTCCAAATATGGCGGGGGAGAGGAGTGCAGGATACCTACTTTTGAGACTCCAGAGACTAAAGGGAGAAACGAATGGAGGCCAAGGGAGACGCTTCCTCTTAGTTTCACTTAAACTTCCAAGAGGGATAAGGAAGGGAGGAATTTTGCCTTTGTCCGTCTCTTAAGGAGTCCATCCAAAACCCTACTCTTTTCGTTCCAGGACAGAAACATGCCCCCACATCCGCTCCCCCAGGGCAGCTTAAGCCGGGCAGGGTGGGCTGCGCTCGGGATGGGGAGCCTGTTCCGGTACCTGTAATAGTCTTCTTTGCAGTAAATGCTGCCGTCCTTGCTGAAGCAGGTGAGCTCCGACTCCAGGTTGAGTTTACACTCGCAGCACTTCAGGCAACGCATGTGCCACTGTTTGTCCACTGCTAGTAAGTAGTAGCGGTCGGAGATCTTACCTCCACAGCCCGCGCAGAGCGCGGCCCGGTCACTGCTGATGGACGGCATGGTCTGTGGGGAAAAGAGGGCACGGTTAGCCCAACTCAAGGTCGATGTCACCTGAAGGTTGCTACCCTGATCCTTTCCCCCCAGGCCAGAGCACACCTCCCCACAGCAACCAAGCACCACTCCCGCTCCAAACTCTGCCCTCTTTCTTCCACTGTCTCCCCCAAAGGAAGAAAGGTACTCCACAGTTTAGTAAGGCCGGTGGGACTAAGGAAAGAAAAACTTTTACCCCTGGGCTGGTGAAAAGGACCCCAACCCCCACCTCGTAGCCGGCGTGAAACCAGACGCCCCAAAGCGGCGCCTTGCTCGCGACCTCTGCCTCCTCTTCGGCCCCGGTCCCAGTCTCTGGGTCTCTCTCCTCCCCTCTCACTCCAGATCTCTCCCTCCCAATCGCCTTCGCTAGCTCTCGCCCTCTCCTTCCTCCCCCTCACCCCCCTTTCTCAGAGTCGCCCTCTCCCTCCCTTTCTCCTTTCCTCCCTCCCTTTCTCGCTCTCCTCCCCCTCCCTTTCTCCAGAATGGCTTTGGGGCTAGGGTCTTTAACTCGGCCTACACAAGAGGATGGAGGGGAGTAAAGGAGGAACCAGTGGAAAGAGCGAAGAAACCCCCTCTCCATAAAGTATCTTTTCTGAGCCTCACGAGTGACTTAAAGGGAGTATTTAAAAGAGTTTGTGTTCCCTGAAACATCATGATATCCAGACTTTAAAAAAAAAAAAAAATTCTTGCGAGCGGTTTTTCTTCCTCTTCCCTTCCCTCTCCCCAACCCTGGATTTAAAAAGAGAGAAATAAAATATAGTGAACCCCACACGGCTTTGGAAGTCGGGAATAGACTGGAGTCAGACGCATAATCTCTAATCAGATCCGGGCGTTTGAATTCAAAACAGGACCTGGAGAAATATTTTTGCCTGTCCCCCTTTCTCTTACTGCACCCGAACTACAGTCTTCTAGGCCCTACAAGTGAGACAGCATCCTTACGCACACATTACTAGACTAGACCTTTTTTCCACCATAGAGGGAACCGACTTTCACAGGAGGCCGGCCAAGAGGTCTATCAACCCAGCGACAACGGCTCGGTGACCAACATTAACAGTCCACTACTCGCAACTCCTTCCCCAGAGCCCTATTTGCCCCGTACAGGACCCCTTGGTGCCTTCCAGTCCCCCGGGGCACCAACGTTTAGCGAAGAGGAATAGACAGACTTCAAAATGCTCCCGCTCCCTCGGCCCACAGCTCCAGTCCTACCCCGTGGAGTCTTTAATTTATTTTGTCTAATAAGAATCAGCGCTGAGAAAGGAAGGCCGCCTTGCCCTGGATCCAGGCACAGCTCCGCAGAGAAATCGCAAAAGCTGGGCCAGGTTATTTTTCTCTCCCCAAAGGTCACGCCCGAGCTGGACGCTGGGCCTGGCCCTGCTCTGGGGACAGCCAGCCGGCCTGTCGGAAACCCTAGGATCCCGCGGCCTGAGTCAACCCAGAACCCTAAGCCGCAACTGGGGCCCCAAGGAGCGGGGCCGGTGCCCTTAACAAACGCGGCAGCCCAACTTTGGGGCTCCCCCCCACCAGGGCTGGAAAAAAGAAACGGGATGGCAACCGCCCGGCGCTTGTCTCCCCCCAACACACCCCCCTGGCAGACACACACCCTCCCAAACCCAAGACCCCCGAGACTGGGATAGAAGGCGCCGAAAGACAGACAACGAAGCCCTCGAGCCCGAAGTAATCAATCCTCTGCGGGAATAGTAAGCCAGGTTTTGCCCCTCCGATTCCACGCAGTGGCTAGAGGCTAAAGGGAGCGGGGCTGGGGGAAAAAAAAAAAAAGGCAAAGAGCCAGGGAAGCTCCTACAGCCCGGAGCCCGGAGCCCGGAGCCCGGAGCCCGGAGCCCTTAGCCCGGAGCCTGAAGCCAAGCGGAGTGCACAAACTGACGGCGGATTGTGCCGGCTATTTCTTTCCTCCAAAACCCGGGTCCTGGCTGCCATCGGGACCAAGGCCCCTTGGGCTGCCCCAGGACGATAACTAAAAGAGGACTGAACGCTGGGCACAAACCAAACTCGGGGGACACCAAAGTGAGGAAGAAGGCAGATGTTCCTCCCCTTTTCGCCCCATGTCACCCAAAGGAGGCAGGTAGTCCTTGTCCTGGGCCCAATTGGGCCCCTGGATCTCCCACATCGGGAGAAATACTAGGCGTTTCTCTCTCTCTCGTGTGCTTCTTTCTCGTTTTCCATCTCCTTCCTAGGGGAGAGCCGCAGCCCAATAGAAAGCCCTCCGTCCTGGGGTGAAAGAGTGTTGCTGCGGGCTCAGCTTCTTGCAGCTCCAGCCTTGGCTTCTGAACCCCGGGCCCAGCGAAGGGCGCTCCGGAAAGTACACAGCTCACTTTCCCCAAAACTTCGAAGAGGAGGTGTGGGAATCTCCAGTTCTGCGTTTCTCCACACACTCACCCCAAACCCGAGATCGTAACTGCCAGTCAAAGCTTGCTCCCTTCTGCGCCATCCCCCCAAGATCTTTCCTCCCGGATCTCTCAAAGCAAACACGGGTATGAGGTGGTTGATCTGCCTTCTCCTGTTGTCAGTCCACGGCAAGTAGGGGGTTGGGGGGAGTGTTGCAGAAGAACTGGAATCAGCATTTGAAGATGATATCGTCTCCCTCCTGTGCCCCACAGCTTCCCCTCTCCCTATCTTGTCCTGCCCTCGTTCCCCTCCGCAAACACCCCTTT
Source organism: Antechinus flavipes (assembly GCF_016432865.1). Lineage (NCBI taxonomy): Eukaryota > Metazoa > Chordata > Mammalia > Dasyuromorphia > Dasyuridae > Antechinus > Antechinus flavipes. The sequence continues at coordinate 466,422,463 of NC_067399.1, read as the reverse complement.
CCCTCCTCCCCAGCCCGTGCGCCTACCGTCTCCGTCTCGCCCCGGTCTATGGCTGAGCTGATGGCTGGCGCTTCGCTCTTGGCCCTGCGGTCCATTTCGTCGATGACCCCGTGCACTTCAGGGCCCGACAAGCTGTGGAAGAGCATCTCGGCGGGGCCGGGCCCCCGGGCCGGAGAGAGGAGGAAAACGAGGAGGAAGCTGTGGTTGAGACGCGGGAGAGGGAGCTGGAAGCGCCGCGGGAGGCTGGGGGTGGAGGGAAGGTGGGAGGCGGCTGACTGGCCCACGAGTGCTGGGGGCTCACCCTGGACCCGAATTCCTCCGGGGGTCGGTTCGCCCTGCTCTCGGGAATGTTAGCGGGCCAGGCGCATCCCTCCTCCCACCGCCTCCCGGGCTGGGCTCTCCTTCGCCCCAGCCCAGCCCCGCCCAAGCCCAGCTCCCCTCAGCCCCCCGGGCTGTCAGCGCTGCTTGGAGCAGCCGGCTGAAGGGAGCGGTTCTTTGCGCATGGTCTGCCCGAGTCCCCTTCCGGACGTGCCCCAGGCCTGGGCACCTACATATCTAGAGGTCTCGGTCACTGAGGGACAGAACTGCGGGGTATTGGTGAGGAAAAAAGGGAGGCTCGAGAGCGGTGGTTAGATGTCGAGCCCCGGGACCTAAGGAGGAGGGCAATGGCCAACGCCCCCTCTGTGTTCCCTCAGTCGGTTGGCATGATCGTTTGGCTTCGGGGTTAGGGGCTAAAGCCCTCGGCTATACGCGCTGCGCGAAGCCAGGAGGTAGCAAAGTCTGTGAGGCTGGGTTCTCTACCTCCTCAAACTCCGCCGGTGCCTCTCCCAGGGAGGGGAGGGAAGGGGAGGAGCTAGGGAATACCAAAAGGCAGGCAAGAGAGAGAGAGAGAGAGTCAAGGGATGAAGGTAATGATGAGCCCCCTTTCCAAGAGCAACTCCTCCCCCCAACCCTAAGTATCCCGCGTCTCCAAATGCACCCTGTTTTGCTTATTGTGCCTTTGGTGGATCCGAAGTAGCTGGCCTTCAAAGAGAGACGCGTGAGTAACTGGGGAGGAGCAGGGTAGGAAAGGGAGGACGAGGATGAAGAGGAGGAGGAAGAGGAGGAGGACGAAGCAGATCAAGAGAAAAGAGGAGGTGGGCAGGAGGAGGAAAGGAGGAGGAGGAGGGAAGGACAAGGACAAGGAGGAGGAGGAGGAGGAGGAGGAAGAGGAGGAGGAGGAGGAAGAAAAAGAGGAGGAGTCGGGATGTCTGCCGCTGCCTGGACCTGCTTGGAGCAATCCCCTTAAAATGCGAGCTAAGCAGCCACCCCAGCTCTGCAGTCCGGGTGAGCACAACCCTGCGCGCCTTTTCTACAGCCTCCTCTGACATCACGTCCTGCCATAGCCCCATTGGCTAAGGGCCGCCTCTGGCCCTCGCAGCTCGTGCTGCCTGGAAGATGGGATGCAGGGGAGGGGTGATGTGATGGATTGGAAAGGGATGGAGTGAGTGGTGGAAAGGGTGGGGGGGAGGAGGGGGGAGCGACTGGCTGGTGTCAGAGAGGGAGGGAAAGAAAGAGGAGGTGGTATTGGTAAATTCTAAGCTGCTGATTCCTTCCTGTTTTGACTTTGAAGGAAAGAAAAAACCTTTCACCTCTCTTCTTTTCACCCATCCCCCGCCAATATATTTCTGCAAAAAGATGTTGAAAGAATCCTCTCTCTCCACCCCTGCTGTGACTACTGCTGAGTGTCCCTACCCAGTGCAAGGGACACTGTCTGGGTTGGGGGGTAAGAGTGGGATGAATAAGGAGAGGGAAGGCCCAGTCCCTGAAGCTAACAGTCAACACAGCTTGAATTTAAACCCATTTCACTTCGGGTCACTGTAGGAAATCCACCAGTTTCCCGCCGCTGGCTGATGGGAACATCACATGATTCATCTCTAACATGAGCTGAAAAAGGAAAGGAAGAGCAGGATAAGGAGCAAAGGCTCCAGAAGGGAAGGGGAAAATCAAATTTCTCGGCTTTTTAGTTAAAGAGGAAATAACTCTTTTCTCTCCTCACTTTCACTCAAAACCATCCCATTCTTAAAAATCCATTCATATTTAACAAAGTCCTTAAACTCTTAGAGACCTTCCACACAGTAAGTTATTCCTCAGTTACTGCAGCTAGAAAAACTATCGAGGATGCTTTCTGAAGATCATCACAAATCATCTGGGATAGTGGAAAAATTCCAGAACTTGTAAATAAAAGACCTCCCGTATCTTTCAGTTATTAGCCTCCCGATTGTGGGCAAAGCTAATCACTTCAGCTCTCCTAGTTTATACATTTTTAAAATGGCACTTATCATCCTTTATCAGTCTCAAAAGAATGCTGTGAAGACCAGAATCAAGTGAAATCATGGATAAAAATTGTTCTATGAACCTTAGCATCCTTTCTCTCTAAAATTTACATGATACTTAGTTTTGTGTTTCTCTTATGCTCCATTCACATTTTATTCTATTTTATGGTTATTTGAATATGTATTCTCTTCTAGACTATAATAATTGGCAAGGACAGATTTTGTTTTACCTGAAATTTTAATTTTTCCCAACGTTTCCTACGATGATATGCACTCATTGGACATTTAACATTTATTGTGTGACTGTGGACAACAAGTGATTAATAAATGTGTGTTGATTTAAATATGCAATATAGATTTATTATTTTTCTCCACAACAGAGGTGCTCTTCCCAGACCTTCCCAAGTCTGCTAGATTTACATATTTCCCCTTTCACCGTTGACTTTCCTCTGGACCTCTGAAAAGTCTACCCCCATCACTAACTTTGAGATTCAAGGAACCATTTCTGGGATTCCTCAACTATGAATTAATTGTGTTTATTGGAGTTACATGAAATTACAAACAAATGTGAATTAATAACTTGCTGAATTTAAAATAAAATCAGAGTGCCCAACCCTGATTGGTAACATTACTAGGGACATTATAAAAATCACACACTCAACACACACACACACACACACACACACACACACACACACACACACACCCCTTACTGGAAGGATTCTCACCAAGAATCCTTTGTGTTTATGACATTGTATTAGTGGAATCTATGGCCCTCTATAATGTTTCACTTAAAATTGTATTTTCCCTATAACTCTTCAATGTGAACACTAGCAACTAGGAAAGTGTATAGCAGAATAAAAAAAGAACTACATTTAGAATCCAACAACTTAGTCTCTGATATGTATGCTACCTAATAATTTAGTCAAGTTACTTTATCTTTCTGGTTCTGTTTTTTATCTATAAAACAAAAGACTAGATAGATAATATTTAAAGTCTATTACAAATCAAAATCTTTTTTTTTTAGTCTCGCTCATGAAATATATTCTTTTCTAAGGTAGATTTCCAGCACACCAGAAGGAAAAATACTTAGCAGAGGTTGGAGTGATTTCTCATATTCATCTACATTTAATAGAACCAGTTTTATGTTTTCACACATGCTTTCAATGCTTAACACAGAGTTTTGTACCTACTAGGCAATCATTAAATAAACATTAAGCACCTACTATGTGCAAGGCGCTATGCTAAGCAATGGAATTTTTTTTAAGAAGCAGAAAACAATCACTTCTTTCAAGAAGTTTATAATCTAATGAATGAATGAAGGTACACATCTTGGGAAATATATATGTGAATAAATATTTATAGGTATATCTAATACTATTTGATTTGAAGATAGTAGTTTCTTACCACCTAAGCTGGGTCCAGGGGAATCATGTAGAAGTCTAAAACAGATTCTAAAAGTTGAAAAGCAGATTTTATCATCTATTTTATTTTTCTAGAATCAAACCACACAGATAGTTTTTAATTCTACAGATTTAGGAAACATGGTATAGTGGCATGAACACTGCCCTTGCCCCCAAATAACTTGCGTTCAAGTCCCAATTCTAAAACTTTCCAATCATGACGCCACAGGCAAGTTGCTTCACCTGATCCTCAGTTTTCTGACACAATTACATGGGAATAATACTATTGCACTATTCTCCTTCCAAAAGTTGTGAAGAAAGCCTTTTGGAAATAGGGAAAGAACTATAGAAATGTAAATTGTTGTAAAGATCAGTCTTTCATTTTACATTTTTAGAGTCTAAAAGTCCTAGTTTCCATGAAGGGAGAGGGTTGAGGTGGAATAATTAAACTTGAATGTAATCAAGTGTTCTTGTGGTGTCCTAACATACTAAACGAACATCTGGGGGTAGGAGAACAATAACAGCATCCACTTACATAACCCAAATCCTTGCTTATTTTTATTTACCTTTTTCTCTTTCCAAGAGAGCAAACTAAAGTTGAGTTACAGCCCAGGGAATTCAGGGTTACCAGTTCTTATTACTACTGTGTACCGTGGCTAATGAGCTCTTAAAGTTTGATTCTTATTTTTGAATTTAGCTATGAGATAAGATTGCTGTCTCCATCCAAACTATTTCTATTTAGAACCTTAAGAAGGTATGCTATTGTCCTCCAGTTCATAGGCTAGTAACTTTGATAATCTTCCTAAGTAATGTAAAAACATGATAAGACATCCATTCTTGTCTACTGAGACAAAGCAAACAGTAATAGACTGTAAGCATAGAACTGGTGGTATACATCCTGACACATGAATGGTATTAACATTCAGAATAAGAAGCTGGGTATTGTTGTATGATAAGCAGAAAGAAGTGGGGTGTGGGAAGACCTTCCCCCTCCATGACATTGCAAATTATGTTGCCATATAAAATCGGAAGTCCTGAAACGGAAAATTATTCACCATCCCAAAAGAATCACTAATTTTTTTTCTTTCCTTCTTTCTTTCTTTTTTTAAAGTTGCATTTAGTTGACTAAAATAAAATTCCCTTAACCTGTATTTTGTAGTAGGTGACAGGTGAACTAATAGCAGGTCTGGAGTTTCTCTACTCTGGCTCGCCGAGGTAGCGTCATCTTCACTACCATCTGCTACCTACCAGACAAACAGACCAACCACATAATGAGGTACCAGCTTCTACCCAGCTACCGTGACTAAACCAGAACAAAAGAACTCAACGCCTCCTTCAACAAAGGGACACAAGTCTAAGCTGTCTCTGCTAATTGCTGGGTTTCAGGTTGTCGGTTCCAGATTTCAAGGGAGCTGCCAACTTCCACCCGGACTTCCTAGCTGGTGGAGAAAGGTAAAATGGGCTTGAGAACAAGGAAGGAAAGAGACAGATAAAGAAGAGTTTGAAGAGCAAATATCTAGTTAAGCTAATTAAAAAGATGGGGAGATGAAACTGCCCAGGAGAGCAAGGTCATGGTGGGGGAGTAGGCTACCGAGGGACAAGGTGGGGGGTGGGGAGGAGAGGATGATTGATAACTCATATGTTTTCTATGTTTCTTTCCATTATTAGGCTGTAATATATGGGACATAGCATAAACTATGAATTAAATCGTAATTGTAGCTTCAGGCGTCTTCATTGTCTGCTATGGTGTTACGTCTTCATGCACGGTGATTGACAAGGTGCAATTAATCATCTTACTCGGTTGTAAATATGGGCACCCTGCTCAGTAGGCATCAGGAAGTGTGTACCAGCAAAGGAAGCAATAGTTGACGCTGATATACCATTAAATCCAAATGAAGCCGTTTCAAGAATGTGTGTTTGGTGTGATGCTGTTATCGTTTATTTCTAAAATACTGTACCAACAGATTTACTTGATTTGCAAGTTAACTACAACATTAACTGGTTTTATTTATTTGGTCGCTCCTTCATTTTTATAGGCAATGATGTTGCTCTGCTTGAATGTGAGACAGTTTGCTTCGTGACAAGCAAGAGGAGCCCAGATCTGCAGCTTCCCCAAGTCTCAGGAGAAAGATTTCCATTTGGTAGCTTCCTGGAGCGCCTTGAAGTGATTACACAAAAGTGCTCACCCTTTCTCTCCCCCTTCCTCAACTCCTTCTGCCCCCAACTGCACTTTCCTATATCTTTTTACACTATGAACATTCCAAGTGATCCCTACCACTGTGGATCAGCTTAAACTCAAGGAAAATGGGGAAAGATAGAGAACTCTCACAAAATAACTTAGGGAAGGCATGGCGCAGTGGTAAATACTGACGTGGAAACTCGCACTGCCTTAAAGCAAGAAGGAATGTGTTCTTAGACATGTTTGCAGTAATGAAGGCCAATTTGGCTGTCTGTTTCCTGGGTAAAGTATTTCTCTGTCCTTATCCCCAGCTTGCACAATTGAGCAAATTATTCTTCTTGCTCACACAAGTAGCTCTTGCCTAAGGAAATGTGTTGTTGCTATCCCCCAACCTCCTTTACCTCACAATAAAGCTGGTGGGAGGAGAATGGCAACTCTTTTTGGACATCCCAAGCTTTAAAAAAAATAGCCCCTGTTATATATCCTGAGTTGGCTTTTGTCTGGCTTCTCTGTCATCTCTTAATCATTGAATATGTATAGGAAAAGACTGCTCATCATGTACAGAAAATGAAACAAAGACACACAACATACTGTAGGAGGCATGTCTTCCGTGTAGATCCAGTTATAATCAAATGTGTTTGCTGCTCTCTAGGGCTGCTAATTTTTAAACCAAGTTGGTGGCTAGCCTAGAACATTAGCACTTATCAAAACTACATTTCAGACAATCCGTTCTAGGATTCACTCCTAGATCTGATGACCCTAGAGAGAAGGGAGGAGAATCCGATAGGATTCAGCCTCACTAATTTTGACTCCTTACCCATCTTACTTCCCCCACTTTCTTTCCCTGAAGACAGAAGGTAGTTGCACTTTGGAAGAAACGCACCTAGCCAAGGATGGATCTTAAACCTAATTTAAGAGACTATCAGGCACCAAACAAGACTTCAAGACCGCATTTTATGAAACTGGCAAATAAATTCTCTTTGCGAATGTATGCAGGAAGTATGACAGAGACAGTCACATTGGATAGAAAATACTGGGATTTTTTTGAGGCAGGTCCAGTGATGCAAAGAATTTTGATCTTGAACCCAAGTCTCCCGACTCCACACCATGCTCTGAAACACAAGTTCTATTATCTTGGGCAAGTAAATTGCTGGTAATTTTCAACTCCATAGCACCTTATGGTTCACAAACCACTATCTTCACTACAGCTCTGAAGTAGGGAAATCGAATATAATTAAATCCATTTTAGAAACATGAAAACTGAGGCTCAGAAAAGTTCCTCATCTGTAAAATGAGGGGAATAAGCCTTGAAGCTACCTCCTCCAGAAAAGGTTGTGTAAGTGAAATGTCTTGTAAACCTTAGAATGCCCTGGAAATGTGCTTTGTTTTAATATTCTTCCCATTTCACAAGCAAGAACTTTTCTGACCTTCCATCTTCTCGCCAATAAAATCAAAATAATAATACTGGCTTTCTCTACCTCATCAGACAGTTGTGAGAAAAGTCCTTTGGAAATATTAAATCACTCTAGAAACAGGAGCTATTGTTATTGTTGTTTTCTCTCAATTTACAGATGGGAGAACTCTCCTCTCCCAATTCTCAGTGTCCTTATCTCTATTTCCTGCTTCACGGGGCTTTTGAGAAATTTTTTTAAAATGGTAAAAGGTTATAAGTGCAAACTATTATCAATCAGCACTATCATCATTATTATTTTGCTATCTCATTAAATCCTACTCTCTTTAGGACATGAGGATGAACAAATGATTTGGGACATAAGTGGGTACAACCAAATCTTTTGCAGAAACCAAACTGTTGGTAGCCAACTCCCTCTCTTTTTCTCCTGCAGCTAACAGAACAATTCTAAAACTGCTTCTCTGGGTGTCATGAGAGCAGGATGGGGAACTCATTGCCCGGCCCTCTCTCTAGGGCCCTGTTAAGCTTACTGAACTTAAAATCAAACAAGAAGTGTGAAAGGAAGGTTTGAACATGATGCGTGTCAGGGACGTGAAGGTTGGAAGCCTCTTTTCCCTTTCTTTTAGTAACAGATATTAATATTGTATTCAATAGTATAAAAAGGAAGGGACTGGGGAGAGGCTTGTGCTCATATGCAATTTTGTCAAGGTTTTTATCTATGATTATGATTCCAGATGTATAAACTCCCAGAGGAGAAGAATGAAGGGAGGCTGGCATGTGACATGTGTTTTAAGGTGTTTGGCACCGTTTCCCAAAGTGGTGACAAAATGCTCATTTTTATTACAGTGAATCGGTAAAAGAAATATGAATTCAGAGGTCACTGGTTGTATACTGCAGCTAAAGGATTTACTATTATTGTGTGGAGAGAGGGGGGAGGGAAGAGGGCTGTTAGTTGAGCCCTGAATCATGTTATCAGCATTGTACATCTGTCATATCAGATAATACTTAAAGAAGAACAATTTTAACAAACGACCCCCCAGCTAATTGTGCTCCCCCACTTAATTTTGCTGCAAAGATGTAAGTTTCCCTGAAAGTGAGGAAAGCAAATATTGCAACAAGATGTCTCTTTTTTCTACGGTTGAGGCTGTGACCAGCGTTTTATGCTAACTTATTTTTAATCTAGTCCAGAATACTCCCGAGTCTTTTAATGACCATTTTGCTAATCTGGTTGCTATACAAGACTTTATAGTCCAAGCTCAAGTAACTACAATAAATTTCTTCACAGGGAAACACCTCTTGCTTGGGGGGAAACAGAAAGATTTTTTTTTTTTTTTCAAACAGCCAAGCTATTTTGACTCACGGAAAACTATTATGTCTAAATACGTAGAGGGTGATTTTACGCTGGAAAGTTCCCCGATTCCCCCATGCGACCCCCACCCCCCAGGCTCTTCCTACTCCCGCCACAGTATCAGCCATTCTTCTGACAGCAGGGTACCCCAAACTCCATTTCCAGGCAAACCTTCCCCCATAAACCTTTTACGAGTTCCAGATCCACCAATCCGAGAGACGTCTAGGGCCGCCCTGATTGGATATAGTGTGGGTTTGGTAAACATTTCTACATAAAAAGAAGGGTTTGTGGCAGAAAGACGCGGCGACCAGTACCTCTTTCTGATTCATAATCTGCGGGTAGAATGTGGTTTAGTCTTCCTTGCTGGGGGCCTGGGCGGGGAGGTTATTGAATAGAGAGAAGGAGGGGGATAGCGGTGTTAACTAACCCCCACATCTAACTACAGCAAATACTAGAAGTGCGTGCGTGTCTGTATATAGAGAGAGCCGGACCCTGTATACGATATGGCCAAAACAATATCTCTTTTGGCTTCTAAGCCAACTGCATTGGATTTACAGCGCGTCAAATTCCTAACACATATCAGACTCCTTTCGTGCAAGGAAGCTTCCTTCGTTGGAAGAAATTGGGAACATTTTCTATTTTATGGGTGCGTTTAAGAGGGTTGGGGGTGGGGAGGCGGGGAAAGGCCAAGGGAGGGGGTTGGGATGGGAAGTCGAGGTGTCATCTGTAGCAAATCTGTCCACAGCTGAGCTGCTGGGAGCTGGGGAGTGTTGAAGGGAATCCTGAGACACCCACATTCTTTTGTTCATCCTTCATCCTTTCACAACCGTCCCTCCTCACCTGAACACCCATGATGGACAACAGAACTGTTTGCCTTTTTTTTTTTTTTTTTTTTGGTCTTTTGATCTTTTTGTTTTGTTCTGTTTTTATAATCAAAGAAGACTTCAGGTAGATACATTTGGGCCGGTCATTGCCATCTCTGGTGAGGCTTAATTGTTTTCCGCGTTTGTTGATTTCCAAGAACTCCACTCCCTCACATTTTTATTATTATACTAATTAAAACAAGGAATGTTCCGAGGCGATTATCTTTGCATGGATGAAAATCATTAATGACCCTTGCAGGTATATGGGAAATACTGTTTGGTTAATTTCCTATAGGCTAATTTCCTTAGGCATAAATAACATGGATGGGTTTAAAAAAAAAAAAAACTGACATTTTGCAATAAAACACAGGAACTAATTGTAATAGCATTCTGCTGATTCCCCACATAAAGTATTGTATTTATAACCAGGCTTCCCACTCAATTTGTATGTGAATAACAGGTAAAAAAAAAATCTTCTCCAGTAAATATTTTTTAAAATAAAAGAAATAAAAGATTTAGTTGTCAACAAACATCACTGAAATTTGCTCTTTTTATGGATGAGATATGTTTGTTGTCCAGATTTACTTTACAGTCAATATATTTAAACTCTTCTAAGTGAAAACGGCTCCATGTAATCAGATTCATTTGATATTTGCAAAATATCTGGTCATTTAATATTTATTCTCCATTTCTCTGAGCTTCTATAATTATAGCTATCTATTTTGCATTTATTACTCTTTGCAAACACTCCATTATTCACTCTTTCTTGTGCTTATTAAATAGTACCACCTGCACCAAATCCGAGAAAGCTTTGCCCTCAATCTGCCCCAGCTAAAGAACCCCCCACTACCTATTATCACTCTTTGAAGGTCGATAGAACACTTGGAGATGGTATAGGTCAGATAACAAGAAAAAGCATCAACATTTTCAGGACTGGTTTCTCAACATGTTTGAGGCCAAAACATTATAAATATATAAAATACACCTTTTACCAAGTATCTCTCCTATCTTCTGACAGGAAACTCCAACAGCAATTAGCAAGTCCTTTAATTAATTATTTTTAATATGTCATCAAGATGTCTATGGCACAAATGTCCTTCTCATAAGGGTAGTCAATATTTTGTGGAGAGGATCTTTGCTAATGACCACCTCAGAATTGGTTTTAAAAATCATCTCCAAGAGAGAGAAAGTACAGAAATATAGGAAAACTCTGCCTTGGGAACTCATTTCTTTAAATGATATTCATTCAGAGAAGAAAGGAAGAGAGGAGGGTAGAAATAGTTGGGAGGGATGTATTTAAAATATCGAAACAAAAACAAAAAAACAAGAGCAAACAAGAAACAGAAAGTTTGGAGGAAAGCATAGATTCTCCCAGAGAGATACTTTCTTCCCCTCCCCATTGTTGTTTTTGGTTCTGGTTAGTTGGCTTCCTACTTTGTTAGCAAACTACTCATCCAAGTGGTGGTGATTTTAAAGAAAACACACACACACAAAAAAATAAGAAAACAACACATACAAAAATGCCTAGTCCCACAAAACTCACTGTGGTATGTCTTTTAAAGTATCCCCTGCCTCGTTCAATACACTACTTATCTTTAGTATTGTCAACAGCTCTCCATGTAGGACAGATTAATTAAGTGGCAGGTCAGACACAATGAGGTGAAAGGGCAGTTCCACCCAATCAGGACCATTTCTTCAATTTTATGTATAAGGAACTCTTGTAGGGGGAGGGGAGGTGCCAGTTTTAGTCCCTACAATGTGATCAATAGAAATGTTAAAAAAAAAAAAAAACTACAAATAATCATGGATATGGGGACCATTTGGGCCATCAACTTAAGAGGGAGTACTATATACATTTTAGTCAATTCTAGCTGAATAGTCAAATGTGTAAATATTTCATATTTTTCAATCATAGATGAAAAGATTATTTGTTGAAACATCTGGAATTATATATATATATGTATATATATGCACATATATATATAGACACACACACATATATATATAAATTTTAAATCCCACATCTTATTTGTGATAATGTTTCCTAGGGGAGATTTAAGGCTCTCCGATGGTCTTCAAACATGATCCTTCTTCAAAAGAGCTAGCCAGGGCTTCCATGGCAGCTTCACAAGCAACATGATGAAATCATTAAACGAAAAACACACCCCTGGCTGTCTATATGGCACTGCCTCATCCAGAGGCAGGCATCTGTCCCTATTCTCAAACCCTTACAAAGTTAATTTTTAATTTCAGGGAAGATTTTGAGAAAGGGGGGAAGAGGGGAAGAATGAAAGGAGGAGGAAAGGTAAAGGAGGGAGGGAAGAAGTAAGGAAGGAAGGGAAGGAGAGAGAGAGAGAGAGAGAGAGAGAGAGAGAGAGAGAGAGAGAGAGGAGAGAGAGAGAGAGAAGAGAGAGAGAGAGAGAGGAGAGAGAGAGAGAGAGAGAGAGAGAGAGAGAGAGAGAGAGAGAGAGAGAGAGAGAGATTTTGTAGAACCTCATATTTTGAATGCAATCAAATCCTGGATCTGCTCTAGGTGAATGTGGACAAGTCATTTTACCTCTATCAATTTCTTCATCTGTAAAATGAAGACAATAAAAATTGTACTACCAGTCTCACAGAGTTATTGTGAGGGAAAAGCACTTTGTAACCCTTAAAGTTTGGGATTACAGTGAGTTCAGATCCTAGTTCTGATATAGTATCAGGCTGAGTGTCTCTGGACAAGTCATTTCCCCCTAATTTGAGCCTCAGTTTCCTCACCTGGTATATGAAAACAATGCTCTTTATATACAGGGTTGTAAGAGGGAAAGGTATGTTTAAACTAAGTTTTAGAAATGTTTAAGCTCTATAGAAATGGGAGCTATTATCATTCAGCCCATTTACAGGTTATCTTTAAAGCACTTTTTCTCCCTCATTGCTTTCTCAATATAACCATTGATCAATAAAAAATTAGTTAATTGGGAAAGGTCATGTGGCAAGCCTGCATCGTTTCTTAATATAATAATTAAAAGGTTTTAAGATTTTTGTGCAGCCTACAAAGCCAGACATTAAATCTCCTCACATCTTTTTATCACTTTTAGTCCCACTTGTAGTGAGTGTCCAAAATGTTGCTTCAAGTATAGAGGGATCCTGCACATGCCCTCAAAACACACGGAAGGTTTAAAGATCAGGAACAACTCTAGACTCAGAAATGTGAAGTGGGCCCATTTTTTTTTTTGAGAGATTTTTTGCTGATGAGAGCAAGTCTATTGGGGGGGGGGGGGGGAGAGAAGGCATCATTTTCACAAACATTTACCTAAGAAGCCAGGTAGGTGGGGGAAAAGGGGTATCTGTTCTCTGATCAGTCATAGAAGCACTCAAGGTATAATGCCAGGTTTATACAGTTTTCTAACTGTTCATTTCCTTGAATCATCTGGGATAGATATAAAAAAAACGCTCAGAAATACTTAACAGTCTGATCAATACCCATTGATTGCTCAAGCTACGAATACTCTTAACACGAACAGCTTGATCATGTATATTTGATCACTGAAAAATTCAAAGCATCTTGGTCCAGCAGATCCAGTGTGTGATAAAATATCTTTTCTGCTGTTTCATAAAGTGTGTGTAGATAGATGGATAGATAGATGGACACAGACATACACACACACATAGTATAGTGCCTTTCATTGACGGTAATTTATTGCTCATATATTTGATGGAGAACAAGGTAATTAACTATGCTCTTACACATCTGTGCACTATTTTACAGCAATAGTAATAATAAAACACCTTTCTAACATTTTAGGAGGGAAAGGGGTAGGTCTGCCCATGAATTCAACGGACCCGAGAGTATAAACTTGAAAAAGCCTTCTCCTTATAAATCCTGCATTCCTGCTAAGTGATGGCATGCACATTACACGGAGGTACACTAAGTTTATCTCTGGGAAGCCATTGGTGAAGGGGGGAGAGGAAAAGGAAACAATTCTAACCAACACTTTTCCCTGGCTAGTTCTTGAATAGAGGCTATGAACCTTTTAAAGACATATGGCCAGGAATGTCCTCAAATTTAGTTTGGGGTTTATATAGAAACAAAAGCGTATTAGAAACATAAGTCCCCCAAATTATGGGTTACTGCCCCACCTTTAACATTCACATAACACAATTTTGCATTTCTGAGAATCAGATAGTTAATGTTCTCAGGGTGGTGGGATGGGGGTGAGAGAAACCGATATATTAGTTGTAATATTAATTGCTATTATTGGCTACAATGATACTGCACCAACATGAAATATTTTCTATGACTGACTTTTCTACCAAAGAGTCAAAATGTTCATTCTTACTTTTTGGAATCAGTTATTTTAGGCACCCATACATTAACTCCATTTAAATTGCCACCCTCTACAAAAGAAAGATAGATCCTGTGACAAAAGCAGGGAAGCGCCTGCAGGTTAGGACCGGGAGGATGCTTCCCATAAAATGGTAAACTCAGCAAAGGAAAGGGAAAGGGAGGAAAAACCCAAAACAACCCCACAAACAACAACAAAATTAATTACCTGATAAACTTCCCATTTCTGGACTTGTCTGATATGTCTTCCACACAAATTAAGTGGGGCTTCTAAAATTTCCAGCATCTGCCAGTTTAGGCCCCCTCTTTTATAAGGGGGGAGGGGGCTATTTTCATATGATAATACATGTAATATGATATAGAATGGCAGAATGCATGACAGTTGCCCATAATACGGAGAAAGTCAGTCAAAGGACAGAGGCGACATTTGGATAATTAGCATCCATTGGCCAGTCAATCATGCAGACAGAAAAAACTGAACTAAACCCACAATGGAGTTGGAAAACAAAAGAGACCCCAGCCAGTCTCAGGATTAACTGGTCTAAAGCGATCTAAATGCTTTTGTATCTGAGGCACTAAGGCTCCCTGTGCTGCCCACTCCCCCCTGGATACCCAGGGAACTAATTGTGGGGATCAAAGTTAAAGCCCTCTCACTCCTTTTGCCTTTCTCTTTGTAGACTGCTCAACGCACAGAAGAAAAAAAAATGATTTCTCCCTCCGTGTTCATTAAACTATTTTAAAGTTCAGGGGGGAGGGGAGCCTCTGAATGCCATCCCCCTTCTGCAAAGTCGATTCTGTTAGGTAGCATTTTATAGAGTTCTTATTTCTTTGTTGGGGGGGGGGGACCCATGTGAAATATGTTTTTATCTTTCCTGTCTGGGAACAAGTGCACTTACCAATCTACAGCTCCCCGGGCAGACAGCAACCTGGAGCCAGGTACTCAGTGAGAACCTGGCCCCAGGAAAATGCAGTGTTTAATTTTTTGTGTGTGTTTTAATAGCCGATTTCCTCATAGAGTAATGACCCTTTCTCATTAAGCACACTTCTTGGTCTTCTCCCCCACGACCCCCACCCTCACCAGAGCTCATGCCCCAGAATTAGCTGGAGTTGGAGAGCAGCCACTTGGCAACCCAACTAAATTAAGAGGAGAAGGGGGGAGAGGGAAAGGCAGGGGTGGGAAAAGAGAGAGAGAGAGAGAGAGAGAGAGAGAGAGAGAGAGAGAGAGAGAGAGAGAGAGAGAGAGAGAGAGAGAGAGAGAGAGAGAGAGAGAGAGAGAAGGAGGGAGAGAGGGAGGAAGAGAGAGAGAGAGCCCCCACCCCTTTAACCCTAGGACACAGATAGTCATGTAAATACCTACCCCCGAGACGGTATTCCCATGGGGTCCTCCTCATACAAATTCCAACTCGCCTAATGCCCTTAATGAAAGAAGGGAGGGTATGTTGGAAAGGCTGGTTCTTGTAGGAGAGTGTGGATCAAGGCAAAGCGACAGAAGATATGTGAGAGGAGAAGCGGTACCAGCCCCATCAGCCAAGCAGAAAGGAAGCGCCCAGGGGGTGGGAGTGGGGGTGGGGTAGGGGTGGGGAAGGAGTGTGGAAATCTTCCCCCTCTCTCGAGCAATTGGCAAATTGACTCCAAATCACATCCCGACACCTAGGGATAATGGATGCCTTCTTACCTTTAGTTGTTCTCTGTAATTAGTCTGTGCAGCAACCCCGGCACTCCTGATACAGAAAAGGGGGGAAAGGGAGAGGGGATGAAGGTGGGGGAGGAGGGAGAGGCAGTGTGAATGTGTGTGAGACTGTCTGGGTGTTTGTGTCAGCATTGAGTATGGAGTGTGGGTACTAGGGAATGAGATAGGGTATGGGGGTGGCGGGTTGGGAGAGTGGTGAGGTGGTGAGGAGGGATGTTGTCAACCCCGCTTTCAGGTGCTGAAGGAGGAGACCCAAGAAGGTGAGAGGTCGTTAGAGCTGGAGGGAGAGGGAGTGGTGGAGGAAAAGGCAGGATGAGTGTGGAAGAGAGGCTATAGCTATGTGTGCACTGAATGTGGGTACTGAGGTGAGGGATGAGTGTGAGAGCAATGGTGGGAGGCAAGGAGAAGGGAGGCTGCACCCGTCTCTTTTAGGTGCCAAAGGAAAAGCCAGAAAAATGTGAGATATCATTAGAAGTGAGGAAGGAAGGTCTGGGTGGCCTTTTGTGTCCCCTTCGGAATTCACTAGAAGAAATTTCCAGCTCAATCCTATCAGGACTCTCTGGACCTCTTACCAAGTGTTGGCCTGCAACACCAGCACTAAAGAATGGACAAGAAGAAAAAGGATAGAAAAATAGAGAGATGAATATCAGATAGGCTGGATTTTTTTCTTCTTCTCCAAATGGGCCTCTGCTGACAAATCAATCAAGGCCCATTCAGGCTAATGATGCAGTCAGATTCTACTCACTAACCTTACCATAGGCTCCCCCAAATCCCCTACATAATACTCAGCTGATGACTGGAAATACAGTCAGGCTCTTTTTAGAGTTTGATTTGTATATTCACATCAAATTCTGCTTTCCCTCATTCTGCCTGCTTGTATCTTGTCTGTTCTGTCCATCCACCCTCACTTCCCTTCTTTCTTTCCACCTTGATCACCTTGAATTCACCTATCACTTGTTTCCCCCCCTTTCTCTTTCTTCCCTATCTCACTCTTTCTGCTATCATTTCCTTCTGCCCTTTTTTCTTCTTCACTCATCTCCCCCTTTCTTCTTCTCTCATTGAAAACATTTAACTTGAAGGGGAAAAAAAGCTCCTGACTAGAAACTTATGTTGGAAAACAGACTGTAAAACAAACACCTGTTTCCACAGGTTCAAGCGTTAAGAACTACATTTGGTGAAATAGAAAGTAAGCTGGATTTGGAGGCAGAAGATTCAAGCTATTTACCAGCCAGTTCTTTTCACAGTTTCTATGACCTAGTTCTTTCATTTCCCTTAGTCTCAGCTTCCTCAATGGGGGATAATAATATTTGTACTGTCTGATTCACAGGTTTGCTGAGCCTCAAGTTCCTTATCTGTCAAATGGGAATAATAATCCACATTTACCCATAAGAGGCATGAGAGAAAGAGGGTCTGCATTGAAGTAAAAAAATTAATAAAAAATAAAAAAGACCTACATTCAATTCCTATCTCTAAAACATATAAGTTACATGACCATATGTAGGTCATTTCATTTCCTGATACCCTGAGCAACCCATCTAAGACTATTAAGTTACATACAAGTAGCTGATCTCTGCAGTAGTGGAGGGAATTTCCATAGCTGGAGTTCCCTATGCGAAAATGAATACAGGAATTCCTTTTGGTCCAAAGGGAGGGGAAAAGAAATTATTGCACCAGCTATTTCCTAAGAACTACTTTAGGAAAGAGTTTTGTAAATTCTAAAACACTATAGCAATGAGAACTAAATAGAACACTTCTATTTATTTACCCTATTGACAATTGACTTTACAGGTCTATGTATGAACATGGGTGATGGTCTGAGATGGGACAGTTTGGACTCAGATCTTTTCTGCTTTTCTCCTGACATTGGCTAAAGGCCATTTTCTGGACTTTGTTCGATTCAACAAACTGTTTCAAAGATATTTGCCTAAGAATTCAGATTATTTATTAGGTGCCTGTTATAGTAAAGCACTATTCTTCTCTGGGCTGTTTCTGAAACACAATGTGAAATAAATTTGAATAACATTTCTACCTGGTTTCTCCTAATATGTGGGTCCTTTGGGGCTACTCACTAACTCTCTTCCTTTTCACCCTTTTCAAGTATAACAAGGGCCTCTCATTTCTCCCATCAATCTTCAAACACAATCCCCTTCTGAAACCAAGCAGAACTGTCTCTGGCTTCTGGCACATTGGACCAGGGAGGAGAAATCCCACCCACTTCTGTTCTGCTTTTAATCCTGAGCCATGTGGTCCTGAATCTTTCTTTTTAAGAGCACTTGAGGAAGAAAGCCTTTAAAAGCCCCCTATTGGTATCCTCTGTATATTGGCCCGCCCAGACTAACCAAGGCGCTTCCCACGGTACCGTAGCAAGGACAGAATGATGAAGGGAGAGCTGAAAAGTATCCAGTTAGTGCAAACATGGAGGTGGGGAAAGGTGAGGGGAGAGGGGGGGGGGGAGAGGAAAAGAGGAAGGAAGAAAAGAAGAAAAAGAGGAAGAACATATGCAGAATGAAGACAACCAAGCATAAAAAGAGAGGAAGAAGGGAAAGATAACAAAATAAAGAGCTTTTAAAGTAATTATTCAACTTTAAAACAATCCTTTTTAAACTCTTCAGAGCCCAGCAAAGCAGATCTAAAGCAAGGATGTGGGTCTCTGACTATAACCTGTAGCTTTGCGTGGTGATTATCTTCAAAGCTATCCTGTCAAGCAAGGAGTCTTTTAAACATCACAAGGGAAAGTTTCAGAGTCTGTTTTTTTTTTTCAACTTTGTTTTTAAATCAAGAGATGGGGAAGTCCCTCTAACCCCAGAGTTTAAAAAAAAAAGAGAGAGAGAGAAAAGTTCCAGCATCCCATCTTGTTGCTGGCTCCAGGGTTTGGGAATTTGGCTGCCGATAAGATGTTCTAGGTTTTGGAAGTTCAGTCTTCTTCAATGGTGAACTGGTAAGGTGTCAGGTCAGCTGCTTGCTCTAGGTTAGTAAAATGAGGAGTAGCAAAGAAGTCAGGAGATCTAGATTCTTGTTCTTGCTCTGTCACTTATGATTTACTCCTAGGCAAGTCACTTCTAAGCTTCATATTATTTATCTTTAAAATGAAAGATTTATACCTGGTGATCTTTAATATCCTTCTAGCTCTAAAATTCCATATTCTAAAGTACTTAAAAGCTCTAGTAGTCCATTTTTCTGTGATCCTTTTTAATTCCAATATTAAGTTCTCACATTAGTATCTAACATTCTTGGGTCTATTTCGCCTTAATGTTCTATATTCTAAGCTTCCTTCTAATTTTAAAATTCTGTGTTCTAACATTCTATTCTTTAAGGTACCTTCTAACGCTAGCATTCTACACTTCTAAGAACTCTCTGTTCCTTTTATAGGATAGTTTAAGAAGAAAATTTAAGAAGAATTGTGGGTGTGGACTTAAAAAACATACCATCTACTCATTTTTGTGTTTCCAGTGTTGGAAAGCCAGAGAACTGAATTAATAAGGTATCACTTCATCTGACCTCTTAATCTGCTTGTTTTCTACCTGCAACATTTACTGGCAAGAAAATACTAATTCATAAAGGTTATAACATGCACATTAATACTATGCTTTTTATTCTTCTTTGCTCAGACAGCATGAAATAAGGGCAGATCAAGCTTTGTTTTTAAAAATCCCCATCATGCCACTTTACAAGAATTTACCTTGCCTTTTTAGATGAGACAATTCTGGTTGGGGAAAAGGGCTCCACTCTAAGAGCCAGAAGAATTAGCCTTGAGCAGTGACTCTGTCTTGCTATAGCCACAGGACAGTGAGCAAGTCAATTTACCATTCAAAGCTTCAGTTTCTTCTGAGAAGTGGTGGGAGAGGAAGAACTAATTATATTTGTCACCTTCAGCTGTTCAGATGTAGACAAGTTTCTTAATATTTCAGAGTCTGTTTCCTCATTTGCAAAAATGGGGATAATAATACCTGTATTACTTTCCTGCTAGGGATATGAGATTTGTTTCTTTGTACAATGTTAAGCTATAGAAGATAAGCTATTATTATCCAGTCCAATCCCTTCATTTCCCAGATGGGAAAACTGAGTCACAGAACAATGAAATGATTTGCTAGAGGTTTTTTAGCTTGAAATTACACAAATTCCAGGCAACACAGGAACACAGTTCCAGGGATTGGAACTCAGGTTCCTGGACCCTCAGTTCAAGTCTCTTTTAATTTGTAAATTGAGGATCCTAACATTGCATTAGCTACCTCATAGGGTTGTAGCAAGGAACAACTGATAGAATGTTATATAAATGTAAGCTGTTATGAGTGTCTTTCCCTTAAATTAGACTAATGTCCTCTTGAAAATGCCAACCTCTGCCTGCAAGTGAGCTCAAGGAAAAGAAAATGACACTCAGACCAAGCTAAAGAAGGACTGGTGGCAGCTATAAAGAGATGCAGAAGAGGTCATTCTCTTCCCAGGGCTTTGAGGGAGGAGAAAAGGATTGTCCACCAATGGTCAAGGACAGAATAGGAGAAGAAAACCTTGGGTGGAATTAGGTGTGAGCCTATTCTTTTCTGCCATCTTTTTACATCCAACTCCCCCTGTCCATAGCAGAGATCAAATAAGATAATGAATGTAAAATGCTATTAAGATGTTAGTTATTATTATTTATAGATCAAATCTGGTTGATTTTGGAATTATGATTTGGATTTTGGATACACATCAAGACATTGGCTTCATGCATTTTAATTAGGCTGCCTTTTTCATTTATTACTAATACAACCCTCTTAACTATGATTTATTTGTTAAACAAAGCACTATAATCCGTCACTTATTCATCTTAATTTCAACAAAATTAAAGTAGTCTCTGTTATATTGCACCTAATTGCACTTGCAATGAAAAGAACGGAGATGTTAATCAAAATAAATTGAAGATAAACAATAAAATCATTACATCTTTGCTGCAGTAAGTGTAACTAATCAGTTTTGACTTGAAGCGACGGAACAGGAATAATGAATCTGTCACTGAAGACACGCTCATTAAATATAACCTCATCCGCCAGGGTCCTGCAGGCAGGAGACAGCAACACTGCCCTACACGACCTGCTGGCTCTCTCGTCTTCTAAGCAGAGAAGGGGTGGGGGAGGTGAGGGAAGCAAAGGGGACAGAAGAAGGAGGAAATTGCAGGCTGTTCCAAGATTTAAAAATACTACAGCTTGGCTTGCTGGGAAGGGGAGAGTGCCACAGGTGTGAAGCACGCTGCCGACTTCCTCGGGCAGTGGGAGGCAAAGCTGGAGAGTGTGACTCAAGAGTTGTCATCACATGAAGATGAAAAAGCGAGAAATGGGGGTGGGGGAAAGAGAGGAAGGGAAGAGAGAGAGGAAGGGGGAGGCGGAGGCAGAGGGAGGAAAAAGGAATAGGAGGTGGAAAGGAGGGAGAGAAGATAGAAAAAAGGAGGAAAAGAGGAAAGAAAGGGGGGGAAAGAGACTTACAATGAAGCAGAGCTGGAAGGAACCTTACTTAGAAGACAGGACACTTGCAGTATAGAATGACAGAACAGGAAATTAATAAGAGCTAGAAGGGATCTAAGAACGCATCTGTCCAATTAACTCATTTTATAAAGGAAGAAACAGGTTTAGGGAAGAAAAAAAAATGATCTGGTCAAAAATCACAAAGCTGACTGTAAATAGAATCAAGACTAGAACCCAAACCTTCTGACTTTTGCTTAGGAAAAAAATCTTGTCTTATTTTCCCCTAAAATACATTAGAGAGACAAAGATTAAAAGACAACAGACAGACCGGAAGTAAGAGAGCCAGAGACAAAGAAAAATGAAAGGATCTGAGACCAGAGGAAGAGGAGTGCTTTAACCAGACAGATTAAAGTGGGGAGGGAGGAGGTTTGTCTTAATTAAATAATTTCCCCTGTGAGAAAAAGCCACACATATAGTTAATTTCAAGTCAGTTGAAGCCCAGGAGCTTTTTAGGTTAGATTTGGTTTATCTGAGCACTGCCCTGAGGGGGAAAAAAGTCTCTGGAAGTCTATTCAAGTAAACCTGAGACAAGCCATTTATCAGTGATGCTCATAAGAGTGAATTGCTAAAGACAAGAATCCCTAGAGTAGACCACAATAGCTCATATTTATATAGCACTTTAAAACTTTTCTGACAACAACTCAATGAGATAGGTGCTGCAGGTATTTATTATATTGCCAGGAAGACACTGATGCCCAAAGGATAGGAACTTGTCTAAAGTCACAACTTTGGGAAGGTAGCAAGCTGCAATTCTAAGACCTAGATCTTTTGACTCTTAAGTCCAAAATTCATTACATGACACTGTTTTGCAATAGTACTGTCCAACCAGTCAAGTGTTGGAGGGAATTATAGAATTAATCAGCCAATCTGATTAACTTTGGCTGTCAAAGTAAGACTAGACAATTTAGTTGAACTCTTTCCGCTCCAGTCTCACCTCTCTCCTACGATCCCAACAATGAGTGTCCTATTCTCTGTAACAAGGTGTGTGTGTGTGTGTCTATGTCTGTGTCTGTGTCTGTGTCTCTCTGTGTGTGTTTGAACTGACTGATCTTGATAATGACTTTTTTTTGCCCATACAAGTATTGTCACAATTCTCAATATAAAAAGAGAGAAACTGAGGAACAAATAAAAGATGAGGGGTATTATGAGACAGAGGGAAAAACCCAGACATTGTTACTTTGGGTGAATATAGCTTCCTAAACATAGAACTTCTTCATCTATCACCTCTCTTTCCCTCCCTCTTTCTTTTCTTTCTCCCTTCTCTTTATTCTTCTCTCTCTCTTTTCCTCTTCCTTTTTTTCTCTCTCCCCCTTTCTCTATAGAAGAGAGCCACTGTGGTATGATGGATAACTCTGAACTTGGCTTCAGAAAGACTTGGATTTTAATCTTATATCTGACCCTTAGTAGCTATGTAACTATGGTTTGATTAATCTCTCTGAGTCTTAATTTCCTCATCTGTAAAATGATAATAATGCCTATAGGATCTATTTCACAGGATTGTATAAGGCTCAAATGAGATAATGTATACAAAATAGTTTGCAAACCTTAAGATGTTATGAAAATGTCAGTCCTTACTGATTCAAGCATGTTCTAAGGTCTCTTCCATCTCTAAAATTCTGTGAATTTATGATTTTCGATTTAATTGAAAATGGGATGATCAGGAAGGAGGAGTTTTTATTAGCAAACTCTCAGAGGACATGGGGTTAGACCTTAAGTTCAAAGGAAGTTTCATAACTTTGGAAGTGTCATGACACCAGGGTTCTGGCCCTCTAAGATGGAACCTTTCAACCTTGTCTCAGAATAGAGTGGTTTATCTATTCTAGGTCATTGACTTTTGCTTCCTTTATTATACCTCTTCTATGTATTTCTTCTCTCCCCACCCCCTACCAGCAGTTAGGATGAACACAACCATATTTAATGCCATGAGATTTTACCAAGGGTGTAGTCTCACTTTGGTCAGTTAGGTTCAAGAAAACTTTCTTTTCTCCCCACCCCACCCCCACCCAACCCCACCCACTCCTGTTTTGAAATGCAGGGTGCAATTCTGAGTAGAGTCATTTAGATAATTATGCTTTTCAGAGTAGCTTGGCTGGAGGTGGCAAAGTTCCAACCCCACCATGGGAGACCCATGACGCAGGAGGCAGCCCCCGTGTTTCTCTTTGAAGACTCTTCCAAACTGGGAACAAGTTGCCCTTCTGCTCTGCCAGATGGGTGCAGGACACAGTGTGCCAGGTGAAAAACTCTCCTGCTCGTTAGCCTTGGGAATCTGCCAGGGCCTCATCTCATGGCTTGTTGGTGCCTCTGACGACCTAGAATCATAGACTTTAGAACTGGAAGGGATTTTAAAGATCATCTAGTCCATTACCTTTCATTTAAAATGAAGGAAACTGAGGCCCAGAGGGGAAGGAAACAATTTGCTTAGGGTCACATAGTCCCAGAGTCAGATTTTAATTTAGATCTTCTAATTCTGGAGAGATTTCTATGAGAAGCTAAAATCTCTCTACTATTTTCCTCTGAATATCTTGAAACTTTCACAATTAAATCAAGATCTCTGTTTTAAAGCTACAAAAACATGAAAAGCTTTTGGGTTTCTTCATATGTATAATGAAGAGTGTTGGACCTGGTAGTTTTTAAGGTGATATCCATAGTGGAAAGAACCTGTGAATTTGAATAAAGACTTTGTTATCATAGTATATCAACAATCCATGAGTATTTATTAAGTGCTAGGTCCTTTGTTAAGTTAATTGTTGTCATTTATTCTTAAAGAGGACCAAAATAACATCACTATGTTAGAATCAACTTGAAGTGACTGTGACTGATCAGGACAATATGGGCTTCAAAGACTCTACCACAGGTCAGGCACAAGCATTCTATATGAACATTTGGGGTGGGGATGTCTCTATATTTGCACATCTCTTGTTTCTTGTGAGCTACTTCAATTCTACTTTGTTCATAGAACACAGCTCTTTCTTTGATGTAGGTATACTATATTGAGTGGTCCTATGCCAATGTCTCCATTGTCACACAAATAATTCCAAAGTTCTTCAGAGAGACCTTGAGAGGGTCCTTTTATTGAGTCTTCTGACTACCATGGGAGGACCTTCCTTTCACAAGTTCTCTCTAAAAATAGTGTTTTAGGTAATAATATGTTTAACATTAGACCAATATGGCCAGCCCATCAGAGTGCTAAGTGATAAACAATCTAAGTGGTTCTTGTCCTCAAGAGCTTACATTCTATAGGGAGACAAAATGTGTGTGTGTGTGTGTGTGTGTGTGTGTGTGTTTGTGTGTGTGTGTATGCACATAACATGAAAAAGTGAACACAAAGAAATTTTGAGAGAGACCAAAGTAATACTTAAAAGTTTTGAAGGAATTCTAAGAGTCTAATGTGAGGAGAGAGTGCATTTCAGAGAGAAGGGAAAGGAGATAGGCAACAAAAGGTCCTGTCTATGGAATATAGGCTGATAAAGAGGGATCAGAGCATCTATAGAATAATCATCATAATAGCAATGATGATGATGTTGATAATAGTCATTGTAATAAGAGAACCAGAGCTTTGGCTCTGAACCTCAAATTGAACTTCAGCCAAGTCCCTTCTTCTTCCTCAGTTTTCCTCTTTGTAAAATGAAGGGTGTCTGTACCAGATCATCTCTAGGATCTCTTTTGGTTCTAACTACTGTGAATCCCAATGATCAAAGCTACTAAGAATCAGACAGGACTGCCTCAAATAATAATCTACTTATATCCTGTATGTAAGTATATAGTAGGTGCTCAATAAATGCTTGTTGATTTATTAGTTAACTGACAATAAGACCTGTGGTCTAGTCCTTGATTTACCATCCAGTTGATGTATGATCTTGGGAAAATTCCTTTTACTCTCTAGGTCTCAGTTTTTCCATCTATGAAATGAGAGTATTAATCTTCTCTTCTAGCTTTAAATGTCTACAAACTGTCTAGATTGCAATACTGCAAATCTCTAGCAGAGCCAAGGACAGCCAGGTGCTGGCCATTCTTTCAAGAGGTCAATGAGATGGCATGAACAACAACAACAACAAAAAACTGCCTTTCATCTTAAAAAAAAAAAATCCCTGTGATGACTTCCCTTCCCCTGTTTTATAGCTTGTTGAAAGTTGTGAGGAAAAATGAGCATGGCCCATAAATTGCTTACTATTCCCTTCCCCCAAGTGTTGCTGGTCCAATATGAATTATTCCTTGGAGAAGTTATGGAAAGCAAAGGGAGACACCTTCTTCCAGAGAGTATGGAGTTCAATGTGACTTGTCCCATGGAAAAAAAAAAATGAGGCATGATCTCTTTTAAAATAGTTCTTGCAGATAATAAATCTTTTATGAGGTCTCTTTTATGAGGGACCCAGTCTGTCTCCTTCATGGCTCCATATATTCTTTGTTTTCTCAGATATCTTAATTGAGTATACCATGGCTCTTATGCCACTGTGGTAGGGAAATCCCAGGAACATTAGGCCAAGCCTGTGGAGAAAACCTGTCTTTGTCCTTTGAAGGCATTTTATACAGAACTAGAATCAAAGTGAGAACTGGAAGAGACTTTAGAACACAGAATATTAGAACACAAAATCCTTGCAATTTCATTAGTATATAGACGTCCTGGCCTGAATTTGCAGGTCAGCACCTGCTTAGAGGCACTCAGGGGTTAAGTAGTTAATTTGCTCACAATCACACATGATATATGACTGCTCCAGAACTTGAAACCGAACTTTCCTAATTTTAAGGCAGGCCTTATCTATCCATTGCATTAACCTTCCTCTCATACCTAGAAGATAAAATACTGGAAAACTAGAATGTCAGCCATAAAGGAATCCTATAACATATTGTTTTCTAAATGGGAGAACTCAGGACTGTTTCCCCATTTGGAATTATTCCTTTGAGTGTTAGTCTGGAAGTAGCCACTTACTTTTTGGTCTAGGTAAAAGGATGATTGATGTCATGAGAATATATTAGAGAATTCTGTTTATTTTATTAGCAGAGAAACTTTCTTGAGAATACTAACATATTTAATCAATCAACAAAAAAATTTAAGTACATACTTACTATGTGTTGTGCTTTGTTCTACATTATGGGAATACAAAGAAAAGCCAAAAAGCAGTCTCAGTCACCAAGATATTTACATTTTAATTGGAGAGATAACTGTAAAAGACTAGGGAATATAAGATGTACAGAAAAGATAAAAATAATCTAAAAAGGAGAAGCATTGACATCTAGGAAGATTGGAAAAGGTCTCATGTAGAAGGTAGGATTTTAATTGAATCTTTTTTGTTGTTGTTGTTGCACTGGGCAGTTGGGGTTAAGTGACTTGCCCAGGATCATAATTTTAAGTATTATATGTTCAAGGCTGGATTTTCACTTAGGTCCTCCTAACTCCAAGGCCCATGCTCTATCCACTGATCCAGCTTTCCCATTTTTGACTGAATTTTGAAGGAAACCAGGGAAGCTAAAAGATGGAGATGAGAGGTCAGAGAATTACAAGTGTAGGGGACATCCAGCACAAAGATACAGAGAGCTGACATGGACTATTCATGGTTCAGAAACTGCAAATAAGCCAACATAGATAGCCATATGGTAGCTGGAGATAAATAGAGTTCTGGGCTGGGAACCAACAAGATATCTCAATAAATTCAAACCTGGACTCAGAAACTTACTAGTTGTGAGACCCTGGGCAAGTCCTTAATCCTATTTGTTTCAGGTTTCCTTATCTATAAAATGAGCTGGAGAAGAAAATGGCACTCCAATATATTTGCCAAGAAAATGTCAAATGGGATCATGGAGTGTCTGAAATGACTGAACAACAACAAAGTTGGATCATAGCTGGAGAAGGGCAGTGAAGGTTGTAAATTTTGAGAAGATTGGACAGGAAGGAAGGAGCCAGATTAAGTACAGCTTTAATAGCCAAGAGAGATTATATTGAATTCTAGTGGTAATAGAGAATCACTGAACTCAGTTAGTAGAAGTACAAGAGAGGAATGGTTAGAGAAAGGGTGATGATGTTAACATGATTAAACCTACAATTTAGAATAATTATTGATTTGGCAGCTAAGTGGAGAATAGATTGGAATGGAGAGACATGATAAAGAACTCTATTGTAGTCATCTAGGTGAGAGGTAATGAGGACTTGAACTAAAGTGGGGGACTCCCCACTCTAGTTGGGGGACTATGAGTAGAGAGAAGAAGACAAATGAAAGAAGGTGAAGGTGAAATCAAGATGGATTGTATATGAGTAAGAATAAGGAGTCAAATCGAGGACAACACTCAAGTTGTGAGTCTGGGTAACTGGAAAGATAGTGATGCGCTCAATAGGAATAGAGAAGTTTGGAAGAAAGGAGAGGTCAGAGTTGGGCAGGGGGGGCGTGTAGAGATAAAGAGTTCTGTTTTACATTGTACAATGTATCTACAATTGTATAATGTACAATGATCTATTATGAATAACTTCACTATTCTCAATATAATGATCCAAGGCAGTTCCAAAGGACTCATGGTGAAAAATGCTATTTATATCCAGAGAAAGAACTAATGAAGTACAAATACAGATCAAAACATACTATTTTTCACTTTTGTGTGTTTTTTTTCTTTTGATCTGTTTTTTCTTTTACAAGATGACTAATATGAAAATATGTTTTACAGATTGCATATGTATATATATATTTTTTGAGTGGATTTTTTGAATGGATGTTAAAATTTGTCTTCAGATGTAATTGGAAAAAAATATTTAAAATGAGTTCTGTTTTAGATAATGAGTTCTGTTTGAGACACATACAGGATATCTAGTTCAAGATGTCCAAGAGGAATTTGGAGACACACAATAGTAACTCAGCAGAGAGACATTAAGACATGCTATATGGATCTTAAAATCATCTTCATAGAGATAGTAATTGAACCTTTAGGAAGTGATAAGATCACTGAGATAATATAGATTAAAAAAGAGAAGGGAGCCCAGAAGAGAGTCTTAGGTCACAGTTATGGTTAGTGACATAGATGAAGTCCCAGCAAAGGAGACTAATGAGTGGTTGGGACAGAAGGGAGAACCAAGAAAGAATAGTGCCATGAAAGACTGGAAAGGAGAGTGTATCCAGAAGAATAAGATGATCTACAGAATTAAAAGAAGCACAGAGGTCAAGGGGGATCATGATTGAGAAAACAATATTCAATTTGTCAATTGGGGCAGCAGGATGGCACAGTGGATAAAGAGCCAGGCTTAGAGTCAAAAAGACTCATCTTCGTAGCTGTGTGCTCCTGGACATATCCCCAAATCTTGTTTGCTTCTGTTTCCTTATCTGTAAAATGAGTTGGAGAGGGGCACGTAGGTGGTGCAGTGGACAGAGAAGCAGCCCTGAAGTCAAGAGGAGCTGAGTTCAAATCTGACCTCAGACACTTAACACTTGCTAGCTGTGTGACCCTGGGCAAGTCACTTAATCCCAATTGCCTCAGGAAAAAGAGAGAGAGAGAGAGAGAGAGAGAGAGAGAGAGAGAGAGAGAGAGAGAGAGAGAGAGAGAGAGAGAGAGTTGGAGAAGGAAATATCAAACCACTCCAGTATCTTTATCAAGAAAACTTCAAATGGCCTCATGAAGAGTCAAATATAGCTAAAACAATTAAACAAGAAATTGTTGGTAACTTTGGAAAGCGTAGTTTAATTAAATAATGAGCTTGAAATCTAGATTGCAAGGCATTTAGAAAAGACTGAAAGAGAAATAGAAGTACTGATTGTAGATGTCTTTCTCAAGGAGTTTAGACCCTAAGTGCAGGAGGTATATAGGACAGTAGTTAACAAGAATGGTCAAATCCAGAAAAGGTTTTCTAAGGTTGGGGGGAACTTGGGCATTTTTACAGAAAATAGTGAGGAGGATATAGAAGATGTCCAAGTGATGAGGTGAAGAGAGAAGAAGAGGGATCTCTCAGTAAATAGTCTCAATTTTTTTTGTGAAGTATGAATCAAGGCCCTCAACTGAGAGAAACCAGGGAAAGGAGTATTGTGGGAAGCTTGAGCCAAGACTAGAAGGTCTGGAATAGTCATTGAAAAGAGTGCGATAGGGAATCAATTAGGGAGGTATAAAATATTGGCCTTGCTGCAGTGAGGCTATAGTTGAGATTAGATAAATGCATTTTTGGTGGGCCCAGCCAGCACAGTCTCATCATCTCTATCTCCTTTCAGCAGAAACAAACTAATCTAATGGTGGGAGTGACCTGGGACTGGGTCTTGGCAAGTCATCAGCAGTGATAGCAGGGGAATGGAGGCCAGAGTCAGTTAGTAAATATTTTATAATGAACAAGGCTGGCTTCATCAATTCTTAAATCTATTCTTCTAACATATAAAGGTCTTTACCCTCACTAAAAATGGCCCGGGTCCCTCTGCACTGATTCAAGATCTCTCTACCCTCAAGGCTCATCTTAAATACTACCACTTTTGAGGAGTTGAAAGTATATTAAAAAAAAAAAAAAAAAAAAACCTAAGAAGACCTAGGTGGTATAGGAGGGGAAGCTCTGGAACTGAAGTCATATGACCTGGATTCAAACCCTGCTCCTGACACTTAGTATATGTGAGACTTTGGTCAAATAACCTCATATTTTGGGGCCTCAGTGTACACATTTTACAAACGAGATAGTTTTTAAGTTCTCTTCTTACTTTATATTTAAATTTTAGTTGAGGTATGCCTATGAGTCAATCACTTAATCTCTTTATGCCTCATTTTCCCAACCTGAAAAATGAGGTAGTTAATTTAGAATAAGTTAATCTCTTTCAGCTCTGATATTCTATTATTCTATGCCTTCCCTGACAATCACAGCCCCAAAGTAATATTTCTTCCAACTGAACCCCTATATCAGTAATTGTTGGGAGCATTCATTTCACAATTAATCAAATAATGTTTTATGACATTATTTTGAAATGATAATTAGCTCACATTATTACTTAACTTCCCCCCTCTTTATAGTTTGTCATTTCAGTTAGGCTACAAATTTCTTGAATGTAAGATTCTATCTGCCTGCATTTTTGATTTCCTTCACAGGCTAATTTTATACTATTTCAAAGTCCAACTCTTTTTATACAGCAAATTAACTGTCTGGACATGTATACATATATTGTATTTAACTTATACTTTAACATATTTAACATGTATTAGTCAACTGCCATCTCGGGGAAGGGGTAGGGAGAAGAAGGGAAAAAGTTGAAACAAAAGAATTTGCAACTGTCAATGCTGAAAAATTACCTATGCATATATCTTGTAAATAAAAAGCTATAATTAAAAAAAAAAAAAGAATGTAAGATTCTAGCTAATCCTTTCTTATCAGAGATCAGATCTTTCCTAGTTCTGCTTAGTGACCATTTCAAAATATCTAGAGCAATGAACAAGTCCAATCATTCTTTAGAAAAGGTTTTAATGTTTCAGATAGAACTGTCTTAGAAGAAGTGAGCTCTGTCCCTGGTAAAGGCTCACAGAGACAGATTTTGATTTTACATATATATGTATATGTATTGTGTATGTGTTGTTTTAGGTGTTACATATGTGTACTATATAAATATACATTTATATATGTATTGTGTATATAAACATATGTAAATATTTATGTTATATATTTTATATTATATTTATTATTATATATAAATATTACATATGTTTATATATAATATAATAAATAATTTTAATTTTGTGTATTTATATATTATATATATAATACATATAAATATATATTACATATATGTAATATATATGAATGGGCTAGCTGCCATGGGAGGCATTCATAGATGGTAGTTTATCACTGAGAGTCTTCAATCACAGATGGATGACACCTCTTTGTAAATTACCTTTACTCCAGTCTCTGATGAAGAAATAGTCTTCTTGCCAAAGGCAATCTCTCTCTCTCTCTCTCTCTCTGTAGCTTTCTCTCTTTCTCTCTCTCTTAAACCCTTTATCTCAATCTTTTCTAACAGTCTAGAAGATTGTTCCTATAATTACCCAGTTTCTAATTTTCAATTTCTTTCTAAAGGGAATACAATGGATAAAGAACCCAGTTTTGGAGTCAGGAGGACCAGAGTTCAAATCCAGCTTCAGACACTTACTAGCTGTGTTACTAGGTCAAGTCACTTAACACTGTTTCCTCAGTTTCTTCATCAGTAAAATGAGCCGGGGGTGGGAAATGGCAAACTACTCCAATATCTTTACCAAGAAAGCACCAAATGGTGTCACATAAAAATTAGACATGACAGAAATGACTTAACAACTTCTATTGACTCGTTCCCTCCTTCCTATAGATACTCCCAAGTTTCCTTCAACTTAAAAAAAAAATCTTCCAAATGAAGCCAAGATTGTAGAGAAAAGTCAGGAAGCTGTCTGAACTCTCCCTGGTTTCCCTCAGAAGTAATGTTAAATAAATGGATTTGGAATGACAGAGCTCACAAAAAGACACAATGAAGCAATTTTCCAGCTTAAGATAACTTAGAAGAACTTCAGGAAAAGCCTATCTCACTTGGGCAAAGGGAGAGCACAGCCCAGCAGCAATAGCATTCAGGAAAGCCAGCAGGAGGCTCTTAGCCACAGTATAGATCAGCTCATCAGGGCACTGACATAGCAAACCAGCTGTGAGGCCTCCAGCCCTAGCACAGAAGGCAAATTGCCAGCCCTGGAACTCTAACAGAATATGTGCAACTAGGACTGACCATCCCAGTGCAGTGGGCAAGCTTCTAGCAACCAAGGCCCTAGTATGGTACTAGTGACCAGGCCTCAGGCCCCCAGCACAAGAAGCTTGGACATTGCCTACTGTGCCCCAAGAGCATGGCTCTACTTTTAAGAATGAGCAAAAACTCAAAAAAGAACCCCAAATAAGGCAACAGGGAAAATCAAAATAAAAACTCAGAAGAGGACAACAATATCAAAATGCCTTTATGTTACTTTAACATGTATAACATATATTGAATTGCTTGCCATCTAGGGGACAGGGTGAAGGTAAGGAGAGGAAAATTTGGAACACAAGGCTATGGAAGGGTCAATGTTTTGAAAATAAAAAGCTTTAATAAAAATGAATAAATAAAATTTAAAAATTCACTAAGAAAAAAAAATGTGAAGCCTTAAAGAAGAATGTGAATTGTTCTCAAGCCCACAAAGAACTCTTAGAAGAGGTAAAAAGGGTTTTAAAAATCAAGAGGTAGAAGAAAAACTGGAAAAAGAAATGAGATTTATACATTAGAATTATGAAAAAAAAGTCTTGGAAATGAAAGGACAAAAATTGACTGTAGAAAACAACGCCTTGAAAAATAGAATTGATCAAATGGGGGGAGGAAGAGGGGAAGGGAGGAATCCACTGAAGAAAATGGAAAAGAAAGTACAAAAGCTAACTGAAGAAAATAATTCCTTAAAAACTACAATTGAGCAAATTAAAGCTAATGACTCTACAAGACATCAAGAATCAGTCAAATTATTAATTTGTCAAATTAATCAGTCAAATTATTAAAAGGATGAAAAAAGTAGAAGAAAATGTAAAATATCTCATTGGAAAACCTGGAAAAGTGATCCAGGAGCTGAAAAGCATGTACTATCTGAAAGCCGTGATCAAAAAAAGGAAGCTGGGCAGCAACTTTCAAGAAATTATCAAGAAAAATTGCCCTGATATCCTAGAAACAGAATAAAATAGTTATTGAAAGAATCCTTCAATGTTCTAAATCATTATTGATCAGAGAAATGCAAATTAAGACAACTCTGAGATATCACTACACACCTCTCAGATTGGTTAAGATGACAGGAAAAGATAATAATGAATTTTGTTTTTTTGTTTTTTTTTAATTTAATAATAACTTTATATTGACAGAACCCATGCCAGGGTAATATTTTTACAACATTATCCCTTGCACTCGCTTCTGTTCCGATTTTTCCCCTCCCTCCCTCCACCCCCTCCCCTAGATGGCAAGCAGTCCTATATATGTTAGATATGTTGCAGTATATCCTAGATACAATATATGTTTGCAGAACTGAACAGTTCTCTTGTTGCACAGGGAGAATTGGATTCAGAAGGTAAAAATAACCTGGGAAGAAAAACAAAAATGCAGATAGTTCACATTCGTTTTCCAGTGTTCTTTCTTTGGGTGTAGCTACTTCTGTCCATCATTTATCAATTGAAACTCAGTTAGGTCTCTTTGTCAAAGAAATCTACTTCCATCAGAATACATCCTCATACAATATCGTTGTCGAAGTGTATAATGATCTCCTGGTTCTGCTCATGATAATAATGAATTTTGGAAGGGAGATGGGAAAACTGGGACACTAATACATTGTTGGTGGAATTGTGAACTGATCCAACTATTCTGGAGAGCAATTTGGAACTATGTCCAAAGAGTTATCAAACTGTGCATGCCCTTTGTTCCATCAGTTTTTCTACTGGGCTTATATCCCAAAGAGATCTTAAAAGAGGAAAAGGGACCCACATGCGCAAAAATGTTTGTGGCAGCCCTATTTGTAGTGTCAAGAAATTGGAAACTGAATGGATGCCCATCAATTGGAGAATGGCTGAATAAATTATGGTATATGAATGTTATGGAATATTATTGTTCTGTAAGAAACAATCAGCAGGATGATTTCAGAGAGGCCTGGAGAGGCTTACATGAACTGATGCTAAGTGAAATGAGCAGAACCAGGAAATTATAGTACATGGCAACAAGAAGATTATACGATCATAATACTGATGGATAGACATAGCTCTCTTCCACAATGAGATGATTCAGATCAGTTCCAATGATCTTGTGATGATGAAAGCCATCTACACCCAGACAGAAGAGTGTAGGAACTGAGTGTGGTTCACAACATAGCATTTTCACTCTTTTTGTTGTTATTTGCTTGCATTTTATTTTCTTTCTCACTTTTTTCCTGTTTGATTTGATTTTTCTTGTGCAGCAAGATAATTGTATAAATATGTATGCATATATTGGATTTAACATATATTTCTATTGTGTTTAACATATATTGGACTACTTGCCATCTCGGGGAGGAAATGGGAGAAGAGGGGAATTGGATCCAAAGTTTTTGCAAGGATTAATGTTGAAAAATTGTCTATGCATATGTTTTGAAAATAAAAAGCTTTAATAAAAAAAGAGAAAGAATCTTTCAAACACAGCCTGAAAGAGATCTCAAAATGAGAACTCCAAGGAATATTTAATCAAATTCCAGAATTATCAAGTCAAGTTAAAAATACTGCAAGCATCCAGAAAGAAACAATTCAATTATCAAGGAGCCATAGTAAGCATTACACAGGATTTAGCAACTTCCATATTAAGGAACTGGAGGGCTTGGAATTTAATATTTAGGAAGGCAAAGGAGCTTAGATAATAATCAAGAATAAACTACCCAGCAATATTTGACATAATCTTTCAGGGGAAAAGATGGATATTCAGTGAAACAGGGGAACTTTCAAACTTTCCTGATGAAAAGATGATGCTTGAATTGCAATTTTTATCTTCAAATACAAAACTCAAAAGAAGCATAAAAAATAAACAGGAAAGAAAAAAACAACATGTTATTCATTATTCAATGTTATTAAACTATTTTCATTCTTGCATAGGAAGATGACACTTGTAACTTGAGAACTGTATCTCTATTAGGGCAGTTAGAAGGAATATACATAGACAAAGAGTGTGGGTATAAATTGACTTTGATGTGATATCTAAAAAATTAAAAGGTGAAAAAAAAAAGAAAGAATTGTAATGGAAAAAAAGGAAAGGGGGAAGCAGAATAGAATAAATTATATCACATAGACAGGTGAAAAGACCTATTATAGCAGAGGAAAAGAAAATGGAGGGGGAGTGGTGGGGGGGGGTGGTTGAGTGTTGCCTGAACTTTATTCTGATTGGATTTGGCTCAAAGAAGAAATAACATTCAATTGAGTTTAGAATTTTTTTTTAATCCTGTAGGGAAATAGGAGGGAAAAGGGGAAAGAAAAGGCTGGACCAGAATATATTATGCTTCATGTGAAGTTAAAAAAAAAAAAGCAGGGGTAGCAATTCTTATCTCAGACAAAGCAAAAGCAAAAATAGATCTCATTAAAAGAGATAAGCAAGGAAACTGCATCTTGCTAAAAATGTACTACAATGAAGTAATATCAATACTAAACATATATAAATTAAATTGTATAGCATCGAGTCTTAAAGGAGAAATAAAGTAAGTTCCAGGTAGAAAGAGATAGCAAAACTATACTAATGGGTGATCTCAACTTTGCCTTTTCAGAACTTGATAAATCTAGGTACAAATAAACAAGAAGAAACTTAAGGAGCTGAATAGAATTTTAGAAAAATTGTATATGATAGATGTTTGGAGAAAATTGAATGGGGAAATAAAGGATTATACTTTTTTCACAAAAATTGACCATGTATTTGAGCATAAAAACCTTACAATCAAATACAGAAAGGCAGACATATTAAGAGCATTCTTTTCAGATCATGATGTAATAAAAATTACATATAATAAAGGGCCATGGAAAATAGACTAAAAATTAATTGAAAATTAAATAATATAGTCCTAAAGAATGAATGGGCCAAGCAACAAGCTATATAAGAAATTATCAATAATTTCATCAAAGAAAATGACAATAATGAGACAACATACCAAAGCTTATGAGAAGCAGCCAAAGCAGTTGTCAGGGGAAATTTTCTGTCTCCTACTGCTTACATGAATAAAATAGAGAAAGAAAAGATCCACAAATTGGATATGCAACTAAAAAAAAAAACTAGAAAAAGAACAGATTTAAAATTCCCAATCAAATGTCATATTAGAAATTCTGAAAATAAAAGGAGAGATTAATAAAATTGAAAATAAAACTATTGAACTAGTAAACAAAACAGAGTGGGTTTTAGGAGGGGGAAACCCAACAACAATGAAATGATAAACCACGGGTTAACTTGATTTAAAAAAAGGAAAGGAAAAAACCAAATGATCAGTATCAAAGATGAAAAAAAAAACAAACCAAATAACCAGTATCAAAGATGAAGAGAAAATTAAAGCACTAATTTGGATATATTTTGCCCAACTATATTCCAATAAATTTGATAATCTTAGTGAAATGGATGAATATTTTAAAAAATATAAATCGCCCACATTAATAGGAGAGGAAAGAAAATATTTAAGTTTCTTTGCCATTTAAGAAAAATAAATTGAACAAACCATTAATGAAGTCCCTAAGAAAAAATCTCCAAAACCAGAGGGATTTACAAATGAATTCTACCAAACATTTAAAGAACAATTAATTCCAATACTATATAAATCACTTAGAAAAAATAAGCAGAGTCCTATTAAATTTCTTTTATGACACAAATATGGTGCTGAATTTTAAACCAGGAAAAGCCAAAACCATGAAAGAAAATTATAGACAAATTTCCCTAGTGAATAGTGATATAAAAATTTTAAGTAAAATATTAGCAAAGAAATTATAGTGATTTATCATGAACATGATATACCACAACCAGGGAGGGGGGATTTAAACCAGCAATGCAAGCCTGGTTCAATAGCAGGAAAACTATTAGCATAATTGATCACATCAATAACAAAACCAACAAAAATCATTTGATTAATACAATAGATGCAGAAAAAGCTTTTGACAAAATATATTCAGTCCTATTTAAAAACACTAGAGAACACAGTAATAAATGAAACTTCTCTTAAATTGATAAACAGATCAGCAAGCATTATATGAAATGGGGATAAGCTGGAAGCATTCCCAATAAGATCAGGGGTGCAACAAGGATGCTCATTATAACTACTGTTTATTTAATAGCATACTAGAAATGTTAGTTTTAGCAATAAAAGAAGAAAAGGACACAAAACTATCACTCTTTGCAGATGATATGATAGTATACTTAGAGAATCTTAAAGAATCAATTAGAAAGCTACTTGAAACAATTAACAACTTTAGTATAATTGCAGGATATAGAATAAATCCACATAAATCATCAACATTTCTGTATATTACTATCAAAGTCAAGCATCAAGAGATAGAAAGAGAATTTCCATTTAAAATAACTGAAGGCAATATAAAATATTTGAGTCTACCTGCCAAGACAAACCCCCAAAACTATATGAACATAATTACAAGGAACTTTTCACACAAATAAAATCAGATCTAAACAATTGAAAAAATATCAATTTACTCATGATTACTATAATTAGCATGGCCATGATTAGGCCATGCTAATATAATAAGAATGACAATTCCACCTAAATTAATTGATGCCATAACAATCAAACTGCCAAAAATTATTTAATAGAGATAGAAAAAATAATAACAAAATTTATTTAGAACAACAAAAGGTCAAAAATATCAAGGGAAATAATGAAAGAAAAACTACAAAAGAGGTGACCTATATTATATAGCATAGAATGGTGGATCAGTGGAATAGGTTAAGTATACAAGATACAATAGCAAATGACTATAGTAATCTATTATTTGATAAAACCAATGACTCTAACTTCTGGAACAAGAGCTCATTCTTTGACAAAAACTGCTGGGAAATAGTATGGCAGAAACATCTCACATCCTATATCAAGATAAGGTTGAAATGGATACATCATTTATACATAAAAGGTGATATCATAAGGAAATTAGGAGAGTAAGGAATAATTCACTTGTCAGATCTATGAAGAAAGGAAAAAATGATGACCAAACAAGAGATCAAGAACATTATAAAATACAAAATGGATAGTTTTGATTACATCAAATTTAAAAGGTTTTATAATAAACAAAACCACTGCAATGAAAATTAGGAGGAAAGTAGAAAGCTGGAAAACAATTTTTATAGCAAATGTTTCCAATAAAGGCCTCATTTCTCAACTATATAAAGAACTGAGTCAAATTTGTAAGAATCCAAGTAATTCTCCAATTGATAAATGATAAAGGATATGAACAGGCAGTTTTTAGATGAAGAAATTAAAACTATGGTCAAATAAAAATACTTTAAATTCCTATTGATTACAGAAATGAAAATTAAAATAACTCATACCTATCAAATTGGCTAATATGACAGAAAAAGAAAATAAGTGCTGGAGAAGATGTGGGAAAATTGAAATACTAATGCATTGCTGGTGGAGTTGTGAATTGATCTAAACATCTGAGGGGTATTTTGGAGCTATGCCCCAAAGGCTCTAAAACTGTATATACTTTTTGATCCAGCAATACCACTAGGTCTGTATTGCAAAGAAATCATAAAAAAGGGGAAAGAGGAAAGAATCCACATGAACAAAAATATTTATAGCAGCAAAGTACTAAAGAATTGAAAATTTGAGGAAATGTCTATCAATTGTGGAAGGATTGAACAAATTTTGGTATAGTAATGAAATGGAATAGTGTTGTGCCATAAGAAATGATGAACAGGAAGAGTTCAGAAAAACCTGGAAAGACTTACATGAAATGATGCTGAGAGAAGTGAGCCAAACCAGGAGAATATTGTACACAATAATAACAACATTGTATAATGATCAATTAAGAGAGATTTAGCTCTTCTCAGCAATACAATGATTTAAGACAATCCCAAAAGATCCGTGGTGGAGAATACTGTCCACATCCCTAGAAAGAACTATGGAGTCTCACTGCAGATGATAGTATACTATTTTCATAGGTCTTGCTGTTTTTTTAATGTAGAAATATGTTTAACCTTTGTTTGTACATGTTTAATCTATCTCAGATTGTTTACTGATTTGGGGAGGGGATAGAAAAGGGGAGGAAAGAAGAAAAATTTGGAATTCAAAATCTTACAAAAATGAATGTTGAAGGAACAGCTAGGTGGCGCAGTGGATAGAGCACCAGCCCTGATTTCAGGAGGACCTGAGTTCAAACTTGCTCTCAAATACTTAACACTTCCTAGCTGTGTGACCCTGAGCAAGTCACTTAATCCCAATTGCCTCAGAGAAAGGAAGGAAGGGAGGGAGGAAGGAAGGAAGGAAAGAAGGGAAGAAGGAAGGAAGGGAGGGAGGAGGAAGGAAGGAAAGAAGGAAGAAGAAGGAAGGAAGAAGGAAGGAAGGAAGGAAGGAAGGAAGGAAGGAAGGAAGGAAGGAAGGAAGGAAAAGGAAAGGAAGAAGGGAGGAAGGAAGGAAGGAAGGAAGGAAGAAAAAGAAAGAAAGGAAAGGAGGAAGGAAGAAGAATGCTGAATTCTATATTTACATATAAGTTAAAAATACTAATAAATGAAAAAAAAAACTTCACTGAACTCTATCATCTCTATCAAGCCATTATCCTATATCTCTCCTTCATATCTGCCAAATATGTAGAAAAAAAGTTGTGAACTCTTGTAGTTTTCACATTCCTTCTTCTCATTCATTTCTCAACAGATTGGCCTAGTGTTTTGTACATTGTGTACAGAGGGGTAGAGTGCAAATAATTTTGACTCTGAAGTCAAAGGACCTAGTTTCAAATCCTGCCCCTGTTGCTTGACCTCTCTATGATTTGGGGACAAACTATTTAATCTTCCTGTACCTAAATTTCCTCATCTACAAAATGTGAGAATTAGTCACTGAGGACAAGCTCTAGATTCCTTTCAGCTCTAGACCTATGATTATAATATGTTCAATAGTTTGCAATATGACTTATGATCCCATCAATTAGCTGAAACTGATCTCTCCAAAGTGATAAATAATCTCTTCACTTACAAACTATTTGTCCTTTTCTGAATTCTCTCTTCAGTGACTCCAATAAGAGGTCATTCTTCTCTCTATGGGGACACTGTTCTCACTTCACTTTACTTATTTGACTGATCTTTCTGAGTCTCCTTTGCTGACTCACCATACATATCACAACTTTTAATTATGGTGTTCCCCAAAACTCTATCCCAGGTTCTTCTTTCTGTGTACACTCTCAGTGACTTCATCACTTCTTATAGATTTAATTATCATTTCTATACAAATGGCTTCCAATTTCTATATCTTGCTCTAGTTCTCTCATTCTCTCTCTCATCTCTCTCTCTCTCTCTCTCTCTCTCTCTCTCTCTCTCTCTCTCTCTCTCTCTCTCTCTCTCTCTCTCTCTCTTTTCTGAGGCAATTGGGGTTGTGACTTGCCCAGGATCACATATCTAGTCTCTCTCTTAAAGTCTAATCCTACATCACTAGCTACTCATTAGACATTTCATATTGAATGTTCCAGAAACACTTCAAACTCACCAGATACAAAGAACAATTGATTATTTTTCCTCCTCCTTCTCTAAAACTATACCTTTTTTTAGATTTCCCTATTTCTATTGAAAGTACCCCAATTCTTTTAGTGGGCCAGGTTTTTGAAACCTTAGGC
Source organism: Antechinus flavipes (assembly GCF_016432865.1). Classification (NCBI taxonomy): domain Eukaryota; kingdom Metazoa; phylum Chordata; class Mammalia; order Dasyuromorphia; family Dasyuridae; genus Antechinus; species Antechinus flavipes. The sequence goes on along the minus strand of NC_067399.1, from coordinate 466,382,165 downwards.
TTTCATTGCTCTTCCACTGCTACTATCTTAAATGTTAAATCTTGTTCATTCTATCTCAACAATGTCTATTTCCCCTCTCTTCCCTGACACCACAGCCTTCCACTTCAACCCTTCATCATCTGTTATCTGAATTATGGTAATAGCCTCTTGATTAGTTTCCCAATTCCAGTCTTTCCCTTTATTTTTCAAATAGTTGCCAAAATAATATTGTAAAATAGAATAAGATGTGACTCCCCTGCTCAAAAAGCTGTAGTGTTGTGTTGCCCTTTTACCTTTGGGGTCAAACACAAACTACTTTGTTTGGAATTTAAAGCTCTTTGTAATCTGACTTCAACATATGTTTCCAGGCAGGGGTAAATATTTGTTTATTCATTTTCAAGGCAATTGGGGTTAAGTGACTTGTTCACAGTCCCATAGTCAATGGTGTTAAGTGTCTGAGACCAGATTTGAATTCAGATCTTGCTGACATCAGGGCTGATGGTCTATCCACTTCGCAATCAACCTGCTCCAAAGGACAACTGCCTCTGAGCAGCTGCGGGAATATGTACAACATACTTCTAAACTAAATCTGCATTATTCTCATCTTCTTATTGCTTTCTTAAGTTTGGACAATCAGCAAACTAATAAATCAAGCCCTGATTTGGAATATTTGGTACTTTCTGAGGTATAAATACTCACATAGAAAGTTTAATAATCATCTCTTATGAGCACAGTCCAGCAGAGCACTGTTTCTAGACTTATTATATAATGTTCTCTTTCATACATATTCTACTTTTTGTAGCTCATAGGCAACATCCCACCTCCTACAATAATAGCAACTAGTATTTATATAACCCTTTACAATTTTAAAATTATATTGTATTCATTTTGTGTATATTTACTTTGTCTACTCTTTTGTTTACATGTTGTCTCTTCCTATTTAATGTAAATTCCTTGAAGATAAGAACTGTTTCATTTGTATCAATATCCCTTGTTACTTGCATAGTGGCTGGCACATAGTAGGTACTTAATGAACATATGGTGATTGATTGAAGTTTCATAATTTGGAAAATATGAACCATGAGGATCCTTCTACCTCAGAGTCTTTGACCCTTTTCAGAATTTGAGCAAGCTTACACATGTACAAAGCTAGAGCATTTCCAAATTGCATGCAGGAGGAAAAGGACCGTGAGGTTAATTATCACAGTATAAGATTTATTTTGGCATTAAAAAAAAATTCCCCTTTGACTTCTGAAGCAGCTAGACTGAAGAGATAAACTCTAAGTATGTATGTATCTGGCACAGAATAAATGACATTTTTCTGGAATTACATACACACACACACACACACACATATATATATATATTCACTGGGTCACTAGGATAATTCATTCAATAAACATTTATGAAGCATCTATTGTTTATGCTCAGCCCTAGAGGGGTACAAAGAGTCCAGAAGTGAGTTATGGATACAAATAACTGTTATTCTTTGTTCTTGAAGAGGACTAAAATGACAATCACTATGTTGGGGTTAAGGTATATTGTGTCAAACTATGGCTGATCAGACTAATATGAACCTGGAAAACTCACAAGTCAGGTACAAATAGACATTTGGGGTAGAGAGGTCTCTAAATTTGTACATCTCATATTCCTTATGAACTACTGCAATTCTGTTTTGATCATAGAGCACAGCCCCCTCTTTGATGCAGGGACATTATGCTGGGAAGTCCCATGACAGTGTCTCCTATGTTTCACAATTGATTCCAAAGTTCTTCAGAGAGACCCTGAGAATGTCCTTGTATCACTTCTGATCCTTGTGTATTCTGTAAAATAGTTTCTTTGGCAAACACAGATTTGACATTTGAAGAATGTGGCCAGCCCATAGGAGCTGTGCTCTCTGAAGTAAAATTTGAATACTTAGCAGTTCAGCTCAAGAAAGGACCTATCTGGAATATTATTGTTCTGTAAGAAATGACCAGCAGGATGAATACAGAGAGGACTGGCGAGACTTACATGAACTGATGCTAAGTGAAATGAGCAGAACCAGGAGATCATTATACACTTTGACAACGATATTGTATGAGGATGTATTCTGATGGAAGTGGATTTCTTTGACAAAGAGACCTGAGTTTCAATTGACAAATGATGGACAGAAGCAGCTACACCCAAAGAAAGAACACTGGGAAACGAATGTGAACTATCTGCATTTTTATTTTTCTTCCCAGGTTATTTTTACCTTCTGAATCCAATTCTCCCTGTGCAACAAGAGAACTGTTCAGTTCTGCAAACATATATTGTATCTAGGATATACTGCAACATATCTAACATATATAGGACTGCTTGCCATCTAGGGGAGGGGGTGGAGGGAGGGAGGGGAAAAATCGGAACAGAAGCGAGTGCAAGGGATAATGTAAAAAAAATTACCCTGGCATGGGTTCTGTCGATATAAAATTATTATTAAATAAAATAAAATATTAAAAAAAAAAGAAAGAAAGGATCTATCTTATCTTGCCAAATGATCTTCAGAATTTTCCTAAGATGATTCAAATGGAAGAGATTCCGTTTCCTGGCATGGTGCTGGTGTACTCTCAAGTTTCACAGACGTACAACAATGAGTCAGCCCAATGGCTCTGTAGATCTTCGATTTGGTAGGCGGTCTACCTCTTCTCTCCCACACTTTCCCTCAGAGCCTCTTAAACACTGAGCTACTTTGACAAATCATGCAGCAACCTCATCATCTATGTGTATGTAGCCCTGGAAAGTATACTGCCAAGGTAAGTGAACTTATCCACAGCATTCAAAATTTATTCATTTGCTCCATATATAGATGGGCTGGTGCTGGCTGGTGGAGAATCTGTTTTCTTGGTGTTAATTAGTAGGCCAAAATTATCATAATCAGCAGAGAATTGATCCATACTTTGTTGCATCTCAGTCTCAAAGGCTGCACTGACTATGCAATCATGAGGAAAGAAAAAGCTTTGCATCTACTCTCCTTCCACTTCAGTCTTGGCTTACAGCCTTTTCAAGTTAAATAATTTACTATCAGTGTGGCAGCTGATCTTGATGCCATTATTTTCCTTTTTGAAAGTGTCTGAAGACAACCCAGAAAACATCTTTGTAAAAAGCATGGGAGCAAGCACACAGTTCTTTACTCCACTGGTGTCTCGGAAAGCACAAGAACATTGTACAATATCTGAAATCCTGGACAAGACTACTTTCATGAAATTGATGAACTTTGCTTGGCAACCATATTTTTTCCATTTTCTATAAGCCCTCATAACTGACAGAGCCAAAGGCTTTCACTGGATCTATGGACATTGTGTACGACTTCTGTTCAGTACATTTCTCTGGGAGTTGTTGAGTAACAAACATGAATTTGACTGTTCTTGAGTCCTTTTTGAAGCCACACTGGCTCTAGGATACATACACAAATAGTTATAATATATTGAAGAGATCCAGAGTGGTATGCAGGACTCCTGAAGAAAGAGAACTTCTAGAAGGGGACAAGAGATTATGGAGGAGATGATATCTGATTGAATCTTGAAAAAGAATGGGGTATACACATGTGCAAAAATGTTTGTGGAAGCCCTTTTTGTAGTGGCAAGAAACTGGAAACTGAGAAAATGCCCGTAGTTAGAAAATGGCTAAATAAGTGATGGTGTATGAATGTTATGGAATATTATTGTTCTGCAAGAAATGACCAATAGGATGATTTCAGAAAAGGCCTAGAGAGACTTACATGAACTTATGCTAAGTGAAATGAGCAGAACCAGGAGATCATTAATGTATACGGCAACAACAAGATTATACGATGATCAATTCTGATGGACGTGGCTCTCTTCAACAATGAGATGATTCAAATCAATTCCAATTGTTCAGTGATGAAGAAAGAACCACAACATAGCATTCTCATTCTTTCTGTTGTTGTTTGCTTGTACTTTGTTTTCTTTCCCAGTTTTTTTCTTCCTTCTTGATCTGATTTTTCTTGTGTAGCAAAATAACTGTATAAATATGTATACAAATATTGGATTTAACATATATTTTAACATATTTAACATGTATTGGACTATCTGCCATCTAGGGGAGGGAGTGGGGAGAAGGAGGGGATAATTTGGAACAGAAAGCTTTGCTAGTGTCGATGTTGGAACCCCTGCATATGTTTTTTTAAATAAAAAGCTTTAATTAAAAAAAAGTATGGGGTATGAAACTATAGATAATGAAGGAAGGAATCACTGCAAGCATAAAAGTAGGAAAAGATGTGCACAAAGATCCAAAAGCGTGAAAAAAAATAAGATTAGTAGATCTGTCAGGCTGGGATGTAGAGTGGGGAAGGAGGGAAACCAGCATTGTGATAAGGGAGAAAAAATAGGTACAAATATCTATAACAGTTGCTGGATGAATGAATGAGCCAATGAAACAACAATTGGGGGGAAGTCATTTTTCTTTAGATCTTTTCCCTTTCCCTCCTTTTTTTTTCTTTAACAACTTGGAGAAAGATGAGGCCTCAATTTTGGAAACTTTCAATCAAAGTGTTGGTTAAAAAAAAAAAAACCCAGCACCATGCACTTTGAGTTTATACATATAGAGAAGATGCTTGTCATCTAGAAGTCTGGTTTTATTGTGGTCTGGGAGAAAGCCCTCTCTTTAGGAGGCATGTGGTGGGGCATGCATGATGTTGCTAAGCAATCAAGCATTGAAGTTGGTGAAGAAACATGGGTTCCTGAAAATCAGTTGCTGCTCTGGGGCTAGTCATTATAGGAGGGCAGAGTTGGAAGGAGTGGCCATCTGGAAGAGTCCCAGAGTCAAAGGGATGATAAACAATGAGAAGACAGTTTAAAAAAAAAAAAAAAAGAAAGAAAGAAACTGGGGGAAAGGAAATTTAAAAAAAATTTCCAATCAAAGAAGTTAAAACAACCTGAGGATTCATTCATTCAACAAAATATAAGATAGGGGAAAGAATCCTGGACCTAGAATATAAACTCATTATGTGATTTTGGACAAATAACTAAGTTCTGTTTTTATTAACTGCAAAATGGAGAAGTCGATCTAGACTATGTCTAATATCTCTTCCATTTACAACATTTTAGATTCAAAACCCCTTCCTAGCTCTAATATTCTGTGTTTCCTGATGTAATACCCATATGATTTCCAGCTCTAAAAATCTTTGTTCTGACATTATATTGTTTAAGTTTCCTTTAATCTCCTAGAATCTTCTTTGTACTAGAATCTCAGGATGATATAAAGGATGGATAAGACTGGCCCCTACTCTCAAGGAGTTTATAGTCTAGTAAGAATAATAAAATTACTTATTAATAAATATAACATAAGTTAGAATGCCATAAAAGTGTAAAGTTATATAAAAAGCTATACTATAAAAATAAAAAGAATATAAAGTTCTAAATGATAAGAAGAACAGAAAATATTAAATTTGTAGTCAGAAGATTTGGGGTTTTAATTCCAATTTATCCAACTTCTGTGACCTTTGGCAGGTTATGTTGCCTCTCTGGATCTTAGTTCCCTCGTCTGTAAGATGAAAAAAATTAACTAGATTATTTCTAATCTCCCTCCCTGTTCCAGCTCAATAATGTAAAATTCAAATAGAAATAGGGGCCAATAAACTGAAATAAAAATCCTTGTGAACCACATATTGACTTAGAAAATCATGTATCTATGGATGGGTTGTTTTTTCTTTTGTATTTTTATTCATTTTGTTAAATACCTCTCAATTACATTTTAATCTAGTTCAAGGTTGTGTGTTTAATACCCATATCTTTTCTAGCTTAAGGAGAATCATTAGTAGCTGGGTGCATAAGAAAAAACTTCTAAACCTACATTTCGAGTAGGTAGGAAGTCAGTTGACTGAGTTGATAAGTATGGTGGGGGAAGACATTTCCAGATTTAGAGAAAGAATGGTATCTGTAGAGCTATAGAAGTGGGAAAGCATGGGGTGTTTTCGTGGATAGCAACATATTCAAATCCCTTTGTTTCGTGAATGAGGAATCCATAGTCCCATGTGGTGAAGTGACTTGCTAATGCCTTATAGCTAGAAAGTAGATGAACTCACATTTGAACCCAGATCCAGTGATCCCAAGTCCAGGTTTCTTTGCTACTGTAGGACACTAGTGAAGAAGAAAATTTAAAAAAGAACAACAACAAAAAGAAGAAAGGAAATGAAGAAAGAAAAAAAAGAGAAAGAAAGAAAGAAAGAAAAAAGAAGGAAAGAATGAGAAAGAAAGAAAGAGAAAAGAGAGAAAGAAAGAAAGAGAAAGGAAGGAAGGAAGAAAAGAAAGAAAGAAAGAAAGAAAGAAAGAAAGAAAGAAAGAAAGAAAGAAAGAAAGAAAGAAAGAAAGAAAGAAAGAAGGAAGGAAGGAAGGAAGGAAGGAAGGAAGGAAGGAAGGAAGGAAGGAAGGAAGGAAGGAAGAAAAAAGAAAAAAGAAAAAAGAAGAAAGGAAAGAAGGAAGGAAGGAAGGAAGGAAGGAAGAAGAAACAGGAGGAAGATGAGGAGGAAGATGAGGAGGACAGGAAGAAGAGAGGAGGGGAGAAGGAGTGAGGGAAAGAAGAGAAAAAAAGAGAAAAGACCACAGGAGTGGATAACTGAGACCCAGCCCTCTAGGACACTGTCCTCATATTTAATAATTCTTTTGCTTAAAAGAATAAGAAACTTGGCAGAGGGGTCCAGTCAGGTCAATTGTTGTTGGTCCGCTCTTTTCTTTAGGTACATGCATCTCCAGCATGCCTGTTTATATTCAGAGGTTTTTCATGGGTCTACTTTCTTGCTGTTGGAATAATCACAGGTTTTTAAAAATAAGAATAGTTACTGCCTATTCTTTTGTGAGCCAGGCAGGAAAAGGTCATTTGGGATATAGTACTTCAAACACTTCAAAGGGCACATCTTTTACTAGTGGTTTAAATGCAGCTATGGAGCAGAAGGGGGATGTATGCCTAATGTGTCCTGCTTCTAGGTAGCCACTAAAGGAAGCAGGTAGATTGTGCCCTCAAGGAAGGGGAGGGGATAATTCTATTGTCCTCTCTAGCTTGCACAAGGGGTGGTTCAGGACATACAGTGGAATGTGAGACAATTCTAGATTTCTGAAGTCAGAGGACTAGAGTTCAAATTCTAGCACTGAAACTTATTACCTGTGTGACCTTAGATCAATCACTTCCATTCACTCTGGGCCTCAGCTTCCCTACATGGGAGATATGATTTCTAAGGGCTCATCCAAGCTGTAAATGTTATGATTTGTGGGAGGATAATCTAAACACCAAAGAATTCAACTCTATCCCCTTTTTTCTCTCTTGTGATTGTCATCATTATGGCTATAGGCTAACATGACTGATATAATCATGAACATTTCTAGAATGCTTTAAAGATTACTAAGCATTTGCTTCACAATCTTTCTGAGAATTCAGTGGCATGGATTGTGTCACCAACGCCTTGTAGGAAAGAAGTTAAGGCTCAAAGCCAATTGACATGCCTCAAATCTCATAGCTGGTAAATGGTAGAGCTTGGACTACTCTGTTTTTCTTTTTTACAGTCCTTTATATGGAGAATTTCCTTCAGTCCCCATGACACTCCGGAGATATAGGGAATGTGAATATTAAGATCACTAGACTTCAAATCAGAAAATCTGGGTTCTTCTACTTGCTAAATTCTTTAATCTCTCTTTCTTCATCTTTTAAATGAGGAAGTTGAACTGAATATGATTTCCAAGTTTCCTACCAAATGAATTCGATGATTGATTTCTAAGTTTCAATCCAAATTAAGATTTTGTTATTATCCTTCTCATTTAACAGATTGAGAGAAGGGAAATGACTTGCCCTTAAAACTTCAAGGACAGATACAGGACTAGTATCTTGTTTCTCAATTTAGAACTTGCTGAGGGATCCATAACTTCATGCTTCTAAATAAAATATCCCAAATCCATAAGAGCAATATGAGATTTTGGTAGGGAGTGGGATGCAGAAGAGAGGGGATATAAGAAGAGTTGTTTGGACTTTTGGCTCCTCTTCCCAGAGAAATGAATTACATTTACATCATCAATTAAGAAAATTACACTCACTAACTTGCCCAAGCTTGTATCAGAAGTTGTTTGGAAGGGAATAGAAAGCTTGATTAACTAGTAATTATTAAATAAGATTTACTGTAACAGAGAACCAGCTCATGGAATCTAACATAAGGTCTCAGGGATGAAAGGACCTTCAGGAGTCATCTAAAGCCATCCATACTTGCATAGGAATCTCCTCTAAAAGATCATTCACTAACCAGCAGTTACATCACTCCTATTTGGAAGCTTCCAAAGGCAACCTGTTTTACTTTTGGGCAACTTTCATCTTTGGGAAGTTCTTTCTCACTCTCTTCCTTTTTGTAACTTCTACCCACTATTCTTAGGTTTGCCCTCAGATATCTCAGATATGTGGATATAACAATCAGAAGGCCCCTTAGCCGTTTCTTCTCCAGAATAAATAAGGACAATTTCTTCTGTTAATTCTTATATGACATAATCGCCAGTCTTCTCTTAGCTTTTACTGGACAGGCTCCAGCTTGTCACACAAACAAAAGGTCTTTTCTGACCTTAAAATAATGAATTAATTAGGAGGGGAAAAAAAGAAAAAGAAAAGACCTTACCAGATAGTTTAGTCCAGCCGCTACAAAAGGATCTCTAATATAATACATCTAATAAGTGATCATCTAACCTCTCTTTAAAGAATATTAAACATAGCCAAAGCAGACCTAAAACTATATTTTAAAGTGGCAGTCATCAAAATCATTTGTTAGTGGTTAATGGAGTGTTGGATCAGTGGAATAAATTAGGTACATAAGACACAATAGTCAATGATTCTAGTAATCTATTGTTTGATTGAACTCAATATCTTGAGCTTCTGGGATAAGAACTAATTATTTGACAAAAGCTATTGGGAAAACTGAAAAATAGTATGGCACAAATTAGGCATAGACCAACACCTCACACCTTATACCAAGTTAATATAGAAATGAGTTCATGATTTAGACATAAGAGGTGATACTATAAGCAAATTAGGAGGGCAAGAGATAGTTTGCCTGTCACATCTTTGGAGAAGGGAAGAATTTATGATCAAACACAAAATAGAGAACATTATGAAATGCAAAATGGATCATTTTGATTACATTAAACTAAAAAGATTTTATACAAACAAAAAAAAAGCAGCCAAAATTAGAAGGGAAGCAGAAAGGTGGGAAATAATATTTTTATAGCTAGTGTTTCTGAGAAACTGAGTCAAATTTATAAGAATATAAGTCATACCCAATTGATAAAAGATCAAAGGATATGAACTGGCAGTTTTCAGATGAAGAAATTAAAGCCATCTACAATCATATGACAAAATGCTCTAAATCACTATTGATGCAATTTAATATCACTCTGAGGTACCACTTCATATCTATCAGATTGGTTAAAATGTCAGGAAAAAATGATGAGAAGTATTGGAGGGAATATGGGAAAACTAGGAAACTAATGCATTTTTGGTGGAGTTGTGAACTAATCCAGCCATTCTGGAGAGCAGTTTGGAACTATGCCCAGAGGTCTATCAAATTGTACATACCCTTTGATCCAGCAGTGCCACTACTAGGTCTGTATCTGAAAGAGATCATGAAAGAGAAAAAGGGACCGACATGTGCAAAAATGTTTGTGGTGGCTCTTTTCTTGTGGTGGCAAGGAATTGAAAATTGAGAGAATGCCCATCATTTGAGGATTGGCTGAATAAGTTATGATATGTGAATGTAATGAATACTATTGTTCTATAATAAATGATGAACAGGCTGATTTCAGAAAAGCCTGAAAAGATTTACCTGAGCTGATGCTGAGTGAAGTGAGCAGAACCAGGAAAACATTATATACTGTAAGAATAAGATTGTGTGTTGATCAACTATAATAGACTTCGCTCTAATCTAAGACAATTACAAGAGATTTTGAATAGAAAATTACATCCATATCCAGAGAAAGAACCATGGAGACTGAATATGGATCAAAGCATACTATTTTCTCCTTTTTTTGGTTTCTTTATTTATTTTTGTTACTGTTGTTGTTTTCTTATGTTTTTTTTCCCTTTTGTCCTGATTTGTCTTTCCCAACATGACTCATATGGAAACATGTTAAAAATTGATTGTACATGTATAACCTATATCAGTTTGTATGTTATCTTGAGGAGGAGGGAGATAAGGGAAGGAAGGAGAAAAAGAATCAAAACTCAGAATCTTATGAAAATGAATGTTGAAAACCATCTTTACTTGTAACTGGAAAAATAATAAACCATTAAAATAAAAAAAAAAATGTTTAAGACTACCAAGAAGGAGTAAGACTACCTCTTGAAACAGTCTATTATACTTTTGGATAGTTCTAATTGCTAGGAAATTTTTCCTGGTATCAAAATTAAATTTTCTTTTTTTTCAACTTTCACTCATTGCTCCTGATTCTGTCCTCTGATATCAAGTAGGACAAGGATAATTCTTTTATAGTGAAGAGTTTTTAACCTTTTGTGTCACAGCCTCGATGGAAGTCCAATGAAGCCTATGAACATATTAAAATATATAAAATAAAATACATGTCATTACAAAGAAACCCAATTATATTATTTTATTATAAACATATTCAGAGTTCCAAGTTCACAGACTCTCTAAAATCCATGTATAGACCCTCATAGGCTAGTAGACCCCAGGTTATAAAAACCTATCCTTTGGGAACTGTCAGTTTTTCTGGCCAATATTTATAGCTGGACAAATCAGCCACATAACCACTTTCCATATACACATCATTAAAAGTATTTAATTAACAATGAAATTCCCTAAGTGAAAAAGATTAGATACAGTCTCAAACTTGAGGCTAGAAAAGGCCAAGAAGAGGCCTTATTCATTTCTCTGTTTTTATAAGAAAAAAGCAATCAAGGAGTCATGTTACTTCTGGCTTGATCCATAACATTTCAATAGGCAAAGATTTTCTGGTTAAAATCTAGTGTATGAATGTTTATATTTTGAGTATTGCAATCACAAAATGTCAGAACTAGAAGAGACCAAGGACATAGGATGTTATACTTGCAATGGACCTTGGAAATTTCTTCATTTTATAAATTAGGAAATGGATCCAGTATGGTAATGTAACTTGACTGAGGATATATAATCAAAGTTTGACTCCCAGGACAGTGTTCTTTCTACTATGCCATATTTTTTGTATTTATAGAGAAATGGAAAATTCCTAGTAAATAATCATTTGGTTTCTGGGTATGAGGAGGACTAGCCTAGAGGCTAGTATACTTTTCCATCCCTGTGGTATCATTGTTATGCATCTAAGTTTTAGGTAGAGGCACTAGAAAGAGTCTTGGGAGAATCACACCTTCACACAGAGTTCCAGAATTGAAGTAGAATTTAAGTGGTTGCCTAGTCCAACCCTTTCCCAAATAAGAAGGTCTGTATTTGTCTCTTTACATCTTCCATCTCTTCTACCCACAATGGGTGGCTAGGAGACAAGCAGAATATTAAATGGAAAATTGCCCATGAAGACATTACATGGGAAGTAAGGTCAGAATGGCAGAGAAACAGAAAGTATAGCCAAGTTGCTCTACCATACACATATATACATATACAAAGAACCAGATAACCACAAAGACCAAATTCTGATGAGGAAATCTGAGAAGGCACTACCTTTCTCAGAATATGGTTGGAGTCTGTCTTGGAAACAATGCATGGAATGGCAGAAAATGTTCTGGGCTTAGATTTAGGAGATCTAGGTTCATATACTTTCTTTCTCCCACTTACTAGCTTTGTAACCCTGGACAGCTCATGTCACCCCTATGAATTTCCCTCCAAAATAGCCATAATATTGCCCAGTATCACTGTTGTAATTATTTGTTATTTCTGGCTGCTGTTATTATTATTCAGTCATTTCAATTGTGCCCAATTCCTTGTAACCCCATTTAGATTTTTTTCTTGACAAAGGTATTCAAATGGTTTTCCATTTTATTCTCCAGCTCATTTTACAGATGAAGAGACTAAGGCAGAAAGGGTTAAGTGCTTTGTCCAAGGTCACAGAGCTAGTGTATGAGGCTGGATTTGAGCTCAGAGAAATGAGTTTTTCTGACACTAGAACTGACACTCAATCTATTGTGCCACTTACCCCCAAACCTTTTAATGCTATATAAATCAACCATTAGATTTATTTAGAATGGGATCTTTTTGGGGGAGAGATGTCATTATTAGAGGAGACAGAACTTAAATAATTCCCATGTCTATGATATTCTACAGTAGACATTCTTGGGATGTAAGCAGAACAATTGACATTATTCCATTTTACAGGGAGACTCAGAGGTGAGAAGACTAACTCAAAATTATACATTAGAAAATGGCAAAATTGAGTGTGATTCTCTGGTTCTTTTGGTTTTCCAATGCATTACTTTACCTTCATGATGCATCCTTTTGTTAAAGTCTTTCTTAAAATTTTAGAGAAAATTTATTTATTTACTAATGTTTAAAAGTGTTTTTTCCCCTATAACATACATTTGTTTGATAAAACGCTGCATTTAATTAGGCGTCTTTAGAAAAATCAAGAATCAATAGAAAGAATGGGATCTTAGAGTTTTATGTCTCATTCCATTTTGTTTCCATTGAGATGTAATTTATACATTGAAAACATGGATAATGCACATTGCCAAAAAAGAAGTCTTTAATCTGGCAATAAGAGGGTTAAAGTGTGGAGATGCTCCAGCATGTTAACAGCATGAACACCAGGTGAAAACAAATGGTTAACAGGCTGCCACTTTTCATCCTCAGGGCTCCTGCACTTTCTTGGCACCACATATGGTGTACACTCTTGGTAAAAGAGCTGAGCTTTAAAGGTCTCTTGCTGATGCTGTGCACACAAAGGGTGGGGGAGGAAAGAAGAGAGAAAGAAAGAAGAGGGGGTAAAAGATAAAAAGAGACTGAGAGTGAAGTAAGGAAAAGCAAAACATGAGAAGGAAAAAGAAAAAAAGGAAAGAAAAGAGAGGGGGTGATAAAGGCGAGTTAGAAGGAAAAAGGAGAAGATCAAGGGAAAAGATCAAAGGAAGAGAGGGGAAAAAAAGAGAAGGGAAGGGAAGATAGGGGAAGGAAAGTAAGATGAAGAGAAAGGGAAGGGAGAAGAAGAGGAAATGAAGGAAAAGAGAATTTCCTAGAGGGGTAAAAAGAAAAGAAAGGAGTCCTGGTTTAGACAGAAAGTCAACAAGCATTTATTAAACCCTTACTATAAGTGCCAGGCACTGTGCTAAGGGCTGGGAATAGATAGAAAAGCAAAACAAACAATAAATCAATCCCTGCTCCAAATTTGAAATCAGAGACAAAAATCCAATCCCAACTTTGCTACTCAGTATCTACACAAGTCACTTCACCTCTCCAGGCCTCAGTTTCCTTATCTGTGAAATGAAGAGGTTGTTGTCCTGAGAACTCTCAGAATTCTGCTAGCTCTAAGTCCAAAGTACATGAAAACTAAAAGAAAGGAAGGCAGGGAGGGTGTGAGGAAAGGAGGGAGGGAGGAAAAGAAAGAGGGAAGAAGGAAAGAAGGAAAGGATAAAAGAAGGAAGGAAAGAAGAGAGAAAAGGGAGGGAGGAAGAGAGAGAAAAAGGAAAGAAGGAAGAGAGGAAAGGGAGAAAGAATGAACACTATGTAATTATAGAACAATTCAATAGAAATCTCCTTCCTTTTTTCTTCCCTTCTAGCCCAGATCAAATCACTGAATCTTGCTACCACTCTGTTTCTCCTCTTCTGTAACAATCCTCCATAATGAGATTTGTTTTGCTTTTAGCAATACCCTTCCAAACCCAGCCCTCCACTTAAGATACTTTTCTTTTACATCCTAATCCTGAACCACTCCTCCATTATTCTATTTGTGCTATAATATTCTTTTTATTTTTAACTTTCCTTTGCCTGACCCTAGCTAAAAGTGTGGTTCCTAAGATTCCCTTTCCCCTTTTCACCACAATTCCCAGTTCCCAACTTCATGTTTGAATAACTTTCACCTGTATCACTCCAATGTCAGAAAATGCAAAATCTTTTCTTCTTCCATTTCTTTTTAGCTCTGGGGTGTTTATTTTTGAACACCCTAAAACTCATTTATCTGTTTCATCAATGATTCTTAAACAGACTTAGACTACTAAAGTAAAACCTCTCTCTCTCTCTCTCTCTCTCTCTCTCTCTCTCTCTCTCTCTCTCTCTCTCTCTCTCTTTTTGCTGAGGCAATTGGGGTCACATAGCTAGGAAGTGTTAAGTGTCTGAGGCTACATTTGAATTCAGGTCCTCCTTATTTCAGGGCTGGTGCTCTATCCACTGTGCCACATAACTTACTCTTCTTAATGATTCAAATTTATTTACTTTTCTTATGTTTCTTTTCTTTATTACATTTGGATTTCAAAGATCTGTCCAATTCTGGTTTTCTTAAAAAAATGTTTAGACGTTATCAATTCTATCAAAAGTCTATTTATCTTTCCTGGAGGAATATATTTAAAATAAAAGAATAAAACCATTTGGTACAAGTAATTTTCCTTTATCTTGTAGTATATCTTAAAATTTTCTTTTCATTTCTCATTGATGATGAATAATTCCAAGTGATTTTAATTATAATTTTTTAGTGTGTGATCTGTCCCGTCTTGAATATTTTCTATTTGTCTTAAGAGGCTAGAATATTGCAAGCACATTTCTGTGTGAATTAAATATGAAGTTCATTTTAGGCAGCATTATATGGAATTTTTTTTGGTTGTTGTTCTCTCATTCCAATACTTATGGAAATTTTTTCTTTTATGACTTTTTTGAAATATGCTATTCAGAATTTTTGCTTCATCAGATTTTGTCACAAGTCATTGATTGAGCTTTATCTTTCAAGTCAATTATTTTTCCATAATGAGAGCTCAACATTGTTCAGTTGGTTACATCTGACTCTGTAACCTCTTTGGGAATTTTCTTGTTAGAGACACTGGTGTGGTTTACCAGTTTCTTCTCCTTCTCATTTTATAGATGAGGAACTGAGGAAAACAGGGTTTAGTAACTTGTTCAGACTCATATAACCTGTAAGTGTTTTGATTTGAATTCAGGAACTCAGAAACTCCTGACTTCAAGCTGGCTACTCTATACTACTATGCCACCTCATGAGCCTCTGGGGATCACACATTCTTTTAATTTTGTTTTCTTTTTACTCATAATTCTTATTATGTTATTTTATTTTTTTTGTTTCATTACCTCCATTTTCCATAGGGAATTCACTACTTTTAAAGTGTTTTCCAGGTTCTTTCTCAAACTCATTTCCTTTCCTCATTTCCTTTTCCTTACTCAATTATCTTGCCAGAAGCCCACATACTACTTTACCAAAGTGCTCCTTAAAATGTCACATAATATTCTAAATGTAGTCTGGTGAGGAATTCCCATTCCCCCTCATCTAGATAGGATAGTTGCTTTTATTACGACAGTGCAAGATTACAGTAGCTCCTTTAAGAACTATGTTATGTTGTATGCTTCCTTTAGACTTATAGTTCATTAAAAATCCAAGATCTCTCTCACATGAACTGTTTGATAGCTGTGTTTCTAACCCCAAAGTTGTTTTATTTTTAAGCTTCTTAACCCAAAATAAAATCTTACTTTTATTCATTTTAAATTTTATCTTTTTAATTTTGAATCAGAATTCTAGTACATTAACATGTTTTTAGATCCAAAAATATAACTAGAAAATTTGCTGTCCAATGTATTAGCTATCTGTTTCAGTTTTTATGTTATTTGAAAAATATATTTTCTATTTCTTCATATGTATCATTAATATGGTCAAATATGGAGCCTGTACAGCATTACAAATCTTTCAGCATTTAGAAATTGCTGATAGATCCAGATTGTTATCATTCTATTAACTGACATTCTTTGGATGTATTTATTAGACCAATAACAACATGGTATTATGGAAAGAGAACTAACCATGGAGTCAAAAGTCCTGGGTTTCATTCTGAATTCTACCATTTACTAACTGTATGAATTTTGGGCATCTTTTTCAGTCTCTTGTTTCCTTATCTATAAGATGAAAATAAGAATATTTACATTACCTGCTTTACAGAGTTATTATAACTTACCTAGTAGGGGCTTAATACTTATTATTTGATTCATAAACCTTTTGTAAGCCACAATTTTCAAATGAATGTTATCAATATTATAACATCTATTATACATTTCTCTACCTTGTCCACAAAGCTTTTTAAAGGACTTTGCCAAATACCTTGCTGAAATCCCAATGCATTATATACATATTCTTCACCTGATTGATTAGTCATAATTTAATGGACTAATAGATTTGTTCTTCTTTCTAGCTCTCACCAATTTATTTTCTAAGGATATATATCTGTAGCAAACTATAGTAGTAAGACTTCCCCCCGAAAAAATAAAATAAAATCATGAACTCTAGAATCTAGAATGTCATATTCTGCAATTGATTTAGTATTTTTGAAAATATTTATTTAATATCAACTCCAAAATTCCTTTATTTGATTAAAATATTTTATCATTTTATATTTCTCTATATCTTAAGACACCTAATTTTCACTGTGACTTCCATTCCCTCCAATTTTCAGTTCTTTCCCAAGTCATCAACAAAGCATTCTATACTCTTGCTTCCCATTCCTATTGTCACCCCTTGGTTAACCAACTCAACTTTACACTATTCTCTAATCCCATTTCTTTTTTGTCCTTTTCTTGTTCATCATACCTTTCTAAGCTCCAACCCTAGATTTCTCTTACCATCCACCTCTGCAATTCCTACTCACTACTGTTGGAAGGAGTAGGAGAAAATTATGAAACCCTACTTATTGGACCCACTATAAATTTATGTTATCTAATCTCAACTGGGGCTTCATTTCAGCTAAATAAACATTCTCTTCCACCCTAATTGATTCACGATTCCTCTCTCTAGTAGCTATTCCAAACCTTCTGGTCTCTCATCCCAGAACCCTCCAAAACATTCCTCTCCCCAATCCTCTCAGTTGACGATCTGTCTCATACTTCACTGAAAAAAAAAATTGACACCATTTGCTGAGTTCCACCTTTCTCCTCTCATCACACAATATTTAAATATTTCCCTTAACTATCTTTCCGTTACTCTAGTCTCAGATGAAAAGTGGAGAAGTGAATCCTCCTTGTGAAGACAAACCCCTTTTGCACATGCTCTGGTCTTTTTTCTTCATCTTCTCTAACAGACTATTCCCACTATCATATTCACTGTCTTTTATCTTCAACATTTCCTATACCATGGCTCATTCCCTACTGCAAACAAACATAGTCATGTTTGCCCCATTCTTAAAAAATTTCACTTGATCTAACCAATCCTAATAGTTATCATCCTATATCTCTCCTTTCTTTAATGGTTAAATTTCTTGGGAAGGCCATCTACCTTCAGTGTTTGTACTTTTCTGTCTTTCTTCTAGTCTTTGAAGTCTGGATTCTGATTTCAACATTTAATTTAAACTATCCTCTCCAAAGTGACCAATGGTCTGTTAAGTGCATTGTCTAATGGTCTTTTATCCATGCTGATTCTCTTTGATTTCTCTGCTGCATGTCACCCTGTAGATCATCTTCTCTTTCTGGATATATTCTCTTTTATAGGTTTTTATTAAACTGTTATATCTTGGGATTCTCTTTCTATATGACAGGACAGATAGGAAATACAGTGGATAGAGTACTGGCTCTGTAGTCAGAAGGACCTGAGTTCAAATCTAGCTTCAGGTATT
Source organism: Antechinus flavipes (assembly GCF_016432865.1). NCBI lineage: Eukaryota > Metazoa > Chordata > Mammalia > Dasyuromorphia > Dasyuridae > Antechinus > Antechinus flavipes. Next base: position 466,364,435 of record NC_067399.1, on the reverse strand, counting down.
TTCTAGCTATGTGACCCTCTGGTTGGCTTTAACTCTGGTTGGCTCCTTTCATTCTATTTTCAGGATTTAGTACAGTGTCTGGCACATAAATGTTTATTGACTGATGGACTGACTAAATGGAATATGCCTATGATATAATCCCTGATCTTGAAGAGCATATCATTTAGGACATCATGGCACAAGTATCATATTTCTTACTCAGGACTTAGCAAGTGACAGTACTATCATTTTAAGGGACAGAATTATGTGTGTCTGGTACACTAGGATCCTCTATAAGAGTGTGTTCTGTCAGACTTTCACTTTAGAAATCTTCCTTGGCATTCTCCTATGACTGTGATTTGAACACTGGCTTGGATTCTTAACACTTCATTTTTATTCTTCCCTTCTGGTTCTGACTTAGGTTTATTACCTAAACTACTTCCTCCATTCAAAATTAACCAAACTACTACAAAAACAATTTGAAAGAGATGCCACAAGCTGTACTGGAAAAATAATTAATTTCACTTCTGAGCCTCAGTTTCCTTATTTGTAAACCACTCTTTGCAATAATACATAGTGGATTTCCAGATGATGACTTTTTGATAGGTAACTTTCTTGACTTATACTGGCTTACTGAATGGAACATCTGTAGGATATATATATGTGTGTGTGTGTGTGTGTGTGTGTGTGTGTGTATCAATACTTAAAGACTTCAAAATTTTGATTACTTTTTATTTCTGTTTTCTTTTTAAAATTTTTTGGCACATTTATGTTGGATCACCTTGATATTAATCGACATCATATTAAAGGACAATTTATAGGCTAATATTGTGGCAAAGTATTCATCCTATTTGCCTCCTACTCACATAGGAAAGGTTTATAACAGTATTACTAAGGAGACCAATTGTTTGGGATTCTAAATGTAATTAAAAAGAATAGCTGTTTTCCGCTTTAACTTGAGGACAAGATAGAACTGAATACGAAAGGTTGGAGAATAAGTAAAAATTACTGAGAAAGGTACCAAATTGTACCTAATAGCTCTGGACAATAATGCTTAGAGAATCAAAGAATGAGGATTTGAAACAAAACAAAATTAATTAGAGAGGCAGTGTAATGTTGGATAGAGACTTAGAATTCCTTCCTTTCTAGGTAGCATTTTTTAAGAGAAAGAGTCTATCTGAATTTCTGTAATAAATGCTAAAGATGGAATGAAAGAAAAGCCAAGTAGGAAAGCTAAACTTTAATCATGTCAGTAATTCTAGAAGGGATTCTTAGGAGTTATTTTTGGGTCACTTAGCCCCAGTATGCCCTGTTTTGCTGTTTAACCCCATGAATTCAGCTAATGATATGAATCTACTTCACGAAGGTGTTGTGAAGATTAATTATGGTTTACAAAGTGCTTTGAAGGTGAAAAGTACTTATTATGGTGAGACACAGCTCTCTTCATGTCTTCTCTTCCTTAGTATTTCCCATTCTCTTTTTCTTTCCTTCAAGTAGCCCCAAGTTGGGAGGTATACTTTACTTTGAATAATCAGGACTTCCAGTTGAAAAGTTAAGAATCAGCAAGATTCATGCCTTTAATACAATGAATGAAGCCCTCCCTGAAAAATTTTATTATCTAAGCTACTTCTTCAATTCAAAATTAACCAAACTACTTCAAAAACAATTTGAAAGAGATGCCACAAGTTGTATTTCACCTCTGAACCTCAGTTTCCTTATTTGTAAAACAGGGGTTATACTACTTCTTACTACATTGTTGTGAGAATTTAGTAAATTGCAAACTATCATTTATGGATTCAAGTTTTAATTCCCCCCCCCCCAAATTAAACCAACTTTATAAATTTGATTATTCACATAGATAGAAATTTGATCTACATCCTATTCTCAGATTATAGGCATTCAGAATGGTGGGTGATTTGATTGATTTTTTTTTTTTCATCTGGCAAAAGACATTTTACCAAAAAAAACTATCAATCATACTGGAATCTGTTGAGCATAAATTCACATGCAAGTGGTTTCAAACCATTAAATTTTGGGATTTTGAAACCAGAAGAAAACTCAGAACATAAGTTATTACAACTAGAAAGGACTTTGGACGCCATCTAATTATAATTTATCATTTTGTAAATAAGAAAACAGAAGCTGAGAGAAGCTAAAGGATTTTACTATGTCAAATAATTCCCAGTGTTTTGGGCTTCCTCTTGCCTTTCTGACTGGATGGAACTTGAGCACTTGAATTTTGCCAAACTTGTTTATTATTATTACTTTTCCTGTTTATATCTTATTTTGTTATCTAGCAGATAGGATGCTCACATCATGGGAGTCTATTCACTAGCATGAAAAAGTCAAAAGCAAAAAAGAAAAAATGAGAAAAATAGAATATTGGATCTCAGCAATATCACTGCTCATAAAGAAGCTGAGTTGTTTAATCCCACATTTCTACATTATATTGACATTCCATATGCTCAGAGTTTTCATTTCCGGGTGATAATAACACTTGGTTGTCTAAATTAAAAGCATGCTGGAGAAATGTGCTTAGTGACATTATATAGCAACAACAACAAAAATGCTGAGGCTGATAACACAATAATGGTCGTTCCTTAATGAAAGATACTGTTACATTCTTTTTTTCTTTTCAGTTCTTTGTTTTCTTCTTAAAAATTAAAAAAAAATTCTACATTATGAACTTAAAAATATCAACAGAGATAAATAATACATAAGGAACTGAAAAATATATACTAAACCATGAATGTTACATACATCTTTAATAAAAGTATATTTTGCATTTAACATTATGGTACCAAAACTGCCATATTTGTCCACATTTCCTTTTGAATTTCCTTCTGCTCTCTTCTATTTATTTAAAAAATGTTTCATTGATGCTCTTTTCTTTCCTTCCTTTCCTTTTTTTTTTCATCATTATCATCAGTCATCTATTCCTCAACCACAACTCTCCTTCACAAATATAAAAACCCTCCTTTAAAAAAGAATAAGTGCAGTTAAGCAAAATGAATTCATACATTCATCATATCTGAAAATGTCTGTCTCATTTTGCATTTGTAGTCTATAATCTCTTTGCCAAGAGTTAGAAGACATGTTTTATCATCAGTTTTCTGACCAAAATTAGTAAATCTTTCAAAGCTGGTTTCCTTTACATTATAATCATCATAAAATCTTTCTCCCAGTTATGCTCATTTCTCTCTTTATCAATTCCACAAGACTTCCTAAGTTTTCCCGACTCTCTTCTTCATATCTTATAGCATGATAATTTTCCATCATATCACTATATCATAAATTGTTCACCCTTTCCTCATTTGATGGATACCCATTTCATTTCCCATTCTATGATAGAGCAAAAAAAGTATTATTATATATATCTTTTTATACATAACATGTTGCCTTCTGTTTTGGGAATATATGTGTAGTTATAGAAGACAAAGTATATGAACAGATTTCACTTTCTAGTTGCTCTGTAGAATGTTGGGTTAATTCATGGTTCTACCAATGGTTCCTGGCCTCTGACAACTTCTCCAACAATTGTCATTTTCTTTTCTTATTTTTTTTTTCCTTTTTTGGTCATTGTTGCCAATTTGATGAGAGGTAGAGTCTCAGAGTTATTTTAACTTGCATTTCTTCTTTTCTTTTTTTTTTTAATTTTTATTTAATAATTACTTTATATTGACACTCGTTTCTGTTCCAATTTTTTTTCCCTTCCTCCCTCCACCCCCTCCCCTAGATGGCAAGCAGTCCTTTATATGTTGGATATGTTGCAGTATATCCTAGATACAATATATGTTTGCAGAACCGAACAGATCTCTTGTTGCATAGGGAGAATTGGATTCAGAAGGTATAAATAACCCGGGAAGAAAAACAAAAATGCAGATAGTTCACATTCGTTTCCCAGTGTTCTTTCTTTGGGTGTAGCTGCTTTTGTCCGTCATTTATCAATTGAAACTCAGGTCTCTTTGTCAAAGAAATCCCCTTCCATCGAAATATGTCCTCATACAATATTGTTGTCGAAGTGTATAATGATCTCCTGGTTCTGCTCATCTCACTCAGCATCAGTTCATGCAAGTCTCTCCAAGCCTCTCTGTATTCATCCTGCTGGTCATTCCTTACAGAGCAATAATATTCCATAACATTCATATACCATAATTTACCCAGCCATTCTCCAATTGATGGGCATCCTTTCATTTTCCAGTTTCTAGCCACTACAAACAGGGCTGCTACAAACATTTTGGCACATACAGGTAGGTCCCTTTCCCTTCTTTAGTATTTCTTTGGAATATAAGCCCAATAGAAACACTGCTGGATCAAAGGGTATGCACAATTTGATAATTTTTTGGGCATAATTCCAGATTGCTCTCCAGAATGGTTGGATTCGTTCACAACTCCACCAACAATGCATCAGTGTCCCAGTTTTTCCGCATCCCCTCCAACATTCATCATTATTTTTTCCTGTCATCTTAGCCAATCTGACAGGTGTGTAGTGGTATCTCAGAGTTGTCTTAATTTGCATTTCTCTGATCAATAATGATTTGGAACACTCTTTCATATGAGTGGTAATAGTTTCAATTTCATCCTCTGAAAATTGTCTGTTCATATCCTTTGACCATTTATCAATTGGAGAATGGCTTGATTTCTTATAAATTTGAGTCAGTTCTCTATATATTTTGGAAATGAGGCCTTTATCAGAACCTTTAACTGTGAAAATGTTTTCCCAGTTTGTTGCTTCCCTTCTAATCTTGTTTGCATTAGTTTTATTTGTACAAAGGCTTTTTAATTTGATGTAGTCGAAATTTTCTATTTTGTGATCAGTAATGGTCTCTAGTTCATCTTTGGTCACAAATTTCTTTCTCCTCCACAAGTCTGAGAGATAAACTATTCTATGTTCCTCTAATTTATTTATAATCTCGTTCTTTATGCCTAGGTCATAGACCCATTTTGATCTTATCTTGGTATATGGTGTTAAGTGTGGGTCCATGCCTAATTTCTGCCATACTAATTTCCAATTATCCCAGCAGTTTTTATCAAATAATGAATTCTTTTCCCAGAAGTTAGGGGCTTTAGGTTTGTCAAACACTAGATTGCTATAATTGACTATTCTGTCTTGTGAACCTAGCCTTTTCCACTGATCCACTAATCTAGTTCTTAGCCAATACCAAATGGTTTTGGTGACTGCTGCTTTATAATATAATTTTAGATCAGGTACAGCTAGGCCACCTTCATTTGATTTTTTTTTTCATTAATTCCCTTGAGATTCTCGACTTTTTATTGTTCCATATGAATTTTGTTGTTATTTTTTCTAGATCAATAAAATATTTTCTTGGAAGTCTGATTGGTATAGCACTAAATAAATAGATTAGTTTAGGGAGTATTGTCATCTTTATTATGTTCGCTCAGCCGATCCAAGAGCACTTAATATTTTTCCAATTATTTAAGTCTGACTTTATTTGTGTGGAGACTTTTTTATAGTTTTGCTCATATAATTCCTGACTTTCCTTTGGTAGATAGATTCCCAAATATTTTATGGTATCAACAGTTATTCTGAATGGAATTTCTCTTTGTATCTCTTGCTGTTGGGTTTTGTTGCTGATGTATAAAAATGCTGAGGATTTATGGGGATTTATTTTGTAGCCAGCTACTTTGCATTTCTTTTATTACAGATAATTTGTCATTTATTTCAAATGGTTGTTTAGTAGCTTACCTTTCTTTTTTTAAAAAACTTTTTGTTTAAGAGACCTAACTGAGTTTCAATGGATAAATGATGGACAGAAACAGCTACACCCAAAGAAGGAACACTGGGAAATGAATGTGAACTATTTGCATTTTTGATTTTCTTCCCGAGTTATTTTTACCTTCTGAATCCAATTCTCCCTGTGCAACAGGAGAACTGTTCCGTTCTGCAAATATGTATTGTATCTAGGATATACTGCAACATATTTAACATATATAGGACTGCTTGCCATCTTGGGGGAGGGGGGTGGAGGGAGAGAGGGGAAAAAATGAAACATAAGCGAGTGCAAGGCATAATGTTGTAAAAAATTACCCTGGCATGGATTCTGTCAATACAAAGTTATTATTAAATAAAATAAAATTTAAATTTAAAAAAAATAAAAAAATAAAATAAATAAAAACTTTTTGTTTGTATAATTTCACCATTTACCAATGAGAAGAATAACTCTTATTCATATATCTTTCTATCAATTCTTTATTTGGTATCTTGTATATCGGACCTTTATTATATATTTCCTGTAAAGATTTTTTCCAATTAATTGAATTTTTCAGTTTTACATAATTAAAGTTATTTCTCTTTTATGATCATTTCTATAGCCTTCTTTAGTCAAGAACTCTCTGCCTCACAATAACTATAAAAAGTATTTCTTTTCTTTCTTCTCTTATTTGTTTACAATAAACCTTATGTATTTAGGTCATATATTCAAGGAGTATCTCAAAGGCTCAAATGAGAAACATAATGTTAAATGCAATATATACTTTCATTAAAGAAGTATATAACATTCATGGTTTAGTATATATTTTTCAGTTCCTTATATATATATGAATATTATAAGAGATTTTGCAAACCTCAAGATATTTTATAAATGTCAATTATTTTAATTATGAGTATTACTATTAATCTACAGTCACCCAGTTTTCAGGCCCATGATGGCTTTACTCCCTGAGTGTTCTACTGTACTACTGCTGAGCTTAATCAATATTTATAGAACAATACACAGTATTCTCATAAATGTTTAAGAACCAAGCTCTCTGGAAAATGAATGGATGCCCATCAATTGGAGAATGGTTGAGTAAATTGTGGTATATGAACATTATGGAATATTATTGTTCTGTAAGAAATGACCAGCAGGATGAATACAGAGAGGATTGGTGAGACTTACATGAACTGATGCTAAGTGAAATGAGCAGAACCAGATCATTATATACCTCAACAAAGATATTGTATGAGGATGTATTCTGATGGAAGTGGATCTCTTAGATAGAGAGAACTAATTCAGTTTCAATTAATTAAGGATGGACAAAAGCAGCTACACCCAAAGAAAGAACACTGGGAAATGAATATAAACTGTTCGCATTTTTGTTTTTCTTCCCGGGTTATTTTTACCTTCTGAATCCAATTCTCCCTGTGCAACAAGAGAACTGTTCAGTTCTGTACACATATATTGTATCTAGGATATACTGTAACCTATTTAACATGTAAAGGACTGCTTGTCATCTGGGAGAGGGGGTGGAAGGAGGGAGGGGGAAAATCAGAACAGAAGTGAGTGCAAGGGATAATGCTGTAAAAAATTACCCTGGCATGGGGTCTGTCAATAAAAAATTATTTAAAAAAAAAAAAAAAGAACCAAGCTCTCCAGAAGAATAAAATGTATGAATATACACTTTTTAAAAATTTGCTTTATCAACACTTTATTAAGTTTAGATAATCCACAAAACAATTAACCAAGCTCAGATTTTAGCATTTAGTAATTTCTGAGGTATAAATACTTACAACTAAAATTTTCAATAATTAGCTTTTGCAAGTTAATTAGAGTTACCTCTGGCATACCTCTGCATATATCCACTTGGATTTTATTGCTGTATATGTTGTAAAATGCTGGTCTAAATTTAATTTTTGTTAAACTACTTTCCCATTTTTCCAGAGGTTTTTTTTTTTTTAATTGACTAGTGAATCCTTACCCTAATACCTGGTGTCCTTAAATTTACCAAATACTATCCAACTATGTTTGATTGATTCTGGGTATTGTGCACTTAAATGAATCAATTTAAATTGACTTAAATTCAATTTTCAGATGAAGAAATTGAAACCATTTCTAGTCATATGAAAAGGTGCTCTAAATCACTACTGATCAGAGAAATGGAAATTAAAACAACTCTGAGATACCACTACACACCTCTCAAATTGGCTAAGATGACAGGAAAAGATAATGACAAATGTTGGAGGGGATGTGGGGAAACTGGGACACTAATACAATATTGGTGGAGTTGTTAACTGATCCAATCATTCTGGAAAGCAATTTGGAACTATGCCTAAAGGGCTGTCAAAATATGCATACCCTTTGACCCAGCAGTATTACTACTGGGTTTATATCCCAAAGAGATCTTAAAGGAGGAAAAGGGACCCATCTGCAAAAATGTTTGTGGCAGCCCTTTTTGTCTTAGCAAGAAAGTGGAAACTGAGTAGATGCCCATCAGTTGGAGAATGGCTGAATAAGTTATGGTATATTAATGTTATGGAATATTATTGTTCTATAAGAAATAATTAGCAGGATGATTTCAGAGAGACCTGGAGAGAGTTAATGAACTGATGCTGAGTGAAATGAGCAGGACCAGGAGATCATTGTATATACAGTAACAAGATTATACAATGATCAATTCTGATGGATGAATGTAGCTCTCTTCAACAATGAGATGATTCAGATCAGTTCCAATGATCTTGTGATGAAGAGAACCATCTACACCCAGAGAGAGGAGTGTAGAAACTGAGTGTGGTTCACAACATAGCATTTTCACTCTTTTTGTTGTTGTTTGCTTGCACTTTATTTTCTTTCTCATTTTTTTCCTCTTTGATTTGATTTTTCTTGTACAGCAAGATAATTGTATAAATATATATGCAAATATTGGATTTAACATATTTCTACCATGTTTAACATATACTGGATTACTTGCCATCTAGAGGAAGGGGTGGGGAAAGAGGAGGGAAAATTGAAACATAAGGGCTAATATTGAAAAATTCTCCATGCATATGTTTTGAAAATAAAAGGCTTTAATAAAAAAAATTAATTTAAGTAACTTTCCTATTTTTAATAGTAATTGATAATAATAGTAATGGGGCATCAGTAGATATTCCTCAGTATCTGAGTTAAAATTCAATCTCAGACATTTATTAGCTATGTGACCCTGGGCAAATCATTTAATTCTGTTTGCTTCAGTTTCCTCATCTAGAAAATGAGCTGGAGAATTAAATTACTTCAGTATCTTTGCCAAGAAAACCTCAAATAGAGTCACAAAGTATCAGGCATGACTGAAAAAATGACTGCACAACAACAATAACAGTAATATGCAGATTTAATGATAATTGTTTAATTGATAATAGAATCTGGCCCTCTTGTCCTTTTTGTTCCTCTGGATGAAATTTGTTAATATTTTGTCTACTTTTAAAAGGAACCTTTTAGTGATTTGTTTTATAGAGCACTGAATCTATAAATTAATTTAGGTAACATTATACTTTTTATTACATTGACTAATAGCTCAATTCTGAATAATTAACACCTTCAATTTTTTGTATTTTTTAAAATAGTGTTTTGTATTTGTACTTATATAATCCCTGTATATGTCTTGGTAAGTAGAATCCTAAATGATGTCACTTAGTCTCCATTTAAATTTGAATTTTTTCTTCCAATGTCCTTTGTTTATTATAATTTTTATTGTTCTGTGGCCAATTAAGAATGTTTAATTTTTGCATATGTTTATTAATTTTTATGCCTTAGTAATGGTTAATATTTATAAAGATGCTATGCAAATCAAGAAATTCATATCCACTCTTTTCAATTCCTATTCAGTATCACCAGAGATCTATCTTCTCTGACTTTTGTAAAATTCTATTCAGGCTCTTAACTTCTTTCTAGTTTAACTTTTAGTTAAGTTTGTTTAGATATAAAAGAGACATGTGAAGTATCAACTTAGAGTTTTGCTGCATATTTCTTCTTGTAATCTACTTAGTTTTTCATTTAAGCACTTAGAATGCTATGTCATTTTGGCACATATGTTACATACTGATGTTTCATTATATATGGTGCCTTTAAGCAACATGTAGTTTCCTAACTTATCTCTTTTAACCATGTCTATTTTTATTGTTGCCTATCTGAGATCATGACTGCCACACCTTTAAAAAAAACTTCCTGAGACATAATAAATTCTGATCCAACCTCATTTTAATTCTGTGTGAATCTTTACATTTCAAATGTGTTTCTTGTTAACATACTGCTGAATTTTGTATTCTAATCCAATTTGCTAACTTCATCCATTTTATGGGTGAGTTCATCCTATTCACAGTCATGGCTATGGTTATTAGTTTTGAACACATTCTCATAACTTTTCTTCTTATTGCCCTTCTTTCACTCATTTGCAAAAAAAAAGAAAAGTAGGGAAAGAAAAATAATGCCGTCAATGATAGCAATCTAGAAATTAAATATTTTGATCTGACTCATTTGCCCTTTTCAACTAGCCTAGATTGAAATCACATGGACTAATGCATTTTTTTTTCTCTCCTTTTAATCCCTTTTTTATGATCTGCCTTCCATAATTGAAGTTTACTTAGTTTGTGAATCTTTCTTTTCCAATTATCTCTCTAACCTTCCTTTTGTCCCTCCCTGTTCCTCACTATTTTCCTCTGAAATTTGAAATATTTCTGATTCAACCTTTCTTTTCTCAGTTCAAAGAAAAGTTCAAAGCTTCCTATCGTCCCCTGATTCTGATTCCCCTGATTCCTAATTCTCCATCTTTTACATATTCTTCTTCTATATAACCTCAATAATTATGAGAAATAAGTCTCCTTCTACATTTTTTTGTTAATGTATTGCATTTTGCATTTTTGGATGTCCTTTTCTTAATTACATGTAAACAATAATTATTAACATTTGTTGGGTTTTTTTTTCAAATTTTGAGTTCCACATTTTCTCCCTCCCTTTCTCTTTTCACTCTTTCCTCCTTGAAAAGGCAAACAATTTGATATAGATTGTACATGTGCAGTTTTGCAAAACATTTTATATTGCAAAAAAAAAAGAGTTGAAAAAACCAATAAAGGAAATTTTAAAAATATACTTCAGTCTGCTTCTAGATTCTATCAGATCATTCTCTGGAGACAAATAACATTTTTCATTCTAAGTCCTTTGGAATTATCTTGGATCATTGTATTGCTGAGATATTGCTGTTAGTGTGTAAAACGTTCTTTTGATTCTGCTCATTTTATTTTGCATCAATTCCTATAAGTCTTTCCAAGTTTTTCTGAAAGCAACATGCTCCTCATTTCTTAAAACACAGTAATATTCAACCATTCCTCAATTCATGCACATTGCCTTAGTTTCCAATTCTTTGCCAAAACAAAAAAAAAAAAAAAAAACTGCTCTAAATATTTTTTTAACATATAGGTCCTTTTCCTTTTTCTTTGGTCTCTTTGAGGTATAGACTTAGCAACAGTATTGCAGGATTAAAGGCTATGGATAATTTAATAGTCCTTTGAGTATGGTTCCAAATTGCTCCCTAGAATTGTTGACTCAATTTACAATTTCAACAACAGTGAATTAATATTCTTACTTTTCTATGTTCCCTCCAACATTTGTCATTTTGCTTTCTTATCATATTAGCCACTCTGCTAGGTATGGAGTGACACCTCAGAGTTGTTTTAATTTGTCTTTCCCTAATAAAAAATAATTTACAGCATTTTTTTTATGTGACTATAGATAGCTTTGATTTTTTTTTTGAAACTGCCTGTTCATATCCTTTGACCATTTATCAATTGGAGAATGGCTTGATTTCTTATAAATATGACTCAGTTCTTTATGTATTTGAGAAATGATCCCTTTATTAGAGAAAATTTGCTTTAAAATTCCTTTCTCCTCCAATTTCCTCATTACCTTCTAATCTTAGTTGCAATAGTTTTGTTTGTACAAAATCTTTTTAATTTGATATAATCAAAATTATTCATTTTATTTCTATGATCCTTTTCATCTCATTTAGTTATAAGTTCTTCATTTATTTTTATCTCTTACAGGTAAAATATTTCATGCTTCTCTAATTTGCTTATGGTATCACTCTTTATGGCTAAATCATGTATTCATTCTGACCTTATACCAGTATATAGTGTGAGATATTGGTATACCTAGTTTCTGTCAAACCATTTGCCAGTTTTCCTAGCAATTTTTGTCATATGAGTTCTTTTCCCAAAGTCTTGGGTCTTTAGATTTGTTAAACACTAGATTACTATGGTCATTTTATTACTATATATTGTATACTTCATTCATTTCACTAACCTACCATTCTATTTTTTAACTAGTATCAGAGTGTTTTGATGATTACCACTTTGCAATACAGTTTGAATCTTGTTTTGCTAAGCCAGTTTCCTTCAATTTTTTCTTTGATTTCCTTCATATTCTTATCTTTTGCTCTTCCAGATGATTTTTGTAAATTATTTTTATCTCTATAAATTTTTTTAAAATTTGATTGGTATTGTAATGAAGAAGTAAATTCTTTTAGGTAGAATTGCTATCTTTATTATATTAGCTTGATCTAACCATGAGCAACTAATATTTTTCCAGTTGTTTAGATCTGACTATGTTGAAAAGTGTTTCATAATTTTGTCCATATAGCTCTTAAGTTTATTTTGGCAGCTAGGCCTCAAAGTATTTTATATTGTCTACTATTATTTTAAATAGAATTTCTCTTTTTATCTCTTTCTGTTGGACTTTACTGGTAATACATAGAAATGCAAATGATTTATGTGGGATTTCTTTATATTCTGCCTCTCTACTGAAGTTATTAATTATTTTGACTGTTTTTTAAAATTTATTTGTTGAGGTATGTCTTTTTTGGTATTTTATTTTTCTAAATACATGCAAAGATTGTTTTCAACATTCATTTTTGCAAAGCCTTATGTTCCAATTTTTTATTCCCCCTCCCTTTCCCCAAGACAACAAGCAATTTGATATAGGTTAAATATTTGCAATTCTTTTAAATATGTTTCCATATTCATCATGCTAAACAAAAATGGATCAAAAGGAAAAAAATGAGAAAGGAAAAAAAAACAAGCAAATAAACAAAAAAAGGTGAAAATACTGTGCTTTAATTCACATTCAATCTTCATAGTTCTCTCTCTGGATGCAGATGACACTTTTCATTACAAGTCTATTCCAGTCATCTTGGATCACCTCATTGTTAAAAAGAGCCAAGTCCATCAATTGATCGTCATATAATCTTATTGTTACTGTGTACAATGTTCTCTTGACTTTGCTCACTTCACTTAGCATCAGTTCATTGAAATCTTTCCAGACTTTTCTAAAATCATCCTACTCATCATTTCTTATATAACAATATTAATTCATTACATTCATATACCATAACTTATTCAGTCATTCTCTAACTGATGGGCATCCACTCAATTTCCAATTCCTTGGCACTACAAAAAGGCTGCTACAAACATTTTTGCACATGTGGATTTTTTTCCTCATTTATGATCTCTTTGGGATACAGACTTACTAGTGGCATTGCTGGATCAAAGGATATGCACAGTTTGGATAATTCCAAATTGCTCTCTAGAAGGGTTGGATCATTCACAACTCTACCAATAATGAATTTGTTTCTCAGTTTTCCCAGATCCCCTCCAATATTCATCATTATCTTTTCCTGGCATCTTAGCCAATCTGAGCAATGGGAAGTAGTATAAAGTATGTCTTAACAAAGGAAAAATAAATAAATAATAAACAGAATAAAACAGAATAAACACTCCAGGTCCTCTGTTTATCTTTCTTTACTCCTGCTGTGACCTTTGAAAACAAAGACTCTGAAGGAAAACTTGCTTGTTCTTTCCCTACCAGATTAATGGTGCTTTATCATCATTGAACCCCTTTCAATCACTCAAATGTGCTTGTCTGTCTAAATTTATCTTGTCTCTTGTATTTCTGATTCAGGGATTTCCCCCAGTTCTGTCCTTTTCTTCACTAATTCTGAAAGGTGCTCTATTCTTCTGTAGCAAAAGTCCTCTTTCCTCTTCATTCCCTCTTAAATTATTCTTATTTTGAATTTTTCTTCTTTTGTGTTTTAGAATATTGTATTCTAAGACTTCCTTGCCTTATATTTGTTGTAGCAAAGTTTTTTGTGACTTTAAGTGTGGTTGTTTGGTACTTGAACTCTTTTTCTGTCTATTTTGGGTATTTTTCTCTTTAAATTAGAAATTCTGTATTTTAGCTATGATATTCTTGTATATTTTTACCTTGGATTTCTTTTAGGAGGTAATTTAGGAGCTTTTTTTTCTATTTTTCCCTTTCCATTTTGTTCTAGTAAAGCTGAAAATTTTTCTTTCACAATTTTTTGAAATGTGGTACCTATGTTTTTTGTATTGTCATGGTTTTTAGAGAATTCAGTAATTTTAAAATTATTTATACTTGACTTGTACTTCAGAAAAATTGTTTTTGTTAGTAGAGATGTTATGTATTCTCATTTTTTGGTCCTTTTTCATTGATCTAATATTTCTTGTTGGGCCATTCTATATTTCAGAAAGTCTAATACTTGGGTAATGTTTTCACTTTCTGTTCTGTTATTTATTCTCCTTCCATTGTTTTAGAGCTCTAATTGCATTTTTAGAAATTCTTGCTTCATTTCTTTCAGCCATTCTTGGAGTCCTTGTGGCTAACACAGATTTTTCAGAATCTCTATTAGCACTCATTCTGGAATCATTCTCTTCTGGATTAATATCTTGTGTTTCTTTTGACCCAACATATTTCTTCATTATGTTGGGAATTCTTTATGCTTATTCATATATTAAACCTCAGTATCTAGATTGGGACTTTGTGATAAGGTCAGGTTCCACTCCTTTCCACACTTGGATTTGGCAAGTAGGTTTGGTCTTGTCCCCTTTATAGATATTATTGTTTCTGGTCCCTAATAAAGATGTTCACATTGATCCCTTCTCCTTTTCTTTATACAACCACCAACTAGAGCTTTGCTTTGTTTCTAGCTACTTCCTTCATAGGTCCCATCTAAATATTAGAGAGCATATTGACCTCAGGCCTGGGGCATAGCACTGACCATACATGTGATTTCAACAGGAGCTGTACTACAGACTTCCCAAAGGGCTTGTCTACCCGGCCCTCTCTCCTTGCCAATAGCCAGTGAGGGATTGGCTCTGTTGCAGCCAAAGTTGGAATCCTGGTGATTTTAGGTCCCTTTTATCAGAGTTTACAGTGGCTTCTGCCCCTCTAAGAGGATCCTTTCTCTGATAACATCAAGATTCTGGCTGTCTTCTTGTACAGTCCTGAAGTAGTTGTAGAAGCTTATTGAAGTTTGGTCTTCTTATTCATTTTTCAACTGGAGCCCCTTTCAGATCTTTATTGGACTATTTGTCTGGAGAACTGGACTGTTCTAAAGCATATTACATCATCATCTTAATCATAAGTCTTCTGTTACATTGTTATACTTTATATTTTAAGGCCCTTCCAGCTTTGACAATCTATATTATGTGCTACTGAATAGGTCATTATAAAAATGTGAACATATCCTTTACTTTTTAAAAATAATTAATAAATAAAATTCACTTTGGAGATTATATTTTACATAGGTGTTTTATTTGATTGTTGTAAATATATGTCCAAATGTAGAAATAAATTTTTTTTATTTTTAAAGAAAGCCTTTTGTTAGGAACAAACACACAATGATTGGTTTAAGTGGTTGCTCTTGGAAATCTTAAGAACCTTTTCTTGAACTTTGTACTCTAATATCCAATAGAAAAATCATCCAGAAACATAGCATCCCACTAACCATAACCAAGGCAGATCATAGGTTATACAGGGCACTTAGAACACATCGTGTTAAAATAATAGATTATTAAAGCTGAAAAGGGTCTGAGATTCACATCTAATCATACCACTCCTACCTCCTCACTTTACCAATAAAGAAATTGAGATCCAGAATGGTTAAACGTTCAGATCAAAAATCTAGATATTGTGAGATATGGGATTTGAACTCAGAGCTCCTAATTTCTGGTGCAGGGTTGAGGCTGAAAAAAAATCAGTGCAACAGATGAATCAAGACAGAACAGAAATCGTATGCTTAGCATATGTTTTCTGAAAACATTTGTTACAATTGCATAATGATGGTGTAAGGTTTCAGATATTAAAATAGTTAAAGAGGAAAACAATATGTGAGAGTGAAAGATGAAATAAGAACAAAGTAAGCTTCAACCTTGTCATCACCTGACTATACCATAATTCCTTTCCCTTCACTTTCCCAAATTTTACATCAATTTTCCAAACCTGAGTTTATCTAAAATGGAGTAGATCATTTCCTTACTTACACCTGGAAGTATGGCACATCTTCCCCTTTGTAATGTTAGGGAGGATGATGGTAAAATTTTCCTTTTAGTTGGGGAGGGAGGGAGAGAAATAGGAGCAGGAGGAGAAAGGGTGGAGACAATTTTTGAAAGGAATCACATGTTGTAGATATTTAATTTTAATATTTTGTGCACAGTGAGTTCAGAGACAGATTCTAGTCTTGTATGTGCCATTGAGTAGTCGTGCAACTTCAGGAAAATCCCTCCAACATTTTATTAAGCGATTTGATTATATATTTCTTTCCAGCTCTAAAATTCTATGTTCTGAGATCTCTTCCAACTCTAACATTCTACTTTCTATGTTTTAGCATTCTATGCTATGTTGTAAGCTCTCTTCTAATACCCTGTGATTCTGAGAAAGAAGTACAAGAGAAAAAAGAAACCTGCTTTACAGATTTATGGCACAAATTTAAAATAATCTACTTGAATGATAACAGAAGTGGTAGTCTCCTTGCACTATCCTATCATGAGAGAGAAAGAAATAGAGCCTTGAGATTACATTTCTCTTGGGAGCAATACAAATCAATCTCAATTGAGCTGATGTTTAGGTGAAAGAAGGCTTGGTTAACCTAGATAACACAAGCTGGTTTACTGTAGTCTTTTCTAGAAATTCTCAAGAAAACTGCCTCTCTTAGAAGATCCCAACAGAGGCAATTGTGCAAAGTAAATTTAAATGGCAATTGAAAAATTAATTGAATTGCATGGAGTAATAGCTCTTTCCTAATAAATGAAGATCTTATAAGAACTCATTCAACACAATTGAGCTATGTGAATATCCTCTTTTAAACAATTATTATTTTTTAGAGTTTCCTATGTAAAAGATGGAGGACTGAAATTAAAAGTTAATTAGAAAGGTAGTAAAGTCAGAAGATGTAGCTTGGAGTCTTGGGGCTTGGTCCCTTATTATCAAAGACATTTCCTCTATGGAGCCTCAATTTATTTATTAGAAAAATGGAGATGATATTTGTTCTATAAGCTTGTTGACAAGAGATAGGAGTTAATTCCTTTTTTTGTAGATTTGAGAGGGGCAGGGATCCACAAGTGTAGAACATCACATATATTGTCAGATTTTTTGCATTGATCAGTTTTGTTGATTTTCTCATCTTTCTCTTTTCTTAAAAAAAATTCTTTGTTACAAGGAATAAATAGCTTTCTGGGAGAGAAAAGAGGAATAATGCAAGGGGAAACAAGCAACATAAAACCCAGATAAAACATTTTAAAAGGAATATTTTTTTCTACCTAATCTACAGAATTATTGCTAGTATCCAATGTGATAAAGTATCAAAAGATCTGCAAGCATTTATGTATATATGTCATTCTGAAAGAGCAGTTTGAAATTATGCCCAAAGGGCAACAAAACTGTGCATATCCTGTGACCCTGCAATACCACTACTGAGTCTATATCCCAAAGTGATCATTAAAAAAAAAGGATAAGGACTTACATGTATAAACAATTTTATAGTAGCTCTTTTTGTGGTTGCAAAAAATTGGAAATTGAGACAATGCTTATCAACTGGGGAATGGCTGAACATATATATATGTATGTATGTATATATATCAGCTCTTAATTAAGTCAGGATTGAATTCTTTTTTTTTTTTTTTTTTTTTTTTTTTTTGGTTGAGGCAGTTGGGATTAAGTGACTTGCCCCGGGTCATACAGCTTGGAAGTGTTAAGTATCTGAGGCCAGATTTTAACATATATATATATATATATATATATATATATATATATATATATATATATATATATATATATAGGTTTGTAAACATCATTCTGCTGATTGGGTCAAATCCTAGGACACAATAGGATCTCTTCAATAATATAGGTTTGTAAACATCATTCTGCTGATTGGGTCAAATCCTAGGACACAATAGGATCTCTTCAATAAAATCCGGACTTCTCAAACGTGATCAGCCTAATATTTCATATAGGAACAATGATGAAAAACTGACCCAATTATGATATGCAGCTCAATGATCAACTTATGGAATTGGTCTATAAAGCTATCTATAGGCATATGAAGAAGTGCTATAAATTCTTTTGATTAGAGAAATGCAAATTAAAACAACTCTGAGAAACCACTTCACACCTATCAGATTGGCCAATATGACAAAAAAGAAAAGTGATAAATGTTGGAAAGGATGTGGTCAAATTGGGACACTAATGCAATTACTGGCAGAATTGCAAACTGATCCAACCATTCTGAAAGAGCAGTTTGAAATTATGCCCAAAGGGCAACCAAACTGTGCATATCCTGTGACCCCGCAATACCACTACTGAGTCTGTATCCCAAAGTGATCATTAAAAAAAAAAAAAAAGGATAAGGACTTACATGTATAAACAATCTTATAGTAGCTCTTTTTGTGGTTGCAAAGAATTGGAAATTGAGACAATGCTCATCAACTGGGGAATGGCTGAACAAGCTGTGGTATATAAATGTAATGGCATACTATTGTGCAACAAGAAATAGTGAACAGGAAGATTTCAAAAGAACATGGAAAGATATGTATGAACTAATGCAAATGACCAGAACCAGAAAAACATTCCATATAGTATCAGCAACATTGCGAGATGGTCAATTATGACTGAGTCAGCTCTTTTCAGCAATGCAATGATCTAAGACAAATACAAAGGACTCACAAAAGAAAATACTATTTATAACCAGGTAAAGAAGTGACGAACTCCGAACACAGATTGAAGCATATTTTTTCCACTTACTTTATTCTATTGAAAATTTTTTTCCTTTTGATCTGTTTCTTCTTTCACAATAGTGACTAATAAGGAAATATGTTTTACATGATAGTAAAAGTATAAACTACATCAAACAGCTACTATCTTTGGAACAGAGGGAGGAGAGAAGAAGAAAGAAAATTTGAAACTCAAAATCTTTTAAAAATTAATGTTTAAAATTGTCTTGAAATGTAGCTGAGGGGGAAAATGCTATTTAAAAATAAAGAAGAATCAGACTACAGGTACATATTTGGACAAGTACTGTGGATAGGAAATGAGCTGGATAAATTATATCATTGTGAAAACTTAATCACTCTGATAACCTATGATGGACTTGGCTCTTTTCAACAATAAGATGATTCAGCTATTGATCAGAGAAAAGCAAATTAAGACAACTCTGAGATACCATTACACACCTGTCAGATTGGCTAAGATGACAGGAAAAAATAATGATGAATGTTGGAGGGGATGCAGAAAACTGGGACACTGATACATTATTGGTGGAATTGTGAACGAATCCAACCATTCTGGACAGGATCTGGAATTATGCCCAAAAAGTTATCAAACTGTGCATATCTTTTGATCCAGCAGTGCTACTACTGGGCTTATATCCCAAAGAAATACAAAAGAAGGGAAAGGGACCTGTATGTGCCAAAATGTTTGTGGCAGCCCTTTTTGTAGTGGCTAAAAACTGGAAAATGAATGGATGTCCATCAATTGGAGAGTAGTTGGGTAAATTGTGGTATATGAATGTTATGGAATATTATTGTTCTGTAAGAAATGAGCAGCAGGATGAATAAAGAGAGGTTTGGAGAAACTTACATGAACTGATGCTAAGTGAAATGAGCAGAACCAGGAGATCATTATACACTTCAACAGCAATACTGTATGAGGATGTATTCTGATGGAAGTGGATATCTTCAACAAAGAGAAGATCTAATTCAGTTCCAATTGATCAATGATGGTCAGAATCAGCTACACCCAGAGAAGGAACACTGGGAAATAAATGTGGACTACTTGCATTTTTTTCTTCCCAGGTTATTTTTACCTTCTGAATCCAGTTCTTGTGCAACAAGAGAACTGTTCAGTTCTGCACACATATATTGTATACTATACCATATTTAACATGTATAAGATTGCTTGCCATCTGGAGGATGGGGTGGAGGGAAGGAAGGGAAAAGTTTGAACAGAAGTGAGTGCAAGGGATAATGTAAAAAATTACTCATGCATATGTTCTATCAATAAAAAGTTATTAAAAAAATAAAACAATAAGGTGATTCAGGCCAGTTCTAATAGACTTGTGATGGAGAGTGCAATCTGCATCCAAAAAGAGGACTATAGGGACTGATTGTGGATTACAACATACTATTTTCACATTTGTTGTTGTTGTTGTTGTTACTTGCTTGCTTGTCTTTTTTTCTCTCATTTTCTTCTCTTTTTGATCTGATTTTTATTGTGCAGCATGATAAATGTGGAAATATGTTTAGAAGAATTGCACTTCTTTAACTATATTGGATTATTTGCTAAAGAAGGAGAGAGATGGGAAGGAAGGGAGAAAAATATGGAACACAAGTTTTGCAATGGTGAATGTTAAAAATTATCTTTGCATGTATTTTGAAAAATAAAAAGCTATTATAAAAAAAGAAAACTTAATGACTCAATTTTCTTATTCGTTAACTAATATTGAACAATCCATTTTTCAATGTACTTAGAACTCTCAAGTGAATTAGAACTCTCAGGGAAAGGAGAGATTAATTTGTCTAGAAGTCTGTGAATATCAAAACGATGCATTTCAAGAATCCAAACTGAAAATATCTCATTGAACAAAAAGGACAGATGTCTATTGTTACCCAAATGATAAAGAATTGACTTTAGGAATGGAACAATGCAGAGTGATCCATTACAATTAACTTTCTGGTTGAAAACCAGGGAAACTTTTAATTAAGGAAATGCAATAGCTTCCGGTGAGGAAAATATATTAAAATTTATTTTAAACAATTGTTTTTATTCTAAACTTAAAACAAGAAAAAATTCCAAATTTTTTATATAAAGTAGAACAAAATAAGAAGATTGTATATGAAAATGAGAATCTATTCAATGTTTCTTGGTTAAAAAAAAACATACATAGTAAATTAAACTTGAGATTTTCAAAGCTCTCTTGTTTTTGTATTCTTCATTCTCAACTCTCTTGTTTATTTTATAAAAATGTTTCAATGTCACTTCTCTTTTTTCTTTTTTTTTAACTCACCATCACTTCCCTACTTTCTTCCCAGTTCTTCACTTACCAAATAAAAACAGAAGGAGAAAAAACACTTGTAACAAATAAGCATATTCAAGCAAAACAAAGCCAGACAGTGGCCATATCCAAAAATGTATGTCTGTTTCTGCACCTTGAATCTATCATCTCTCTGTCAGGTAACATCTTTATAGGAGGAAAATGATAAAGACTAGGTAATTGATTAGTCATAGAAATATCTTGTTTAGACTGCTGAAATCTAGAATGTCAAATGATGGAGATGACAATCCTATTATTCCTTGCCCTGGTAAACTCCAATCTGAAGCACTTTGTCTAGTTCTGAGGAAGGCCTAATGGGTAAGAGACTTTGAGGAATGGCTATTTAATTTAGAGAAGAAAAGACTTAAAGGGATCCAAACCACCACCTTCTGGTATCTGAAGAAGTATTATTATATGGAAGATTAGTAAAATAAATTCTGTTTGGCATCAGAGGGGAGAACTGGGACCAAAAAATATATATAATTTTAAAAATGCTCATTTAGTCTCATTTTTTACAAACTTTTATAGCTTTTTGTTTACAAAACATATGCATGTGAGTGAAATGAGCAGAACTAGGAGATCATTATACACTAGAACAATAATACTGTATGAGGATGTATTCTGATGGAAGTGGATATTTCAACAAAGAGAAGCTCTAAATCGGTTCCAATTGATCAATGATGGACAGAAGCAGCTACACCCAGAGAAGAAACACTGGGAAATGAATGTAAACTGTTTGCATTTTTGTTATTCTTCCCAGGCTATTTTTACCTTATGAATCCCATTCTCCCTGTGCAACAAGAGAACTGTTTGGTTCTGCACACATATATTGTATCTAGGATATACTATAACATATTTAACATGTATAAGACTGCTTGTCATCTAGGGGAGGGAGTGGAGGGAGGGAAGGGAAAAGTAGGAACAAAGTGAGTGCAAGAGATAATGTTGTAAAAAATTACCCAGGCAAGGGTTCTGTCAATAAAAAATTATAATAAAAAAACCCAAAAAATGGAAAACAACAACAAAAAAATATGCATGGGTAATTTTTTCATCATTAACCCTTGCAAAACCTTTTGTTCCAAATTTTTCCCTCCTTCTCCCCACTCCCTCCCCTAGATGGCAGGTAGTCCAATATATGTTACATATGTTAAAATATATGTTAAATCCAATATATGTATACATATTTATACAGTTATCTTGCTGTACACGAAAAATTGGATCTAGAAAGAAAAAAAAAACCTGAGAAGGAAAACAAAAATACAAGCAAACAATAACAGAGAGAATGAGAATGCTATGTTGTGGTTCACACTCAGCTCCTACAATCCTCTCTCTCTGGATGTAGATGGCTCTCTTCATCACTTTACAATTGGAACTGGTTTGAATCATCTCATTGTTGAAGAGAGTTACGTCCATCAGAATTGATTGTCATATAGTCTAGTTATTGCCATGTATAATGATCTCCTGGTTCTGCTCATTTCACTTAGCATCAGTTCATATAAGTCTCTCCAAGACTTTCTGAAATCAAAACAATAATATTCCATAATATTAATATACCACAATTTATTCAGCCATTCTCCAATTGATGGGCATTCATTCAGTTGCCAGTTTCTAGCTACTATAAAAAGGGCTGCCACAAACATTTTTGCATATGTGGTCCCTTTCCCTTCTTTAAGATGTTTTTGGGATATAAGCCCAGTAGTAGTAGCACTTCTGGATCAAAAGGGTATGCACAGTTTGATAACTTTTTGAACATAGTTCCAAATTGCTTTCCAGAATGGTTGGATTCATTCTCTGTTCTACCAACAATGTATAAGTGTCCCCGTTTTCCCACATTCCTTCCAACATTCGTCATGATCTTTGCTTGTAATTTTAGCCAATTTGCAAGGTGTGTAGTGGTATCTCAGAGTTGTCTTAATTTTCATTTCTCTGATTAATAATGACTTGGAGCATCTTTTCATATGGCTAGAAATAGTTTCAATTTCTTCATCTGAAAGTTGTCTGTTCATATACCTTGACCAAATTTATCAGTTGGAGAATGGCTTGATTTCTTATAAATTTGAATCAATTCTCTATATATTTTGGAAATGAGGCCTTTATCAGAACCTTTGAATATAATAATGTTTTCCTAGTTTATTGCCTCCCTTCTAATCTTGTCTGCATTAGTTTTGTTTGCACAAAATCTTTTTAACTTAACATAATCAAAATTATTAATTTTGTGATCAATAATGATCTTCTTTGGTCATAAATTCCTTTCTCCTCCATAGGTCTGAGAGGTAAACTATCTTATGTTCTTCTAATTTATTTATAATATCATTCTTTATGTCTAGATCATGAACCCATTTTGACCTTACCTTGGTATACAGTGTTAGGTGTGAGTCAATTCCTGGTTTCTGCCATACTAGTTTCCAATTTTCCCAGCAGTTTTTGTCAAATAATGAATTCTTATACCAAAAGCTGGGGTCTTTGGGTTTGTCAAACATTAAATTGCTATAGTTATTGACTATTTTGTCCTGTGGACCTAATTTATTCCACTGATCAACTAGTCTATTTCTTAGCCAGTACCAAATGGTTTTGATAATTTGTGCTTTATAATATAGTTTTAGATCTGGTACAGATAGGCCACTTTCATTTGCTTTTTCTTTCATTCTTGACCTTTTGTTCTTTCAGATGAATTTTGTTATTATTTTTTTAGATTAGTAAAAAAAGTTTCTTGGGAGTTTGATTGATATAGCACTAAATAAATAGATAAGTTTAGGGAGTAGTGTCATCTTTATTATATTTATTCAACCTATCCAAGAACACGTGATATTTTTCCAGTTGTTTAGAGCTGACTTTATTTGTGTGGAAAGTGTTTTGTAGTTTGGTTCATATAGCGCCTGATTTTCCCTTGGCAGATAGATTCCCAAATATTTTATACTATCGACAGTTATTTTAAATGGAATTTCTCTTTGTATCTCTTGCTGTTGGATTTTGTTAGTGGTGTATAAAAATGCTGATGATTTATGTAGATTTATTTTGTATCCTGCAATTTTGCTCAAGTTGTGGATTATTTTGAATAGCTTCTTAGTTGATTCTCTGGGGTTCTCTAAGTAATACCATCATATCATCTGCAAAAAGTGATCATTTGGTTTCCTCTTTACCTAGTCATTTAATCTCATTTTACAGAAGGATTTCTTTCTTTAAAAATTCTGATATAGATTAAATATCATCTAAATTCACCTAAACATTTTCATATTCATCATGCTGCATAAGAAAAATCAGTTCAAAAAAGAAAAATAAACACAAGCAAATAACAGTAACAACAACCAAAAAGAATGAAAATACAATGCTTTGATCCACATTCAGTCTCCATAGTTCTCTTTCTGGATGTGAATGGCTCTCTTAATCATAAAACTATTGGAACTGGCCTGAATCACCTCAATGTTGAAAAGAGTCACATCCATCAGAATTGTTGTGTACAATGTTTTTTTGGTCCTGCTCACTTCACTTAGCATCTGTTCATATAAGTCTCTCCTTCTGAAGTCCTGTTGATCATTTCTTATAGAACAATAATATTCCATCACATACATATACCATAATTAATTCAGTCATTCCCCAACAGGCATCCATTCAGTTTCTTTGGATTATTTTTGATGATTGTCGATCATTTCTTATAGAACAATAATATTCCATCACATACATATACCATAATTAATTCAGTCATTCCCCAACAGGCATCCATTCAGTTTCTTTGGATTATTTTTGATGATTGTCTTGATCAGTGTAGCTAAGTCTTTCACAGTTGATCATTGTTACAAAATTACTATTACTGCATATAATGTTCTGCTTTTGCTCACTTTACTTTGTACCCTGTTCCTATGAAAATTCCAAGATTTTTCTGAATTCATCCTGCCAATTATTTATTATAACATAATAGTATTCTATCACAATCATGTACCACAACTTGTTTAGCCACTGCACATTTGACAGGCATTTCTTTAATTTCCAATTCTTTGCTGCCACAAAAAGAGCTGCTATAGATATTTGTGTACAAATAGATCCTTTCCCCTTTTCTTTGATCTCCTTGAGAACAGACCTAATAGTGATATATTGGACTAAAGGATACACACACACACACACACACACACACACACACACATATATATATATATATATATATAAAATTTTAGAGCCCTTTGAATGTGATTCCAAATTGTTTTCTAGAATGGTTGGATAAGTTCACAACTCTACCAATAATGCACTAATATCCTTATTTCAGAATAAATTAACAATTAGAGTTGATCCCAAAATGGGATATAAATATTATTAGTTAAATCCTAATTAGTGAAGTTATTAAATCTGGAGGAATTGACTTCTGGACAGGGAAGGAGTAGAGGAAATTCTATTGCACTGAGCGACAAGCTGATTAGATACTTATTCTAAGAGCCTTGGGTTTAAGGAAGAAACTAAAAGTGGATGGAGCCAGCAAAGGGTTAATGTTTCATAAAGTTAAAACCGCTTCAATGATTGTGGGATTTCCCAGTCACATGAAGTTGACATAATTAGACAAGGCACTAGTTTTTCTGTGTAGAATGCCAGCTGTCACTCTACTTGCCCAGTACAGATCAAAGAAATGTAGTTTGTCTCCATAAGTTATTAGACATAATGAAGTCATTCAATAGTGATATTGTCATAAGAAATATGTCTCTTGCTTTGAAAATAAATATCTCACCTTTGCTTCCTTTTCTTTAGAAAAAATCTGGCAGAAATCAAACTATTTAACTTCAGTATTCCTAGCATGCCATCATACTGTCACATCAACTTTTTCCTGGTCAGATTTGCTGTTTGTTTAAAACCTTCTTGTGAAGTCCTTTCCCATTTGCCATTCTAATTTCTAATATTCCATGTTCTAAGACTTTTTCCAGCTTAAACAATTTATTTTTATTCCATGTTCCAAGCTCCATTTGAAATCTGATGTTTTAGGTTCTAATTTTTCTTCAAGTTCCAACATTGTACAATATAGGTGTTTCTCCAAGATTTCCACTTGCCTTCCATAATTTCACCTGACCTCTCTTTTGCCAGCATCCTCCTTTCATTTTACCTTTTTGGGCCTGCCAGACTCTTTTTGAATAGAAGTGCCCCCTTAAGTCTTCTCTGTTGCTAAGCTTAAGCACTTGCTTTCTATTTTAATGTTCTTCCCAGGAGACTAATTCCCTCTTGCTAATTGTTGCTTGAGCATGGCTGCCCTGGGAGAAAAACGCAAGTGTTATGTGCCAAACTCTAGCCCCATCTCCTCAGGGCTTGAGATCTTGTCCCTTCCAGAGGAGGGGCTTTGCAGGTAGGGCTGTGGCAAGTTTCCAGTCCCTATTCCTTTGCCAGTTGGCACCCCTTGATTTTGGCTAGAGGTCTCAGGAATGCAGCCGGCTGGAAATGAGGCTCAATTAGCTCCTCCAGGTGAAGTGCCCATTTGGAAAATGACTTCCCATGTCTGTACAACCATGAGCTTGCCTTTCTAAGTAGGCGTGTCTGAATGTGTTGGGTTTATTGGGTGCATGGCTTATCTTAATGCTTAGTTATTATCTGTATAAGATTGTAAATCATAGTATTTAGAACTAAAAGGGACTTTAGAAATTAATCAACTCAACTCCATCTTATTAGAGATAAAGAAACTGAAGCCTTGAGATTTTTAGACTCTAGAACAAAGACGGCTAAAGAGTGAAGAAGTTTTAGAACTTAGAATGTCAGAGAACTAGATTACCTTGAAACAGAGCATGTTGAAACATGGAAGTAATACATGTAATAGCTAGACAGAACTTTAATCATTAGGTTGATTCCCTCATTTTACAGATGAAGAAACTGAGACTCAGAGTATTGAGGAAATGACTTTTCTAGGATCACAACAGGAAATGAGTAATAGAGTTCGAATTTGATCTCATTTCTGGTGAGCCCAAATGCAGTGCTTTTTTCTACTCTGTCAGTTTTATGACCTTTATAAAAGACAAGAAGAAAAAACAAGCGGTCATCCTTTCTAAAATTTCTGACATAGGCAAATTTTGGTTCAAATTCCACATAGGGTGCTTTCTCCCTGTGAGAATCAGGGTAAATCATTTAATATCCTTGGACCTTGGTTTTCTAATCCATAAAATGAAAGGTTTGAACCAGATGACTCTATTGATGCTTTGCAGCTCTGAATCTATGATACATGCTATGAACTCACATTTGAAGCATGGATTTCTTTAGAAATTAAGCCTTTTAGCTTTTCCTTGAAGACCTCCTAATTCAAAGGAACTTATTACCTGAAGATACAGATCATTTAAAGAGCTATGCTATAATTCTATATATATTCACTAGAGGTGGGATCTTGGAATGCGACAAAATAAAAATTTGGACTATAGTGTTAAAGGGTAAATTTTATACTTATTATTCCATTAAGGTAGCTTGATTTGCAAATAGAAGGTGAGGTAAAGCTAGTGTTGTTCTATGGATTTTTTCCTTTCTATGTATAGGTTAACTTGACCTCCCCCTATTCCCCCCCACCATCTCTAGTGAAATAAAATTAAGCATTTGTTTTCAATGCCAAGTCAAAAATCCAGTTGAACAGGAATTTTAAAGCTACTGATTTTCCTTACCACCTAGGAGCCAGAACATGCAGGGAAAACCCAGGAAGCTCAAGTCCTTCCCACATCTAATAGATTGCTTAATGTAGAGTCAATTGAGCAGTAAATATTTATTAAGAGCCTACTTACTATTGGCCAAGTACTATGACAGGAACTGGAGATACAAAGATAGAAACAAAATAATCTCTTCCCTTGAGGAACATAAATTCTATTGGAGGAGACCACACATATAAACTAAATCTGATATAACTTAGAGAAGAGACACCTGTGTCTGAGAGGTTCAAGAAAAGTTTCCTGAATGAGATAGCATTTTTTTCCAACTGAGCTATCAAGGAACCTAGGCTTTTCAATGTTTCCCAAACTGATATCAGCTTGACCAGGAAGAACTAGCACTACCCACTGTTGGGGAAAAAAAAAAAAAAAAAAAAAAAAAAAAGGAATTTAAGCACAGCATAGAACACAGAACTTGAATGCTTAAAGAAAATGTATAGTTATAGAGTGTTTCTAAAAGGGCCTCAGGACATAGAATAACACAAGCTATTCTAGCTGAAAGAGATTTGAAATAAAAAGTATCAGAATATAGGAGAATCTTAGTTCTAATACTGAATTTACAGGGACAATAGAAAACTTAAGTTGGCATCCATCAGAGAAGGGTAAAAGTCCTTAGGACAGAAGACAAAGTGGTCCAGAGTAATAACAAGAAATGCACAAAATCCCTCTTTTTGGGGATCCTTTGAGTGACTATAATGAGAGATTTTTGGAAAACTAGATGGAGATCATCAGTCACCATTAAACGAAGACTAGGAATAATTATTTTTTCTTCTCTTTTCTGTTGCTATGGGTGCCTGAGGCACTTGAACTTGGAATCTGCCCCTGCTATCCGAATCTAGTCCAGAGTTTCCCCCTCTGGGTCTTGTCTTGATCCCCTTCCTTCTGCCTCTTATTGTTTCCCTTTAAATGGCTCATCCCTATTGGGAGGACAGATCTCCCCTGTTCTATTCTGTTTCTCCAGCACTGCTCTGAGGATTTGCCAGCAGGCTGTTTTGAGGCTTATGAGCCCCAGTTTCCTTAGGGGCTACACTATCTGTGCTCTGCTGAATAGTATTACAATTACCACCAAACTCTCTAGCTGGCTGCAGACATTCGTGTTGTCAACGGAATTGCAAAAAATGCAATTCTTGCTACTTAATGAGCAGTTTGTTTGTGTAAACAAACCAGGTGAGGTGAAAAAAGTGATGCTCTACAGTCTGAAACACAAGTGAACATTAGCCAGATGGAGAGAAACACATTTCCACACTTTTCTTTTTGGTGAGACTTTGGGTGGCTGGAACGGACATCTCTGCGCTGCATGGGAGTTGGTACTTTTCACATCTCTCTTCCTGGCCTGGATATCATCACATGGACAGTTCTTTTCTTTCTTTTCCTTTCCTTTCAGTTTCATATTAGCATCTGTTGCTGCTACAGCCTTTTCTAACTATTTTTGAACATCAAATTAGTATCCCACTGGGGTAATTCCTTCCCTACCTAATCAGTAAAGAATCACAGAATCCTTAAAGTCAAGAATATTGGAACATATAATATAGAATGCTGGATCAAGAAGGGACCCTAAAACATAAGATATTAAACCACCAAATATAGAATGTTAGAATTGAAAAGGATTTTAAAGGTTATCTTCTTTAATATCCTCAATTTACAAATGCAGACTCCAGAGAGGTCAATATCTGTCAGTGATTTTTGTAAGATTTAGCAAATAGGACAACTGCTACAGAACTGCAGGAGGGTGAGAGGGATTTCAGTAAAAATAAAGAATAGAATGGAATCTACAGACTTTAGGTCAGTGAACCTGGCTTCAGTTTCTGGCAAAATTCTAGAGACTATTATTGAAGGGATGATTTGTGAATATCTAGGAGAAAAAGTGGTGATCACTAAGAACCAATATGGTTTCATCAACAACAGTCCATGCCAAACCAATCTCATCTCCTTTTCTTTTGGCAGGCATCCTAGATCCTGCAAATCAAGGAAATGCTATCTAGATTTCACAAAAACACTTGACAGCATCTATTATTAGCATTGTTATCATCATTATTATTGTTATTAACAACCACAATGATAATAACTAATGTTTATGTAGCACTTACAATATGACAGGCCCTGTGCTAAGCGCTTTACAATTCATTCTCTCATTTGATCCTTGCAACCCTGGGAGGTAGGAGCTATTTTCAGACGAAAGAAGTGAGACAAACAAGTGTTAAATGCCAAGATCATGGAGCTTGTGTCTGGATTTACATTTGAATTCAAATCTTCCTGACTTCAGTCTCCTCTCACTCTTTTCTAAATTCCCTTCGATCTGGCTTCTAACCTCATTATTCAACTTTAACACTTCTCACCAAGGTTACGGATGATCTCTTGTCAGATTTAATGGCACTTCTCTTTCTTATCTATTGAAGTTGTCCATCTTTCCCTCTTTAATATTCTCTCTTTTCTGAGTTTTTGCGATTGTTTTTTCCTTGGTTCTCCTTCCTGTTTGCTTCTTTTCAGTTTCCTTTACTAGATCTTCATCCATGTCATGCTCATTATGACTATTTCCCAAGGCTCCTCTCTTTGACCCAGTCTCTTCACTCTCTATACTCTCTCAAATGTCAATCTTCTCACGCTTTCTCAGTTCCAGTGATGATATTGATGATTTCTAGATTTACTTATTCCACCCTAGTCTTTCTTGAGCTTCAACTCAGCATCACCAATTGCCTTTTGGACATCTAGAACTCGTGACCCACAGGCATTAAAAACTTAACATGTTCAAAATAGAATTCATTATCTTTCCC
Source organism: Antechinus flavipes (assembly GCF_016432865.1). Taxonomy (NCBI): domain Eukaryota; kingdom Metazoa; phylum Chordata; class Mammalia; order Dasyuromorphia; family Dasyuridae; genus Antechinus; species Antechinus flavipes. The sequence goes on along the minus strand of NC_067399.1, from coordinate 466,333,912 downwards.
TGAAATCCACTTCTCTTCTAAGCTGTTCTATTATTGTCGAAGTAATCCTTATGTTTCTAGTTATCCAGGTCCTCAATTTTGGTGTCATCCTCAACTCCTCTTGCCCACCCCACATATTCAATCAGTTTCCAAATGTTTTAATTTATTTCCATCTCACTTTTTGTTATTTTTCTTTTCTACATTCACATATTCAACACCTTTTGCTTGGAATACTACCATAGCTTCTAATTGTATTCCTGATTTCAAGTTTCTCTCCACGACAGTACAATCCTCCACCCAGCTGCCAAGGTGATTTTTCTAAAGTGCATCATCAACCTAGTAAATTTCCGCCTTAGCTACTCTAAGATCAAATATGAAGTTCTCTGGCATTCACTCTTTAAAATTTTACCCCCTTCTATCTTTTCAGCCTTTTAATATATTTTTCCTTTTCACACAGTCTGTGGTTCAGTCATATTGACCTATTTGCTATTCTTAACACACTTCCCTCCATCTATTGCCTCTGTGTTTTTGCACTAACTGGTTTCATGCCTGGAATACCTTCCCTCCTAACTTCTACCTTGTAGAACGCCTGGCAAGATAAAATGACAAATACAGAACTCGTTGAATGACAACCCAACTTGTGACATATTGCTGTAATCTCATCTTATTATATTTGGCTCACCATTCTAGCTTCTCAAGATCCTTTTGAATCCAGATTCAGTTTTCCTTCCTGTCAAAATGACATAAAGCTCGGAGGGAGAACTGAGCCTGGATTCAAAAGGATCTTGAGAAGCTAGAACGGTGAGCCAAATATAATAAGATGAGATTACAACAATATATCACAAATATCATACACTATGATCAAGTGAGATTTATACTAGAAATGTAGTAGGAAATACAGATAAATGTAAAATGCCATTCCTCTGTTACCAAAAAAGTCAATCACACATATGCAATATGAAAGTACCTTCCAAAAAACCAATTCTTCTGAAAAAAGATTAGTTGAATTTTTTGTTTCATTTCATGAATTATAAATTTAATTCAACTGGCAGCAAGGCATAATAGAGCACTGGATTTAAATTCAGGAATATGAGTTCCAATCCTGTAAGAGATGTTTACTAGCTGTGATCAAGTTCCTGTACTATATCTTGGTTAGACAATATTTGGGGTTGCGCCATATTTTAGGAAAGACATTGATAAGCATTAGAATGCCATGGGATGACTATTCTAAGAAAATGGGAATGTTAATCCTGAAGAAAACTTAGTGGTGAAAAAAGCAGTGGAGGCGGGAATGATTAAGTATTTGAAGGATTATGTGGAAGAGGGATCAGATTTATTTTACTTGGCCCCACAGGACAGAACAAGGAATAATGGGTAGAAATTATAGAGAATAGATTTAGGTTTGATCTAAAGAAAAATCTCCTAACAATTAGACCTATTCAAATATAGAATAGAGTGTTTTGGGGCTTCATGAGGAAGCCAGATGGCTACTTGTTGGAAATGTTGTAGAAAGGATTGTTGTTCAGGACCAGTTTGGTCCTGCTGGCCTCTGAGGTCCTTTCTGACTAAGTTTTTGTGATTCTGTTTGCTGGCTCCAAGTTCAAGCCTCTGTCCACTATACTATGCTGCTTCTCCTTAAGGACCAAAATACTTCTAATAGAGATTTTGTTTTCTTTTGCCATGCTGAAGAAATATTGTCATTTTCCAGTAAGACTGAGTATATTTAATATTTTTTCTATATAACTGGCTGATTCTAAGGGAAAGAATGCAAACATTTCAGTAAAAATAAATCACAGCAGAAACCAATCCTTGCCTATTTATCTGTGGGTGACCTTGTTTGTCATGTTCTATACTATAGGCTCACGGTTCAAGTACAAAGAACAACGATCATTTTAGTCATTGAGAAGTATTTAAAGTTGCCCTAGTAAATCATTCTGACTCATTGGCCCTTAGTTATCTCAGTTTTAAAATTATGTGATTGGATTAGATGAACTTCAAGGTCTCTTAGCTGTGTGATTACAAGTAAGTCACTTAATCTATCTGACTCGGTTTCCTCATCTGTAAAACGAGGATAATAATAGCAACTATCTTATAGGGTTTTTTTTTTTTGAGAAGATCAGATGAAAGAATGTTTGTAAAGTACTTAACAAACCTTAAAGTGCTATATAAGTGTTAGCTATTATTATAACATTATGTTCTATAATTTCTTTACAATTTAATATTTTAATTCTAAGGTCCTTTCTGAGTGGATCATCATCATATGTTTGTTCCTTAGAGAACATACATTATCCATCAAGAATGTCTCTATTGATGGAAGTCTGGGTAATTGCCTTATACTCTAGGAAGGAAATGTGTTAGGATCATATAACACACATGCCACACTATATAACATTATTCTTAGGACAGAGAACACATGCTCCTATGGCAGCTACTGACTAAAGCCAACTGTCTGCCTCAACTTCTTCTTGTGCTGGTAATGTGGCTACCCAGGAGCTGATGACAGTTTAATAGACTCTTTACCCTTGAATGCTAAGGGAAAAATAACTCACAGCATTATGACATACGAAAGTAATGTGCTTTATTTTTAGGCAATGCGGTGGGAGAGCCAGAAACATATGGAGAAAGTAAACTACAAATCTGCATCACTTTTCTTGGGAGGCTTCAGAGGGTTAGTGATGGAAAAATCCCTAAACTAGGAGGCAAAAGATTCAGATCTGAGTCCTGCCTGATACTTACTGGCTCTCTGAGCATGGGTGAGTCATTTTCTTTCTTTAAAGCCCAGTTTTATCATCTTTAAATGAGAGAGTTATATTAAATTATCAGTTAGGTTCCTCTCAGGGAATAGTATATTGTATGTAATAATAATAACAACAAGATTTAATGACATTCCTAAACTTCCTAACTTCTTAGGAATTCCTTAGGAGCTTCCTAAGCCCCTACAATCTTTGAGATTTTTTGTTACTAGAAAGTCAAATAATAATAACAATTAAAAGTTAATGATTATAATTATATTTATTAATAATTATAATAAAACACCTAACATTTATCTAGCATTCTTTACAAATATTGTCTTATTTTGCTTTACAATGAAGCTGGAATGTGAGTGCTATTGTTATCTCCTTTGATGAGGAAACTGAGGCAACCAGTTTTGACTTGCTTAAAGTCTTACAGGTAGTAAGAGTAGGAAAAAAGAATTTGAACCCAGTTTAGCTCTGGCCTCTGAGGTCCTTTCTAACTGAATTTCTGTGATTCCATTTCCTGGCTCCAACTTCAAGGCTGAATTCAATGGATAAATGGTTCAGTGGTTAGAGCTGGGCCTAAAGTTAGGAAGTATTAGTTCAAAACTAGCCGAGCATTCATTCTCAAGTGTGGAATGAGAATTATTCTGAGGATCAAATTAGATGATAATTGTAAAATATTTAGCATAGTTCCTGGTTCATAATAAGTACTTTATACATATTAGCTATTATTATTATTCCTGATTCCAAGTCCTTTGCTTTATCCACTGAGCCACCTAGCTGCCTCATTTTTTTATTTCTTAGAACAGAAGTCAAACTATGGCCCAAAAGCTATAAACTAAGAATGATTTTACATTTTTTATATACAATAAAATGTTAAAAACCCCATTTTAGTTAACACACCCATACAAAAACAGAAAATGGTCTGAACTTGGTATTCTGGCAATAGGTCATTAACCTCCAATTCAGGATATCGGTAGCCTGTAATATTCTGTGCTAAGGTACTTTTCAGCTATTACATTCTGTGTTCTAAGGTTTCTTCCAGCTATAACATTCTATGTTCTAAAGTTCCTTCTTTTCTGTTTTCTGAGGTTCCTTCCTAAGCTCTTACAAACTATAGGATTTTTCATTATTAGGAAGTTAGGTCTACAGAGTGCAACATTTCAAGCTTCAGGACACTTACTTACCCTTCTCCCTGTCACTGAATGACTTTTTTTTTTTTTAAGTGAGATCCCAAGAATGCATCCACAGCTAATTGGGAACAAGCAAGTGACCTTCACTAGTTCAAAGAATCCCTTCACCATAGTAACAGGACCCAATAAAAATGAGTTCCTCAATTGAGCATAAGCCCTGAGTTCAGATATCTTTGATTTTATTCTTTCCTCTCAGGCTAGCTGATTTAAAACCCTATAAGAGAGTCCTCTCTTCTCAATTCTGTAAATTTTTTAAAAAGCCACTCAAAAGACCTGAGTTTGAGCACTGTCTGTGAGATCCTGTGAGATCTCATTTCTGAGTCTGGTTCCTCATCTGTCCAATGGGGATGATGATACTTTGTCTCATATCACAGAGCTATGGTAAGAAAAAGTGTTTTGTAATCAAAAAGTTTATGATACATATGGCCTATTATTATTTCATCTTCAATACATCAAAAGGCCCATTAGTTCACTGATGTGGTCACTTCCTTCACTAAAGTAGATCTGAATCCTTTTATGCCTCAGAAAGATCGATCTTCAGAATACATAACTGGGTGCTCAGCCTTCCAGAGATAGAAATATCTCATTGGTCTGTCCTTTGCAGTTTGATAAGTGCTATCCAAGTTTATGTTTTACTAAAAGCTCCAAAAGAGCTTTTGAGAACCTAGGATTATCCCTTAATGTTGCAATGAGTTTTGAAGAAGGACTTTAATAAATATATAATAATAACGAAACCAAAAACAATAATGATGATGATGATACTTATTACTATAATTATTGTGATGGCAATTCTTCTAAGTTTATGGCATTCCTTGATTCATAGCTACTAAGGCAACTTAATGTTACAAAGGAAGAAAATAAGTATTTAAGTTTCTATGTGCTAGATACTATGCTAATTGCTTTACAGATACTCTCACTTGATCTTCTTAACAACCCTGAGAAGTAGATGTTTTTATTATCCCTATTTTAGAATTGAGGAAATTGAGGTAGGCAGAAATTAAATAATAAGTATCTGAGGCCACATTTGAACTCAGGTCTTCCTGATCCTAGACCTATCATTTTATCCACTGTTCCTTCTAGCTGCTGCTAAAGATGGATTTCGTTTTGATTCTGTTTGGCAGCAAAGATTGTCTTGAGCTCATTGATAGTCTCTTATAATTTCCCAAGTAAAAACTAGCCTGTTATATTCTTCTTTGTCAATTCTGAAACAATCTCTTGTTCACCTGTTTTGCTTTTCTGACATGTTTGTGTATGTATGTATGTACATATATGTGTGTGTTGGTGTATATGTATATGCACAGATACACAGACATAAGTGCTAATGACTACCAATAGGCTGTATGACTGTATTCTCGACAATATTCATTCTTTATCCATCCGTTTCTTTGTTTTCTCCAGTGTGGAATCTTAATTACAGGTGATTTAAAAGGTATATGTACTAAGTGTAAGTACTACCAAAGAATAAGTTATCTAAAAGACATCATCTAAGACAAGAAAACTTGTAACTAGGACAGCATGATTGGGCCTTAGCTATTGGACACTGAAATTTAAAAAACAAAGATATGAAATGATAATATTGAAAGAGTATACAATTTTGAAATTTTCCATTTTATTTTTTATGCCACTTTTACTCCTGAGCAAGTAAAAACTCATATGCAAGAATATTAGCAGAGTTTTAACTCAGCCAGGGCAAGTGAAACTTTATTACAGGTCTTCAAATTTAGAGGGAGTCAACAACACTTGCAGTCCTTCAGCGGCATAGAAGCAATAGAGCTTAGCATCGAGTTTGCAAGAATAGGATGCTATTAGAAGGTAAGTAGCTGTGAGCTCTTCTCCCACCTTCTCCTCTTTCTCTCCCCTGCTTTCTCAGCAATGGCCTCACAACAGTGACCCAGAATCTTTATCCCTCTCCCACAAAATATTGTTATTTTCCATTCTCACAATCACAAGATTCCTCCTGCTTGTTCTAAGAAAAGTTTGTGATACTTGGAGGGAAACAAAAATGTCTAACTATCCCTTTGCTAATATGCTAAACAAAGAAGCTACATATTTCCCCACTCAATCCTCCGCTGTCCTGCCCTTACCCATCTCTGTCTTACTTCACTACCTAGGAAGTAATCTTTCCAGCAGAATAGCTTCTCAGTGTCCAGGGATCTTTTCCAATAAAAACCTATGTCCTAAGGTCTTTGTTTTTCCCTCTTTAGGCATTGTTTGGGATCTCTCCTCATAGAGGGCTAGGGTTGCAGGGTTTCTTCTCTCATTTTGCTGAATTTTCCTAAATTCCTTCTTATATTATTTTAAATTTATAAAATACAAAGTTGATTTGAGGGTACATTTGGTGCTGATTGTCCTGACACAATGTGATATCAGGACAATGATATATATGTAAATATATGTATATGTGTTTATATGTATGTATGCATATGTGTATGGATATAGGCAAATGCATATGGGTGTGTACACACATACATATGTGTACGCATAAACACATATAACTGAAAAAAGAAGTAGGTTAGTAATGTAGAGAGTCAAGGATCACTGACAGCTTGAAGGAAGTATTGGGATTCACAAAATATTAAAAGGAATAGAAGAAAGACCCCAGAGTGTTGGGTGGTCTTCTATGGAGTTAGTCAAGAGGCATCTGGGTCAGGAAGTCTGCTAAGCATTGGGGATACCAAAACAAAGACATACTCCCTGTTCTCAGTAGTTCACAGACCAACAACAAGCAAACAGCTATATATGAGACAAGCAAGCTATCTAGGACAATTGAGAAATAATCAGCAGAGAGAAGGAACTAGAATTAAGGGGCATTGAGAAAGGCTTCTTGTGGAAGGTGGAATTTTTTAAGTAAGACCTGAAGGAAACCAGGAAAATCAGGGAGAAGTCAAGGAGGAAGAGCATTCTCAGGATGGGGGAAAGCCAGTGAAAATGCCCAGAGTTAGGAGATAGAGGGTCTTGCTTGCAGATTATGTGAGGTGGAAGAGGGGAATGTGACATGTTCAGAATTGTGCTTTAGGCAGATCATTTTGACAGCTGAGTGGAGGATGGACTATATTTATGGACAAAGAATCTCACTTTCTGAAAAGACATGGAGAGGTTGATATCTACTCCAGGGGGTAGAATGCCCACATTATTGACACTATAAAACCACTGAGGAATCAGTTTATTATTGTTACATGGGAATCAAATCTCTATTACTTAATTAGTACTTCTGAAATCAACTAAAAATAATGAGTAAATCTTTGATATTCAATTCTCAACAGCTATCCCTCCCTTATCACTTCTAATCTCATTTCCTTTAATCTCATTATGCTGTTATCTCAAACCTTGATGGACACTACCTCCCTCAGCATCCTCTCACTCCAATTGGACAGTTAAAGAAGAGAGTACTAAACTCCTCCCAATGCCCTCCATAGAACAAGCTGTGCCAACTATGGGTACCCTTGGGTCTCACTGCCCCACCTTGTTCCAGCTTCCTTTTATATGTTGTCTCTTCCCTATTGGATTGTAAGCTCTTTGGAGGCAGAGATTGTCTTTCTTTTTAATAATTAAATCCTCAGGGCTTCGTACAGTCCTGGACACATAGTTTATTGAGTTAAATGAGGGAGAATCAGAGGATTGTTATAATTAAAGGGAAAATAATGATTACATATTTTAAAGATAATAGATACAGAAGTATAGGGGGAGCCACAATATAAAAAAATAAAAAATGAAACACAATAGTGGAGGCTGTTAAATTCAACTCAGCAAATATGCAATAAATACCTACTGTGTATAATGCATTATGTCCAGTCCTTTGGGATATAAGAACAATGAAAAATAATATAGTTACTTGTATTGAAGGAGTTTACAATCTACCAGGTGGGAATACCACATATGCAAAAAATAAATACTATAATACAAGATAAGGTGTGATAAAGGAGGATTAAATTAAAAAAAAAACACATACAACCCCCCCACACACACACACACAACAACAACAACAACACTCCTAGTTCTCCAATTCCTGAAAGAGAAATATAGCCAATTCTCCTCAAAATGTACGTGATGAGATAAACTTTTGAGGTGCTGTCTCACAAGTTACTAAAAGATGACAATCATCTCTGAGAAAGTAAAGGCATAACTAAGATGCTCACATTTCTATAACATTTGACAATTTATCAAAAGCTTTCAAGATACATCTTTTCATTTGATCCACATGTTATTCCTGGGAGGTAGGCAATGCAAATGCAATTGTTTTCATTTCACAGACTTTTGGGGAGTCACAGAGAAGTTAAATCATATTCCATGCCAATAGAGGAAGAGATAAAGTTGGCAACTTTTGCCTTACATTCTGCTTTCATGAAGGTCCCTGTCTCTTTTTAGCCAGCTTTGAAGGTCCTCCACAATTGCCTTTCCAGCCCATCTTCACTCTCCTTCCCTTTATACATTATGCTAAAATGAAATGAGACAACCCTATCCCTTGTACTTGTCCTGCCTAGTCCTGTCTCAGGATCTTTGTTTATATTATTCTCCCTCCTGGAGTGGGCTCTTTCTTTGTTCCCCCATTTGCCTTCCCTTTCTCTCCTTCCCACCCAAATCTTCACTTGCTGAAATAATTTTTTATCTACAGTTCTTACTCTGGTCCCCCTCCTCCAACCCCATGAAGCCTTCTTTAATACCTCCAGCTGCAAGTGATTTCTTCCTCAAATTTCTTTTAGCCTTTTGTTAATACCTCTCCTTTGCACTTATTATCTCCATTGTACTGTAGCTGCACACTGCAGACGGAAAACGAACCTTGGATCCAATAGGAGGAAGAGATTAAATTGGGTCTCATTTTTGAAATTTCATGGAATTTTCAATTATCCAACACTTTCCACAATAAAAACTGACTTAAATTCTAAATTTCCTCCAAGAATGCTGTATGGCTGTGGACCATCATAAACTCTGAAAATGCAGGTGACTCAGTGGAAAGATATATGATAGGATTGAGCAGGGTCTTACCAATTACCAGTCAGCTAACTATCATTTAAGTATCTACTATCTTGTAGTATCTTGGTCTGGTACTAAATGCTCAGATTATAAAGAAAGACAAAAATAAAATATTCTTGCTCTCAAGGAAGTCAGAGCCTAACCAGACTTGTGGACAAGAAGAGGTTTCCAACACATATAACTCTTATGACTTTGAAAAGGAGGTGGGCTGTTTAAGTTATGAAACATGATAGATGGATAGATAGCCCAAGGTCTGCAGTGGTACCAAGGAAACATTAAGAAAACCATAAAAAGGTCTTCAGAGCATTGGGAGAACCTTCTCTAAGGACTTAATCTAAGGAAAAGGAATGGAGAAAGAGACCTGTGGAGAGAGCATCACCATGGATGAAGTTGTAGATACGTCTCCTACTAGATTGCAACTGTTTATGAATTATGATTTTGTTTGACTTCATCTTTCTATCCCCAGAGTCAAATGCAGGTCCCTGTAAAACATAGAGATTTAACTATATTGAACTATTAAAAACAGAGTAATGAATCCTGGAGACCAATTCAGGCATTTTGCTGTTTGATAAAGTAACAACAATGAACAACGAAGCACCATTTAATTAACTACTGCAATGTGTTAGGCTGTGTAGTTCCAAGGAACAATTCTCTGCACTTAATATGACATCCTATCTGGGGAAATAACATGTGTTTATATATGTGCATATGTACATATATATGTTTGTAAATTCAAAATATTTCCAAAAGAAATGCAAGATGTGTAAAATTAGAAAGCTACCCCAAATGTGCATAGGGACTGTTCATGTCATAATCTGATCAGAGAATTCTAAGCTCGTATTGATCTGATCAGCTACAGTAGGACATACTGTAACTCAGTTCTAACATAGTGATATCATTTTGGTCCTCTTTAAGAAAGAGGACTATAACCAACCAATTTCCAAGTAAATATAAAGTGATTTGGAAGGGCTACTAGTAGCCAGTGGCCTTTTACCTGAGCTTTGAAGGAATCTAGTAATTCTAAAAGGAGGAAGTGAGAAATGGATGTAGGTGTAGAGGAAGGCAAAGGTATGGAACTGGAGCTGAAATGTCCTATGGAAGAATCATCAAGAAGGCAAATGCACAGAATGCATAAAGAAAAGTACTATTCAACAAGCCTAGAAATGTAGGTTGGAGCCAGATTGTGAAGCACTTTAAATGCCAACCAGAGGAGGTTATATTTTTATCCTAGAATACAAAAGGGAAAAACTGAAGTTTCTTGAGCAAGGTAGTGCTATGGTAAAACCTATGTTAGATCTAGAAAACATATTAGATCTTAGAACATACAAGTTCAGATCTGGACAGAATCTCAGGACACAGACTGGTGCATCTTGTAAGGATATTTATCCCCTCAGCCTATCATCATAAAACATTCTTCCTTTTCTCAGCTAAACCAAAGCTGTTTAAGCTCTTTGCTTTTACATTTATCCCTTCTATATCTCAGGGGTTAAAGGCACTGTTCCTTCATGATCCTAAAACCTGAATAAAAATTTTTGGCTCTCCCTTCATACCAAATGATTTTTTTTTCTTTTTCTTTTATAAGATATTTATAGTATCTTATTATAAATTTTGGGTTAAGTTTTTGGTCATAGGCTTTATGTCATTTTCCAGTCTTTCTGTGTCTGTCATCTTGGCTTCCACAAAATTCCCCAAAAATTCCCACTTAATTTCTTATGTCTACCCTGATATATTGAAACTGCAATGGGAAAAGTAGCAAAGTGGAAGGGATAACTGCACTTCCTTTTCTCTCACTTCTCAAACCTTTACAATCTCCTTCCATCATTAAACTAAAACTGCTCTTTCCAAAGTTAACAGTCATCTCTTAATTGGCAAAACGGATAGATTTTTCTCAGTTCTGCTATGTATTTTCTCTTTTCTGGATTTCCATTATACTACTCTTTGATTCCTCTGCCAGAGGCATATATGTGGTGCTGAAATAGAGCAGTTGACCCTATTATTCAGGAAGACCTGAGTTCAAATTTCAGCCTTAGATAATTACTAGATATGTGACCTTTAGGCAGACCACTTATTTCCATTTGCCTCAGTTTCCTCAATTGTAAAATGGAGATAACAATAACATCTACTTCCCATGGTTGTTGTGAGGATTTTAAAAAAAGAGAATATTTGTAAAGTGCTTATTAGCACAGTGTCTTAAACATTATAGATGCTAGCTATTTAAACCTACATATTGATTTAAGACCTCATTTCTTCTCACTTGGACTATTGCAATATTCTCCTAAATGATCTCCTTGAGGCAATCTATGACTTCAGTGCATCTTCTACCTTGGTGCCAAAGTGATTTTCCTTAAGGGTGGGTCTGACCACATCACTCCTTTACTCAATAAATTCTAGTGGCTCCCTGTTGCCTCTGGCATGAAATATAAACCTTTTGTTTAGCTTTTAAAGTCCTTCACAATCTGGCCCCAAAATTACCTTTCCAGTTTTAATTATATATCTCCTTTTTATCCCTGGGGATCCAGCCAAACAGAACTTATTATTACTTCTCACACATGGCACTCGTATTTACCATCTCCATGCCTTTTCATTGACTCTCACCCACACTATAATGCTCTATCCCCTGATTTCTGCCTCATAAAATCCTTTACTTCCTTTAAATTTTAGCTCAAGCGTTATCTTATAAAGTCTTTTCCTAATCCCCCAACTGCTAGTGGTATTCCCAAACTATTTTATATTTGTTTTCTTTTTACTCTGTGTGTGTGTGTGTGTGTGTGTGTGTGTATGTGTGTGTGTGTGTGGTGTCATTTGTCCTTTCTGGAAGAAAACCAAAGATATCAGGAGGGTGACTTGCAAGTGAATTGGACTTAAGTGAGACAATTCTGAGCAATGTCATTAGCCCCACTCTCTCCCCCAGAGTCATTAGAGTCCAGGGGCAAAAGGAAAACTAGCATTGGTCCAGGATATAATGGAAGACTGGCATTTTTAAGGTAGAGCATTTCTTAGGTCTTAGCTTGTCTGAACACACGTTCAGTAGTTAAAGGCTAGGTAAGAATTGAAGGGAAAGATGACAAGATGACTCAGTTTGCCTTCACAAAAGAGTCAATCAGAGAGAACAAGACCCCTCTAGTACTTCCTCTGAGCCATCAAAACCAAAACAATGACCCAGTGAGACTTAGGCTGGGATCTATTATTGGCTAATCATAGTCAAGTAGCTCCATTTGTATCCCAAAAGCCTTTATCAGAGCCTGGTTTTTCAGAGCTATATTTCAAAAAAATCATGAATGAAAACTACATGAGACAAAAGAGTCAATTGCCCCAGTTTTTTTTTTTTTTAGTGATAGAATAAATGAGTAGGGAAGAATAAAAATCTAGCCCCCAAACCCCAAGATTTATGAAGTATGAAGTATGAGTATGAAGTATAAGTGATCAAAATTTATATTCCTTTGGACAGAGTACCCACATGTAAGGATATGATTCCCTGTGTAGAGAGCGGGAAAGGAAAAAGAAGAGGAGGAGGAAATTGAGAAGTATTGCCTAACTGAACTGGCCTTTTGGATCCCATGTGGGCAGCTACTACCACTCATAGCTTGTTCATTCTTCATTCTCAAAGAGGACCAATGATATCAGGAAGGGGATGCTGTGTGCAAAACTGTTTGTGGCAGCCCTTTTTGTAGTGGCAAGAAACTGGAAACTGAGTGGATGCCCATCAATTGGAGAATGGCTGAATAAATTGTGGTATATGAATGTTATGAAATATTATTGTTCTGTAAGAAAGACTAACAAGATGATTTCAGAAAGGCCTGGAGAGATTTACATGAACTGATGCTTCATGAAATGAACAGGACCAGGATTTCATTAAATACTTCAACAATAATACTATATGATGATCAATTCTGATGGACGTGGCCCAACAATGAGATGATTCTGGCTAGTTCCAATAGACTTGTGATGGAGAGAGCCATCTACATCCAAAGAGATAACTTTGGGAACTGAATGTGGTTCACAACATAGCATTTTCACTTCTTTTGTTGTTATTTGCTTGAATTTTATTTTCTTTCTCATTTTTTCCTCTTTGATCTGATTTTTCTTGTGCAGCAAGATAATTATATAAATAGACATGCCTATATTGGATTCACATATATTTTTACCAAGTTTAACATATATTGGATTTCTTGCCATCTAGGAGAGGGGGTGGGGGAGAAGGGAGGGAAATTAGAACACAAGGTATTGCAAGGGTCAAGGGCGAAAAATTATCCTTGCATATGTTTTGAAAATAAAAAGCTTCAATTAAAAAAAAAAAAAGGAAGGTAATGTTGGCTTGCAAATATATTCTGCAGCTCAACCCAACCTACATTCAGTAGTCATAAGTTAGATTTGCCAGAGCCAAGTTACTGTTCCCCCAAGCAAAGCATAGGGGTCTGATGTTTTATTTTTAGAACTTTACCTCAAAAGCCTCCATATAGTATATTACCTTTAGAATTGATCACCAAGGATAATTGCCCCAATATAATCTTGATTAACTGATTTTCCAAAATAACCAATGATATAAATTAGTTTTTACAGAAGACTGTTAACTGTGAAAGTATAACAAGGACAAAATTTTGTAAAATATTTCCCTTGAAGCAGGAGATATTCTTCCCCACATGAACTTACTGAGATCCTAGAGAGAGTGCATTCAAACTTAACGTGATGATTATCAGATATTTATCCCACTAAGTTCACTATGGGGTATGGCATAGCCTATGTGGATAACTTACTTCTTTGCTCAGTGAACATGCCAGACTGATTATTTTAATTGTGGAATATGCAGATTGCTCTTAAGGACTGATTCTTCAGGCTCTCTGGTAGGACTTCAATTTTTGGACTTTTCAAATCTCACAAAGATATAACATGTTCAGTTCTGTTTTTCTGTCTGTCTGTCTCTGTCTCTGTATCTCTGTCTCTCCCTATCTTTCTGTCTCTTTCTCTTTCTCTGTCTCTCTCTCTCTCTCTCTCTCTTTCCTAAGATAGGGAAGAATACATATGACAGAGATAGAAAATAGAAACAGAGGTGACATTAAGTTTTCCCAACTATATGGGTTTATAAGGCTAGACTGTTGGCAGATTGTTTATGTCCCTTCCTAGAGAATTATAGCATTTTAAAATCTACTTGAAAGCCATGAGGGAAGAGAATAGATATTTGTCTGTATACTCAATTCCAGCTCAGTATCGAAATAAAATTCACTAAATTGACAGACAACAAAGGATACCTGTGGATAATCTGAAGCAGTGAGGGGAAGGTGCTTTCTATTGTGAATTTCTCAAAGTAGCCCCCCCAAATTTCCAGGTGGATTGAAAAAAATATATATCTGCAAGAGGCAGATATTACAAGGGACAGATAGAAAGCACAAAGGATGGAGTGCTAGACTTGGAGTTAGGAAGACCTGAGTTCAAATACTTCCTAACTGTATAACCCAGGGCAAGTCACTTAACCTTACTTGCCTCATTTTCCTTTTCTGTAAAATGAGCTGGAGAATAAAATGACAAATCACTCCAGTATCTTTGCCAAGAAAACCTAAGGGATCACAAAGAATCAAATGTGACTGAAAATAACCAAAGAACAGCAAGATATTATGCATGCTTTAAGGACTAGGTCCTCATTGGCCAATCCCTCATTATGTATTTACATATATGTAGATGTCATGTCCCTTGATAGAATATAGGAGGTACCTTGGGAACAAGGGCTGTTTCTTTACTGTTTTTGAATTCTTGGTGCTTAGTAATATTCCTGATAAATACTTATGGTTTAATAAATGCTTGTTGTTTGGTTCATTTTTATTATAACAGAATTTTACAGCATGAAAGAGCCTAACTGAAACCTAGAAAAGTTAAATGACTTGCTCCAAGTTACCCAGATAATTAGTAGCTGAACCATACCACCACCATTTCTATATTACTCTGTTCTAGGTACTGTGCTAACCATTGGGAATACAAAGAAAAGCAACCACACATTCCCTAACCTCAAGAAGCATACGTTCTGATGGTCTAGGTAAACAATGAAATCAAGCTATTTATAATGTAAATGGAAGGTAATTTCAGAAAGCACTGGGGTGAGAGGAGGGGAGGGAAAAAGAGATTCAGGAGGAGAAGAATCATCAGAAAAGGCCTTTGCAGAAGATAAGATTTGAGTTCAGTCAAAGAAAACCAGGAAAGCCATAATAAGAGATGAGGAGGGAGAGAGTTTCAAGCTTGGGAAACAGTTGGAGAAAATCCACTAATTAAAGAAATGGGACATCTTGTGAGAGGAATAGCAAAGAGACCACAGTCATTGAAGCACAGAGTACATGGAATCAGTTTTCCAAAGATAAAGAAGAGGGTCTTTGAATGCCAAAGGATTTTAAAATTGATTCTGGATGTAATGGGGAGCTATTGGTGTCTGTTGAGTGGAAATGAAACAGAAGATCATGAGTTGGAATGGGGTGAGAATTGAGGGAAGGAGACCAACCAGCAGACTTGGATCATTACAATTATCTCTTCATGAGGTGATGAGAACCTCTGAAGTGAAGGTTATGGGAGTGACCGACCAAAGTTAGAATGGAGTCTGGGACTGTTGATTTTAGTCTAGAATTTCTTTTGTTTTATTATTAGCAGCACAGTAGCTTTGAGTTGGAAAGAATTGAAGAGATTGTGGACCACCAACTAACCCGAAGAGACTTCTGTACACATTTCTGTACATGCTACAGGCACCCAGACATTTTTGTGGGCACGCCAGTTACAACCTTCTTTGAAATGGTGCCAAGGTTGTGTTTCACCAAATAGTACGTTTTTATTTGTAGTCTCCTGTGTGGGGCTTTTGAACTAACTCCTAATTCTGAGAGAGATCTTGATAACTGTTTCCTTGGAAAAGGTTCACAAGAAATAAGATGAAAACACAGCACAGAGACCATATCTGTCTAGAGGTGCTTTGCCTTCAGAGAATATTTGTTTATATAACTGGCTCGGTATTGGAAGGTAGATTCTTTTCCTCTTTATATGATTCAAAAGACTTAGGTCTCATCGTCTTTAGGAACATCATAGTCTGCTGAAGCTGGGATGTCCCTTAGAACGTAAAATATTGGATATGAAAGGAACATAGAAATTGAAAATATCAGAATGTGATGGAACCTTGAAAAACAGACTTTGACAACTATGTTAGAAGTATGTTAGTAAGTATGTTAGAACTAAAATAGCATAGTGCTATAACTTAGAATATAGAATTTTTTTGCCATTTAAGTTATTTTCTCTTTTTAAATAATAGCTTTTTTATTTTCAAAATATATGCAAAGATAGTTTTCAACATTCACCCATGCAAAACCTTGTGTTCCAAATTTTTCTTCCTCCTTTCCCCCACCACTTCCTCTAGACAGCAATTATGTTAAATACATGCAATTCTTCTATATATAGAATATAGAATTTTAGAACTGGAAAGGTCCTCAGAACATATAATACTGAAATCAGAAGAGACATTAGGGATCATATTGCCCAACTTTAAGAAACTTAGAGAGATGAAATGACTAAGGTCATATGACCAGTTTGTGGCAGAACCAGGACTAGAAGCTGAATGTCTTGATCCCTTCATTCATTTCTTTTTCCACTATTCCACTTATGTTTTGAATGATTTTTTTTAAGGGTCCCCTTGGGTTTAAAAAGGCTAAGAATAATTTTTTTTTAATCAAGGCTTTAAAAAGGTGCTCTCATTATAAAAAACAAAGAAGTAAATAAGCTCTACTTTTTATCTTTTCTCCTTGATATTCTATTCTCTCTAAATTTCCTTGATACTACTTCATTGTAGTTTTTGGTCTACCTCATCTTAAAGAGATGGGATGCAATGCCAAATAGTGGAAAGAGTTCTGGATATAGGGTCAGATGAAGTCAGCTTAAATCTTGCCTTGGACACTTATTAACTATTATATTATTATTTTATAATATCATTAATTACAATTGATACAACATTGATTTTGATATATATATTATATTAGCTAGTATAGTGGTCCTATTGAACCACTCCATTTTAGTCTCCTTTGTTGGATGTTTGTCCAGGTGACATCTACTATGGATGTCCCCCAGCACTCTTTCTGGGTCCTTTTTCTTCTCCCCTTATATTTCACTTGCTATTCTTATTAGCTCTCATGGACTCAATTATCAGGTTTATGCAGATGATTATCAGATCTCTTTGTCCAGTCCTGACCTCTTTTCTGACCTCCAATCTCACATCTCACTCTGCTTACAGACATTTTTAACTGAATGACTTATATACATAGATATTTTAAACTCAACATGTCCCAAACTGAACTTTCCCTTTCCCACCTCTACCCCCATCTCCTAACTTCCCTATTACTATTAAGGAAATCACTATTGTTCAAGTCATTCAAGCTTGCAACTTAGATATTATCTTTACTCCTCACTTCCTCTTTCCACCCATGTCTATTCTGTTGTCAAATCTTGATTTTATTTTCAATGGTACAGGCTCTCTTCTCTCCTTTGATCCTATGACCACCCTGGTATAAACCTTTCCCCCCTTATGCCTGGACTAACATAATACTCTGGTTGGTTAGTTTGACTGCCCCAAGCCTCTCCCTTCTCTATACTATTTTCCAATAAATCAATAAGTTAAATTTTCATTAATTGTAGGTCTAATCATGTCACTTCCTTATATGATAAACTCCAGAGGCTCCCTATTACCTTTAGGAGTAAATATAAAAGTTGGCATTTAAAGCTCTTCATAATCTCATCCCTGCTCCTTTACAGTTTTCATTCTTATCACCATCCCTCTCTCTCTTCCAGTGACATTGCACTCCTCTGGATTTCATCATGCCCCCATGGAACCTCATCATTCTACGAGATCACAGCAACATTGAAACTTATATCTCAAGTAACCCCTGCCTCTGGGGACCCCTCTTCTCTCCCTTTCTCTGAATGGGACTTCATAGCTAGATGAGTCTTCCTTATTCCAAGCCTTGTGCTCCACACACTTCTTCATCATTGCTTATGAGTACTAAAGAGGTAATTAGAGAGACAAGGATTATAAGATTTTAGCTTTTACTTTAGAAATAATAGCAACTCAAACATATATGTTGCTTTAAAAGTTAAAAAATGCTTTACATAGAATATTTCATTTGATCCCTACTACCACTCTGAGAGGAAAGCGCTACTAATATCTTCCTTTTATTGTTGAAGAAACTGAGGTTGACAAGAAGTAAAGTGACAACCAGATTCATGAAGTTAGGAATTATCTGAGACCGGATTTGAACTTAGATACTTCTGACTTCAGGTCAATGATCTATTTATTATACCATATTTTTATGTAGTATATTCCCTCTTCTTACTGATAAGGAAACTGAAGTCTCAGGAGGTTTGATGAATTATTTAAGGTCCTGTATCTCAAATTAGAAAAACAAAATAACTATCCTAAATTAAGTTAAATACTCAAATGCCTCCCAGGGAGTTTTCTCTGACTTGTATGTGTGGAACGAGGCTACCTAAAACATAACTAGCAGTCCCTTTCCTCATCTGAATCATGTATTTGACCAAACAACACTTCTCTGATCTCGTCAAATGATGAATTATACAGTTTCATTTACAGGTAACATGGAATCTCCAGAGAAAAAATTGAGAAGTGGGTGGTTACTGAAGAAAATTGCTGGAGGATTTGTAGACTCTATAAAGTAGGACCAAGATGTAGTATGAAGTCCTAGTAAGCAGTGAGGCAGAAGAGGAATGGATGGGTAATAGATCCAGTGGTTTGAGTGCTGCTCCCCAATAAATATCTTTTGAATTAAACCAAACCTGTTTCTATATGGGAGAATGTAGAGGACTTATGTTCTTTGTGGCAAAGTTGTAGAAGTAGTTCATTTCTGCAGGAATTTGGTATTTCCATAGGGGACATGTATAAGGAGAAAAGAAGGGAATAGATATTTATTAAGCTCCTAATCTATGCCAAATATTGTTCTAAGTACTTCACAAATTTATCTCATTTGATCCTCATAACTAGCCTGTGAAATAAGTGCTATTATTATCTCCATTTTACAGTAAAGGCAACTAAGACAGAAAGAGGTTAAGTGACTTGCCCAGGACCACACAGATAGTATCTGAGGTTAAATCTGAAATCAGGTCTCTTGACTCTAGGTCCAGTGCTTTATCTACAGAACCTAGCTGTCTGGGCAGAAGATTTTCCTAGGTATCCATAGGATAGAAATAGGTATTTCTGATAGCTATTTTTTTAAATTGAAGCTTTTTATTTTCAAAACATATGTGAGGATAATTTTTCATCATTGACCCTTGTAAAATCTTGTGTTCCAATTTCCCTCCCTTTCTCCCACTCCCTCTCCTAGATGGCAAGAAATCCAGTACATATTAAACATGGTAAAATATATATATATATATCCAATATAGACATATATGTTATAAAATTATCTTGGTGCACAAGAAGAATCAGCTCAAAAAGGGAAAAAAATGAGAAAGAAAATAAAATTCAAGCAAACAACAACAAAAGAAGAGAAAATGCAATGTTGAATTCTAAGCTCAATTCCCACAATCTTCTCTCTGAGTGTGGATGGCTCTCATTGGAATTGGACTGAATAGTCTCATTGTTGAGAAGAGCCACATCCATCAGAATTGATCATTGTATCATCTTGCTGTTGCCAGGTACAATGAAATTCTGGTTCTGTTCATTTCACTTAGCATCAGTTCTTGTAAGTCTCTGAAGGCCTTCCTGAAATCAGCCTGCTGATTGTTTCTTATAGAACAATAATACTCCATAATGTTCATGTACCATAACTTATTCAGCCATTCTCCAACTGATGGGCATCCACTCAGTTTCCACTTTCTTGCCACTACAAAAAGGGCTGCCACAAATTTTTGCACATGTGGATCCCTTTCCCTCCTTTAAGATCTCTTTTGGAATATAAGTCTAGTAGAAACACTGCTGGGTCAAAGGATATGCACAGTTTGATAACTTATTGAGCTTAGTTTCAAATTGTTTTCCAGAATGGTTGGATCCATTCACAATTCCACCAACAATGTATTAGTGTCCCAGTTTTCCCACATCCCCTTCAACATTCATCATTATCTTTTCCTATCATCTTAGCCAGTCTGAGAGATGTGGAGGGGTACCTCAGAGTTGTCTTAATTTGCATTTCTGATAGCTATTTCTGCAGAAGAGAATTAGGGAGACAGTTTCCATAAAGGAATCAAAATGGAATTAGGAGTCAGTTAACATGCCTTTATTAAGCACTTACTATGTTCCTGATATTGTGCTATAGGAACTGTGCTAAGTACTGGAGATTTAAAGGCAAAAACATAGCCTCTACCCTGAGGGAGTTTATGATCTAATGGGGGAAATATATGCAAAAACTCATCTATGAGATAGAGTATAAGAATAAGTTTAACTTAGAGGTGAGTCACTACTGGGGGAAGGAGTTTAATGTTGAGATGGGAACAATATACTGGAAAAGACCTCAAGTCAAGTTGCAAACATTAATAAGATAAGTTGGAGGCAATCTAAGAAGGGAGGAGAAAGTATGTGTATGTGACTAGGAAAGACTTGTTGAAGAAAGTAGAGTTTTCTTGAATCTTGAAAGAAGCCAGGAGGCAGATGTGAGGAGGTAGGAAAATATTCCAGGTATGGGGTGGGAGGGAGCAGCTATTTGGAAAAGGCATGAATTCAGGAGTTGGATTGTCATATTTGAGTAATGGTTTGAATACCCCTCTGTTATTCTCTGAGTGTTTCAAGACTTACATAGAACAAACCAGAATTAAGACGATGAACTTTTTGTAAATAGTTTGTTGTCATGAAAAGAGTTCTGCAATTTCCAAAAGATGAATCAGCTCACTTTCTTCCTCTTGTTTAATACCAAGTTCAATCAGTCCATTTGCAGTGATTGTTGAAAATTACATATACATATGCATATACATACCTATGGATGAGCCCTGTAGCAGTTTTGCAGAAATAGATAGTCTTGGCTTTCATGATATGGAAATGTAGGTGTTCTTTGTAGAGAGAAATTAGTTTCCATAGAGAATTATAAGGAAAGGTACGTAGTTAAGGCCTAACAGACTATAGGGGAAGGCAGATCCTCTTGTAGAGGAAAGCTGAGGTAATAGGGAAGGAGACAATGCCTAGAGAAGGAGGTTAGTAAGTCATTTATATATCTATTGCGTGTCAAGTCAAGAAAAACATTTACTATGTGCCAATAACTATACTAGCACAAGAATATAAAGAAGGGCAAAAACCAGGTCCTGATCTCAATAACCTCACAGTCTAATGGGGGAGACAACATGTATACAAGCATGTATAATATATATACAGATAAATCTATACTATATGTGTCTGTCTTGTTTGTATATAGTTGTATCTAATACATAATTGTATCTATCTGTATGCATACACACATATATGTACCTATACCTATATATCTAGTTCTACATAGTTATTTGCATATATGAGTTCACAGTAGTTTTTATACATGTCCATAGTTGTTTATATATGTATGTATGCATCTATATCTATATCTACATCTCTCTCTATATATATGGATCTATTTATCTATGAACACAATACACACATGGTGAAGTCCTGGTTGCTAGGTGCAGTGAGCAGAGAAAGACTGAAGTACTGTCCTGAGACAAACGAGGAAGGGTACTGATAGGGATCAGTTTAACCTTATAGTCCCACCTTGATGTGTCTAGCCAAGAAATCCAAGTTATGTCAAACCTCCAAGACCCACCCCTTGCGAAGGTTGTGAGCAGCCCAACTATGTCCAGTCAGAAATCCCAGTAATGCCCTGTGAGGTTAATTTCCCCTATAAAACCTGTCCATGGCTCATGCCATCTTTGCTGAACCCCTTGGATCATTTTGCCAGGACACTTTGCCTTGGGGTGTCTTTCCTCTTACTCTTCCCCATGTCATGAGATGTTTCTCCTCTCAAAACTCACTATGACTTATGTCTTTCTCCTTATAGCTAACTCTTTTAGGGTGTGAAATCCCTTTTAGGATTTAGCCTGCCAGTTAAGGGTATGTCCCAACCTAATGGGGACATCTCCTGGTTAATTGTGGGTTCCACTAGAGAACTTACCCTTTTCATCATTAATTGTTAAAACCCCTCTCTTGCTAACTATATGATTTCTCATCTATTTCATATTTACTATTCCTGGTATCTATTATATCTCTTCATTTATTCTGTAACCTCATCTAAATTATCTACCTTTTGCCAAAGAGAATGACTTTGTAAATACTTCATATGATGGAGCCCCAATATTTGGTGCTTCTGTAAAAGACATCACCGGGTACTATAAAAGTTGCTACATAAGCCACATCTCTCTCTGTGTGTCTCTGTGTGTGTGTCTCTCTCTCTGTGTCTCTGTCTCTCTCTGTGTCTTTGTGTGTGTGTCTCTCTCTCTGTGTCTCTGTCTCTGTCTCTCTGTGTCTCTGTCTCTCTCTCTCTGTGTCTCTGTCTCTGTCTCTCTCTCTCTCTCACATACACACAAGTGTCTTGAGTTGGGAGATGGAGTGTTTTGTCTGAAAAACAGTAAAGACATCTGTGTCATTGGATTAGTGGAGTAAATAGAGGGGAGTAGGATGTTAAGGAGATTGGAAAAGTAAGAATGGGCTGGATTTTGCAGCACTTTCAAAAGCCCCAGGGGTTTTATATATGATTCTAGAGGTAGCAGAGATACTGGACTTTGGTGCATGGAGTGGGGCGGCTGCCACGATGAGATCTGTTCTTTAGGAAGGTCACTTTGACAGTTGAATGGAAGATGGGCTGAACTGAGGAAAGCTGAGACAGGCCCACCAAGTGTAGGCTATTGCATTAGTTCGAAGATACAAAGGGGAGCATTTAAGAGTTGCAAGGTAGAAATGACAAGACTTAGTAATGACTGGATGTGTCTAATAAAGGAAAAGATACAAGTCTGTTGTAAAGAAAACTAGATTTGGGAATCAGATTTCATGGGTTTGATCGTCGTTCAAACCCATCAAGTTCCCATCAAGGTGATGATGTTGGGCAAGTCACTTTTCCTCCACAAGCTTATTTTTCCCTTCTGTAAAATGAAGACTGTTGTACTAATCTGTAGTTTTTCTTCCATCTCAAACTCCCTGACTCCTATGACTGCCTTTCAACTCACTTTTCCTCTTTTTTTTTTTTTTTTTTTTTTAAAACCCGTCCTTGTTCTGTCCCGAGCCTTCTCAGGCTAAGCCCAGAAAGCCTTGGACTACAAATCCCGGCAAGCCCCACGCGGCGGGAAGGCAGTGGGGCGGGGCTGGGCGCTTGTCTGAGCCTCTCTGCCTCTGCCTCTTATCAGAGTGTGGCGGGGAGGGAGGCTGCTGAGCCTTGGGATTTAGGCGCGCGCGTGCGGCCGCGGGGACGCGCCCCAGGAACTATGGCGTTTCCCGGGACCGAGCGAGTGAAATAGACCCGGGAGGGGGCCAGAGGGGCGGGGCGGGGAGAGTGAGGCAGGCAGGGAGAGGCTGGGGCCGGGAAGCGCCGAGTGGGGCCGGGGCCCATGAGGAGTCCCGGGGACCATGGGCTCCAGGATCAGGTGAGCGCGGCCAGGCAGGCCTGGAGCTGGGGAGGCCGGGATGAGGTTGGGGGAAGCCAGGTTGGAGAGGCCGCGGGCCCGGGGGACTTGTTGCAGTGACAGGAAGGGCCTCCTCTGCTCGGGGGTGGGGGTGGGGGCGCGAGCTATGGAATGGAGGGGGGAAGTTGCCATGGTGATAGAAAGGATTGGAGCCTGTGCTGGGGGGTAGAGGCAGCTGGTCAGGCGCCTCCTGGGCCCCGGGTGGGGGCGGGGGCGGGCCCCCCGGGGAGAGGAGGAGGAGGGAAACTCCTCCAGCCTACGAGTAGGGGGAATGGGAAATGGTAACCTAGCAAGTGCGAGGGTCATACAGAGAAGGAACTACTTCAATCTCCCTCGTTTTATAGAAAGGGCAGTGTGGTTTAATGGTGAGAACTCTGATTTAGAATGAGGAAAACTGGTTTCAGAATACCCGACCCCAATCTCAGTAGCTCTGTGCTCCTGGAAGAGTCACTCCTTTATCTGTCAAATAGGGAAAATAATAATTTCACTACTTCATAAGACTGTTGTAAGAAACTTGCTTTGTCAACATTTAAAAACTGTAGAACTGGAGCATGCTATTTTTACACGTGAGGAAACTGAGGCTTAGAAAGGGAAAGTGACTTGCTTTAAGTCACAGTTTTAAGACCTAAGGAGTAGGAATTGGCTAGTCAGTCTAGTATTTCTAAATCCCGGAGACTTAAATATAGGACGGAGATGGGATGCCAAAAAGGCCTGGGGGTGGGGAGGGAAGGGGAAGTATTGGAAAGGAATCTCTAGAATTTTAGGCTTAGAAGCCACAATTGGTGGGCTTCAGGGCTCACTATTTTAGGCCATCTTCCATCGTAGGGAATTTACAAAGTGATCAAGGAGAAAATATTATTTGTTTCCAGTTCTCTTCATCTTAGAGACTGAGAAATTGAGACCCAAAGAGTTAATATAACTTGTCTAAAGTCACAAAGATGGCCAAGTCAGCACTTAAAGTCCGGTCATTTGACTAATTCCATTGCTCTTCCACTGTGCTGAAGGGAGTGGGGGTGGGAAATGGTGTAATAAAAAAAACACTTTGGTTGCATTTGAGTGCTTACTTGTGCCTGGTGTTGTGCTAAAGGTTGGGTATTGTGTTAGAGTTACTTAAATTTGTATCTTCTCCTTATGGGCTTCTTGAGTCCTCTTATCCTGTCCTACATAAACATTGTATCTCTCCAAGAGCCAGGCTTAATATTTTGTGCAAGGACTTAATAAATGTTTGTTGAATGAATGTATGAATCAGTAAAGATATGCTTTTTCAATTTAAGTGCCTTACCAAATGAGATTATGTGTAAAGTGCTTTGCAAACCCCAAATCATGCCATTGCTGGCTTTTGCTACTACTATTTGTTGCCTCTGGGTCTTGTCTGTGGCCTCAGTGTCTTTTTCTGTAACTAGTATTTGCTGCTACAGCTTGATTAATAAGTTAATACTTGGGCAGATCTTTTCATTAGAGAGGTAGCTAAGTCCCTGAAATATTACCTTGGTAGCTGTGAGATTAACCTTAGCCTGTTTAAAAAATAAACTGACCATTTTTATTATAGGAGGGGAGAGGGGAAATCTTCATGCAACTCTGATATATGAATTATATCCTTCAGTGAACTTTGGCATATATTTGGATACTGCTGGACTTTGTGAAGTCCTTAAGACATGAAAGGCAAAGTTTTGTGTTCAGTATTTTTTGTGGTCTAGTTATTTAAGGAGATGGTTTTTATAGTCATTATGCTTATTATAATACATGGCTCATTTTTTTTTTTTAATTTTAGCATTTCACTAAAGTCCTATTTTGATACCTAATCTTGAATAATAGGTGATAGTGGGTACTTGAAAATTGTCCCTGGAGTGAAAACTCCTACTAAGTCCCTCTGTTTTATCTATCTATCCATTTATTTATTATTTTATTTTCCTCTTCTGTAAAATGAAGACTGTTATACTAATCTGTAATTTTTCTTCCACCTCAAACTCCTTGAGTCCTATTACTGCCTTTCAACTCACTTTTCCTCTTTTTTTTTTTTTTTTTTTTGGGAGGGGGGTGCTTCTACTAAGCTGAAAAGTTTCTACTAAGTTAAAAAGATTTTTGAATATAGGCCTTAGAAATGGATGGAGTTCAGAGAAGCTTCATCATCAAGTTGACTGCAGTATGATTTTTTTTTCTCCCAAATAAGTCTCAAAGACCACTATATCCTAGAGGACAATAGGATCACAAATTTATAGCTAGAAGGGACCTTAGATATCAAGTAATTCCAAGGATTTATATGTGGAATATTTATAGCTGAGTAAACTGAGGCCCAGAGAGAAGTGACTTACTTAAAATCATACAATGTAGTAAATGGTAGACATGGGATTTGAAGATAAGACTTCTGATTATAAGTCCAATGCCTTTGAAAAAAATGTTCTTTGACGATTTAAAAATATAAGGCCATTCAGTCCAGCCTCCTCATTTTACACATGAGAAAACTGAGGTTGGGGAAAGTTAAATGACAGTCACCTAAATCTTAATCATCAAAGGTGAGATTCTACTGCGATTGTGATGATGATAATTAGCATTTATATAACACTTTAAGGTTAACAAAAACTTTCCAAATATCTCATTTTATCCTCATGACAACTCTGAAAGATTGGTATTATTATCTTCTCTATTTTAAAAATGAGGAAACTGAGGCATACCGATTAAGTGACTTGTCCAGGGTCACCCAACTACTAAATATCTGAGGCAGGATTTGAATTCCAACATTCTGTATGCTTTGCTACCTAGTCATTTAATTTCCATTGACTTTGTCATTCTGCCTTCCCCAACAAATAAGTACAGTTCAGCAAAATCAAGTCAATACATTGACTAAGCCTATTCATTGCCTCTTTACTAAGAGTTCAGAGCATTTTTCAACTGAAGTCCTTTACAGTCTTGTTAGGCACTGCATTATTTTTAAGTATTGTTTTTATTGTGGTCATAGTATAAATGTTCTCTTTTCTCTTGTACTTACTTTACTCAGTATAAGGTTTTCCACATTTCTCTGAATTCTTCATATGGCATTTCTTGTGCCACAATAATACTTTGTCATTTTCATATGCCAGTTTGTTCATTCCACAATTGATGGGCTTCAGGGCTCACTATTTTAGGCCATCTTCCATCATAGGGAAATATCATCTTTTTAATCAGTAGAAGGAATACACACATTCATTAAATTATTCAAGGTGCTATATCATTTCAAAGTTTATTAAAACAGTCTTTTGAGATAAAAAATGCCAGAATGATTATTTTAGTGGTAGAGAGGGTGTGTGTGTGTGTAAACAAAGTCAGGTGATGTAACTTGCCAATAGTTCCACAGCCAGATGGTGTTAGTTTTGGGTCGCAAACTGAAGACCTGTGCTTGCTCTAATATATCAGTTGCTTGATGTTTAGTATGTTTGCTTGATCTTGTTCTGTGTTCTCCTCTTTAAAATTTTTATAGACCTACTTTTAAAAAGAAACCTTTCCTTTTACATGAAAAACAGAAGAGGTATGAAGATAGATTTGTACCTATGCTTCTGCTCTAACCACATCTGAGACTGATAGTATATGGAATATTAGTTCTATGTAATTCAGTTGCTGAATTTTCAACAAATTCCATTGCTGGGAAATTCACCTAGAGTTCTAGAACCATTAGTTGAGTTTTTAAAAAGCTACTTGTGAAGTTTCATTTCTAGACCCAATGAAATTTTGTTAACATTGTTACCATCTTACTGATTTAAGAACTATAATTTTCAGTCATAGTTAAAAGGATGGTAATATATTTGGTGAAGTATCTCCTCCCTATACCAGCATTCTGGAGGGAGAGTGGCAAGGATCTTTAGATGTCTTCTATTGCAACACCCTTTCTTTGTATTTGCAGATCAGAGTAATGAGGCTTAGAGAGGATGAATAATGGAATAATGATATAGGGAAAGTACATTAGCTTTGGGACAGAGGACTTAAGTTTGAATTTCAGCTTTGCTGCAAACCATCTCTATGACCTTGGGCAAATCACTTAGATTTTTTTTTTTTGGGGGGGAGTGTCTCAGTTTCTTTATGAAAATGAGGTGTTTGGTCTAGATAATATCATCTAGTTCTACTTTTTATAAGTTACCTTATTTGCTTATTGCCATTCAGGGAGCTAGTGAAAGAGCCAGGATTCCGACATAGTTTTCTGAGTTCAAGGCCAGTGCTCTTTCTGTTATATTATACTACACTGGTTTCTTTATTTACTGTCATATTTTCCCTGTTAGTTCCTCTCCTCCCCCCACTCTCCCCTGTAGATTGCTGTATTAGCAATGCATAATCATTACATTGATTCCCTCCTCCCCCTTTAGAAATGTCAGAGAGCCCTGCCTCTCCTGTTTCTAGATACTATACTCCCCTCTAGCTCATTTCCAGAGTAGCCTTTTTTTTTTTTTTTTTTTTTGTTTTTTTTGTTGAGGCAATTGGGGTTAAGTGACTTGCCCAGGGTCACACAGCTAGGAAGTTTTAAGTGTCTGAGGTCAGATTTGAACTCAGGTCCTCCTGACTTCAGGGCTGGTGCTCTATTCACTGCGCCACCTAGCTGCCCTGGAGTAGCCTTTTTTCAAAGTAATTAACCTTTTTGCATCTTAGGCATCTGTTATAATAAAGATGATAAAATTGGTTTATTTCAGTATTTTGAGTTTTGTTCCTGTGAAAGTTAAAAAGGGGAACAGCCTAAGGGTGGGGCTGATAGTTACTTTACTGGAATATTTTCCTCCAAGTTTTATTGCTACTGGGCTGCATGACTCTAGTGTTGCAACCTTCATTTGAATCATAGAAGGGAACATTAGAACACAGTTTTAGAGTTAGTAAGGACTTTGAAACATGGAATGTCAAGTTGGTAAGGGCTCTTAAAACATAGAAAGTTAGATCACTGAATGTCAGATCACAAAGGAATCTTAGACAATATTTAGGCTAACCCCAACCTGGTGGTTAAAGCTCATGCTACAAGCAGTTATCTTGAACACTTACAGTTAGGGAAATGTTACATGACTCCCAAGTCTGTTCATTATACTGTTGGCTAGCTCTGTTAGAAGAGTTTTTCTTATGTTGAATTGAATTTGCTTCCCTCTGATCCAGTGGTTTTACTTCAGCTCTCCAGGACTGAGTGGAGTAGGTTTAATCCCTTTTTCTTAAGAATTTGGGATTATGTTTTTTTTTTTCACTTGAAAACTGTTATATGTGTACCAATGAGGTACTGAAATATTGCTGAACAACTCTGGAAAAATTTGCTGCTAATAATGAAGAAATAAGAGAAAAACCTTCATAGCACTTAGAGATTCCTCTGTTTACACTTGAATAAAAGGTAAAAAAATCTAATTTTACAGAATTTTGGAATTGGAAGAAACTTAAAAGAGATCCTTTCCACCCCTGTTTTTCAGAGGAGAAAAGTGAAGTCCATAGTATTTAAGTGCCTTCCCTCAGATAATACAGGAATTTAATAGTAAAGCAAGGACACAGATTCACACCTCATGACTTTTGGATCAGTATTTTTTTCCATTGATCTTTTCCATGATCTCATACTAGATTATAGATCAGAAGGCCTTTATCTTTGATGTATATTAAATAACTGTGAAATGAATGAAAATTGGGAGGGAAAAGACTTAGTTTGAAATAAATAAAACGTTAGAGTGAAAGATTTGTTACTTATAAAAGAGTTGTATAACCAGCATTTATCAAGCTTTGTATTCAGAGCACCTTGTAGGTTTAAGTTTCAAGTAAAGTCACTGAGCAGGAACCTCTATGGTTATTAAGCCAACACCTACCTGAATTAGAATCCCTCTGACAGCATCCCTTATCAGCTTTCATTGAGCCTTCAAAAATTAACTGCTTTCTGATGAATCCCATTTTAATAATTTTGGTCAATTCTTATTTTTAGGCAGTTTCCTCCTGAAAATTGCCTCCTTATAACTTCTGCTCATTGATTCTGGTTTTGACCTCTGGGACCAAGGAAAATAAGTCCATTCCCTTTTCTACAAGACTGCTTTTCATATATTTGAAAATAATTATATTTTTCCTTAAATCCTCTCCTGCATGTTAAGCATTCCCAATCCTTTCAATTGATTCTTCAGTCCTCTTCCAATCCTGGTCTCCCTCTTAGAAACATTCCACTTTATTAATACTGTTCCCCATCTGTTCATTTGCTAAAACAGGGGTCCAGCATGGTACAATAGCAGGACCCTAGACTTTGAACTGAATTTCTGAACTTTGTGACCTTAAGCAAGTCACTTGAGATTCAGTAGCCTCAATGGAAGGGAGTATAGGCTCAGAATTGCTTTGAATACTGAAAATTCAAGTGATTTCATTTCTTTCCTCTTGTCACATAGTTAATGTTTGTCAGGATTCAAGTAGGAACAGCCTCGTAACCATTATATCACATTGTTCCTTTAATATCATAAGTTTTAAAGCTGTTGTATTCCTGTGCTGATGGAGAGTTTTTATACCTGTTCTATACTGATGAAATTAGAGATCTGGATCAAAAGCAGATGGGTATAGTAAGACTGATAGTCTTGACCTCGGGGGATTGGAGTAAAGGAAAGGCTTTAATCAGGTGCTTGAGCTGTTCCTCTTATTTACAAAAAGTAACTTTGAGCTCAGGATACTCCCCAAATAATGCAGAGAAGTGAAGAAACTTGTCCTTCAGTGTGACAGGGTCAGTCAGCAACTGAGATTCAAGTCTCAAGTTAATGCTAGGTAGCCATTAACTCTCTTGCTTTTGATAGAATACAGAAAAGCAGACAAATTTGGTTCTTTGATCTTTTGGAGACTCTGTTTTGTTGGAAATGTTGCCATAATTATCTAAATACTTGAAAAAGGAACTTATGAAGCATAAAATTGTATTAAGTGTAAAGTGTGCAAAAATGAGCCTTCTTACTTTTGAAACTATACTGCTTTGGACTAGTAGTTTAGGGGAATTGGAAAAGTACAAGACCCAATTTTGAATCATGGCTCTGCCATTTAGTGCTTGAAATCTCTTCACTTTCTAAACCTTAAGCTTTACTACTGGTAAAGTGGGGATAGAGATACCTTTCTCACAAGGTGGGTGGGAAAAAAGTGCTTTTAAGACCTATAGGACTGTGAGTAATTTCTTATTGCTATAAGTAGGTTCCAAGTTTCTGTGTCTCAATTGCAGGAAAAAAGAGACCATTTATGACTGATCGAACCTTATTGACTTTAACGCAAGGCTGCTGAGACAAAATTTCAAGCAACAGATTCCAGTTCAAACTTCTCAACTGATTGTACTTTTCCTATTCCCATCCCCAATAATAAGAAAATTTAGTGAACATATTTGTTAAATTCTGTACTATCCAGTAGGCACTGTGCTAAACACTGAAGATAAAAAGAAAAAATGAAACTGTCTTTGCCTTCTGGGAGTTTACATTCTGCTGGGGGATATAAAATAATTTCGAGGGGGAGAGATTCCTAATCATTGAGATGGGGGGATGGGCAGGAAAAGTTAATATAGAATGTGACATCTGAGCCTAAAATTCTGAGGCCAACGTGAGAAGGAAGTACATGCCACATACAAGGTCACTTGTGAAAAAAACATGGATGTAGGCACTAGAAAGATCCATGAAAGGTGAATTAGTTGGCCCCACAAAAGCACAGGTTTATCATAAATGGCCTTATGGAAAAAGAGCTCTTACCTAGGCAGTTTGAAAGCCAAACTGCAGGGCAGCATCTGTGTTGCCTTTGTTTTTTAAAATACAGGTTATTTTATACATGAAATTGAATTGAAATAGTTTCAAATGTGACCAGCCCACTATTTTTCTTTGATTTGCTGGAAAACTAATTACTCTGTTTCTTAGCCAGTACCAAATGGTTATGATGACTGCTATGAGAATTCTGATTATAATGTTTAGATATATGTGGGTATGATTGCCCACATTGTTTGATGGAGTCATTAGGAGTCTATCTGGAAGTCCTGTGACATTCTCAATATGTTTAAATTCCAGACCTTTAGAAACTTTAAAAGTATAGGAAACTATATAAAAGTAGAAGCAAGGACCCTAGATTAAAGTTTAGGAGGCTTATTCCTGGGAAGCAAATTACAGCCCAATATAAAGAAGTATTTTTAACTGTGGGGCAGTGGAACAGGTTGCCTTGAGTATTAAGTGAGCTTCATCCCTGGAGGTCTATAGAGATTGCATAGTCAGTTGTTGGGAGTTTGTGCTTCACGTGGGGCTTTCTGAAGTCCTTTCCACTCATATGAAACTGGGATCCCTGTTAATATTCTAGGATGCTTTGATTCTGAGACCTCATAAAGTTAGCACCCTGGAAAGCTCCTGAAAGGTTATGTCTGACCTGCTGGGGGGAATTAATAGCTAGCAAAGCTTGGACAGATACGTTTAAATCTTATTTAGTCTTGAAATGATCCCTGTGGATTGGAATGTGGTTAATGTAAAGTAATTTAACTGATAGCCCAAACACATTGCCGGAAACTGTGCTGTAGTCTAACATTAGTTGTGGTGATGCCTCAAAACTTGCTTCAATGCATCAGGTGAAGGAAGTGGGTTATAAGTCATTGGAGGAAGTATTCTAAGTGAGTTGGAAGTAACTTGACACATTTATGGATCTAGGGAAAAGAAGATGAAATATATCAGAGCATCTAGCAATGAGAAAACTGAGCAGGAGGGCTAATTCAACATTATTTTGTTTCTTAATATTCTACATCATTTTTTTCTCCAGCTTAATAGATAATTATTTAATGCCTACTTTTTGCTAGCACTGTGGAGGAAACAAGTTTTGTAATTAGTTGTTGATAATTAAAGATCACAGGGCTACAAATCATGAGGCCAGTATTCTAGTTTTACTTCTGCAAGCCATTTTTCTTCTCTGTCCCTAATTTTCTGCTCTGTAAAATGAGGAAATTTAGATCAGATCTCATTAATTTATAACATTTTATGTTCCAAGGCTTTATTGAACTCTAACATTCTTCCAGGTTCTAAGACGTTTTCTAGTCTAACATTTTGTCTATTAAGTTCTCTTCTAGCTCTCCCATTCTAGGACAGTGATTCTATGATTTTTCTTGCTGCAGCAAAGTCAACGCATTTATTTGGGGTGAGATGAGGGTGGGATGTGGATTAAGGACAGTGTGTGTTCATCTGATAGGAACGTTGATGCTGTAGGTGGAAACTAAAAAAAATGGAGTGTTTATTTTTATTGTGTTAAACCTCTTGGGGTGGAGGAAGCAGATCTGGATTCTGGATTGTGGTTGTGAAAATACAATCTTTTCCTGGCCCTTTGGGATAAAAGGTCTCTCTTTCCAATGTTCTTTTTGTTTAAAATTGGCTTTGTTGAGCAGTGGGAAAATAAACAAGAAAGAAAAATACATCAAAGAAAGCAGAACCTCATTCTAGACCCATCTATTCTTAAGGGAGTCAAACAGCCATTATTTCCCAAATCCCTGTGAATTATAGAGACAAAATAAATCAACTCAATAAAAAAGCTTTTTGAGAAAAGTAATGCAATGTTCCTTTGCTTCAATACTGGCTCTACTGCTTATTAGCTAAGTGACCCTGGAGAGACGGTTCTCCCCTTCAACTCATCCCAGGAAAAACAAGTATTGGAAGCAAAACACTATTACTTCTTTAATTATACCATCTCTATCTTTAGATAACTGGTTCATGAGATTTTAAATGGCTAAAATTTTGAAAACATTACAGATGACACGTTAAAAGTAAAGTTTTGTAATTGCTTATGTAAATGTATAACGAAGTTAATCATTTTATAATATCTCAACAGTGTCTTACTTTTTTTCATAATAATAGCTTTTTATTTTCAAATACATGTAAGGATAGTTTTCAATATTCACCCTTGCAAAACTTTGTGTCCCAAATTTTACTCCCTTCCCTCACCCCACTTTCCTAGACAACAAGTAATCCAATATAAACTAAACATGTGCAATTCTTCTGAATACATTTCCACATTTATCATGATGCACAAGAAAAATCAGATCATAAAAGAAAAAAATGAGAAAGGAAAAAAAAAACAACAAAAAAGGTAAAAATAATATGTTGTGATCTATAATCAGTCTCCATAGTCCTCTCTCTCTCGATGCAGATAGCTTTCTCCATCACAAGTCTATTGGAATTGACCTGAATCAATTCATTGTTGAAAAGAGCCAAGTCTATCAGAGTTAATTATCATATAATCTTATTGTTATGTGTGGTGTTCTCTTGGTTCTAGATATTTCACTTAGCATCAGTTTATGTAAATCTCCAGACCTTTCTGAAATCATCCTGCTGATCATTTTTTATATAAATCCAGTATATTTATATATCACAACTTATTCACCCATTCCCCAGTTGATGGGTATCCACCCAGTTTTCAGTTCCTTGCTACTAAAAAACGGCTACTACAAACATTTTTGCATAGGTGAGTGCTTTTCCCTTTTTTATGATTTCTTTGGGAATCATAGACCAAAGTAGAGACATTGCTGGATAAAAGGATATGCAGTTTGATTGCCCTTTTGATATAATTCCAAATTGTTTTCCAGAATGGTTGGATCAGTTTACAGCTCCATCAACAATCTGTTAGTGCCCCAGGTTTCCCATATTCCCTCCAATGTTTATCCTTATCTTTTCTTATCATCTTAGCCAATCTCAGAGTTATGTAGTAATACCTCAGAGTTGTTTTAATTTGCATTTCTCTAATCAATAATGATTGAGAGCATTTTTTCATTTCATTAGAAATGGCTTTAATTTTTTCATCTGAAAATTGCCTTTTCATATCCTTTGACCATTTATCAATTAAAGATTGGCGTATATTCTTATAAATTTGAATCAATTCTCTATATATTTTAGAAATGAGGCCTTTATTAGAATTCTTGGATATAAAAAGTTCCTCTCAGTTTTCTGCTTCCCTTCTAATCTTGGTTGCATTGGTTTTGTTTATACAAAAACTTTTAAATTTAATATATTTCACAATTTTATTTTGTAATGTTCTCTAGTTCTTTGCCATAAATTCCTTCCTTCTCCACATATCTGAGAGATAGACTATCTCTTGTTTTCTTAATTTGCTTATAATATCATCCTTTTGTCTAAATTATGAACCTATTTCAACCTTATCTTAGTATGGAGTGTTAGATATTAGTCAGTGCCTGGTTTCTGCTATACTATTTTTTAATTTTCCCAAAAAATTTTGTCAACTATTAAGTTCTTATTCCAGAAGCCAGAGTCTTTGGGTTTATTAAATACTAGATTACTTTTATCAATGACTGTTATTTCATGTGAACCTACTCTTTTCCACTGATCAACTAACTATTCTGTTTCTTAGCCAATATCAAATGGTTATGATGACTGCTACTTTATAATATAGTCTTAGGTCTGGTATAGCTAAGCCACTTTCATTTGCATTTTTTCATTAATTCTCTTGAAATTCTTGACCTTTTGTTCTTCTAGATGAATTTTGTTATTAATTTTTTTTAACTCTATGAAGTAATTTCTTGGCAGTTTGGTGTGGCACTGAATAAGTAGATTAATTTAGGTGGAGTTGTCATTTTTATTATATTAGGTTGGCCTACTCATGAGCACTTGATTTTCTTCCAGTTGTTTAGACATAACTTAATTTGTGTGAAGAGCATTTTGTAATTGTGTTCATATAGTTCCTGACTTTATCTTGGCAGGTAGACTCTCAAATATTTTATATTATCTACAGTTATTTTAAGTGGAATTTCTCTTTCTATCTCTTGTTGCTGGACTTTGTTGATAACATATAGAAATGCTGATGATTTTTGTAGATTTATTCTGCAACCTGAAACTTTGCTAACATTGTTAATTGTTTCTGGTAGTTTTTAGTTTTTTTTTTTTTTTTTTTAATTTTAATATCTTTTTATTGATAGAACGCATGCCAGGGTAATTTTTTACAGCATTATTCCTTGCATTCATTTCTGTTCCGATTTTTCCCCTCCCTCCTTCCACCCCTTCCCCCAGATGGCAAGCAGTCCTTTACATGTTGAATAGGTTACAGTATATCCTGGATACAATATATTTGTGCAGAACCGGACAGTTTTCTTGTTGTACAGGGAGAATTGAATTCAGAAGGTATAAATAACCCGGGAAGAAAAACAAAAATGCAAGCAGTTTATATTCATTTCCCAGTGTTCTTTCTCTGGGTGTAGCTGCTTCTGTCCATCTTTGATCAATTAAGGCTCTCTTTATCGAAGAGATCCACTTCCATCAGAATACATCCTCAAACAGTCTCGTTGTTGAGGTATATAATGATCTCCTGGTTCTGCTCATTTCACTCAGCATCAGTTCATGTAAGTCTCGCCAGTCCTCTCTGTATTCATCCTGCTGGTCATTCCTTACAGAACAATAATATTCCATAACATTCATATACCACAATTTACTCAACCATTCTCCAGTTGATGGACATCCTTTCATTTTCCAGCTTCTAGCCACTACAAACAGGGCTGCCACAAACATTTTGGCACATATAGGTCCCTTTCCTTTCTTTAGTATCTCTTTGGGGTATAAGCCCAGTAGAAACACTGCTGGATCAAAGGGTATGCACAGTTTGATAACTTTTTGAGCATATTCCAAATTGCTCTCCAGAATGGCTGGATGTGTTCACAATTCCACCAACAATGTATCAGTGTCCCTCTTTTCCCACATCCCCTCCAACATTCCCCATTATCTTTCCCTGTCATTCTAGCCAATCTGACAGGTGTGTAGTGGTATCTCAGAGTTGTCTTAATTTGCATTTCTCTGATTAATAATGATTTGGAGCATATTTTCATATGTCTATAAATAGTTTCAATTTCTTCGTCTGAGAATTGTCTGTTCATATCCTTTGACCATTTATCAATTGGAGAATGGTTTGATTTCTTATAGATTAGAGTCAATTCTCTATATATTTTGGAAATGAGGCCTTTATCAGAACCTTTGATTGTAAAAATGTTTTCCCAGTTTATTGTTTCCCTTCTAATCTTGTTTGCATTTGTTTTGTTTGTACAAAAACTTTTCAATTTGATATAATCAGAATTTTCTATGTTGTGGTCAATAGCGATCTCTAGGAATTTATGATCAAAGAAGAACTAGAGATCGCTATTGACCACAACATAGAAAATTTTGATTATATCAAACTGGTAGTTTTTAGTTGATTCTCTAGGATTCTATAATTATAGCATCATGTCGTCTGGAAAGAGTGATAATTTTGTTTCCTCATTACCTACTCTAATTTCTTCAATTTCTTTTTCTTCTTTTATAGCTAACACTAACATTTATAATAATGGTGATAGTGGACAACCTTGTTTCATCCCTGCTCCTACTGGGAATGGTTCTAGTTTATCCCCATTACTTTTGATGCTGATGATTTTAGATAGATATTACTTATCATTTTAAGGAAAACTCCATTTATTCCTATATTCTCTAGTGTTTTTAATAAGAATGAGTGTTGGATATTGTCAAATGCTTTTTCTGCATTTATTGATATAATTATGTGATTTCTGTTAGTTTGGTTATTGATATAGTCAATTATGTCAATAGTTTTGCTAGTATTGAACTAGCCCTGCATTCCTGGTATAACTCCTACTTGGTCATAAGTATCTTATTTTTCCTAAGGTGTTAAATTGTTAAGAGGTTAATTAGGAGGTACATCCTTTGCTAAAGCATTCTATTTTAGGATTAAGATGCAAATGGATATTTATAAAACAGTAATATACACTTTTTGCCTGGTTGTCTAATCTTGAGGCATTGGGATTTACTAGATGATGGTTGTTTGCCTCTTATAATGGAAATTATATATAGTTCCTGGTCACACACTTGGTTAATATTCAAATGGCTTACTAAAATTGTAATGTATTAGAGGGATGACTGGGATTAAAGTGAGTGAAACTCTATTGAATTCCTTCCTCTGCTACTTTTAAACTACATGATTGGCTTGTTTGTTCTGTCTTTGTTGGGTGTTAGTTTACTGGTATGTATAATGAGTTATTGGATTAGTTTATCTCTTAGTTCACTTCTGGCTTTAAATGTTATAATTCTTACAACAATAAGTTGTATCAAAAGTAAATATATTCTATTAAAAGCTATGAAATGAACTATAATGACTTCTTGTGTTATGTTCATTACAACAATTAAACACTTCATTCATTAAGCATCATCTCTAGACAGTGGAGAGTCTGAAGATAGATATGATAATGGTTGTATAAGACTTGGATTGAGATAAATATAGTAGTACAAGTTAGTAGAGTAATATCAAAGGAGTGAGGCAGGCAAGGTTTTCCAGGGAAATTTAAAAATGGAAAGGATTTAAGGATGGAGGAAGAAAAGGCTTGATGAAGAAGATGGTGCCTAAAAATAGGCCTTGTAGGAAGAGATTTTTATATATACATATATAAATTTTATTTATGTTTCTTTGTCTCTGTTTCTTTTTCTCTTCCTCTCTCCTTCTCTCTTTTTCCTCTTCCATTTCTGCTTTACAGTCTTTATGGTGTTACCTACTTGTCAGTTATTTCAGTAGGTCTTATATGAGAGGAATACATTCCAGTTATGGAAGTGAGAAAGGACAGGATGACTTCAGGTAATAGCTAATAGTCCATTCTGATTGGAAAGTAGATTTGATGAAAGGGAATAGAGTAAAATAAGACTAGGAAAGTAGAGTGGCTCTATACTGTGGAAGGTCTTCAGTGACAAAATTTTTTGTTGGGTTTTATTCTGTAGATAATAGGGAGCTACTGAAGGTTTTTGAAGAAGGGTATTCATAAGGAACAGTATTTTGGCTGCTAGGTGAAGGATTACTTTGATTAGGGGAGAGACTACAGATAGGAAAACAAGTTAGGAGTTTATTACAGTAATACGGGCAAAAGATGGCCCAAACTAGAGTGGTAGCAGTAAAAGTTAATCAGAAAAGACTGACATGAGAGATGTTGGAAAAGTAAAATTGTCAGGACTTGGTAGTTCAGTTAGTCAACAAATACTGATTTAAACACTGTGTGCTGGTAATTAAGGAATACAAAATAAAAGTGAAACAGTCCCTATCTTCAATGAATATTCTATTAAGGGGAAGTTTATATACTATATAAATAGATACAAAATAAATACAAATTAAAAATCACTAACCACTTCCTGGGGGACAGGATCAGGAAAAGTGTTAGGTGAAGGTAAACTGAACTTCAAAAAAAGAATAAAACAAAACAAAAATCTTGTAACAAATATTCATAGTCAAGTAAACACAAACTCAGTCTCTCTCTTCCTCATCCTCTCCCTCTGTCCTCAGGATTCAGAAATTGGTTTTGCTTGTTATTTATTCTTGCCCCAGTATTATTCTCCTCCTTCAGTGAAAATTCCTCCCATTTCTTTCCTTGCTTAGTTAGCATTCACCAAATTGTTAGGTTTGTGTGTATATGTGTCCAATCCTCCTTTATTTGTTTCAGGTAAGAGTGAAGTTCATCTGATGCCCATTCCTCCCTCCCCCCCTTTCCTCCATGTTTCTGTGCTTTTCTTTTTAGGTATTCCAAGTATGAGACATAGTAAGTTGCTTGCATTTCCCTCCTTTCTATAGTAATGCTTTCCTTTTAGCTTTCCTCCCACCCACCTCCACTCCTATCTCCCTTTAGAACCCTCAGAATAGAATCCTTGGTAAACCAGGCCTCTGGTTTTTTTTTTTTTTTTAATTTAACTCCCTCAGTACCCTTTGAAGACATTAAAGTGCTGTGTGAGTAGAGAAGAGATTGAATTCAAGAGATGCGGAGAGAGAAATGGCAAGATTTGCCAGCTGATTGAATATGTGGGATGAAGCAGTATAAGGGGTTGAGGATGATGTTGAGATTCTAAACCTGGAAGACTGGAAGGATGGTGGTATCTAACAGAAATAGAGATGTTTTAAAGAAAGGAGAGTTTGGGGGAAAAAATAATGAGTTCAACTTAAATATGTTGAGTTTTAAGATGCTTATAGGACAGGGGTGGGAAACTTTTTTTCTGCCAATGGCCATTTGCAATTTATAACATCATTCATGAACCATACAAAATTATCAACTTAAAGAACTCAAGCAGTGGGGAGTTGCCTCTGTAGTTGCCTTAGCAGGGTCAGAATGATTTTTCAGACCTTATATGGTCTGTGGACCACACATTCTCCATCCTTGTTATAGAAGACCTACTTGGAAATATCCAGTGGGAAGATGGTCATGTGGCTCTGAAACTCAGATATGTGAGTTCTGCATGGAAAGGCTAGTTAAGCCCATAAAAATTGTTTAGCTTACTGAAAGAGAAATTGTAGAGGGCTTAGCACTAAGTCTTGGGGAGTACCCCTACTTAGTGGGCAGAATATGGTTGATGAAGCAGCAAGAGAAGACTAGGGGAAAAAAGAACCAGGAGAGTGCAGAGAGTATCTAGGAGACAGAAGTCAACCACTGTAAAATTATGCAGGTAAATCATTGAAGGTGATGACTGAGAAAAGATCATTACATTTGGCCATTAAGACATCTTGGGTAACTTTGGAGAAATCAGCTTTAGTTAACTGACAATGTTGGAAGCTAAATTGCAAAGGTTTGAGGAGTGAATGAATGAGGAAGTGGAAGCAGTATAGGTAACTTTTAAAAGAAGTTTGGATAAGAAAACTAGAGAAATGTGGGATGCTAGCTAATGAAGGTTTTTCCATGGATGAGGGATGAGGACAGTATATAGCGATCACTTGAAGATAAGGGAAAGAGGAGGAAGAGGAGAAAAAAGAGGAAAGAAAGATCGAAGAGAGAAGGGAAGGACAGAGAAATGAAGGGGATATATATATACACACACATACATACAAAGAAAGAGAGAGAGAGAGAGAAGTCCAAAGAAAGAAAAACAAGAATTAAATATGTAGAAAGTTTACCTTTGTTTAGGAAAGGGCCACTTTTGTCAGAGACTGGGTGAACAGAGGAGATAGTAATAGATGATGTCAGAGAGTTTTGGGGTCAAGATGATTTCAAGTGATAATTAGTAACTTTAGAGAGAACAGTTTCAGTTGAATAAAACTGACGATGTGGTATGTGGAATAAAGGTAAAGGAAGTGTCAAAGACGACTTCAGATTTCAAGCCTGAATAACTTAGAGGGTGATAGTGCCATCAAGAAAAGTTGGGAGAAGGGACAGATTTGGGGAAAAGATTATGCATTGTTTTGGGCAAGTTGAATTTGTGATAATGATGGGCTGTTGAAAGTAGAGATCCCTTGCTCAGTAAATATTTTTTAAATGCCTACAATGTGTAAGGAACTGTACTAATTATTCATATTCAGAGACAAAAATGAAGCAGTCCTTGACCTCAAAGTCTTTGTTCCTAATTTTGGAATGTTTCAGATCTCCATTTCTTAATACTCAGAGAATAATGCAGCCACAGATTGATTTTTAGAGGATTTAGGCATTTTTCTTTCTAATCTGATGAAATGTAATCAAAATAGATACAAATCAAAAGCATGAATATATATATGTTTTAAGATAATTTGGCCTTTCCATTGTTTGGTCTCTTTTAACTTTTGTTCCATCCATTATATTCATTGTATGTTACTTGACTTCATAGAACTTTGAAGTTGGAAGAGAACTTACAGACTCCTGTCTCATCCCTTCTTTTCTCCTTCCCTTATGACTCCTTTCTACAGCATAGCATGGCTTATTCAAACTCACCTGTAATGTACGATCCTTCTTGAATCACTAGATATTACATAAAGAGTTGTGAAGGTTGATTCTGACAAACTCTCTCATCTTATTCTCATGTTTGTTTTTGACCAGAAACAAGAATTCAGATAAAAAATAAAGCTTTTTTTTTTTTTTTTTTTTTTTTAAGCACTTACTATATGTCAGACACTGTGCTAAGTATCAAGACTATAGATACAAAAAGAAAGAAAGACTATGAAGGTGAAGGGAGAGAAGTAATTAGGCTAGAGAGTCATGTTTGGGTTGAAGTAAGTTTGATGGTGAGCCAGGGTTAGCATGATTTCTTTCAGGCTAATTTATAATAGTAATTCGTGTCCATGTATTTGTATTATTTGCAAATGAAATGTAATTCTACTTTCACTGCACTTACACTGTTAGTGCTAGAAAAGGGACCTTAAGACATAGGATATTAGAACTGTAAGGAATAAGAATATGTTCAAGAGTTGGAAGAATCTCAGAGACCACCTTGTCTAATTTCCTTGTTTTATGAAATAAAACAACTGAGATCTAAAGAGATGGTGACTGATCCAGGATCTCCTGGCAAGTCAATGGAGCAGCTGAAACTAGAACTGTGGTTTCTTATTCTCATCTCATATCACATTACTGCCCTTTTATCCCAAAAGAAGGCATCTTCAATAGTACATTAGTTTGTACTTGGTAAATTTGACTTTGTCAGCATTTGAAATTTAGAGCAAGATTGAAAAATCAAGAATAATTGAAGATTGTTAAGCAAATGCTAGATCATGGGAATTAGAGTTGCAAGAAATTTCTTTTTTATATTTTGTTCTCCCCCCCCCCTCCGCCTTGCAATTACATGTTTTTACATTAAAGAAGTTTTAAGTTCCAGATACTATCCTTCCCCAGCCTTCTTTCCCCAACGGAGACAGTAAGCAATCTGATATAGATTAAACTTGTACAGTAATGTAAAACATTTCTATAGGTGTCATTTTGTACAAGACTTCAAATTAAAAAAAAAGAATGAAAGAAAAGAAAAATTGTGTGCTTCAGTTTTTATTCACATACTATCAATTCTTTCTCTGAAGGTAGATAGCTGTCCTTACATGTGAAGCAAGTAGAGTAGTGATTGTGGTCAATGTTTTAGTTGACAATATAAGCTCACAGCGTGTATGTGTGTGTGTGTGTGTGTGTGTGTGTGTGTGTATGTGTGTATGTGTTAGGCTGGGACTAATCCCAGTTTCCATATTCCAAGGAATTATTTTACCAAATAGCTTCTCCAGTATAGATTTTTTTCTTTTTGCATGGAATTTAAAAAGATAAAATTAAAGTCATGAATTAGTAAGATAGATTGAAGGCAGTGATTAATGAAAAGCTAGAAGGTATCTTAATTTTTGTAGGCAAGTAGTAGTAGGAAATAGTAATTAAGAGAGGAAACAAAATAGAAAAAAAAAAGCCTGTCTGTTTGAACATGAGCTAAGTACTCTAGATTTGGTGTCTATAAAAATAACTCTTGGAGGTTTGTTGATGTCTTTATATTTAACTTGTCTCATAGTGTTAGTCATGGCTTATTCCATCTGTATCATCATTTCTCTAAATGATCATAAATACAACTGTAAGTAATAATTACAGTCCATTTTACTCCTAGTATTTCGTAGAGTGTCTCACAGTTTCAAACCCAATGTGGAACATCAGAATATAGATGTCAGAGCTGTCAGGAATTAGGATCCATGTAGTCCGTCTTCTAAGTTTGACAGATAAGAAAAGAGGATTGGAGAGATTTCACCTTGCCATAGGTGATATATGTCAATGGAGGCAGAGATTACAACTCTTTATGGAAGAGTAAAAAGAACATGATTCATAGTCTGAAGACCTAGGGTCTGTTGATTCAATCATTTACTATCAAATGACGACCTTGAAGTCATATAATGTCTTTCAGCCACCATTTCCTCAACTTTCAAGGAAAGGTGACTACTCCTATTTGTTAGTTAAGTGAAATAATAAATATTAGTTATTTGGTAGGTTATAATTTGCAAATTGAAAGGTATTCTAAGATATACAATTTTATAAAGTATAAGTTTATACTTAAACTGTATTGGATTGAACTCAGTTTAACAGTTAAGCTAAGTGAGAAAACTCATAACATTTCTATAATAGTTGTGAACTGTTTTTTTCCCCTTCACTTTATATTTTTAATTTTTTTTAGGTTATACATGTACAGTCATTTTTTTTTTTTTTACATATTTACATATGAGTTGTTTTGGGAGAGAAAAATCATAGCAAAAAGAAAAAGGAAAAAAAACAGGGAAAAAGAGTTCTCTCTCTGGATGCAGATGATGTCCATTTAGAGTTTATTGAAATTGCTTTGGATCACTGAATTGCTGAGAAGAACCAAGTTTATCATAGTTAATTACCACAAAATCTTCTTGTTGCTGTATACAATGTTTTCCTGGCTCTATTTGCTTCACTCAGCATCATTATGAATTATTTTTTAAAAAAATTCTTATTTTCAGTTCTAGATTCTCTCCATCCTTCCCCTTTCTTCCCCACTCATTGAGAAGTCAATTAAGTATGATATGCATTATGTTTTATGAAATACATATGAAATCATGCATAACATTTCCATATATCCATATAGAAAAGAAAAGCAAGAAAAACAAATAATATATATATTTATTATAGCTTTTTATTTACAAGTTATATGCATGGGTAATTTTACAGCATTGACAATTGCCAAACCTTTTGTTCTAATTTTTCCCCTCCTTCCTCCATCCTCCTCCCCTCCCCCCATGGCAGGTTGACCAATATATGTTAAATATGTTAAAATATAAATTAATTACAATATAAGTATACATGTCCAAACAGTTCAAATAATATATTTTGATCTGCATTCAGAGTACACCAGTTCTCTCTGGA
Source organism: Antechinus flavipes (assembly GCF_016432865.1). Lineage (NCBI taxonomy): Eukaryota > Metazoa > Chordata > Mammalia > Dasyuromorphia > Dasyuridae > Antechinus > Antechinus flavipes. Next base: position 466,289,918 of record NC_067399.1, on the reverse strand, counting down.
GTTGGATAGTATTTTTTCATCTTTGGTCCTTTGGAATTGTCTTGGATTATTGTCTTGAAAGAGTAGCTAAGTTTTCACAATTGATCATCACATTGCTCTTACTGTATATAATGTTCTCCTGATTTGGCTCATTTTACTTTGCATCAGTTCATATAAGTCTTCCCAGGTTTTTCTGAAACCATTTTGCTTTTTATTTCATATAGCTCAATACAGCTTCATCACAATTACATTCCACAATTTGTTTAGCCATTGCCCAATTGATGGGCATTCATTTAAATTTCAATTCTTTGCTACCACAAAAAGAGCTGTTATATTTTTGTAAATACAGTTTTTTTTTCTTTTTCCTTTGATCTCTTTGGGGTATAGATCTAGTAATAGATGGTTGGGTCAAAGGATATGCATAGTTTTATAGTCCTTTGGACACAATTTCAAATTGTTTTCCAGAATGGTTGTCAGTTTATTGTTCTATCAGCAGTGCATTGATATGCCTATTTTTTCACAGCTCCTCCAGTATTTATCTTTTTTTTTTTTAAACATGTTAGCCACTCTAATGGGTATACCGTGGTATCTCAGCTGTTTTAATTTTCATTTCTCTCTTTTTTTCTCCCTGAGACAATTGAGGTTAAATGACTTGCCTAAGGTCACACAGCTAGAAAGTATTAAGTGTCTGAGGTTAGATTTGAACGCAGTTCCTCCTGACTTGAGGACTGGTGCTCTATTTACTGCGCCACTTAGCTGCCCCCTAATTTTCATTTTTTCATATGACTATTAGTAGCTTTGATTTTTTTCCCCAAAAACTACGTATTTATGAATATGAACTGTTATTTTAAAAGTTAATAGCAAAAGATGGAAATATGTTTTGCATGTTTTTCCATAGATAATTGGTATCATTTTGCTTGCTATCTCAGTGCTGGAAAAAGGGTTGTAGGGAGAAAGAGGGCTTAGAACACAAAATTTAAAAAAAGAATGAAGAAAATAATAAATTCAGAAAACTTAAAAATGAAAGTTGTTAGCTAAAGTAATTTGAAAAGCAATAGGAGTAGAGAGAAACTAGGACTTCATTGTTACTAAAGTTCGTTTTTACTTTATTCTGTTAGTGGAAAAGCAGTGTGGTTTAATTGGAAATAGAATAGGAATTAAGAGAGGAAAGTTTTAGTCCTAGCTCTGTCACTTATAAGGTTGTGTTACCTTGAGTAAATTACTTTCTCTTTCTGAGTCTATTTTCTTGTTCCTAAAATAATTAGCCTGGACTATGTGATCTCAAGGCACCCTCTGGCACTAGTATACCCTCTTTTAAGGTTTCTTCATGCTCTTCCATTATGTGAACTACCTTTTCATCTTCTACTATTCAAAGATGATGTAGAATCCTAGCCATTTATTAGTGCTATATTTCTGTTTCCTAGATTACTTAAGAGTTTGTATCAGGTAAGAGAGTATAGACTGTTGTAGTGTCTCCTTCCTTGTGACATTTGGGGATTTTACTCTTAGAGCTTGTGTGCCTATATACATAACATTCATTTTGATGTCAGCATTTTTATTTTTTATTTTTTTTTGTTTTTGTTTTTGTTTTTTTTAATTTTTATTTAATAATTACTTTATATTGACACTCGTTTCTGTTCCGATTTTTTTTTCCCTCCCTCCCTCCACCCCCTCCCCTAGATGGCAAGCAGTCCTTTATATGTTGGATATGTTGCAGTATATCCTAGATACAATATATGTTTGCAGAACCGAACAGTTCTCTTGTTGCATAGGGAGAATTGGATTCAGAAGGTATAAATAACCCGGGAAGAAAAACAAAAATGCAGATAGTTCACATTCGTTTCCCAGTGTTCTTTCTTTGGGTGTAGCTGCTTTTGTCCATCGTTTGTCAATTGAAACTCAGGTTTCTTTGTCAAAGAAATCCACTTCCATCAAAATATGTCCTCATACAATATCGTTGTCGAAGTGTATAATGATCTCCTGGTTCTGCTCATTTCACTTAGCATCAGTTCATGTAAGTCTCGCCAGTCCTCTCTGTATTCATCCTGCTGGTCATTTCTTACAGAACAATAATATTCCATAACATTCATATACCACAATTTACCCAGCCATTCTCCAATTGATGGGCATCCATTCATTTTCCAGTTTCTAGCCACTACAAACAGGGCTGCTATAAACATTTTGGCACATAAAGGTCCCTTTCCCTTCTTTAGTATTTCTTTGGGATATAAGCCCAATAGAAACACTGCTGGATCAAAGGGTATGCACAATTTGATAATTTTTTGGGCATAATTCCAGATTGCTCTCCAGAATGGTTGGATTCGTTCACAGCTCCACCAACAATGCATTAGTGTCCCAGTTTTCCCGCATCCCCTCCAACATTCATCATTATTTTTTCCTGTCATCTTAGCCAATCTGACAGGTGTGTAGTGGTATCTCAGAGTTGTCTTAATTTGCATTTCTCTGATCAATAATGATTTGGAACACTCTTTCATATGAGTGGTAATAGTTTCAATTTCATCCTCTGAAAATTGTCTGTTCATATCCTTTGACCATTTATCAATTGGAGAATGGCTTGATTTCTTATAAATTTGAGTCAGTTCTCTATATATTTTGGAAATGAGGCCTTTATCAGAACCTTTATGATGTCAGCATTTTCAATTCTGATATTTTCAATTTTGGGGGGAAATGGTTAGGCACTCATGATTTAACATGCAAACACATTCCTTTTTTTTTTTTTTAATATATACTTTTTGATTTCACATTGATTTTAGATTTTATGCTTTCTCCATTTTCATGGTACCTTAGTTTGTAACAAAGATAAAAAAAGACAAAAAAAAAAGCTCAAAAAGTTTAAACTTATAGACCATGACTAACATCATATATAGTATTCCACATTTATGGTTTTCTTTTTCCCTCCTACCTTTGCAGTGAAAAGAGGGAGATGCATAAATGAACTTTTCCTTCCTTCATTGTCTTTTAGAGACTTCTGGATTAATGCATGGAAGAAAGGGGAAAGCTTTTCTTTTCTTTTTTTGGTTATCTTTGCCAGTGTGCTGGGTTTGAAGTGAAACCTGAGAATTGCTTTAATTTACACTTTTTTTTTTTATTAGTGATTTGGAGTAATTTGAAATTCTTTTAGGATCTGTTTACATCTTTTGACTGCTTTATTGTTAGGTCACTTACTCTCCTGTAGATACAAACTTAATAATTATACTTTCATTTCATAGTGTTTTGCTTCATTTTATTTTTTTTTCTATTTACATTGTTGTAGTCTGTATGTGTTTTATTTATATTGTTTTCCTGATTCTGCTTATTTCTTTTTGCAGGAGTTCATGTATGTCTTACCATATTTCTCTAAATTATATTTGTTGTTTGTTAGGGTGAATTTAGTTTGTTTAATCATTCCCCAATCAATAAATACTTTGTTTTGGATTCTTTGCTACAAAAAATGCTGTTAATATTTTGATAAATATTGGAACTCTCTTCCTGTCTTGGCTGCCTTGAGGGGTGTGGCAAAGGATCTCTGGATAAAAGGTTAAAGACATTTTTTAAAAAGTGAAGGCTATATTTTAAGATGGCTTTCCAGAATAGTTAGACCAATACTTAGCTCTCCCAATAGTGTATTTGTGTATGTGTCTATCTTTAGTCTCTCCAGATTGACTATTTTCATCTTTTCTTATCTTGCTGATGTGTTGAGTATGAAATGGAAGTTGAATTGCTTTGATTTGCATTTCCCTTTTTATTAGGCATTTGGAGCAATCTTTCTAATGGCTCTTGATAGTTCTGTAATTTTTTGAGATTTGTTTGTTTATGGGCTTTTGACTAGTTGGAGAATTGTTCTTGTTTAGTAGTTCATAATTTAAAATAGGCATTAAACAGATATGAAGTATCCTTGTGTGGGCTAATGATAAATAGGCACTATTCCTTTTTAGCATCTTTTAGGGTGGAGAAATTAATGACATGGTTTCTGTCATAAATGTGTTTTGTATTAATCCATTCTAAGTGGGAAGGAGCTACAGAAAAATCTATTGATATTAATATATAAATTGTGAAAATATGCATAATAATTTTCTAATTAGTGTTTATCCCTTTGTGTCCCCTTGACTGTATCCCCAACATGTATAAAGGTGACCTTACAAGTCTGAACTTTTTCTTCTCTCTCATGAGACAATGTGAGTGTAGTAGAAAGAATGCTTGTCAGGTAATTGGGAGATCTGAGTCTAAGTCCTGGCTCTGCCATTAAGTGCCTTTATGACACTGGATTGGCCACTTTTTCTGGTTGTGAGGATTTTTTAATACTTAAAAGTGCTGGTCTCAGAGTAAGGAGGATCTTAGTTCAAATGTGGTTTGAGATACTTAGTAGTTGTGTGACCATGGGCAAGACACTTAAATCTTTTTGCCTTAGTTTTCTCATTTGTAAAATGAACTAGAGAAGGAAATGGCAAATCACCTCAGGATCTCTGCCAAGAAAACCCCAGATCGGGTCATGAAAAGTTGGACACAATGAAAACAATTCAACAACACTCAAAAGTGCCATCAAGCTCTAACATTCTCTGACTCTATGAATAAGATATGGGTTTATTTTATTTCACTTAAAATTTTTTTCATTTTATTTTATTTCATTATTATGTTATTTCCTTTGAATCTACAAACAGTAAATAAACTTTTTCAAATGCATTCTTGGCTCTTTCCATTTTCTTAGCTTCTTTTTCCAATACTCAAACCTAACTTTGAAGTGCATTTTGAAATTGTTCCCTTTTCTTCACTCACATAGCTGCTATCCATTATTCAAGCCCTCTTTACTCTTACTTAGACCCTTTCAGTAATCTTGCAATTGGTGTCTTTGCTTTAATTCTATCTAATTAATCTTCCAAAGAACTGACAAGTTATTCACCTATATAGCATGATAAGGTTATAGTCTCTCCTTCATCCTTCCAGCTCCCCAATTTTATATGGATCCCTATTGCCTCTAAGATAACATACAATCTCCTCAGCTTGACTTTCTATAATAGCCTTCCATAATCCCACTCTCAACAATCTTTCTTGTCTCATTTTATATTGCTCCCCTTGATCACTTTCCATGGATTTAACAGTCATTTCTATTCTGATGAATCCCAGATCTATATATGTTCAGGCTTAGTGCCTCTTTCCTAAATTATAGTCTTGCATTACCAGCTGCATCTTGAATATTTCCAAGTAAATGTCTCAGGGCATATTCATTTCAACATATTCAAAACCTTGTCCCTCAAATCCATCCCTCTTCCAGACTTTTTAAATCTATGACGGTACTACCATCCTTCTAGTTACTGAGGTTTTCAACTCCATTATCTCAGCCTCCTCACTATATATCCAGTCAGTTGCCAAACTTTGCCATTTTTATCTCTATAATCACTGGCATCTGTCCCTTTCTCCCTACTCACTATTTTGGTTGAAGGCTTTAATGGCTCTCAACCTGGCTCCTTAAACTATCCTTCTAACTGGCTTCCCTGCCTACAGTTTCTCTCCACTTAAGACTATCCAACATACAGTTCCCAAAGCAATTTTCCTGAAGTATAAGTCGGGTTATCTCATGAATACTCACTCCACTCTAATGGCTTCCTGTTACCTTTATGATAAGGACTAAACCTGTTATTTCATTGTCATTGGAGACTATTATCTGAGGAAAAGCCAATATCAATGCAGTTAGTGCCTCTGTATCCTATAGTCTTAGGATAGAAGCCTATTGGTCACAAGTCTCTCCTGAGATTAAATGATGTGCCTAGGATATCTCAGCCAGTATGTATTTCTGATACAGGATCTGAACTCAGGTCTTCCTGACTCTGAGGCTAGCTTTATCCATTAGGCCATGAGACTTTTAGGATCAAATAGAAGTTTTTCTGTTTAGCATTAAGACCCTTTATAATCTAGTTCCAACTGATCTTACATATTTCTCCCTCTTAAACAAATTGGCATTCTTAGTGTTTCTCATACATTGTGCTTTTGTATTAGTCATCCCCTTCTCATCTCTTATTCTTAGAAATTTTTGTTTCCTTCAAAGCTTAGCTCAAGCATTATCTTCTATAAGAAATCTTAATCTGGGAGTGCTTTCTCAAAATTATCTTGGACCTCTTTTTTTAATTTTATTTTTACTTTTTTATTAATTGAATTAAATAGAAATAAGAAAAAAATAGAATAGAAAAAAGAAAGGCAAAAAAGAAAAACAGAATAAAACAAAACATTGTCATGTTTCCAGCAAAACATCAGGGAGGATTCAAAATATATAATAAACAAGAAAGCATATATAATAATAAAAGAAAGCATATTCATGAGTGTAATATCTGGACCAGCTCTCTGGAAAATCTCTGGATGAGCCTTGGTCTTAGATGAAGGAGGGATGAAAGCAGAAGAGCTACTAGGAGGATCTCTTTCTTGTCTCCATCTTCTGTGTCTCCTATGTGTCTGAGTTCTCGTCTCTCTGTCCTCTGTGTCTATGTCTGAGTCTGAATCTGAGATTGAGTCCTTTCAGTCCTTAAATACCTCAGTCTGATTACATCATTACATCACACTAAGTACATGCCAACGAGAGTGATTATCTCTTCATATAATACTAGAGTGATTACATCATTGTATCACACTAAGTATATGTGAACTAGAGAACCATCATCTCATCAATCACACTGAGTAAACACCTTGCTGTAAGTATCCTTACTTCAAGTATACCTTTCCCAGAGTTCCCTCACTATCTGCTGAATCTTGGACCTCTTTTGCTGTCTTTCATGGTTAGACTAAATGCTCGAGGGCAAAAGTTTCACTTTTTTCTACCTTGTGATTGAGTTGATTCTGATTGAGTTTTCACTAAGATCTATATAAAACTTCAAGAATTGTTTCTATTGTATTCTGCAGTGTAGTACAAATGTTAATAACTTTTATGTTATTTTATTGTAGGCAAAATCCAGAGACTACATTTGAAGTGTATGTTGAAGTGACCTCACCTGGGACTAGAGGCCCTCTTTCAGGTATTTGTATGTTTTGTTAAGATGGGGTCTGATCTGTTTGCTTTAACATATAAGGTACATGTATAAATAAGAGAATTTTTTTTTTTTTAAGAAGTATCTATTTGTTTTAAGACTAACTCAGGTCTGTTTTTAATCCACATTACTAGAAAAAATCACAATACATATTTTATACATTTAAAATCATGTGCTGCAATATATAATCTTGTTTCAGTTATGCCAGGTAGGTCATAATTTGAATCTTACATTGGAATATAAGAGTCAGTTGTTAAGTGTGAAGGAATATTATCATCAGGAAAACATAGATCATGATTTTCCTTGTAAAATTCTCTTTTTGTGTTCCTCTATAATCAACTTGAAAGCGACCCTTGATTTCTGAACCATGTTAGTTTGTTGTGGACATGTCACCTCCTATCTGTGGACTTCAGTTTTTTATTACCTGTAAAATGGAAGGGTTGGTTGAGGTCACCCCCAACATTCCTTTTAATTCTTAAGATGGTCAGTGTATATGGTGTTATGATAATGGATAGAATGTTAGTCTTGGAGTCAGATGACTTGGGTTCACATTCTTCCTCATCTTTTGTGGACTGTGTGATCATGGACAAGTCATCACAACATTTTATAGTCTCAGTTTCCCTATATGTAAAATGAGAGCTTTTGTATTTGTAGAACCCATCTCATAAGAATTATAAAGAAAGTATCTTTGTTTTTTCCTCTGATATCCTTTTTTTTTTTTTTTTTAAGATTTTTTATTTCAAAACATATATACAGAAAGTTTTCAACATTACCCCTTAAAAGAAAATTCACCGATGATTGATGCCAGTTTCTTTCTTTTTTTTTTTTTTAATTTTTAATTTTTTTAAATTTAAATTTTACTTTATTTAATAATAACTTTGTATTGACAGAATCCATGCCAGGATAATTTTTTTACAACATTATCCCTTGCACTCGCTTATGTTTCGTTCCCTCCCCTCCCCCCCCCCCCCAAGATGGCAAACAGTCCTATATATGTTAAATATGTTGCAGTATATCCTAGATACAATACATATTTGCAGAACCGAACAGTTCTCCCGCTGCACAGGGAGAATTGGATTCAGAAGGTAAAAATAACTCGGGAAGAAAATCAAAAATGCAAATAGTTCACATTCATTTCCCAGTGTTCCTTCTTTGGGTGTAGCTGTTTCTGTCCATCATTTATCCATTGAAACTCAGTTAAGTCTCTTTGTCATAGAAATCCACTTCCATCAGAATACATCCTCATACAATATCGTTGTCGAAGTGTATAATGATCTCCTGGTTCTGCTCATCTCACTTAGCATCAGTCCATGTAGGTCTCTCCAAGCCTCTCTGTATTCATCCTGCTGGTCATTCCTTACAGAGCAATAATATTCCATAACATTCATATACCACAATTTACCCAGCCATTCTCCAATTGATGGGCATCCATTCATTTTCCAGTTTCTAGCCACTACAAACAGGGCTGCTACAAACATTTTGGCGCATACAGGTCCCTTTCCCTTCTTTAGTATTTCTTTGGGATATAAGCCCAATAGAAACACTGCTGGATCAAAGGGTATGCACAGTTTGATAACTTTTTGGGCATAATTCCAGATTGCTCTCCAGAATGGCTGGATTCGTTCACAACTCCACCAACAATGCATCAGTGTCCCCGTTTTCCCGCATCCCCTCCAACATTCATCATTATTTTTTCCTGTCATCTTAGCCAATCTGACAGGTGTGTAGTGATATCTCAGAGTTGTCTTAATTTGCATTTTTCTGATCAATAATGATTTGGAACACTCTTTCATGTGAGTGGTAATAGTTTCAATTTCTTCATCTGAAAATTGTCTGTTCATATCCTTTGACCATTTATTAATTGGAGAATGGCTTAATTTTTTATAAATTTGAGTCAGTTCTCTATATATTTTGGAAATGAGGCCTTTATCAGAACCTTTAATTGTAAAGATGTTTTCCCATTTTGTTGCTTCCCTACTAATCTTGTTTGCATTCGTTCTGTTTGTACAAAGGCTTTTTAATTTGATATAATCAAAATTTTCTATTTTGTGATCGATAATGGTCTCTAGTGATTGATGCCAGTTTCAATGCACATGTGATGAAAAGAGCCATTTATACCCAGAGAGAGGACTATGGGAACTGAATGTGAACCATAACATAGCATTCTCACTCTTTTTGTTGTTGTTCGCTTGCATTTTGTTTTTTACTCATTTACTTTATTTTTTTGATCTGGTTTTTCTCGTACAGCAAGAGAATTGTATAAATATGTTTATACATATTGGATTTAACATATATTTTAACATGTTTAACATATACTGGATTGCCTTCCATCCAAGGGAGAGGGTGAAGGGGAGGAGGAGAAAATCTGAAACACAAGGCTATGCAAGGGTCAGTGCTGTCAAATTGTCCATGCATAATTTTTTTTTAATAGCTTTTTATTTACAAGATATATGCCTGGGTAATTTTTCAGCATTGGCAGTTGCAAAACCTTTTGTTCCAGTTTTTCCCCTCCTTCCTCCCACTCCCTCCCCCAGATGGCAGGTAGACCAATACACGTTAAATATGTTAAAGTATATGTTAAATACAATATATGTATACATGTCTATAGTTATTTTCATGCAAATGTTTTGAAAATAAAAAAAATTATTAAAAAAAGTTCACCCTTGCAAAAACTGTGTTCAAATTTTTTTCTCCCTTCCTTTTCCCCATCCCTTTCCCTAGATGACAAGTAATCCAATATGTTAACATGTGCATATTTCCACAATTATTATGCTGTAGAAAAATCAGATCAAAAAGGAAAATAAATGAGAAAGAAAACAAAATGCAAGCAAACAATAACAAAAAAAGTGAAAATACTATGTTGTGATCCATACTCAGTCCCCACAGTCTCTCTCTGGGTACAGATAACTCTCTCTAGCACATCATTGGAACTGGCCTGAATCACCTTGCTATTGAAAATAGTCACTTCTATTAGAGTGGATCATCATATAATCTTTTTGTTTCTGTGTACAGTGTTCTTTTGGTTCTACTCATCACTTAGCATCAGTTCATGTAAGTTTCTCTAGGCTTTTCTGAACTCATCCTGCTGATCATTTCATATACCATAACTTTTTTTTTAGTTAAAGTTTTTTTATTTTTCAAAACATTTGCATGGACAATTCTTCAACATTAGCCCTTGCAAAACCCTGCATTCCAATCCACCCCTCTTTCCCCAGTGCCCTTCCCTAAATGGCGAGTAGGCTAATATATGTTAAACATGGTACAAATATATGTTAAATCTCATATATGCATATACTATACCTTATTCAGCCATTCTTCAACTGATGGGCATCCACTCTGTTTCCAGTTCCTTGCCACTGCAAAAAGAGTTGCTATAAATATTTTTGCACATGTGGGTCCTTTTCCCTTTTTTATCATCTCTTTGGAATACAGACCCAGTCGAGACACTGATGGATCAGAGGGTATGCACAGTTTGATAGTCCTTTGGGCATAATTCCAAGTTACTCTTCAGAATGGTTGGATCAGTTCACAGCTCCACCAACAATGTATTAGTGTCCCAGTTTTCCCACATTCATCTTTATCTTTTCCTGTCTTCTTAGCCAATCTGGGAAGTTTGTAGTAGTACTTCAGAGTTGTCTTAATTTGCATTTTTCTTTTGACTAGAAATGGTTTTAATTTCTTCATCTGAACATTGTTCATATACTTTGAACATTTATCAAGTAAAGAAAATGTCTTACAAAATTGAGTTACTGTTAATACTGTATGCCCTAACATTTGATTTCCTAAGGCCTCTTTTACCTTAAAATTCTCTCATGCTATGACCTCTTAGCCCACCATCTTATTCTTTTAAAAATAAAAGTTTATTTTTTTAATTGTGATTTGGATGTGACCTTTTAGAAAAGAAACATAAGAAGTGATACATGTAGAAAACTATAAACAGGTTCAATTTATTTACTTTCATTTAGTTGCTCATCTTTTTTTTTTTTTTTTTTTCATCCCCTGTGGCAATTGGGGGTAAGTGACTTGCCCTGGGTCATGCAGCTAAGAAGTGTTAAATGTCTTGAGTACAAATTTGAACTCAGGTTCTCCTGATTTCAGAGCTGGTGCTTTTATCTACTGCAACAACTAGCTGCCCCTAGTTGCTCATCTTTTTGAATGTCTTGGGTGAGCAGTCATAAATATTCAGTCTAACTTCCTTTGTGACTAATAATTATCTTAGCAAGAAAGAGAGTATTAAGAAGGAAAGAATTAGCAAATGTGGAAATGAAATAACAGAATAAACACACTGCAACATATTATTAACAATTTACATGAGGGGAGTAAAATAAAAGGCACCATCTAGGACATGGTATCACTAGAAGGAGGTGGGCTGATTCTGTATTAAGAGTCGGGGACAACAGGTGGACAGCCTGAGGGCTGTACTGGCCTCCATGAAATATAAAGTAATCAGAAGAAGTCCTTCAGTAAATTGGGGTGGATACTCCAAGGAGAATTTAACAGAAAGAGATGGATCAGAATTACATTGAGTGAGAGGATATGAAAGGGAACTTTTGCATTGATGAGATTATAGATTTATTGAAATATGGAATTAATTATCTTAGGAAAAAATCACCATTACTATATAAAAGTGACAGTGGATGTCCGTACCCAAGAAATCAGTTTATATTCTAGCCCATTGGTTCTCCATCTGTGGCAGAAATTTTCACTTTATGTCATTAAAAAATAATAACATTTCACTTCTCTGTTAGTTTTAGAAAGTATGTCTAAGCTTTTATGAGTGAGTTTGAGTGTCTTTTCTTTTTACAGATAAAAGTAAATCATTCATTCATACTTGTTGAATACTTACTACATTCAACTAACTGTATAAAATGACAGGGTACATAATCTACTTTAGACCTCTAGGAGGTTATCTAGAAATGAATGCACAGAGAAGAGATCTTAGATCATGTGATGTTATTGTTGGAACAGCCCTTAAAATCATCTAGTCTGATTCTTTTAATTTTATTGAAAAGGAAACAGATCTGGAGAAGTTAACTGATTTAACTAAAGTTGCACGATTGAATTACTAACAGGGACAGCATTATAAAACTTAACCAAACTGAATCACCTGGGTTAGAAAATTCTGAATTGCGATTGGACTGAAGCCAATTGGGAGTCTTTGCTAAATCCACTGCTAATATGATAAGCCTGGGGGAGTTAAGGGTCACCAAGCCGCCTAAAGAAGGATGAACTGCCTCAGACTGGGAAAAATGGAGCAGGTTAAAAAGCTGCTATGCCAATTGGTACTGGCATTAGACCTTTGAGAAGTCCACATTCATCTTGAGCAAAGTAGGGAGATCCAAACTTCAAAAAAAAAAAAAAAAAAACAAATCCAATCGAATGACAACAGTGCAGTAATAACAACTGTTAATTTATATTGCACGTATTTTCAAAGCACTTTTTATAGGATCCTAGATGTAAGACTGGAAGGAATGTCAGAGTCCATCTTATTTAGCCTTTCATTTTACAACTGAAGAAACTGAGGCACAGGGAGATTTCAAGTCTGAATCATCTGATAGAGTCAGTGGTACCCAAGGTGTTTGACTCTAGAGCCAATGATTGTTCTGTGAAGTAGGTAGTGCAAATATTATTATTTTCATTTTACATAAGAAAATTGAAATTAAGAAAAATTAAGTGATTGTACCAAAGTCACATAGTGAGGGTAAAAACATATCTTGTATCTCTGTGTTCTGATTCCAAAAATTTCTCTCAAAACTTCAAGCTGCTCCTTTAAATAAAAATACCCTCCTGCAGGAAATATTGGGGGAGAGGGGAGGAATTTAAGCATAAAGAGAAAGAGCATTGTGTCCTAAATTGTGTCCACTTTTTTAAATAATCAAGAAGAATATTCCACCAAAACTAAATATACTTGGCCCACCTGTCCATTTAATCTTTAAATGTTGTACAGAGGAAGAGCAAGAGCAAAGAGTCTGTGTTTCAGGAATACAGTTTAACTTTAGACAAAAAATAAGTTAGATATTCTAAGCCTTTCACCTCTGAGATATACTTTTAGCCAGTGTCAGTGTTCTTACTTTCTTTCCCTTATCCCTGCTATCTTTTCTCCTTCCCTGCTTTCCCCCCTTGTTCCTTTCTCATTTTTTCTTACAGTCTCTCTCTCCCCTCTCTCCAATTGATGCTCTTCCTCACTTTCTTTCCCCTTTTCCCTTTCTTTTCTGTAGCCTTCCCCTTTTTCTTTCTTTTCTTTTTGCTATCATCTACATATATGCACTTTGGAGACTACTGATTTTTCTTTACATGACTTCATAAGTCTTTACATTTCCTTGAGTGCTCATAATTGTTATTTTTATGACACCATAGTAATCAGTTACATCAACATACTGTAATTTATTCAGCTATGCTCCAGTTCTTAGAAGTTGTTTTTAGTTCTGTTTCTCTCCCCGCAATTGTGGGGTTTCATATATAGGTAGATCCTATTTACTTTTTAAGGATGTTTTGGGGATGAAACCCTAATAATGGATTTGTTTGGTTGAGAACTATGTTTGATTTTTTTTTTTTTTTGGAGAGGCAGTTGGAGTTAAGTGATTTGCCTACAGTCACACAACTATTAAGTGTTAAGTGTCTGAGATAGGATTTGAATTTAGGGCCTTCTGACTTCAGGGCTGACAACAGCAGCCACTGTTTCATCTAGCTGCCCCTGTAATTGATTTTGTGCTATATTACTATTGCTCATATTGCTGTGTTTATTGTTTATAAATATTTCTTTGTATCAGACTGGTGTTCTACTAACAACATAAAAGTACTAATTCTCCTAAGCCCTGAAAATATTGGATTTTTTATATTTTTGCTGTTTTTGTCATTCTAGCTGCCCAGATATTTTAAAGGACTTTTGGCCATTGTTAAAGAACATGAGCTATTACTTAAATATTTAATCTTGTTGGCTGCTATAAATTCAACTGTCCTAATTTTGTATAAATTGTCTGTGGTAGATTTGTCCCTCTTTGATGTTCTATGATCCCTTATCACTGTCATTTAAGAAAATTGCAAAGAATCTACTGTATGAATTGTCTTTGTTTCTTGTGTCTGAACTGTTTTTTGGTGCCAAATTCTCTGAACGAACTTAACCATAAACATTACATTGTACAGTACTAGTGTCTGGGTATAATCTTCCCTTTGAAGTTTGTTTGCATCCCCCTGGAGGGATTAATTCCCTGCTGTGGGAAGGTGGGTTAAAAAGCATTGAAACTACTTTGCAGTTTTTTAATTGGAGGATTTAGTATACATTTTGTTCTATAAACCAAGTGCATTTATAGGGTGCTTATTCCTTAGTCCTTTGCATGTATAATAATATATTTTTACTGTTAGAAAATAATTTTGAAACTTTAAAAAAATTACTTAAAAAACTGACAGATTGTTCCATAAATATGATGCACAGTAATAATCTCTTATATATATATATATTTGAAACTTTCAAAATTCCTAATATAAATTAACTTATTTTAATTCAACAAATATATGTTAAGCAACTACTATATTCATAGTCCTGCCTGTGCTGGTGATAGAGATGAAAAACAACCATCCCTGACCTCTGGGAGTTTACAGCCTAATGGGGGAGTTATGACATGTATGATACAAAGGAAAATGTGATCTGAACCACAAAGATTTGACAAGAAAGCATTAGAAAATTGGAGGAGTGGTAGCTCTCTCTTGATCTTTCAAAAAATCTTATTTTACCTTTTAAGGTACATCTAAAATGTCACCATCTTTTCCCATCCCAGTAGAATTGCAGCACTATGTATCTTTCCTAGCTCCTTCCCAAATTCTGCTTTATTTTGTAGTAATTATTATACAGGCCAACTATGCATAAGGTTACTTAGACAAATGATGCTTCAAAATGATATATTTAAGGCATCCTCAACCAGACATTTAAAGTCTTCTGCAATTTCATTGGTGAAAATAATAGCTTTTGTCTATCGCCTATCTTCCAGTTTTTTGTGGCTCCAATTAGTGATGTTTGCTTATATTTGCCTTATCTTTTCTACTAGATTGTTAGGTAAAATTTCTAAAATTTCTAAATTAAAAATTTCTAAAATTAGCTAAAAATTTCTACTAGATTGTTACCCAAATATTTATCTCTTTTGCCCTTGGTTTTCAGTAAAACCTTTCAGTATTCATAGAAAATATGAAAAAAAAATTCTAGAGTTTACCATGCTTATGTGCATAAAAATTAAAATAGAGATCTATTTTTTTTCCATAGAGAAAACTGTATTTAGTATAACATTTTTTAGCCCCATAAAGTTAATATAAATTTTTTCACTAACATTACTAACCTTAGATATTTCAATAGGATAATGTAGTTAATAAGCATTTCCCATATCCCATTGGGGGTATGTCTTTATACCCTTTATGTAGTGAAAAGAGCATTTACTATATTTGGAATCGAAAGATTTTCATTTAGTACACATTCTTATTTTTTACTAACTTGTGACACTGGACAAATTGCTTAATTTCTCTGATGCTCAAGTTCCTCATCTTTGCAAAAGGGAATATCTGTACTACCTATTCACAAGTTAATTGTAAAGAAAGTCCTCTGCAAATCTTAAAGCTCCATAGTAGGAAAAGTTGTTCTTATATGGATGCCTCTGAGCCTTAATAGGGATCTTTGAAACATTTCCCGTTGTTCTTTAGGTAAAGAATCTCTTTCCCCCCATTCCCAATCCCACCCATAAGGATCTACTTCCTATTGAAAGACTTTAGAAAAAATTATATTATAAAAGTAGTATTTGCCTCTTAAAAATTCTAAGTATACTTGTGTATTTTCCTCTCAATTCTCTTTGAAACAAATCCAATAATTATTTATGAAGTGACTACTGGATATTACTCAGTCAAGCTCTATTCAGGGTATTAGGGAAGATACAAACAGAAGACTTCTGCCCTCCTGGAACTTCAGGACAATAATGGTGTCAGTTAATTGTATTTGGGAAACCCGCTGGATGGGATAAATCTTTTATTTACCTTTAACAAATAATTAAGCACCTCACTTTAGTCTCTGTTTTGTTAATTTTACAAATGAGTATTCACATTCTTGCCCAAACTACTTTTAGATTGAGAATGATTCTTTTCTATGCTTTTGTTTAGGAGAGGTTGGCTAGGGAAAGACTGATATTTTGGGAATTGTGCTGGAAATAGAGATGAGACCTGGATTTGAATTTTGTCTCTGATACTAGCTGTGTATCCCTGAACATTTACATAAAGTATCTGAGTGTTACATTCTTCAACTGTAAAATATGAATAATACAAATTCCTGTTTAACTATGACATATATTGTTTCTCTCACAGACACTGTGGTTTCTGTGCCTTCAAGAAAACAGGATTCCCTCTCCTCCCCCATCCTGCCATTTAATGGTATTTTATTTTTTCTAATTACATGCAAATAGGGTTTTCAACATTCATTTTCATTAGATTTTGGGTTCTAAATTTTTCTTCCTCCCTTCTTTCTTCCCCTTTCCTCAAGAGAGGAAGCAATCTGAAACAGTTTATATATGTACAATCATGTTTTTTTTTCTTTTCTTTTCTTTTCTTTTTTTTAAATAACTTTTTATTGATAAAACCCAGGTCAGAGTAATTTTTTACAGCATTATCCCTTGCACTCACTTCTGTTCCGATTTTCCCCCTCCTTCCCTCCACTCCCTCCCCGAGATGGCAAGCAGTCCTTTACATGTTGAATAGGTTATGTACAATCATATTAAACATATTTCCACATTAGTCATGTTGTGAAAGAAAAAAGTAGAAAACAAAAGAAAAGTGAAGATAATGTACTTTGATCTTCATTTAGAATCAATAAATTCTTTATCTGAATGTGGATAGCATTTTCTATCATGAGTCTTTTGGAATTGTCTTGGATTAATATATTGCTGGAAAGAACTAAGTCAGTCAGTTGATCACACAATGTTGCTATTACTGTGTATAGTATTTTTCTTGGTTCTCACTTTATTCAGTCTTTCTAGATTTTTCTAAAATCTGCCTGCAGATTTGTAACAGCACAGTAGTGTTTCATTACATTTGTGTTTATCCATTTCCCAGTTGATGAGCATTCCCTCAATTTTTAACTCTGCCACCACAAAAAGAGCTGTTATGAAAAAATTTATACATGTAGATCCTGTTCCCTTTTGTATTATCTCTCTGGGATATGGACCTAGTGTTGGATCAAAGGTATGCATAGTTTGTTTTTGTTTTTGTTTTTTTTAGCCCTTGGGCATGTTTCAAATTGCTCTCCAGAATGGTTGGTTCAATTTACAACTCCACCAACAAAGCATTAGTGTTTCACTTTGCCACATCTTCAACATTTATATTTCCTTTTTCTGTCATATTAGCTTATCTAAGTTAGGTGTGATTATGGTACCTCAGAGTTTTAATTTATATTGTCATCTAAAGTGATTGGAGTGCTTTTTCATATGCTAGTAGATAACTTTAATTTCTTCATCTTAAAACTGTCTGGTCATATCTTTTTACCTTTTATCAATTGGAAAATGACTTGTATTCTTATAAATTTGACTTAATTCTCTATGTAGTTAAGAAATGAGGCCTTTATCAGAAATACTTGCTGTAAAAATTGTTTTCCAGATTTCTGCTTTTCTTCTAATCTTGGTTGCATTGGCAAAAACTTTTAAATTTAATGTAATCAAAACTATCCATTTTGCATTTCATAATGTTGTCTGTTTCCTATTTTGTTACAAATTCTTCCCTTCTCATAGATCTGACAGGTAAACTGTTCCTTGTTCTAATTTCCTTATGGTATTATGTTTGTCTAAATCGTATACCATATTGTGCCATATGGTGTGAGAAAATGGTCAGTGCCTAGTTTCTCCCATACCATTTTATAGTTTTCCTAGTAGTTTTTGTCAGATAATGTATTGTCTTAGAAGCTGGAGCTTTTGGGTTTATCAAATAGTTTACTCTTTGTAATGACATTTATTACTGTGTCTTGTGTAACTAACCTATTCTGCTGATCCACCATTCTTTTTCTTAGTGCCAAATAGTTTTGATGATTGCTGCTTTATAATATAATTTTAGATTTGGTATGGTTAGTTTATTTTTTTCTTTTGCATTGTTTTCATTATTTCCTTTGATATTCTTGACCTTTTGTTCTTCCAGATGAATTTTGTCATTATTTTTTCTATTTCCATTAATAATTTTTTGGTAATTTTATTGTTATGACACTGGATAAGTAAATTAACTTAGGTAGGTATTATATTATCTTGGCCTACCCATGAGCAATTGATATTTTTCCCATTATAATATTTAGATATAACTTTATTTGTGTGAAAAGTATTATATGTTCATGTAGTTCCTAGATTTGTCTTGACTGGGAGACTCCCAAATAGTTTATATTATCTACAGTTATTTTAAATGGAATATTTCTTTTTGTTTTTTGCTGCTGGGCTTTGTTAGTAACATAGAATTTATGTTATATTCTGTAATATTGCTGTAATTGTTAATTATTTCAAGTAGCTTTTAGTTGATTCTTTAGGATTCTTTGATATAATATATCTGCAAAGAGTGATAGTTTTGTTTCCGCATTGCTTATTCTAATTCCTTCAATTTCTTTTTCTTCCTGCTAAAGCTAACATTTTAAATACAATATTAAATAATGGTGCTGATAATGGACATCCTTATTTCACCCCTGATCTTAATGGGAATGCCCTAATATGGTCAGTTTTTGTGTAGATGCCATGTACCTCTGAGAAAAGATATATTACTTCTATTCCCATTCAGTTTTTCTCTAGAGGTCTGTCATTCTAATTCTATTTAGCTTCAATTCCCTCTTAATTTCTTTCTTGTTTATTTTTGTGGTGAGATTTATCTAATTCTGAGAGAGGGAGGTTGATGGCCTCCACCTAATAGAGTTTTCCCTGTTTCTTTCTATAATTCACCTAACTTCTCTAAGAATTTGAATATGATGCCTCTACTTGATGCATATATCTTTAATATTGATATTACTTCATTGTCTATGGAACTTTTTAGTAAGATATAGTTTCTTTCTTTCTTTTAATTAGATCAGTTTTTGCTTTTTCTTTATCTTAGATCAGGAGTGCTATTCTGCTTTTCTTTCTTTTTTTTTTTTTTTTTTTTTTAACTTTAGCTGAAGCATAATCTGTTCCAGCCTTTTACCTTTACTCTTATGTGTGTGTGTCTGCTTCTTGTGGGATTTTGATTTTTAATCCATTCTGCTATTTGCTTTCATTTTATGGGAGAGTTCATCTCATTCATATTCACAGTTATGATTACTAACTGTATTTCTTGCTAATCTATTCCCCACCCCCAATTTGTACTTTTCTGTCTCCCTTTAATCTGTTCCTCTTTACCAGTGCTTTGCTTCTGACACCACCTTTAATCTGCCCTCCCTTATACAAGTCATCCTCCCTTTTCTTTCCCCCTTTCCCTTCTATTCCTGTTTTCCCATGTATCAGCCCTCTTCCCTCCCCCCTTCTCCTTCTGTTTCCCTGTGGAGTAAAAGAGATTTCTGTTGATACTATGTATGTATGTTATTCCTTTTTTGAGCCAAATCTAGTGAGACTAAGTTTCAAACAATTCTGTCCCCTCCTTTCTTTCCCTTTTTCCTTACTAATGGGTAATCTTGCACTTCCTTATGTGTTGTAATATAGTTTCTTATTCTGCCTCCTCCTTTCCTCTTTTCCCAGTATAATCTTTATTTTACTTTTAATTTTTTTATACCATCACATCATTGACACTCTCTGTCTATGTATAATCCTTCTAATGGCTTTAGCAGAGCTATAATCTCCCTCTTTTTAAAAAATGCCTTTTATTTTATTTATTTTTTATAGTGTTTTTTAAAATAGTATTTTATTTTTTCAAATAAAGATAGTTTGCAACATTCACCTTTGCAAAATCTTTGTTCTAAATTTTTCTCCCTCTCTCCCCATTTTTCTCTTCCCCAAGATAGCAAATAATTCTATATATGTTAAATATATGCAATTCTTATATTTCCCTATTTATCATGCTGTGTAAGAAAAATTAAATCAAAAGGGAAAAAGCTACAAGAAAGAAAGAAAAACAAGCAAAGAGCAGCAACAACAAAAAAGTGAAAATACTATGCATTAATCCACATTCAGTCTCCTTAGTTTTCTCTTTGGATGTGGATAACACTTTCTGTGGAATACAGTTCTTAAGACTTACAAGTGTCATCTTCTTGTGTAGACATGTAAACAGTTTAATCTCTTCTCCCTGAAAAATAATTCTGTTTTGCTGGGTAATTGATTGTTGTAATTGTAATTCAAGCTCTTTTGCCTTCCCAAATATCATATTCCAAGCCCTTCATCCTTTAATGTGGAGTTTCTTGAGTCCTGTGTAATCCTGACTCTGGCTTCTTGATATTTGAATCATTTCTTTCTGGCTGCTGGGGAGAGCTCAGTTTCTTGACTTTTCTCAGATCTTGATTCTACCCTCAAATCAGAGATTTTGACAGTTGTCATTTTTGAAGGAATCTGTGTAGGGCTGGCCAGTATGAAAGAGAACTAACAGAAGTTTTTTTTTTTTTCCTGAGAAGATTTAGATAGTTAACTGCCATTGGAAAATACATTTGTGAAGGACTTGGAGAGTTAACTGTCATCTCTGAGAGTTTGAGAGTCATCTTAGTGACACTGAGTTATTTGCCTTTAGAGAAACATGGAAGACATTCTGAGGAGAATTCCTGAGTAGAAGTGAGAGACTTTAGCTGCCTTTCTAAGGTGAATTTAACTATTATACTGTGAAGGGAAATAAAGTTAGCTGACATTTGTGAAAGGAATTGAATTGTTAGACTGGCTCAAGTATATTGGAGGAGCTAGTAGTTGTAACCATTGATGAGAGAATTTTAGTCAACATCTTTCTCTTTTTTCGCTCCAAGAGTATTAAGATGACTTGGGTTGTGACTACCTTTACATATGGCATATTGTGTTAATATTTAGCTATGCCTGTATTTTTTATTACTGTTATGGTTAGAATTACAGGTATTTATTTAAGTTTATGAGTTTGGGAGTTAAGACTTAGAAAAGAGAGAAAAGGCACAAGGGAAAAGAGTTCCTTTGGGTCTAAAAACCAGGGTAGGGGTTTAGAGTTAATTAATGAGAGATATTTTTACATTTTAAGTTTTTTAAAATAATTTCCATTCATAACCAATAGATTGCTTTTGAACCCAGTGACAGTTTAATAAGGCATCGAGGAAATAGCATGATAAGGTAAAGATGTGTTTGTTTTTTTGAGATACCGTTCATAATCTGTGTTGCATATACCTCTTATAGAATTATACTACTTGTGGGGTCTTATCCTTAGGATTGCTGTATGTAAGTTTAGCAAAATTTTACTATGCTTGTGCTCTCTACCTCAAAGGGAGATTAAAGGGAAAAGGTTTTGTAATCCTTAAACCTTAATGGAAATATGAGTCCATAGAATCTGAGTATTGGAAGGAACTTGAGAAAACCATTTATTCCAATTCATACCTGAAGGAGAATCCTTTCTTTATTAAAAAATTTTTAAAGTTATTATTTTTCTCAGTTACATATAAACATAGATTTTTAACTTAAAAAAAAAATTGAGTTCCAAATTCTCTCTCTCCTCACTTCTTGAAAAGACAAGCTATTTGATATAGATTATACACGTGTAGTCATGTAAAACATTTCCTTATTATATTGCAAAAAAACAAACAAACCCACATCAAAATCCTTAATAGTATTAAAGTTCAAAAAAAGTAAGCTTCCATCTGCATTTAGACATAGATACCATTTTTCCCTCATGAATTCTTTGGAATTGTCTCAATCATTGTATTGTTGAGAATAGCTGTCATTCACAGTTGATCATACAATATTACTACTGTTAATGATATTTTCTTGGTTCTGCTCATTTCACTTTGCATCTGTTCATGTAAGTGTTTCAAAGTTTTTCTGAAAGCATCCTGCTTATCATTTCTTATAACACAATTGTATTCTACAACTTGTTCAGCTGTTCCTCAATTAATAGGTGTATCCTCAATTTCCAATTCTTTTCCACCACAAAAAGAGCTTCTATACATATTTACACGGGTCCTTTTGAACATATGGTTCTTTTTTCTTTGATCTCTTTTGGGATACAGACCAATTGTACTACTTCTAGGTCAAAGAGTATATACAGTTTTATGGTCCCTTGGCCAAGTTCCAAATTGTTCTCCAAATCTGCTCTCCAGATCCAGGTTAGATCTGTTCCCAATTTCTAAACTTCCTAAAAGATGATATCGTGAAAGTTCTATGTGTAGTTTCCAGCAACTTAGAAAAATACAAAAACGGACACTGGATTTGAAAAGATCAGTTTTTGTCCCATTTCTAAAGAAGGGCCATGTCAAAGAATGTACACTTACTAAAAATTGTACTTATGTGGCACACCAGCAAGATTACATTTAAAATTTTTGCAAGCTAAGTTTCAGCAGTATGTAAATTTAGAATTATCAAAAGAGCAGGCTGGTTTTCAAAGAGGCAGAGGAACTAGAGACCAAATTGCCAGCATTTACTTAGATTATTCAGAAAGCAATAGAATTCCAGAAAAATATTTACTTTTACTTTGTTGACAACACTAAAGCCTTAGATTATGGGGATTATAACAATATGTTAAATCCTCAAAGAGATGGGAGTACCAAATTATGTTTTTTCTCCAAGGACCTTTATGTGGTCCAAGAAGTAATGATTAGAACCGAACATGAAACAACTGATTGATTTAAAATTAGAAAAGGAATATGACAAGGCTATGTATTGTCACCTTAATTATTTAACTTATGCAGATTGCATTGTGCAAAATTTCAGGCTAAATGCATGAAAAACTAGGATTATGTTGCCAGGAGAAAAAAATCAACAGTCTCAGATATGCAAACAGTATTACTCTGATGGTAGAAAGTGAAGAATTAAGAAATCTTTTGATGAATGTAAAAGCTGGCTTGAAGCTTAATAGCAAAAAACTAATATTATTATAACTGGTCCCATCGCTTCCTGGTAAATAGAGTAAATAGAGAAAAAAATGGAAACGATGTCAGATTGTATATTCTTGGGCTTAGAGATCACTGAAGATAACAACTGTTATGAAATTAAAAGACCCTTGCTCTTGGAAGGAATGCTATGGCAAATTACTGAAAAGTAGATGCATCACCATCCTGACAAGTCTGTGTAATCAAAGCTATGGTTTTTCCACTAACATTGTGTAGCTATGAAAGTTGGATTACAAAGAAAGCTGAGTACTGGAAAGAATTGATGCTTTCAAACTGTGATGCTTGGAGGACTTTTGAGAGCCCTTTGCACAACATAGAAATAAAATCAAGTTAATATTTAAAAGAAATTAATCCAGGTTGTTCACTGGAAGGTCAAATACTGATGCTGAAAATTAAATATTTTGTCCACGTAATAAGAAAACAGGACTAATTAGAAAAGAATTTAAATGTTGGTAAAGATTGAAGGCAAAAGGAAATGAGGAAGATAGAGAATGAGATGTGTGATAGTATCATGGAAATAACAAGCATGATCAAATATCCTAAAGATATTCCAACATTCCACATTTATCTTTCTGCCCACAGAAAAAGTTTTATCACTGCCTTTTAAAAAAATAATATTTTAGGAGCAGCTAGTTGGTGTAGTGGATAAAGTACTAGCCCTGGAGTCAGGAAGACCTGAATTCAAATCTGTCCTTAGACATTTAATACTCCCTGGCTGTGCGACCTTAGGCAGGTCACTTAACCCCAGTTGTTTCAGCACAAAAAAACAACAAAACAAACAAAAACTCCCAATATTTTATTTTCCCAAATACATGCAAAGATAGTTTTCAAAATTTACCTTTGCAAAACTTTGTATTCCAAATTTGTCTCCCTCTCTTCCCTGCCTTCTCTTCAAAACAGCAAGTAATCCAATATAGGTTAATATGTGCAGTTCTTCTAATTTTCATATTTGTCATATTTCATATTTGTCATGCTGCACAAGAAAAATCAGATCAAAAGGGAAAACACAAGTAAGGAAAAAACAAACAATAACAAAATGGTGAAAATACCCTGCTTTGTTCCACATTCAGTCTCCATAGTTTTCTCTAGATGTGGATGGCACTATTAGAATTTCCTTGAATCATCTCATTGTTGAAAAGAGCCAAGTCCATCACAGTTGATCATCACATAATCTTGTTAATGTGCACAATGTTCTTTTAGCATTCAGTTAGCATTAGTTCATGTAAGTCTTTCCAGGGTTTTCTGAAATCATCCTGCTCATCAATTCTTATAGAATAATAATATTCCATTAATTCATATGCCATAACTTATTCTTACATTTCTCACCTGATGGGCGTCTTTCAATTTCTAGTTTCTTGCTACTACAGATTTTACCTGAAGTTGGTTTTTTTTTTTTTTTTTTTTTTTTTTTTTTTTTTTTTTAGTAATTGATATTTGTAATTTCTTTCTTTTTTTCCTTGATGCAATTGGGGTTAAGTGATTTGTCCAGGATCACACAGCTAGGAAGTGTTAAGGGTCTGAGACCAGATTTGAAGTCAGGTAGTCCGGACTTCAGGGCTGGTGTTCTACTACTGCACCACCTAACTGCCCCGATATTTGTAATTTCTTATTGCACAGCAAGAATGCGTGACTACAAAATACTCACATAGTAGGTTTTTAGTAATTTTTTATTAAGTAGAAATTTTGTTTTCATTTTTTGCTACCACAGAAGGTGTTGCTATGAATATTTTGGTAGATATTGGGTCTCCCTCCCTGACTTTGACCTCCTTGGCATTTTCACAATTTAAGACAGTTCTGAGTATCTTCAAGTTTTTCATTATTGGATCCATATCTTTTTTTTCCTTCAACTTTTTCTTCAACTCTTACCCAATCATTCCTTTCAGGTTCTACGTTTGAGGGCCAGCTGACCAAGTGTGAATTTATTTCTTCCATTTGGCAGCCTTTCAAAATGCTTGAAGACAGCTATCATGTTCTCCACCTTCTTTTCTAAGACATCTTCTCTTCTAAATATTACCAATTTGTTTTGTAGCTTCTCAAGTGGCCCATTCACTATTCTGGCCCATTATTCTCTGGATGTTCTCCATAAAAATAAAGTACTGAGTATAGTAGTTCACTTTTGGAGTGATCAGCATGTAGAAACATTAGAACTGTCACTTCATTGTAAAGTCTCTCAAGACCACTTTGTATAGTATTTTGGTGCAGGAGGAAAGAGACCTTGGTTCTAGCACTGCCACTGTGGCCAAGTCACTTTATATCTCTGAGTCTGTTTCCTCAGGTATAAAATGGAATAGTTTACTATATAAAAATTTTACTATATAAATTTTACTATATTTACTATATAAAAATATAAATACATTTACTATATAAAATAGTGCTTTAAGTTTGTAAAACATCTTCTTTTTAACAATGTTATGAGGTAGGTAAAATAAGTATTATCAACCTGTTTTTCAAAGAGGAAAACTGAGGCTTTAAGAGGTAAGTAACTTGTCTCAGTATCATACAGTTAGAAAATATTAGAGCCAGGCTTTGATTTCAGGTTTACTGCCTTCAAAGTTCAGAGATAATAATGATATTTTCATGTTTTGCATTTGAAGAAAAGTTGCAATCATTGCAAATTTTAAATGTTATATTTTGAACTTCTTTGAGGGTGACTGTTTATTTAAAAATATTTCTATAAGCCCTACTTGGTTTTGCTTCAATTCTGTGATGTCTTGGCATTTTTGTAACTTCAAGAGGCATTATGGTAATTAGCAAATTCCAGAGTTTAGTTCAAGTAGGGATTATCTCTTCCTTTTCTCCTCCCCCCCCCCCCAAAAAAAAAAGGATACCAGCTTGCTACTAGAGATTTTCAATATTTTTTTCCTTTGATATTCTCTCACTTATGAGATATGGTCCAAGGATTTGGTAGCCTGGTTAACTATAAGTTATTATCCATGAAATACCAGTTTTTCAATAATTAAATTAGAGCAAAACATGCTTAACAGCAAGATGGTCAGGGAAATTATGTTATTATAAACATTAGTTGAAAAAATTGGTGATGTTTAATCTTGAGACTAGAAAACTTGAGGGGAAGAGCATGCTAACTGTCTTCAGAAACCTAAAGAGACTTTGCTTGGTTGTGGAAAGCAGAACTGGAACCAACAATAATAATTTATATCTATCACTTAATGTTTAGAACAGAGGTTTTAAACCTGGAGTCCGTTAGATACTCCACCTCTTCCCTCCCTCCCCCGGTACCCATGGATAGATTTAAGAAGTTCATGAACTTAAATGGGAAAGATAATTACATCTTTATTTTCACTAATGTGTAACTGAAATGTAGTATTTTCTTTAATTTTAATGTAGTCACTTTGCACATTCTGATAAAAGGGTCCATAGGCTTCCCCAGCTTGCTAAAGGAGCCCATGATACCAAAAAAAAAAATTTTTTTTGGATTTAGATTGATTTAGAAAGTGCTTTCATTATTATGACTACAAAGGTAGATGGTAAAAGCATTTTGATTTTCATTTGGTAGATGAGAATTTCAGGCTCACAGAGGTAACAGGACTTATCCAGGGTCATAGTAGTTTAGTAAATATGAATAGCTTAATAGGATTTTGTGCTTGAAGGGGTCCCCTGGTCACCAAATGTCAGAGATGGACAGGACTTTTGAGGTCATTTAGTGCAAATCTTAACAAGAATCCTTTTTTCATCCTTCATACCTGACAACTGGTAATCTACAAGGAATCCTTATATTAATTTTTTTGACAAGCTAAATTCTCCCTTCATCTACATGTACAGAAAATATACTCTAATTGGTATATGCATTTCTAATTCCTAGGATTATACCTTTCTAAAAGATGTATTCTGTTTTTTATCTTGTCTAATTTAAAAGTTTTCTAGGATAGGCACTTGTAAAATATTCACAAGATATTTCTGACCCCTCTTCACAGCTTCAGCTATTATTATTAAGCACAAACACAATGATAATACATCACAGTCCATGAATTCATAGTTTTGAAATCATTACCTTGCATTTGTGAATGTGAATTTTTTTTAGTCCTGACTAATGGTTTTATTAATTTAGAGAATTCCTGGTGTGAAAATTCCACTACCAAATGCAGATACAACTATAATTTATAAATTATAATATTCTTAGAGTGTTGCCTGGGATTCAAATAGTGACTAACTTACGGTTGCACAACTAATATGTATCAGAGGAAGAACTTTTATCTAGTCTTCCTCACTCCAAGGACAGCATTCTCAAATACTACATTATGGAATGTGAATCATAGCAATATGATTTAGTATTTGGATTTTCATTTCTTCCTTTATAAAATGAAGGAAAACACTCTTTTCTGATCAAATGACCCTTCAATTCTCTCCCACATAGCTCGGAAATTTTCTGAACAGTGAAGGCAGCAGCAGTAAGCACTGAAATCTTGCTTCTGAGGTTAAATGCATCTAGTGCATTGGATGTGATGATCTATGACTTGGATCTGAAACTGACTCTGCAAATCACTTTACCTCTCTGACTTACACTTTCCTTACTTTTAAATATCTAAAAATAATGATAATAATAATTCAAACTTATTATTTGTCCTGACTATATCCAGATTTTTCTGCTTGTCCTTTGGCCATCATCTTCCATCTGCTTTTTACCAGAACCTTGTATTTTGCTCCAGGGAAGTTGGGTTCTAATAAGCCATACCTCACCACTATCAACCCTCTTGATACTGAATTGCCTGCAATCCAGCTGTCATCCTTATCTTTTCCTCCACTCCTTTCTCTTTCTAGCTTGCCCTCATGCTTAGTTCTCTTCATTGGAGTATAAGTTCCTGTTTTGCCTAGTGGTATTTGTATCCCCATTGCTTAGGGCAGTACATACTAAGTTCTTAATGAATGCTTTTTCCCCATCTGTCTCTCCTCTATCAATTATTTTTTCTACCTTACCAGTTTCTGTAGAGTGTATCACCATTTTTCCAGTTGAATGTTCATGTTTGCATTTTTGGAGTCATCCTCAAGTTGTCCCTTTCTCTCTACCAGTTGACAAATCTTGTCAATTTTGCTTCCTTAAAGGGAAAATAAAAGAGGGGAAAGGAAAGAAATCATCATTTATATAATACCTACTATGTGCCAGGCAGACACTATGCTAAGTGTTATAAAGATATTTTCTCATTTTATCCTCCCATCACTTGGATCCAGTCCCTTGAATCTTTTCCTATGGCTCTCACTTTAATTCAGGTCCTTTATGGCACTGCTTGCTTGGACTCTTGGAATAATCTTTTAGTTGATGTTTTTTGCTCAAGTTTCTAGTCCCTTTTTAGTCCCCTTTTCACAAAGATGCCAAATTGATATTCCTAAAGCACAGGTCTGACTGTTACTCATCTTTAAGAAACTGTAACAGTGGATAGAACACTAGCCCTGAAGTCAGGAGGACCCGAGTTCAAATCTAGCCTCAGGCTTTAATACTTCCTAGCTATGTGACCCTGGGCAAGTCACTTAACCCCAATTGCCTCAGCAAAAAAACCCCAGAAAACCAAACAAAAGAAAAAACTGTAATGCTTTCTTGTTGCATCTGAAAGCAAATACAAATTCCTTTGGCATTTGAAAAGTCCCTTACAGTCTGACCCCAGCCTATCTTTCCAGACAGATTTCATATTGTTCTCTTTTATATATATTTTAATTTCTAACCAAATTGGTTTACCTGCTGTTACTTGTACCTGACAATCTATCTCCTGTCCTCATATCAGAAATGCATGCCCTCTTCATCTGCCCTTTTTGGAATCCTTGGTACTTTTAACACATTTTTAAGAACTGGAAGGAATCTTACTGGCTATCTGGACCAACACATTCACAAAAAAAATCTCCTCTCTGACAAATATTTCCAATTTCTGCTAGGAAATCTGACGCTTAGGAAGGGGAAACAAGCATTTCTCAAGATAGTCTATTCAGTTTTCTTAATAACTCATTTGTAAACATATGGAGCCTAAATTGGCATCTTTGCAATTGGGACCAAACAGAATAAGTCTAATCCCTCCTCTAAATAACAATTCTTCTGATATTTGTAGACAAATATCATCTCACCCTCTTCTGCCCCCCCACCCTCATTCTCAATTTCTGGCTAAACATTCTCAGTTCCTTAAAACGATCTTTATGTGATATGACCTCAAGGCATTTCACCATCATGGTTGCCATCCTCAGTGGCATAAATGTCAGCACAAATCTTCCCTCCTCTGGGCTGCTTCATCTGATCCTCCAAAGTTTTTAACTACATCTTTCCCCCATTTCTTTATATATATTTTGTATTTGTGTTCATATTAGTATCTCCTCCCCAAGTTCCTCCTAACATATTATGTCTTGATTTTTTTTTTTTAAATTTTGTAACCTTAGAACCTGTTTAGCACAGTGTTTGGCAAATAGTAGGTGCTTTATAAATGCTTGTTGAATGAATGAAGTATTATCATCTGTGTTCTGTTCCTACCAAGTGGAGACAGATCCTTGAATAGTTACTTTCTTTATATAATCCTTTTGATTTACAAAGAGTTTTCCTCCAACAGCTGTTATTCCCTATTAAGTAGATGAGGAAACCATACCTTCCAGTGAATAAATGACTATGTCCATAATTACATACAGCCAGAGGATATATGATATTTTGTATTCTAGTTGGAGGAATAGAGTTCTAGGCAAAAACCCACATTTGGTCATTCTTTTGTAATTTCTGAGTCTTAGGATGTTAGCACTGAAAGGGACCTTCAAGATATTTTCTTTGCTGCAAAATGTGCCAAAAGATATTTCCC
Source organism: Antechinus flavipes (assembly GCF_016432865.1). Taxonomy (NCBI): domain Eukaryota; kingdom Metazoa; phylum Chordata; class Mammalia; order Dasyuromorphia; family Dasyuridae; genus Antechinus; species Antechinus flavipes. The sequence goes on along the minus strand of NC_067399.1, from coordinate 466,260,147 downwards.
CCCAAGGATCTTATCTTTCAGCAGTTTGTGAAGGCAGAATAAATTTTCACTTTATACTCAGGGAAGATGGTAAGTAACGTGATTCTGTTCAACCATAATTTTTTAAAAATTCAAGTTAGAAAAATAAATGTGATAGCAGTAGCAAAGTTGTCAGGGTCTTAGAATTTAACAAGTGTTCAAAGGATTAGTAAAGGAAATGTAGTTTATACCACTGCTTTTATGACAAAGAATTTAAAAGGTTTTACTCTTAAGCCTCACCATGTGTTTCTTCCTTTTCTCCAAAACATACACTAAATTGAAAGAAGAGATTCATCTCTTAGAGGGAAACTATTAACTCTAAGGGAGTTTATCTTTGTTTGAAAGAAAGCAGTACATTTACATTTGAATTGGCTCTGAATGTCGCATCTATCCCTAATCTGGTTCCTACTAGAAGTTGGTAAGTAGTTTAAGTACTTCCTACTTGTATGTGGCTAGTGTAGTACCTTCCCTATTTTCTCTAGAGGGCCTAAATTTTATACCTCAAAATAAGCAAACTGCTGCCCCATTTAACTTAGAAGTTGTTGTGAGGCTCAAATGAAATCATGTGTGAAGGCATTTTGAATAACATAAACTGCTATTCAGTCTAGTAGTGGAAAAAGTACTATTTTGGGAATTTGGGGATTGAGACGGGGAAACTCCTGGCCCCTGCTGTAGTTAATTAATGTGACCTAGTTAATTAATTTCCACTTTCTGGGGCTAGTGTCTTTATTTGTAAAGTGAAAGAATTAATAAACTAGATCATCTCATAAGTTCTGTCCAGCTCTAGGATTTTAAAAGTTTTATTATTTTTCTCTTGCCACAATTACATCTCTTTTTGCAAATGCAAATCAGTGGAAATACCGTTTACTTTTTGTCTCTCTATTCTTTCTGTCTTTCTATTCTTTGGTGTCCAGATGATGTTGTGGATAATATAGGACATCTCTCTGTGTCAATAATTTCCCTATCTTTCAAACCTCAGTTTAAATGCCACTCTTCCCTTTAAAGGGCATGTATAGAGTGTGTGTGTGTGTGTGTGTGTGTGTGTGTGTGTGTGTGTGTGTGTAACTTTTATAGAGCTTCTACTGTGTAGCAGGCATTCTGCTGAATGCCTTATAAATATTATCTCATTTGATCCTCACAATAATCCTGTGAGACAGGTGCTTTTATTTTTATTTTATAGTCAAGGAAATGGAGGCAAAACATTTCGTCATTTGTCCAAGGTCACATAGCTAGTAAGTGTCTGAGATAGGATTTGAATTATAATTTTTCTGATTCCAGGCCCACTCTTCTCTTTATTATGCCACCAAGCTGTCTCTGGAGGTTTATTTTCACCTGAAGTTCTCGTTCTCTCTCTCTCTCTCTTCATTTGATTTTGCCATACTTTGTGATCATCTTTTTCAGTTCAAATTTGAAATTTTCATTTTATGTATCTCTGTGTCTAATTTCCCCTGGAGACTTTCTACTAGCTACTACTAGCTAACATTTATATGATACTTTCTAATTTGCAAAGGCTTTCCATATATTATCTCATTTGATTTCCTGTAAAGTAGGTGATTTCATTATTTTACAGATGAGAATACTGAGGCTGAGGTAGGATTCAAATTCAGGTTTTTCTGATTCCAGGTCTGGTACTCTTATCATCTTCCCCACTTAGCTGCTTCATGAGAGTATGCATTTTGTCTCACTTGTATATTCCTGCCCTGAGGACATTGTATTTATTTAATATAGCATGTCTTTAATAAATGTTTGTTGAATAAATGATTTTTTCTTTTGGCCAAGTGAGGGTATAAATAAAAATCTTTTCAAACAATAGTAAAAGCTCAAAAATTGCTGCAAGATTTCATAAAGATAATTTTTTGCAATAATAAGTTTTATTTTCTTTGACAACATGATTTAATGGAAACAACACTGACTTTGTTGTCAACAGTCCCCTTTTGGAATCTGTGCTCTTTTGCTTCTTTTCTATGTAGTATAAACTTAGGCAGACCGCTCGATTTTTCTAATTATGAATTTCATCATTTATAAAATGTTTGGACTATGTGATCCTTTTTAGCTCCAAGATATAATGATAGTTTTTTTTAGTTCTAAGATGTAATGATAATTTCTATAACTTCCTTATGATCCCTGAAAAAACATTCCTGAATTTTAAGTTGAGGCATTATCTCTATAAAATAATGCAAGAATTCATGAAGATGTTCTAGATTTTCTGTTTAATATCATTGCTAGCTTCTATTGCTGGTATTAACTTAATTCAGTTAACACTTGCTAAGTGCCTATTGAATACAGAGCATTTCTTACTTCATCAAGTTCATTTTCATTAGATTTTACCTGTACATCTTACTTGATCATAATTTGATGTAACTAGATTGATAGCATGTTAACCTAAATAATATACTAGGAAAATTGTTCTTGATTATAAGAGATATTCTTCTTCAATCATCAAATAGACCTTTTCTGTCTTACTCTGTCTTAAAAGCTGAGGCTCTCCCACCAGTTGCTTTGGAAATGGTAATTGCTGAACAAATTGTCTATTTGAATTGAATTGGTAAAGTAGCAGTGTTGCACTAGATTATCTGGGGTCGCATCCAGGTTAACATCCTATGTTCTAAGGTTCTTTCCATCCCCCCTATTGTGTTCTTTGTTCTACCATATTCTCCAAGATCCTTTTTCTAGCACTAACATTCTATATTCTTTCTCACTTTAATGCATTTTAAGGTCCTTACTAAGCACTTATATTTGATTCCATAGCTTGGAAATTATTCACTTGTCATTTGTACTAGGGTAAGGAACTCTTCATTGCTCTGTTTGTTTTAGATATTTATACTTACAGACTCTCTTAAAAACGACCATAGACTCTGGCCTGCCTTTGCTGCCCAGTGCATTGCTGTTATATAAGCAGAATAGGAGGACAGGAGCTTGTCTTGAGGAAAAAGTCTCATAAAACTTTAAAAGAAAATCCCTTTTTTGTAAATATACATGGATGTATGTATATTTGTGTGTGTGTATGTGTGTGTATACATTATACATATATGTAAAATATATATGTGTATTTTAAAGGAGTTTGACATCTTCATCAAGTTCACAGTAGGCTTGCTTTGTTTGTTCTCTCTTGAATGGCTGATAAGATTTTTCTTCTATTGTCTTGTGCTGCAAGAACAGATCTTTCCATGGCTGGGGTGGTTTTTTTGTAAATCCACAATATGGTCATTGTCTGGTGGTGAATAATTGTGGCTGCTTTTTGTACCAGCAGAACTAAGGCTTTGGCTGTGAACAGATTCCTTCTTAGCGTGAAAAGAGACTAATCCATGTAAATACAGGCCCAAAATAAAGCTTTACAGAAAAAGGGAAAGACTGCTAAGCAGGAGGCCATAGGTCAGCAATTTAACCTTTAACCTTACAAATAAGAAGCATGAAAGTTCCAGAATTGGTTTACAAAGGCGAGCTCCTGTGATCTGTCAGTTTTTCTTTTCAGAGGAGAACTGAGTGAGAGAACTGACTGACAGCTAGTGCCTTTTAACTGCATGGTGAAATTAACAGCTTCATGGAAATCTTACTTTTTAGAGATGAAATTAAGGATTACTTTGAGACTTTATTTTGTAAAGACTCCTATTGAAATAAAAAAAAAACTCAAAGATGAAATTATCTTAAAATAAAAATCAATGAAGATGACAATAGAAGCTGGGTGATCATCTGTGAGATACTATAGAAAAGATTCCCTCATTGAGTGGAAGCTTAGATTAGAGGACTTCAAAAGTTCATATAAATTCTTAAGCTTCCCTGATTGCTTAGCCTAGCATTCAAGGCCCTCAACAGTTGGCCTTCAGCCTACCCTTTTAGCCTTGTCTTGCTGTGTTCCCTTCACTTAATCTCTTTTTAAGCCTAAGCCCAAACTACCATGAGTATTCTATGTTTTTCTGTCTTGTCTTCTCTCTTCCCCTTGTATTTGTTCAGGTACTTCTTTAGCTCTGTCTAGTATTTCCTCCTCGGATTCTCACGCAAAACTTGTCTGGCTATCTGTTTTGCTTCTATCGGATTGTAATTCATATTTATGCCTCTTTGTATACCTGTTATATCTCATTAGATTGTAAGGGCAGACTGTGCCCTTGAAACTCTACCATTGAATACAGTATTTTGTGTAGAATAAATATTCTTTAAATGGTACTGAATTGGTATGGTCTCAGTAGGTCAAGGTGGGGGCAAGAGTATGTTAAATGGTTTTATAGTATGAATATGAAACTTTAAAAATCCTAAATCATGAAAGAAAAAAATGATCTTTTATAGAGGGTGTAGGTAGAGAGAAAGATTCATATTCAACTAATTTGATGTTTCTATTAAATCTTTAATCATTCTAGGAAACTTAATTTTTGTTTTTCTTTATTTGATACCACATTATATACCACTAGAACCCTCCCCCAGGACCTTTTTATGGCACAGAAAAGATTATGGGTTTTCAGAGCATAAGTTCTATTAGACACTATTAAGTTGGAAAAGCGTTGAATAGATATTGGTTGTAAGGTTTCTGTTTGTTATATACGAATTAGTTTAACTAATGCTGGGGAGGGTTGCATTGTACGTGATTGGAAACTAGAATTTTTTTGTGGTTATAGAGGAGCTGTAGTCTGCATTGGTGGAGAGAGCAGCTTTGAAGGATTCTTGCAATATAGAAGTAAATCTAAATCCCATGATTATGGGGGGGAAGGGAGGAGGTATAAAAAAAAAGCAACAAACAACCAATTAGTGGTAATTAGGTAAACATATTCAAAAGAGTAGCTGAAATCATTGCCCTTGATAGCATATGCAAAAGAAAATAAGGTTTGGAGTCAGTGGACCTACTTTATAGGTCTTCTGCTTAATCACCTATGTGATTTTTAGGCAAGTTATTTAACCTCTGTTCTCAGTTTTCATATCTATAAAGTGAAGGAGTTGAACTAGTTGACTTTTAATGTCACCACAACCTTAAATCTTTAAATCTTTAAATCTATGATTACATAGAATTATTCACCCATCATGAGAAAGCAGGGGAAAAAAAGCTGGAACATTAGACAATCAAGGGAAATTGTGCTTTCCCCTAGAACCTGCTACCTAGTCAAATCAGGAATAACATGAAAGTAAAAGTCCATTTTTGATTTCTAATAATATATTCAAGCCTTTCTCTAAGAAAGAAAGCCTGACTTTGAGCCTTTGATTTCTACATCAGCTCTGGAACAAGCTACCCTTAGCAAGAAGTGTCCATTTGACCTTTAAATCAAAAATAATCATTAAGGTAAACTTGTTGCTTTCTGTTGGTGAAGACTCTTTCCAACACATCTTTATATAATAGCGTTCTTATAAAAGAACTTATAATAATAACTGACCTTTATATATAGCACTTTAAGATTTTCAGAGTGTTTAATCTATATTATCTCATTTGAAATTAACAACAGTCTTGTATAGTAGATGCTATTACTTTGATTTTACAGAAGAAAAAACTGAGGCTGAAAGAGTTAAAGTGACTTGTCTAGAATCTAATTAGTAATATCTGAGGTCAAATTTGAATTTAGGTCTTCTGAATTTAAATACCATACTTATATCACCTAGAAAAGAAAGGTCAGTGACCTTTTTTTTTTCCTTTTCATTTTTTAATCCCATGAGTTAAAAAAATTTTTTTTTTCATTTTTTAACCTGTCTTTAATACTTATAGCATCTATATCTCTTTTTTTTTCCTCTTAGAGAGCAGTTTTTTATTACAAAGAATAAAAATGTGAGAAAAAAATTAGATTATCAGAACTAACCAACATATCAAAAAAAATTCTGACATGTGCAGTATGCCACACTCTTAGTCTTCTATCTCTGCAGAAAAAGGGGGTCAGATATATCCTCTTAAATTTCTTTGGGGGATAATCTTAGTCATTATAAATTTGCAGTTATCAGCTTTTTTCTTGTTATTATTTTTCCATATATATGTTTTTATAGTGATTGTGTTTATTGTTTTTCTTTGTTCTGCTTAACTTTTTTGTATCAGTTCACAAATTTTCCTGTGTTTCACCATATTCATAGTATTTATAATTTCTTAGGGCACAGTCTTAATATATTATATTCGTATACTATAACTTATTTCTCCAGTTGAAAATTGCCTATTTTGCTTCCAGTATTTTGATATACAAAAGCTATTAATAATGTGGTATCTATGAGATCGTGTTGTACCCAAAGAAACATCATGAAGTAAGTGAAATATCTTACAGAATGCTCTTCCCACAATTTCGTACCTTTTCCTCTCTTAGTTATTCTGGATTCTCAGGTTATTCTATTATTTCTTTAGGCCTAATATTCTTAAACTACTTTTTCTAGAAACTAGATGGGGTCTAGAAACCTGACTCAATTGATTATTTGAATGATTTGGTATATCTATCTCTATAGGATTTGGGAATGATGAGTTACAAATATCTTTTCATGTAGGGATATAAACATTTTAGCCTTTAAATAGCTTTCTTTTTCCTGTTTACTTTTTTATGTTTCTCATGAGTCATATTTGAAGATTGAATTTTCTGTTTAGTTTTGGTTTTTCATTAGAAAAGATTAGGTCCCCTGTTTCATTGAATGTCCATTGTTTCCTCTGAAAAAGTTGGCTTATCTGCTTATTTTGGTAGGTAGTTGATTCAGGATTGTAGTGCAACTCGTTTGCCTTCATATCCCAGGCCCTCCAATTCTGTGGAAGCTGCCAAGTCCTGGATAATCCTAACTGTGGCTCCTTGATATTTGAACTGTTTCTTTCTGGATACTTGTAATTTCTTCTTGACCTGATAATTCTGGAATTTAACTATAATATTCCTTGGAGTTTTCATTTTGGGGTCTTTTTAAAGAAATGATTGGTGGATTCTTTCAATGACCATTTTACCCTCTGGTTCTAGAATAGCAAGTCAATTTTTCTTGATGATTTCTTGAAAGATGTTTGGACTCTTTTTTTTTTTTTTTTTTGATCATGTCTTTTCAGGTAATTCAATAATTCTTAAATTATTTCTCCTGAATCTATTTTCCAAGTTGTTTTTCCAATGAGGTATTTCATATTTTCTTCTATTTCTTTCTTTCTTTTTCTTTTTGGATTTTGTTTGACTCATTCTTGATGTTTCATTAGTTTCTACTTGTCCAATTCTAATTTTTTTTTTGAGTATCAAGATTTATTTTAATAGCCTCAAATTTTCAGACTCCCCCAAATAAAAGTTGTATTATTGTATATGTTGAATAACTAAACACATTGATGAAAAAAATGCTAAAATGAAGCCAATAATTTTTTTATGTTAAACATGGTAGAAATATATGTTAAATCCAATATAGGCATACATATTTATACAATTATCTTGCTGCACAAGAAAAATCAGATCAAAAAGAGAAAAAAAAGAAAGAAACTAAAATGCAAGCAAACAACAATAAAAAGAATGAAAATGCTATGTTGTGAACCACTCTTATTTCCCACAGTCCTCTCTCTGGGTGTGGATGGTTCTCTTTATCACAAGATCATTAGAACTGGTCTGAATCATCTCATTGTTGAAGAGAGCCACGTCCATCAGAATTTATCATCATATAATCTTATTGTTGCCATGTACAATGACCTCCTGGTTCTGCTCATTTCACTTAGTATCAGTTCATATAAGTCTCTCCAGTTTTCTCTGCCAATTCTAATTTTTAATGAATTTTTTTCTTCCTTTTCCTTTTGGCCAATTCTGCTTTTAAAGGAGTTTATTTCTTCAGTGGATTTCCTCCCCACCTTCCCTGCACAATTTGGCCAATTTTATTTTTTAGGGAGTTATTTTCATCAGTATATATATATATATTTCAATTTTGTCAAAGTTAATTTTTAAGGAGTTGGTTTTCTTCAGTCAATTTTTTGCTTCCTTTTCCAAGCTGTTGAGTTTTCTCATAATTCTTTTGCATAGTTCTTATTTCTTTTCCCACTTTTTCTTCTATTTTTCTTACTTACTTGATTTTTATACTCCTTTTTGAGCTCTTCCAAGAGAATCTTTTGAATTTGAGACCATTTCATTTTTACCCTTTGAGGCTTCACATGTAAGCATGTAAGCATTTTGCCATTGCTGCCCTCTTCGGGTTTGTATTCTGATCTTCCCTGTTGCTATAGTAGCTTTTATAAAATTAGGGCTCTTTTTTGTTGTTGTTCATTTTTAAAAAGTTGAGCTGTGCCCCTAGGGAACAAGGGACACTGTTCCAAGCTTTTTTTTTTTTTTTTTTTTTTTTTAATAGGGAGACAGGGAAATCTTCCTGGCTTTTCATGCTAGGGCCAGAGACATTGTCAGCCTTCCCACTGGGCTAGGTTGGCTTGGTCTAATCAAGGGGCCTAGTCAAGCCTGTGGTGCCAGGGTTTGGGGGCTTGCAGTTTGTCTTCTGTGCTGGGCTAGAGGTCTCACAGCTGTCATGCTGAGTCAGGACAGAGAGGCCTTCACTGTTGATCTTGTAGTGGCTAAAAGACTCCCTAGATTCCTTGCACCATTTCTGTACTGGGCCTTGTTCCCCTTTTACCCAAGTGAGGCAGGCCTTGCTTTCTGTATTATCTTAAATTGGAAAATTGTTTCACTCCATCTTTCTGTGTGTTCTTTCATATCAGAATCCGTTTAGAGGCTTGATTTAGTGTTGTTTTGGAAGAAAACTGGGGTAAGCTCAATCAATTTCTTGGTTTCTCGAAGCCATCTTGGCTTTATTCCCCGGAGCTCACCCCTCTTTCAGGTATAATTATTTCTGTGGAGGACTTTACCATTCTGTCATTTACTAATGTTAGCAACTTTGTTATCATTTGTTATCCAATATCAGTTTGGCTTTTATTTTGGCTGAGCATTCCTAATTAATTCACAACCACTTCTACTTCTGTGGTCGAAGTTGCTACTCTCCTTAGATCTACCATAGCATTACTTTGCCCGCAAATGTAACAGTTAAGAATCTCATTTCATTCTTTCACTTTGAGCTTCCTCTTTTTCCTTTCTTCTCATTTCATAATCTCTTGATCTCATCTCCCATTGTCTCTTTCTTGACTCCAGTCTCTGATGAAGATCTGGCTCTTTTCTTTATCAAGATGAGCTCTCCTATGTGTACTCTTGTTACCAACTCTTGTTTTCTCTGGTAGATTCTTAACTATTCCCTTCAACTAGTAAATTTCTCAATGTACTGGTTCCTTCTCTGCTTCCTACACATACATAAATCCAAATTTCTTTAAATCTTCCAAAACATTCACTAGATTGACCATCTCTATAAGCTTATTGTCCTATAGCTCTCCTGTTTGCAATCAGACTTCTATAAAAAGCTGTCTATGCTCCTTGCCTCCACTTCTTCTGTCACTTTCTTTTAAAATGTCTGTAATCTGGCTTTTACCCCATCCAATTGAAACTAGTCTCCTAAAAGCCACTAGTTATATCTCATTGCTAAATCTGATGGATTTTTATTTTTTAATTGAAGCTTCTCATTTTCAAAACATATGCAAGAATAATTTTTCAACACTGACCCTTGAAAAACCTTGTGTTCAATCCCCTCCCCTCACTTCTTCGATAGACATCAAGTAATCCAATATATGTTAGACATGATAAAAATATATGTAAGTCAGATATTTATGCAATTATCTTGCTGCATGAGAAAAATCTGATCAAAAAGAAAGAAAATAAATTTCAAGCAAACAACAACAAAATAAGTGAAAATGCTATATTGTTATCCACAGTCAGTTCTCATAGTCCTCTCTCTAGGTGTGATTGGCTCTCATTATGACAAGATCGTTGGAACTGACCTCAATCATCTCATTGTTGAGAAGAACCATGTCCATCTGATGGATTTTTCTTAGTCCTTATTCTCCTTGACCTTCCTGCAGCATTGGATAATATTGAGTGCCTTCTATCAATGGGTGAATTTTCATGTTTCTCCTGTGTGTGCTTTCATGATATCACTCTCTTGGTTTACCTTCTTTACGTTTGACTAGTTCTTTTCACTCTTATTTGCTGGAATATTATCTTTTTCATCCATATATTTTAATAGTGAATATAAACCAAGGCTCTAGAGTTATCTCCATAAGTCCATAGATTTCCTGATTCCTCTCATCAACATAAGAGCTAGGATCCATGGGAAATGATGATGTCACCTTGAGATTGTTTATATTTATGTAAAGGTATATGTTGCCCTAATCTCTTTCCTGAGTATTGTTCCATATCACCAAATGCCAAATTGAATGTCTTATAAGACCTCAAACTTCATGTCTCCAGAATAATTTATTATCTTTCAAAACATACTCTGCATGTTAAAAACTGAGTAATATCTTTCTTCCCAAACTCCCCTTTCTTCCAGTTTTCCCTATTGATGTCCAAGATACCGCCATCCTCTTACTCAATTAATATTACAACCTGTGTATCATCATCAATCTATATCCAATCTTTTTTTCACTCCTGTAATTTTTACCTTCTTAACATCTCTTGTATAGGTTCCTTTTTCTCCTTATATACTGCTACCATCCTGATGCAAACTCCCATCACTTATACCTAGACTATTGCAGTAGCTTGCTGCTTAGTCTCCTTGTCTCAAGTGCCTCCTTATTCTGGTCCATCCTCCACTCAGCTATCAAATTGCTCTTCCTAAAGCTCTAGTTTGAGCCCTCCTGCTGCCCCTATTTGATAAAATCTGATTGCTTCTGGTGACCTTCAGGATCAAATATAAAATTCTCCAGCTTTTAAATCCCTTCATATCTTGCTACCTACCATTTCATTGTTCTTTTATCTTATTCCCCTAATGTAATTTGTGCTCCTTTTTGACATTGTTTTCCTTTCTATCCTATACTCAAGGGTTTTTGTCTCTGTACTCCTTGTCCTCTATTTTTGGATTTCATGCTCCCTTCTCATCTCCACCTTCTGGCTTCTTCCGATATCTTCAAGGCCAAGCTAAAATGCTACTTTCTCCATGAAGCCTTTCCCAATTCCCCTTAGTTCTAGTGTCTTGCTTTGGTTGTTTATCTCTGATTCATCCTGTATATATCTTGTTTGTTTGAACATGACTTTTTTTCACATTAGATTGTGAACTCTGAGTAGAGATTGTGTTTTTTCTTATTTTTGTGTCTCTAGTTCATATAGCATAATGCCCAACAAATGGCCTAGGCTTAATAAATGTTAATTGAGTGACTCTAACCAACTTCACAGATTCTTATTTCTTCCAAGGATACAGAACAGCAATTGTTATTATTTTTACTAAAATTTATTTAGTGCTTTAAAGTTTGCAAGGGGCAACTATGTAGAACACCTGGTCTGGATCCAGGAAGACCTAAATTCAGATGTCTTCTGCTGGAAAAGTCACTTAATCCTGTTTACCTCAGTTTCCTCATCTCAAAATGAGTTGATGAAGGAAATGGCAAAAGATTCCTGTCCTTGCCAAGAAAATCCAACTTTTCTTGGATCTACAAAGCACATTATATATGTTATTTCATTCTCCCAACAACCTTGCGAGGTATTTACTATTATTGCTTTCATTTTACAAATGAGGAAACTGAGGCAGATGGTGGTCAAAGGACTTGCCTAGTATTACAGAGTCCATATTTGAAGCTGAATTTGATTTCAGGTCTTGCTGACTATTGCCCTTGTTGCCCTTATCTATTGCGCCACCTAGCTGCCATATTCAATTGCTTTCCAAATTTTGATTTTGTTCAGGTTCTCATTACCTCTCTCTCCTTTGAACCAATGATATGCTTTCTAATCAGTCTTCTTGCCTCAAGTTTCTTTCAGCTCCGAAATCCATTGTATTCCACATGGCTGCCAAAATGATTTCTCTAAATTGTAAGGCTGACTATTTCCCCGCTCTACTCAGTAAACTCTAGTGGCACCTTGTTACCTTAAGGATCAAAAATGAACTCTTCTTTGGCATTTAGCCAGATAGCCTGACTTCAGTTTTTTTATACATTACTCCCCTGCACATTTACTACTGTCAAGCCATATTGGCTATCCTGCTATTCCTTAATGCTTGTTGAATGACTGACATCAATCCATCTACTGTCTCTGATTTTGTACTGCTTATTCTCCTACTGCCTCCATTTCCACTCTTTTTCTTCTTTCCCCTCCCCTTCTTCTTAGAATCCCTGCTTCCTTTGATTCTTAACTCAAGTACCACCTCTTTTAGGAGTTCTTTCCCAGTTCTCTACTTCCCTTCCAACTCCAGGTTATTTTGTTTGTACTTGTATATATTTTGTATTCCTACATTGTTGTACTTGTTGCCTTGTGTTAGAATGTAGATTCCTTGAGGTTAGGGACTCTTTCCCTTTTGTATTCCCATCACCTAGCACAGTGCCTGTGCATATGGTAGGCATTTGTGGATTGAACAATTGATGTGCCCTACTCTTTTCTTTTATCATTTGTTAAATCTTGTCAATTCTACCTCCATAACCTAGGATTTCAGATTTAGAGTTATAAGGAATTTCAAAGATAATTTCTTCATGGTTACACAACAGTAAATGATGTAGCCAGCATTTGAACTTAAACCTAATGATTCTAAATCTAGTACTTTATTTCATTTCTCTTAAGATTGTCTTTTACCCTCCATTCATTGGATCACCACTGTAATCGTTCTCTCATCTCTCCTTGCTTGGGTTATTGCAATAAGGAACAAATGAGGTACTGTTGATAAAGAGTTATTAATTAATTTTGAAATAATGCAAATTTTGAATTGCAGGCTCTTTAATTTTTGTTAAGTTGCATAGAGAAGAAATGAGCCAAAGGAGACAAGGAAATTTTTTAATGCTAAAGTACACTTATGAACTAGAAGATCTGAATTCTTGTTTCATTTCTGCCACAAATACACACAGAGCTGTGTGATCATTGGCAATTCCAGTTCTTTCTGGGTCTCATTTTTCTCATCTACAAAATGAGAGGGTTGGAGTTCTAATTTCCATTATCCTTGCTAGTAATCTAGAATATTTTGTGTATGTAGACCTAACAAACATTCTATGTTCTAAGGTACCTTCAGGTTCTTATATTCTATGGTTCTGTGATTCTCACTTCCATTCTAGTGTTTAATCTCTTATCCCTTTGAAGGAGGTAGATAAGGCTTTTATAGTCCTAAGTACTATAAGAAGATAAGATACAAACAATATAAAGTGATTGTTTGGGTCAAGAGATGAAACTAGGAAATCTAGCTTCAAGCAGAATGAAGGCTGCTAATTATGTTCAGAGTTGCTTAAATCTACTAATTCATTTTCTTCGAAATTAATAAGCACAATAGAGACAGAGGTTTATTTTCCTAATTTAGTTGTGTATATGCATTGTGTCAGAAACTCAGTGTTGGATCAGATACAGCTATAAAGAAGAAAGATTGATGGACTGTTTCTGTGAGTGAATACATAGCTGTCATTGCCTCTATCTTATTTATAATTCCTCTGCTTAATTCACACATTAGCAGGAACAACTGTAATCTCTACTCACCTTGAGGCACAAAATTTTAGAATTTCCATTAGAAGTAATCTTACAAGTTAAGTATACAGCCTGCCTGAACAGTAACTCCCTCTGCAATATTCATAGGATTATAAAATTTAGACATGGAAGGGATCTTAGAAGTCATTGAGTACAGTCCCTTAATTTTACAGAGGAAGGAACTGAGGCACAGGGAACTTAAGTGGTTTGTCCAGGGTCATACAATTAGTAAGTATCTGAGGCAGAATTTGAATTCTAATCTTGATTCTTAAATTCAATGCTTTGTCCCTATACTATCTACAAGCCTCAGTAAGTAGTCATTCAACTATTGCTTGAGTATCCTCCAGTAAGGGAAAGCTACTGCCTTCCCAGGTAGCCACATTGATTTAATTATTTGGAAGTTTTACTTACATCAAGCCCAAATTTACTACCTTCCTCCCCTTAAAACTTATGCCTATTGCTCCTATTTTTACTAGCTTAGCGTTATATTATTTTCGATCTAGAAGGTACCTTTGAATGTACACTGACACAATTGGAAGAGACCTTACAGATCATTTTGTAACAGTTCCTTCATTTAATAAATGTGGAAACTGCTTGGAGAGGTGAAGCTAGCCAGTTTCCCATTGTCACAAGATGAGTATATAGCAGCAGACCTAAGACTGGAAATCAAACCTCTTGACTCTGAATATATTACTTTTTAAAAATTACATTTTGTTGATTATATTTGGTCATTTGAATCCTTACTTGTTCTTTTAGGTGAAAATTCATGTTGGTTGCTGAATGTTCACTGATGTGTACACCAAATCATTAATACTGTAGCAGTGCAGTCTTAGTATCAGTAGATGGATCTTGAGTGTGATGGATACAGGGAGGAGTGAGTCTATGATATGATAATAGTCCTAATTGAATTAAGAAAGGATATAATGCTATTTGTACCTGTTTCAAACCTATAATCTCTGAATCCAAAATCTTAGTGCAGTTTTAAGTTACTAAGACTTTTCATACACACTGTATAATACCATTATTTCTTGGATAGAAAAGGAAACTGTGATGTGGTTGAAATAGAGTTCAATTTAATAAACACATCAGTATCTGCCATGTGCAAAGACATAGTCTAGGGAATGGGAATACAAAGATGATGTATTATAGCAGAAAAAATGGATTTGGAATCAGATGTGAGTTTGAACCTTGTTTTTTATTTAGTACTTTGTGATTTGGGGCAAGTCAATACCCTGAGATTCTGTTTACTACTCTGAAAAATTTGGGAGATGGATTACATTATTTCAATAGTCTTTTCCAGTTCTAAATGCTAATTATACTGTGACAAAACTATTTCCCTTCAAGTAGTTTACAATCTATTGTGAAATGGGAAGAAAGCACATAAAATGTAAGTATTATAAGAAGTAGAAACTGATCAGGGTAAAGGGAAGTCCTGGACAAGGTGCTATAAGAATGTTGGGGAAGAAAGAATTATTCTTAGTGGGGGCCACAGATAATAGGAGAAGGCTTCATGGAAGAGATGGCACCTGAGTTGTTCTTTGAAGAAGAGAAGTTTTTCAATAGATGGAAATGTGGAGAAATATATTTCAGGCATGGCTCAAAGTGGTTGGAATTGGAAGAAAACCGGCCAGTATCTGGAAATGGTTTGATTAAACTATAGAATATTTGCGATAGAATCTTTGAGAACAAAATCAAGATGAGTAAATGTTGGTTAGAAGTTCTTAAGTACCAGGCAAAGAAATTTGTATTTTATCCTAAAAATAATGAGAGCACTGAAAGGTATTTGATTAGGGGAGTGACATGATCAGACATAAGGAAGATGCATGAAGGAGGTAACAGACAAAGGAAGTGAAAAGACAAAAGCAAAGAGAACAGATATGAAGGTATTACAGTAGCCCAATTTGAAAGGTGATCAAAGACTGAATTAGGGTGTTAGCAATGTGAAAGAAAAGCAATATGAAAGAGATTGTTGAAATAGAATTGATAGAATTTAATACTTGTCAAAATGGAAGATCAGGTATGAGAAGAGTCAGCGATAATTCTGAAGTTTTGCACCTTGGCATTTGGGAAGATATTGGGGCCATCATTACAAATATGGGCTTTTAGGAAGTGGTAAGTTTTTTTTTTTTTTTGGTAGCTTTTTTTTTTTTTTTTTAACAAAACACATGCAACATATGCATGGGTAATTTTTCAATATTTGCCCTTGCAAAACCTACTGTTCCAACTTTTCCCTTCCTCCCCACCCCCACCCCTAGATGGCAGGTAGTCAAATACATGTTAAATATGTTAAATATAATATATGTATACATATTTATATAGTTATTTTGCTACACAAGAAAAATCGGATTTACAAAGAAGGTGAAAATAACCTGAGAAGGAATGCAAGCAGACAATAACAGAAAGAGTGAAATTGCTGTTGTGGTCCACACTCATTTCCCATATTCTTTTGCTGGGTATAGCTTGTTCTCTTCATTACTGAATAAGGAACTGATTTGGATCATCATCTCATTGTTGAAGAGAGCCATGTCCATCAGAATTGATCATCATCTAGTATTGTTGTTGATGTATATCATGATCTCCTGGTTCCATTCATTTCACTTAGCATCAGTTCCTGTAAGTCTCTCCAGGCCTCTTTGAAATCATCTTTCTGGTCATTTCTTACAGAACAATTATATTCCATAACATTCATAGAGGAAGTGGTAGGTTTTTAAGGAACTCTGATATTATAATCTCTGGGATCTTGGGCAATCTGTCAATAACTAACTATAACTTTGAGCAAGTCACTTACCTTTTCTCAGCCTTCATTTTTACTTCCTTGAAAGAAAGAGTTATACTAGATTTTTAAGCTCCTATTGGGTCTTTCTAATATATTTTCTAATTTTCTATGTTAAAAGATTCCTTTCAACTTGAATATTTTGTTTTATTTTTCAGAATATCTGTCAATGCTGATATTGTTCATTTTAACATTCATGTTCAAAGGGTTTAATAATATTCTGTGTTCTTATACTCCTTTCAGGGCAAACTTTCAATGTTCTATTTTAAAAACGTTATATTAAGTACTATCACATACAAAACTACATGGGCAGCATGGCATGGTGAATAGAGTGAGTAGTCAGAAAGATTGAAGCATATTCATGAGCAGTGGAGAAGGGGGTCTAGTAGATGAGTTATTTAAGGTGAGTTAAAGAGAGGATATGATAGAAAGGATAAGCTTTTAGAAGAGACAAGATGGGATGAAAATAAGACCACAAGCAGAAGTGTTGCCCTTGTCAAGGAGAGTGATGGGAACAAAGAAAGAAAGAATGGGAGATAAGGTAGAGGTACAGAGGTTTTGAAGTATAAAGCAGTAGAAAAGAAGGAGTATCTGACAGATGGACTTGATTTTCTAAGTAAATTATAAATGAGGTTTTCTGTTAGAAGGAAGTTAGAGAGGAAAGTGTAAGACATTTGATGACCAAAAAAGGGAATCTTTGAAACATTACTTAGGAGGTACTGGCTCTTAATAAAGTTAACCTTCCACCTTCTTAGAAATTATTTAGTAAAATTCTCTCATTTTGCAGAATCAAAATCAAATGCCTACAGAGGTGAGATGAATTGCTTAAGATTAGAGTAAGAACTCAATTAAGACTCTAGCTTAATTTAAATGACAATTAATTCTAATGCTATATCCTGTTTACAATAATAAAAGAACGTACCATCTTAATTTCTTTTGATGATATAGATGTGATCTTGATACCCAAATTAAGAAGAGACAAAGTAGAGGAAGAAAATTACGCACTAATATCTGCAAACATTGATATTAACATTTAAAATGTTAGAAAATAGGCTAAAATAATATATTGCATTATACACTATATTTAGGTTGGTTATAGAGTAGAATTGCTGGATAAGTTCAGTATAAAGAAGATTACAAATATAATAATAACAAAAAACCTTGTGATTTTTTTTTTGACACTCATTACTTTTTCTATTAAAACACTAGAAATATTGGTTGGAATTAGTGGGCCTTTCCTTAATATAATAAACAATACCTATTAAAATCTGAAGTCTTAAGAGTATTTGTAACAAAGAAAAATTAGAAATCTTTCCAGTAGAATTGGAGGTAAAGGAAGAATGCCCAGTATTGCTACTACTATTTAACAGTGCTAGAAATACTATAGTAGTAAAGAGAAAACAGTCATTGAAAGGGTAGGCATAGGCAAAGAAAAAATTATTATTGCTTTTTGTAGATGATGTGATGGCATTTAAGAGAGCCTTGGGGAGTCAACTAAAAATTAATTGAAATAATTAATAATTTAAACACAGTTATAGTTTATAAAATAAATTTCATAAATTAGGAGCCCTTTTGTATATACCAATAACATTCAATAAGAAGAGCTAAAAAGAGAAATTGCATTAAGATGCCCCTGAAGAACACCACTTGTTTAGAGTATGATCTGAAGGAGGATCCAGCAAGGGAGTGGTCAGAGACCTAGGAGGAGACTCAGGAGAAAGTGGCTATAGAGAGGTCAAGGAAAATAAGGACTGAAAAAAAGACCAGTAGATTTGGCAACTAAGAAATTTGGGGAGAAGACTTTTGGTGGAATGATGAAGTTAGAAGCCATATTGTAAGGGGTTAAGAAGAGGGTGAGGTCAGGTAGTTGGCACAATGACTAGAGCACAGGGCCTAGAGTCAGGAATACCTGATTCAAATCTGACTTCAAATATTTGCTAATTGTATGACACCAGGCAAGTCAATTAACCCTGTTTGCCTCAGTTTCCTCATCTGCAAACTGAGCTAGAGAAGGAAATGGGGAAACCAGTGTCTTTGCCAAGAAAATCCCAAGTGGGGTCATGAAGTCAGACATGACTGAAATTACTAAAGAACAACAATAATAAGAACAAGAGAGTGACAGCAGAAAAAGTAGAGATAATTTATATGTGCTTTATTCCTATTTAATCTACTATTTTAAGAATTTGGAATTTCCTCAATAGATTCTTTTCTAACAATGATTATCTAAGCTCTTTCTCCCCTTAGAATCATATTTGTGAGAATTTATCACTCTATGGCCAGATTTTTAGCAATAGGCCTCTTTTACTTAGCTAGTTCTTCCACAAATTCCTTACTCAGATCTTGAGCCCAACCTGGAGTTTGGGCTAGAACTGCCCACAGCTTGTATTCTGTTGGATCAGCTTCAAGAATCCAGGGTCACCTTCTTGCCATGATGTGACATCTGAGTAGGACTTCAGTGAGCACTTATTCCTGTTTATTTTATTAAAAAATTCTTAATGACCTCATTACAGTATGGTTGTAATTACCATGTTTAAACTTTTTTTTCATTAAAAAAAAGTTTAACCAGTCTTTTTTTTTTTTGAAACTAGAAAAAAAATTTAATGAGAAGAGACAAAGAGACATCAAAGAGGTGTTCCCTCTGATTGCAGTGTTAGAAGTTTTGCCTGAAAATAGGTTACATTCCTTCTGTTTTCAGCTGAATCCTCATTAGTTTTACATTTTAATGATGTCCAGAGCAAATTATGCCATTTATGGTCAGTGCCTTAAAGGGGAGCTTAAAGGGTACTTTAAAAATGTTTCTTGATTGGTAGCAGTATTTAGTACTGTATTATGAATCAGAATAAGAATACTTTTTTAAAAAAATGCTCAAGCCAGTAAAATGTACATTGAATTTTTTTTTTGTCAATTGCTATTTGGAGGTTATATTTGTTGTATTAGTGCAGAGAATACCATTAAGGAAACATCTTCATCTTGTGAAGATGGATAGCTGCATAACAATTTATAATCTTAAAAATTTGCCTGTGGGCTCTGAGATACTATGTAGATTCAATGTACCTTAGCAAGGGGTATTTGAGGCAGGACTTGAACCCAGATCTTCTAAATACATTGTTAATAATTATTAACCATTTTAAAAGTATTACTAATATAGACTAGGAATGATAATTTTTTTCCCTCATAGATCTTTATAAAGCAGTTCTTTATAAAATGACTTACTGATATTTGGTCATTTCATCTTTAGGTAATATCCAGGGAGGTAGGGAATATATCTATCTACATTTTTTAGATTGGGAAACAGGGGGAAAGACAGACAGACAGAGACAGACACAGAGAGAGAGAGACACATACACACAGAGAATTGTCACAAGTTGTTATCTTTTTGTTTAATGTTTTGCAAATTATTGTGCGGGGGCATAAAATAACTTTTTTTGTGACTGAATAAAAATGTTAGAATATAAGCACATCATTTGTACATCTCAGGACAATTTTAATAGCAGAAAGATTAACCAACAGGGATTAAAAAGCATCTACTGAATATCAGACATGGTGCTTTGGGGGTAGTAAGACAAAAATGAAATAGTTACTGCCCTCTAAGAGCATGCATTTCTAATGGTGAGACAACATGAAGTTATGCAGTTTATATCATCATATTATAGTTTATCCACATTAAATATAAAAAGTAAATATAAAATAATACTTATGACTATGGGGAGGGAGGCTAATCAGGAAAGATTTTCCATAGATGATGCTTGTGCTAAATTTTGAAATAAATAAGAGAATCTTAGAGACAGAAGGAATGAAAGAGTGCATTTCAGTCTTGGGAGCAGGGGAGATAAAGGTAGCAATGCAAAATCACTAATGAGAAAAAAGCCAGGCCAGTTTGGCTTTAACATAGAAAGCAAGAAATAGGGTAAGTTGTTGTTTTTTGCAAGATTGGAATTAAGTGACTTTCCCAGCTAGTAAATTAAATAGAAAAATGTTGAGGCTGGATCTGAACTCAGATCCTCCTGATTTCATCTAGCTGCCCTAATAAATGAGATTTAACAGGACCAGAAAAAGAAGTTGGAATTAAGGTTACAAAACTTACACAGAGAAGTTTGTATTTGATCCTTGAGTTAAGTTACTGGGAAGTTAATTGGCATTTGTAGAATAGGATAGTTGTGTGGTCAGATCTTTAGAACCTTTAGGAATATCACTTTAGCAGCTGTGGGGAGGATGTATTGAAGTGGGGTTTGTCTTGGTTCGGAGAAGGGCTGCCTCTTTATCAGATATGGGATCTACAAACGACCTTATTTTTTTTTTTTTCCAGTGAAGTATGAGGCAAAGTCCTTAGCTAAGGGGGTGGGAGAGGGAATGCTATGGGGGACTTGAAATGAGATGTGAATATTTGAAACAGTACGTGGTGAGGTACGAGGTTGATTAGGGAACTGTAAAAGAATTATTTTGTTGCAGTGAGGGCCCATTTGATATTATTTAATATAATTTTTAATATATCAAATCAGCCTGATTTTGTGATTTTTTTTTTCCTCCAGTGCTGTTCAATAGGATATGAATAGGAGTGAAGGGCTTAGATGATGGAAATAACTCATGGTGGAAGTTTGGTGAGGCATGATCAGTAATTGGACAAGAGATTTGAGAGAAGAAAGTATTGAGTTGAACTGATTCTCCAAAAGATCTGAATAGGAAAGGGAGGAGAGTGTAGCCAGTTCAG
Organism: Antechinus flavipes; assembly: GCF_016432865.1. NCBI lineage: Eukaryota > Metazoa > Chordata > Mammalia > Dasyuromorphia > Dasyuridae > Antechinus > Antechinus flavipes. The sequence continues at coordinate 466,239,242 of NC_067399.1, read as the reverse complement.
GAGCGATAACTTGGGGGAAAAAACTTTAGGGTTAAAGGACTGAACAGGATTGGCAATTATAAGGCAGAGGAAGAAGATGGAGTGATAGAACATTATGATCAAATAAAATAATTTTAGAGTTCATGAGCACAGGGGTTAGTAGATGATTAGTTCAACATTATGACCTTCTATATGATTTTATATTCATTACTAAACAACAGTGATCTTGGGTCTAATATCTAAGTTATTTATATTGGACATAACTTAGTAAAACAGTAAATTAAAAAAGTTTCATGTTTTAAATGTTAAATTATATTGTAGAAACTTGTTTAACATGTAAAAGAAAACACCAGAAAGCCTGATTTAAAAAAAAAAAATTTAAAAAACAATCTTCTTTTTTCTTTTAGAGGATACCTTGGACACAAAGATATTTATTAAATCCAAGGTGGAAGATCTCTTTAGCGGGTCCTTGCCTGATTCAAAGGACCTTCAAATTAATCCTGGAAATTGTCCCCATATTGTAATTGGTATAATGGGCATGGTGTTGAACCTTTCCTCCTTCCCCCTACTCTAACTAGGCTAGTTCTCTTCCTATGTTGAAGCAGACTCAGCCCCCTTAGTCTGCACCCCTACTTGTTGAAGTAGTTCCTCAGAAAGATGTCTGCAACTCAATTTTCAGAATCTCAGTAATGCTGGTGTGGGGTAAATACTCATTTACCCTCACAACTGTTGCTGCTGATCTCCTACTAATGTAGTTCCTTCCCATTTACATAAATTAGTTATCACAATACCATTAACTCTTGAGTAAGAGATTTATATCAATATTTTCAGTTTTTACATTGCTTAGATTGCCTTTTGTGAACTCTTTCCCATTCCTTTCCAGAGAAACATTTTAGATAACAGATTTTTTTTTTCAAAAAGAATAAAAAAGAGTAAAACAATCAGTAAAAACTAATCAACATATTGAAAAAAATGTGACATTGTATGCAATATTTTATAGCCCTAGACCCTGACATCTGCAGAAGAGTAGGTCTAGGTGTCTATTTACATGTGTCCTTTGGAGTCAAGCTTGCCATTTATAATTTTCTCAATATTCAGCTTTAATTGTTTTATAGTTTTTTTCTGTTTATATTGTAGTCATTGTGTTTATTGTTTTTCTGTGTCTTCAGTTCCAGTAGGTCTTCCTATAGTTTACCTTATTATTATTATTTCTTTTTTGGTAAGCCAATTGGGGTGAAGTGACTTGTCCAAGGTCACTCAGCTAGAAAATGTTAAGTGTCTGAGGCCGGATTTGAGTTCAGGTCCTTCTGACTCCAGGACTGGTACTCTATCCATTGTATTATCTAGCTGTCTCCAGTCCACCATATTCTTAATGCTTATCATTTCTTACAACACAATAATATTCCCTTATATTCATGTACCACAATTTGTCTAGCTATTCTCCAGTTGATGAGTATCTCCTTTATATCCATTTTAAGTCCAGTAGCTATATATGAATCATTTGCTAAATAGAAAACAAAAGAAGTAATCTAAACATAATAGTCTACACATGAATATGACCCATAAATATGGGCTATTTTCTCCCACTAAGACACACAGTTTCCATGGGGTGTGAAGAGTAGGCGCAAATTTATAGAAACCTAAAGTTGAAGTGCATGGGTGCCTCAGGCAACTCAAATCTCTAAACTGCTGTGGTAGATGTTGGTTGACTTTTTAGGGAGCATGTTATACTTCTTATCACTTGTTTTTCTTCTAAGCTTTTCTGTTTTCCTGCTTTATGAAAATTACTACCCTGCAATTCCTGGGCTGCTGAAGCAATATCAAACTCTTAGACAATGGCAGCTGTAAGCCCAGGAGTCTGCAGAACTTCCAGAACTGATCTTTTGATTGGGCATGGGAAATATGACACTTTCTGTAAAAAGCAATCCTATTTAATACTGGAATCTACAAAGCATTTAATACTGGGTTCTACAGGGTGATCCGGATCTTTGCCTTCTGTAAGCTTCCCTGCCAGGGTTTCCCTCTTAAGTCACAGAATTCATTACCTCTCTCTCAAACTGTTGGTGGTGCTAGACAACAAAATGACAGTTCTTTATTCAGCTTTTCACACAGTACAGGATGCTGACTTCTCCGATTAACTTCACATCAAAAATTTCAGATCAACTCTTAGCATCCTATAGACCTTATCTCTTCATTCATGTGATATTTGCTCTGATAGGCTCCTTGTGGCTCTGTGGCTGCTGAGTTCTGTCTTCTTTGGTCTGGTGGCTCTTATATGCCACTTTTCCTGTCATTTTCTTGGATCTTTTTCCTGAACTTGGCATCTTGGGTTGCCAACTCTTCTGACTTACAGTTCTGAGTGACTCAAGTTAGGACCTCCTCATAAGTAATAACACATTTCTAATCTGAGTTGATAAACTCTGAATCTACTTCTCTGTCAGAAGTGACACATTTAGTTATTATAGAGTAGACCAATGGTCCCCAAACAGTCTTGATTTAGAGTCAAGGACCGACTAGGTGTAAGGCACTGTGTTAAGCATTGGTGATATAAAGACAACCCTCTAGCCCTCCCTACCCCCCCCCCCCCCAAAAGAAAAAAAAAAAACAGCCTTTGCTTTCAAGAAGCTCAGTGTCTAATAGACTCCAAAGTTATGAAAACAGTTATATTCAAATTAGCTGCTGGGAATGATGCCCTTTAACCACCTTTAGCTTCAGATGGTATTTTTGCCTCTGAATTATTATTCTCTCTCATGTCCTTTAAGAATTAGTATCTGGGGGCAGCTAGGTGGCACAGTGGATAGCGCATCAGCCCTGAAGTCAGGAAGACCTGAGTTCAAATCTGACCTCAGACACTTGACACTTCCTAGCTATGTGATCCTGGGCAAGTCACTTAACCCCAATTGCCTCAGCCAAAAAAAAAAAACAAAAACCACACAAAAACTAAACAAAAAAAGCCCCGTAGTATCTGAGATGCTGATTTTTTTCTGTGGTTTCAGTAGTCTTGGGTTTTTCCTCAAGTTGTTTCACACAAAATGGATTTTTTTTCTTCTCCTTTTAACAAATCAGTTGTCCAACAAGAAAATAATACATGAAAAATTATATTAAAAATATGTCTGTCAAGTATGCTCAAAAAGTTATCAAACTGTGCATACTTTTTGATCCAGCAGTGCTATTACTGGGCTTATATCCCAAAGACATTTTAAAGAAGGGAAAGGGACCTGTGTGTGCAAGAATGTTTGTGGCAGCCCTCTTTGTAGTGGCTAGAAACTGGAAACTGAGTGGATATCCATCAATTGGAGAATGGCTGAATAAATTGTGGTGTATGAATGTTATGGAATATTATTGTTCTGTAAGAAATGACCAGCAGGAGGATTTCAGAAAGGCCTGGAGAGACTTATATGAACTGATGTTGAGTGAAATGATCAGAACCAGGAGATCATTATAAACTTCAACAACAATACTATATGATGATCAGTTCTGATGGATGTGGCTCTCTTTAACAGTGAGATGAATCAAATCAGTTCCAGTAGATCAGTAATGAACTGAACAGGCTACACCCAGCGAAAGAACTCTGGGAGATGACTATGAACCTCTACATAGAATTCCCAGTCCCTCTATTTTTGTCTGCCTGCATTTTTGATTTCCTTCACAGGCTACCTGTATACTATTTCAAAGTCCAATTCTTTTTGTACAGCAAAATAACTTTTTGGACATGTATACTTATATTGTATTTAATTTATACTTTAACATAGTTAACATGTATTGGTCAACCTGCCATCTGGGGAAAGGGATGGGAGGGAAGGAAGGGAAAAATTGGAACAAAAGGTTTGGCAATTGTTAATGCTGAAAAATTACCCATGCATATAATCTGTAAATAAAAAGCTATAATAAATAAAAATAAAGAAATATGAAAAAAAAAAAAGCTCAAAGCAGTATGTCCATCAATAGATAAAAAGTGATTTTTGCAGGAAACCACCAATAGCCACGGGTCATCAGGTAGAATATTGAAAGTAAGCCATTTGTATTTGCTTTTAGTAAATTCATGGTCCTATACCTGTTGGTAACTTTTACTGTTGTTTTGTGAAGTAATGTATGTCTTTTCCAGAACTATTTATATGATAATAGTAACATCTAGCATTTATAAAGTGCTTTAAGGTTTTAAAAGTGATTTACAAATATTATTTTGTTTTATCCAAACAACAAACTTGGATAAGTTTTATTTTCTCCTTTTTATAGATGAAGAAACTGAGACAGGTAGAAGTTAAATGACTTATCCTATTAATAAATCTTAAAATTGTTTATCTTGTGCTTGATAACATCTAACATTTACTTTTTTATCTTTTTATCTATTTTTAGCTTTAGACTGATGGATCTTGTTCAATTCTCCCTAACACAATTTGGGGTTTTCTTGCCAAAGATACAGAAATTATATGCCATTTCCTTCTGTAGCTCACTTTACAGCTGTGGAACTGAGGCAAACAAGGTTAAGTGACTTGCTCAGAGTCTCACAGCTAATAAGTGTCTGTGGCTAAATTTGAATTCAAGTCCTCCTGACTTCAGGCCTACCACTCTATTCACTGCACCAGCTAAATGGGAATTCACTAGCATATAGTTTGACAATATGGCATATACTTTGTTCTGTTCCATGTGGTTTTAATTTCTCCTTCTAGGTCTCTGTGTTTGAACTTTTCATTTCATATAGTTTGGAGTTCATGACTATTTGGTATGAAAACATCTATTCAAAATGTTGGCCTTAAATTTTTATAGATCAGTGTTATAAACATTTAAAACCAATGTTTCTCCCCCTCATAATGACAGAGTTTTAGTTAGATGATTGTTCTTTTCTGTAATGATGCCGTGGTTCCAGTACAGTTTCCATTGTGTTTTCAAGGATCTTTGGGTTATTTGTTTCTGAAATATGAAGATTTGTCATATGTTTGTTTATATAGAATAGTGAATGTTTGCTGTATATTTCTGACCACCTAATCAAGTCTTTCTAGATGTTGGTAAATATCTAATGTTTGGTAAACATTAAATTGTTGCAACCTGCATACTATACAATACCACCACTTCATTGCATAATTTACACTGATTAGTCTGTCTAGGCTTTATTTCCATCAGCAAAACTGGATCTGAATTGATATTATAAACTCCTTTTGTTTCTATAAAGAAATCTTCAGAATAGCCATTTGTTTTACACTTCTTTGTCTTTATATTATTGATTGATGTGATGGTTATGACCCACTTGGGATATTATTCTACACTTAGTCTTAGCTGTTTCATAGTCTCACTCTGGAGCTAAACCACTTTTGGTTATCTTGAACAAATACAATGGCATATTCTTGTGGTCAGCTTTTACTATTGTTTTGTGAATAGAAGTTTGTTTATTCTAAAACAATTCCTCTAAATTTTAATCTGTTTAATGATGGCTTTGAGAATATTATTATTATGTATTAGCATATCTTTCCTAATCATTTTTAAAATTTCATTTTTGTATTCTGTTTAGCTTTATTGTATTTCAGAGATAGTGTTTTTTACAAATTAGAGGGCTTTTTGGGGTAAATAATATTTAATTTTTTCCAATTACATGTAAAGTAAAAAAACAAAAGAAGTGAAAATAGTATGCTTTGATCTACATTCAGACTCCATAGTTCTTTCTCTGGATGTGGACAGCATTTTTCATCATGGTTTTATGGAATTGTCTTGGATCATTGTATTGCCAAGAAGAGCTAAGTCAGTCATAACTGATCATCATGCAGTGTTACTTTTACTGCGTTAAATGTTCAGGTTCTACTCACTTTATTCAGCATCAGTTCATATAAATCTTTTCAGATTTTTCTGATGTCATCCTGCTGATCATTTTTTACAGAACAATGGTATTCCATTACATTCATATATCACAACTCATTTAGCCATTCCCCAATATTTTTGTACATGTGGCTCCTTTTCTCTTTTTTATGATCTCTTTTGGGAGACAGATCTAGTAGTGGTATTACGGGATCAAAGAGTATACACAGTTTTGTAGTTCTTTGGGCATAATTTCAAATTGCTTAGTTGGATTAGTTTACAACTCTATCAACAATGCATTAGTTGGATTAGTTTACAACTCTACCAACAATGCATTAGTTTTCAACTTTCCTACATGTTCTTCAACATTTATCATTTCCCTTTTCTGTCATATTATCCAATCTGGTAAGTGTGAAATAGTACCTCAGAGTTCTTTTAGTTTGCATTTTTCTAATCAAAAGTTAAAGTACTTCTTAATAGACTTTTAGATTGTAATGACCGCGTATTTAAAGTCAGCCGGAGTCAGGAATTCAGGTTAAGGGGAAAATCTTCAATATTTATTGAAGTGAAGAGGTGAATAAAGATTGCTATAGCAAATATAGGCAAGAAAGATTGCGATAGCAAATATAGGTAGTTGCGACAGGAAGCCAGCTAAGAGCCGAGCCAACAGTGGAGCCAACAGTGGAGTCAGCCGTGGCAATGGCCGTCCCAAAAGTCTCTCCTCCCCTTCCTTCTCCACTCCCCTGCCTCCACCCACCAAAATCGTCATTTCCTATACAACACATCAGGACTTGCACAAAGAGTGGGTGGGGGCCATTCTCTCTCCAAGCTTATCTATTAATAGAGTATGGTCCAATTACTATTTAGCCTCATGTGCTTGGGACCTCAGTGCATCAACTCAAGCCTCAGCCCATTACATCTCCCGCTTTCTTTTGTTTTAGAACACAGGTGATCATGCCATCCCTGACTCTTCAGGGAGGTCAGAGCCCCCAAGGGGAGGTGATCACACCCTCCCTGATTTCTCAGGAAAGGAGGTGAAAGCACCGAAAAGGAAGTGATCACGACCCCCCTGACTTCTCAGGAAGGGAGGTGAAAGCACTAAAAAGGAGATAATCACACCCTCCCTGACATCTCAGGGAGGGAGATGAAAAGCACCAAAGGGAAGTGGGGTTGCTAGCAGGTTTCTGGGCTCAAGGGTCTTATTATGCACAAACCCATCAGCATGGGAACACATAGCACATAGCAACAACGCAGAGACTATTAGTGATGACTCTCCCCACAGTCAGTGCAGGCTTGATGTGGTGTAACAAACATGAATTATGCACCCAAGTAACGGTATAACAAACAATATAAATCAACAGTATGATGTAAAAGATTGCCAGAAGTCCTAGAAGGAGAGTATGTAAACAGCAGTCACACATACACCTCTTCAGCAGCCAAGAGATAGTCCAAAACCAGTCTATTGTCCATTGCTTCACATATCAGGGAATCCAATGATCCCCCCAAGTTTTTGAAGTCCAGCAAAAGTCTTTTTATGTCTTAGGGAAGCCAATGATTCCAGCAGATTTTGAAGTCCTGTAACAGTCTTATCATTTCTCAGAAAATCCAATGATTCCTGAGGGCTTTAAAGTCCTACAACAATCTTATGTCTCAGAGAATCCAATGATTTCTGAGGGTTTTGAAGTCCAATGATTTTCTATGTCCATGAGTCAAATGTCATAACTGCCACACTCTTTCAGTGGTGGCACAATCAGCAACAGAACCACCCGATGTTTCTTGGATCTTCTCCTTCGTTTCAAGGGTCTGCTCCGTCTCTCTGCGATGGACAAGGCGAATACGGCTCGTTGGCACCCATCTGATTCCTTCTCCACCTGTAGAGATACAAGCAAACCCTCTCCCCCAAGCAGTTAGCCTATCTGGTCCCTTCCATTCACCACTTTCTGGGTCTCTCCACATCACCTGGCGATTATCTAAAGATAGTGGAGCCGCTCGCACTGGACATTGCCCTTCCGGTGGGTTATAAAACCTGTCTGCCGGAGCCAGTGCATCTTCGTCAAAAATCAAGAAGTTAATAGTATAAAGAGCTAGATTTAGTAGTTCTCTAGGGTTACCTGTGGCTCCCCCTTTCTTTTGTTTTTGGAGCAGCGTCTTAATATCTCTGTTTCTCCTCTCTACTATTGCCTGTCCTTGAGGATTAAAGGGTATGCCAGTGGTGTGTAAAATCTTATACTGTGCACAAAAGTGTGCAAAATGTTTGGAGGTGTATGCAGGACCATTGTCTGTTTTTATTGCTTGTGGCACACCCATAATGGCAAATGCTTGCATGAGAAATTCAGTGACCACTCGGGCTGTCTCTTTTGCTGCTGGTATGGCAAAAGTGAATCCTGAAAAGGTGTCTACCACAACATGGATAAAAGACAGACGACCGAAAGATTTATAATGGGTCACATCCATTTGCCAGATTTCATTGGGTCTCAAACCACGAGGGTTCTTCCCTGGAGGCAGTGTAGGAGCATGGAAAGGAAGGCAAGCTGTACAGCTTTTTACTATGCTCCTAGCTTCCTCTTTTGTAATCCCAAATTGTAAACGCAAAGCTCGAGCAGCCTGATGGTATTTAGAATGGGATTCCTGGGCCTCCTGAAATAAAGGTGTACTGGCTAACATAGTTAAAAGGCTATCTGCCTTTGAATTCCCATCAAAAATAGGGCCTGGGAGCCCACTATGTGAGTGGACATGCAAGATATAAATCTTACCTGGATGTTTTCTCACTTGCTCCTGAAGTTCCTTAAAGAGCTGATATATATTAGAAGCTGCAAATTTTATTTGGGCTGTGGCAATTCTTTGTACCACACCTACTGAATAAGCTGAATCAGATATTATATTTATGTCTCCTGGGTAATAAGTGAGAGCTAACATGATTGCATACAATTCGTTCTGCTGAGTGGACTGAAAAGGAGTTCTGACTACTCTCTTTATGGTTAAATCATGAGAGTATACAGCACAAATATTGTGTTTGGATGCATCTGTAAAGATAGTTGGTCCTTTAAGAGGAACTTTAGAAACTTTTTCTTCAAGAATCCATCGCCAATTATGTAAAAGTCTGGTTATCTTTAATGGAGACCCATGTATAAAATTAGGAGCCATGGCTAATAAAATTTGCCACTCTGGGATGGTCTCACAACACACATTAATTTGTGTATTGGTGTAAAAGGTGTATATCTTATCAGGTCTTGCCCCAGATAATTGTACTGCTCGCTTAATGGCCTTTAACAAAATTCTAGCCACAAGCACTGGGTAAGGAGTAAGGCTTTGTTCTGGTTGTGCCGGGAGGTTCACCCACTCTATCACACTGTCTCCTTGATGAAGGACTGCTGTGGGTGCCTCTTGTGTGGCAAAAACTGTTATTTCCAAGGCTTTTGAGTGACTCTCTCAACCACATTGGATAAAGCCAGTTCAACTTCTCTCAAAGCCTCTTGAGCTTCTTTTGTAAGCTGGCGTGGTGAATTTAAAGCACTGTCTCCCCTTAAAATATCATATAATGGTTGTAACTGATAGGTAGTCAAGCCTAACACTGGTCGCATCCATTGGATATCGCCTATCAATTTCTGAAAATCATTTAAGGTGTTTAGCTTCTCTGTTCTTAAGGACAGTTTTTGTACTGTAAGCACCTTAGGGTATACTTCATATCCTAAATATTGAAAAGGAGCATGTCTTTGAATTTTCTCTTCAGCTATGTATAATTTGTAGTATCTTAGTGTTTCTATGGTCTTTTGTAGACATGCTTCTAACATTTGTTCCTCAGGTGCACATCCCAATATATCATCCATATAATGTAATAGCATAACTTTTGGAAATGCTTTTCTTATTGGAGCAAGAGCAGCAGCAACATACATTTGACACATAGTGGGGCTGTTTTTCATTCCCTGTGGCAAAACTGTCCATTCATATCTTTTATAAGGCTCAGCTAAGTTAACGCTGGGCACTGAAAAGGCAAATCTTTTCATATCTTCCTTATCCAGAGGGATAGAATAGAAACAATCCTTAATATCGATGACCCAAAGAGGCCACTCTCTAGGCAATTGAGTAGGAGATGGAAGTCCAGGCTGAAGAGTTCCCATAGTTTCCATCTGTTCATTTACTTTTCTTAAATCAGTGAGCATCCTCCATTTTCCTGATTTCTTTTTTACAACGAACACTGGGGAATTCCAAGGACTTAGAGAAGGTTGTAAATGTCCTTGTTCAAGCTGTTCCTGTACTATATCTAATAAGGCCTGAATTTTATCACTACCCAAGGGCCACTGTTCTATCCACACTGGTGTATCAGTTTTCCATTGGATAGGAACAGGTGAAAGTGTTGGCAGGCCTTCAACAGCAGCCCTGCTTAAAAAACCGAAGTACTCATTTTTAACCCTAATTGTTGTAAAACATCTCTTCCCCACAGATTGATGGGGAGTTTTTCAACTATAAAAGGAGTAAAAACTCCTGTTTTGCCTTCAAAAGTCCATCTCATAGGGGCAGCACTAACTTCAGCTGCTATTGATCCTCCTACTCCAGACATATAGGTGTCTGCTTTAATCTTTGGCCAGTGACTGGGCCAATTGGCACCTCTAATAACTGTACGATCTGCACCTGTGTCTACCAATCCTTCCAATGGTAGGCCATTTATATAGATAGTGAGCATAGGTCGGTCAGCTGTTACAGCTGCTGTCCAGTAAATTCCTGGATTTTGTGGTCTGGAGTCAGAACCTGGGTGACTATCACCAAGTTGCTTATTAGGATTCTGTATGAGTAAACCTGATGCTACTACTTCTCCTGGGTGATAAGTCACACATTGACTACCTGTATTAGTGACTGGGATATTATCTACACATTCCCCAGTTTCCCACATCAGTGTGTGGATGGACACTGTTTTGTACGTACAAAAAGGAGGTGAGATGGTCAAGCCTACTGTGCCTGGAGGTAAGGGATCCATAGGCTGGAGAGGAACAGATTTCACCTCTCCAGGGGGTATCTCAGTTGTCCCAGCTGCATACAGCTCTATTCTCCCCAATTGTAATTCCCTTCTGCCATCAGGTTGCTTCCTGGCTGGTTGACTGTGTAATCCCCTTCTCCCATCATATGGCTTTCTGGCTGATTGGTCATGTCTGGATACTGGACTTCTAGGCCCTCCCTGGGTGCACCATTGGCTGCCATCATGCCCCAAGTGTTTTTTGCCTTGGGCCCTGGGGCTGGGCCCCTCATCCCGTTTCCCTGAATCTGTCTGCATTCTGAGGCCCAATGGAAGCCTCTGTTGCATTTTGGACATGGAGTTTGGGGTCTTGTTCTCCCACCTTGTTTTCCCATTCTATCTCTATACCAACATTGAGCTTTCAGATGCCCTACTTTTCCACACTGAAAGCATCTACGAGTCTCTCTGGAAGTCCCTTGCCAAGAGGGACCCTGTCTTCCCATGTTTGGATTTTGGGAAGTCTGCACCATAGCCTGGGTATAAAAGGCACCTGTGTCCACTGTGGCACAGCGTCTTATGATCTCCTCTAAAGGAGCATCCCTGCGCAGTCCTAGTATAATTCTTCTGCAAACCTCATTAGCATTTTCCTTAGCAAGTTGCCTTATCAAAACGTCTGTTATTGGATTTTCTCCATTTGTTCTTGTGATAGCTGTCTGCAAACGTCCCACAAAGTCAGCAAAGGGTTCATTTGGCCCTTGTGTTATTTTTGTGAAGGCCCCCCTCTTGTCGTCTTTATTGTGGAGGGAAGCCCACGCTTTGATAGCATTAACAGCAATTTGCTCATATGCTGCTACAGAATAACTAATTTGTGCTGCGACATTTGCATAAGGACCTGTACCTGTAAGTAGGTCATAGGTGATTGCAGCATGAACTCCACTTTGACTATTTTGTTGGGCTTGTATCCTACAGAGCTCACTATATTCAGAAAGCCACAAGTAGTTTTGTCCAGGTTCTAGGCATATCTTTGCTATAGATTTCCAGTCATTAGGGGTCAAGATTTCAAAAGACAAATTTTGTAATAGCATCTTAACATAAGCTGATGTAGCCCCATAAAGAGTGCAAGCTTTTTTCAGGTCTTTGAGGATATCTATATCAAAAGGAGAGTATCTTCTACTTTCTTGACCTGAAGAATCAAACTGTTGAATAACTGGAAAAATGTGGTGTTGGATTTCCAATACATTTCTCCCTTCTTCTTTGGCCTTAATTAGCCCCTTTTGCAACCTACTCAAAGGAGCAGCTGGACGCTGTGGGGGAGGGGCTGGATGCTGGGGGGGAGGTGCTGATGCTGTCACTGCCCCCCCCCCACTACCCCTCCTCCCTCCATCCAGGAGGGTGGAGTTGATGGAGGTGAGTCAATTACCTGCTCCTCAGGTGGGGCTAAAGCTGCCTCAGATTCACCCCGCCCTTGAGCCTCACTTAAGTCTTCATGCCCTGTGGGGATATGGCCATTAATCTGTTCTTTGTCTTCCTCCTTTACCTCAGGCTTCCGCATTTGGCCATTCTTAGAGTTTTTTCCTTTTCTCCTAAAACAAGTACGGTATTTTAAGGCCATCTGTATCGTATTGTATAAATAGAATGCCTCGAAGGGAACTGACTGAGGGTTGTCAATGTTATAATCAGAGATCTGTTGACCAACCAATGCCCAGTTACCCAGAGAGATTTGCTCTTCCTCTAAGAACCCAGGGAGGTAAGTTTTAATGTACTCAAAAGTTTAGCTGCGTGTTCCCAAGATACAACTAGCCCTTCCTCTTCTATCAGGTCACGCAGGCTTTTTATAACACCACTCCTGGGTGGGGCAGGGGTTGGGGGTTTGGGGTGGGGGATGGAGAATCTTTACCTAGGATCTGTCCCATTTCAGCCAAAAAGTTACTGCTTTCGTCTTTAAGAAAATAAGTTGCCTGTTTGTCTTATACTCACCCAAGTTCCTGGTCACTGGAGACTTCTTCAGTGAAAGTAGGGTCCTTGGTTCCCACGCTTGGGCGCCAAATGTAATGACCGCGTATTTAAAGTCAGCCGGAGTCAGGAATTCAGGTTAAGGGGAAAATCTTCAATATTTATTGAAGTGAAGAGGTGAATAAAGATTGCTATAGCAAATATAGGCAAGAAAGATTGCGATAGCAAATATAGGTAGTTGCGACAGGAAGCCAGCTAAGAGCCGAGCCAACAGTGGAGCCAACAGTGGAGTCAGCCGTGGCAATGGCCGTCCCAAAAGTCTCTCCTCCCCTTCCTTCTCCACTCCCCTGCCTCCACCCACCAAAATCATCATTTCCTATACAACACATCAGGACTTGCACAAAGAGTGGGTGGGGGCCATTCTCTCTCCAAGCTTATCTATTAATAGAGTATGGTCCAATTACTATTTAGCCTCATGTGCTTGGGACCTCAGTGCATCAACTCAAGCCTCAGCCCATTACATTAGATAACTAATTTCTTCATTTGAAAACTGCCTGTTCATATCTTTTGACCATTCATCAATTGGAGAATGACTTGTGTTCTAAATTTGACTCCATTCACTCTATATTTGAGAAATGAGACCTTTTTCAGAAATATGACTATAAAAATTGTTTCCCAGATTTTCTTCTACTCTTGATTTCATTGACTTTGTACAAAACCTTTCAAATTTAATGTATTCAAAAATATCAATTTTGCATTTCATAATGTTCTCTATCTCTTGTTTTGTCATAATTTCTTCTCTTCTCCATAGATCTGAGAGAAAGTATTGCTTGCTCTTCCAATTTGCTTTTGGTATCACCCTTTTTTGTCTAAATCATGTGCCCGATTTGATTTGTACTTGGTTTTAACCATATTGTTTTCCAGTTTTTCCAGCAGTCTTTGCCAAGTAATGAGTTTTTATCCCAGAAGCTGGAATCTTTGGCTTTATAACACTGTAGATTACTATAGTCAATTATTTCTGTATTTTGTATAACTAACCTTTTCCATTGGTCCATTATTCTTTCTTAGCTAGTTCCAAATAGTTTTGATAATTTGTTTTATAATATCGTTTTAGATCTGATATAGCTAGTCCACCTTTGCTGATATATATATGTGTGTGTGTGTGTGTGTGTGTGTGTGTGTGTATTTATATATATATGTATATGTATATATTTTAATAGCCTTGCTATTCTTGACCTTTTTATACTTCCAGATAATTTTGTTATTATTTTTTCTAGCTTTGTAAAATAATTTTTTGTTTGATTGTTTGGACTGAAGAAGTAAATTAATTTAGAAAAAATTGTCATTTCTATTATATTAGCATAGCTTATCCATGAGCAATTGATATTTTTCCAGTTGTTTAGATCTGACTTTATTTGTGTGACAGGTGTTTTGTAATTATATCCATATAGTTCCTGGGTTTATCTTGGGAAGTAGACTCCCAAATGTTTTATATTATTAAGTTATTTCTTTTTAAAAAAATAAAATTTATAAAATACAAGGTTTTGCAGGGATAAATGTTGAAAACTATCTTTGCATATACTTTGAAAATAAAAAGCTATTATTAAAAATAAATTAAAAAAAAAGAAAATAAATTAAAAAAAAAGAAAATAAATAAAATTTGATGATAGCTTTTTCTTTCTTTTCTTTCTTTCTTTCTTTCTTCTTCTTTTTCTTTCTTTCTTTCTTTTCTTTCTTTCTTTCTTTCTTTCTTTCTTTTCTTTCTTTCTTCTTTTTTCTTTCTTTCTTCTTTCTTTCTTTCTTTCTTTCTTTTTTTCTAAGGCAATAGGGGTTATGTGACTTGCCCAGGGTCACACACTTAGGAAGTGTTAAGTGTCTGAGACTAGATTTGAACTCATGTCCTCCTGACTTCAGGGTTGGTGCTTTATCCACTGCACTACCTGCTCCTAGCTTTTTGTTTTCAAAATACATGCAAAGATAGTTTTCAACATTGACCCTTATAAAATCTTGTGCTTCAAATTTTTTCCTTTCCTCCCCACTCCCCCACACAGCAAGCAATTCAATACAGGTTAAACGTGTGTGATTCTTCTAAACATATCTACACTTCTGTCATGCTGAACAAGAAAAATTAGATCTAAAGGGGGAAAATGAGAAAGGAAAAAAACAAGAACAAAAAAGATAAAAATACAATGTTGTAATTCACATTCAGTCTTCATTGTCTTTCCTCTGGATGCAGATCGCTCTCTCTATCACAAGCACATGTAGGTCCTTTCCCTTTTCTTATGATCTCTTTGGGATGTAGGCCTAGTAGAGACACTGCTGGATCAAAGGGTGTGCACAGTTTGTTAGCCCTTTGAGCATAGTTCCATATTGCTCTCCCCAATGGCTGGATCAGTTCACAACTCTACCAGCAATGTATTAGTGTCTCAGTTTTCCCATATCTCCTCCAACATTTATCATTATCTTTTCCTGTCATTTTAGCCAATCTGACAGGTATATAGTGGTACCTAAAGGCTGTGTTAATATGCATTTCTCTGATAAATACTGATTTAGAGCATTTTTTATATGACTAGAAATGAATTTAATTTCTTCATCTGAAAATGGTTTGTTCATATCCTTTGACCATTTATCAACTGGAGAATAGCTTGTATTCTTATAAATTTGAGTCACTTCTTTATATATTTTAGAAATGAGTCCTTTATCAGAATACTTGGATATAAAATTTTTTCCCCAGCTTAGTGCTTCCTTCTAATCTTGTCTGCATTGTTTTGTTTGTACAAAACTTTTTAACTTAATATAATTGAAATTAACCATTTTGTATTCCATAATGTACTCTATTTCTTTGGCCACATATTCCTTCCATCTCCACAGATCTGAGAGGTAGACTATCCTTTGTTCTTGTAATTTGCTTATAGTATCATTATGTCTAAATCTGTGTTAATATTTCTACAACTGATTTAAGATATTTTATATTTGTATTTTTATATTATGGGTTTTTAATATGATTTAGTTTGTAATTTCAAAATTATACATTGAGACTTAGATTTCATAGGTTTTAAGTACTTTGAATTCTTCCTATTCAGCTTTGATATCAACTCTCTTAATGTTATTTAACCATGGTCTTCATCTTGATCTCTATACTTGATGTGTCTTAACTAGAACAGAACAAGATATTTATACATAGCACCTTCATCCATGACCTCTAATTTTTAGTTTGAAGCCTTTAATTTCTGTCTTTTTTTGGTATACTTTCAGAATTTTACATTTGTGTTCAAATGACATTTTAATATCAGTATAAGCTGAAATATCTGTTTAATATATTTTTGGATGGAACTGATGTTCTAATCTGATGTTTTCCACATTTGATTCTTTCATTAATTTGGAAGTCATTTTTGGCTCTATTTAGAAGAGATAATATGTGTATTTAAGGCCAGGAAAAACCATAATGGGATAATGATGGTTACTATTATTATATTAGTTTCATTGTGGATAATATTTTTTGCAAGTTTTTTTTTTTTTTAAGCATTGTCATCACTACAGCTTTTTGAGATTGAGTGTGAGTTTAAGTAATCTTATTTTTAAAATGATGAAGCTGACATTTAGGGGAAATAACTTTATGTGAATGATGAGTAAAAATTGTAGTTGTAACCTAAAAACCAGATCTTTTGATTCTTGAGTCCTTATTCTACCTGCTGAATTATGTTGTCTTTCTCAGTAGAGGTTAGTTTTATTTTCTGTGATTTAAAAAGAAATAGTCAATCGAAGAGATAATTATTCTGTTTACAGGTATGAAAATGAGCTCAGTATGTTCCCCTCATATTCCCCCTTCTCACAAAATAAGTAGAAAGTATTAAAACAAATCACACTATTTAGATAATGGTAGAACTGAGGGCCACATGCCATGCTCATAGTATGTTACTTCTCTGTGCAGAAGAAAGAATTATTCTTTTATTATATTATTCTTATTATAAAAATAATCATTATTTACTCTTACCCTTATGAAGTTACGATTGATCAGAGTTTTGGTGCTTTACAATGTAATTTTTTTTGGAGGGGTTGTTTGTTTTACATTATTGTGATGATTGTGACAGTTATTCGCCTGGTTCTGTTTATTTTGCTTTCCATCAGTTTGTTTCCTAATTTCTCTCAATGAAATGATACTTTTTAAAGATAGTTTCCCTCATTTTTGAATTGAATCCAGTTTACAGCTTCAGAAATAATTCATAAGGTATAAAAGCTTATGAAAAAAATGAAGAGCTTTTTCTAGCTCCTCAAAAAGTTAAAGTGATTGAAAAGCTAATATATTGATTGACAGATTGCATTTGCATAACAATGACTGCCCAAGATGTGAAATAGTACTCTTCACACAATTTCAAGTTACTCAGTTTGGAACAACACCATTATCTATAGCGTCTTGTGTGCAATATAAGCCTTGAAAGCTTTATTAGAAGATGATAAATTTGTGTGTTATGTTATGTGTCACAGTATTTTTATTTTTGCTGTTACATTTTTTAAGTGGATTAACAGGACTGTCACCATTGTCATAATAAATGTGGGGAATTACATGAAGCCAGGTAGTAATAGGAAGTATTAGAATCCTATTCTTTCTTCAATTCAGCAAATGTTCATTAAGTATTTACTATATAGAAGGTACTAGGCATACAAAGATGAAAAAAATGACATAGTTCTTGCCCTCAAGGACTATAAGGAGTAGTACTAGGGTATAATACATAGGAAATCCTTTATTGCTATCTGTTTCAAACCATATTGCTTCCACTTCCTCCAAACCTGAAACTTGGACTCTGCCAGGGAATCACCCTAGGTTCTGATGAGTGAGTTTTTTGTTTTAATCTTCTTTCTCACATTAGGGCCTGCAACTCATTTTTACCTCTCCTCACCCCATATTCTCAACTCCCCTTTATAAATTTTCATCTTTCATTTGAATATAAATTTCTTGGGACAGAAACTCTGTTTTCTTGCACATGTATCCTCATTGCTTAGCAGAGTGCCTGGCATATAGCAGTTGCTTAATCTGTCTACCAATAAACTAAATAACTTAGTGAGATATTTGTTATCAAATTCAGAGGAATCATAGGATGTGTCATAGGATGTCATTGATCTGTCTTATTATCTGTGTATCTAGTATCCATGTATCTAATAGAGCCGAAAGGACAGATCTTAAAAGAGTCCTCTAAGAAATTTTGAGAAGAGAGGCAACACTCTCAATTAGGAGTTCAAAGAAGGCTTTTTAAAGATGGCAAAAAAAGTAGTCTCAAATAAAGTGAAATGGAGATAAGGACAGAATATAACTCAGTAAATAGTGATAAGAGCAAATGCACAGGGAAGAGATAAAAAGTGAATTCGGTCTGAGTAGAGAGTAATAATACAAAACAATTGGAAAGGGAGGGTAGTATCATATTATTGAGAGCCTTAAATACCAGGCATAGGAGTTTATTTTATTCAGTAGGCCTTTTGTAAGCTGGTGAAGATAATAGGTAGGCAACAAGAAGGTGTAATAGTAGATGGAATGCTGGACCTGGAATTAGGAAGGCCCATGTACCAATACAACTTAAGACACATACTATTTGTGTGACCCTGTGCAAGTCACTTATTTTCTGTATGCTTCAGTTTTCTCATCTATAAAATGGATATAATAGTAGAACCTACTCTCCCAGGATTCTTATGAAGATCAAATGAGATAATAATTGTAAAATGCTTAGCACAGTACGGCACATAGAAAGTGCTATAGAAATGTTAGCTGCTTATTATCATCATCATCATTATTGTTGTTATTATTGTTATATGAAAATGGAGCACTTCACAATTTTGCGTGTCATCATTGTGAAAGGGATCATAGGATTTCTCTCTATTGTCCCAATTTTAGTGCTACATATTGTTCCAATATGTAGTGCTGAAGCAAATAGCTAATGTTAGCTGTTATTATAGTTCTAAGAGTGATATAATCAGAACTTGTGATATGGGAGCCACTTGCCAGTGGCTGCTGGAGGTCTAGGTCAAAGCTGTAGAATGGATCTCTTGATGTGAGAGGATGATGATGATGATACAAGGAGACTGAGAGGCAGTTGCTGTTCTCTGTCCTCTCTCACTGAGAGGCCATTGCATTGTCTGACCTCTCTCCTCTTCCCTCTGCCTCCAATTTATTTCATTTCCAATCCACAAGAAACACCTGTGTTAGCAAAGGCTGCTTTGCAACTCCTTCACATGTTATGATTCACAGTTGTGGAGGCTCTCGGAGAATTGACTTGGTCCTTCACTTAAGCATGGTCCTCAATAAGAACTATTTGTGTAAATGATTACTTTGAATGTGATGTGAAAGACAGAGGCAAAAAATTATTTGATATGAAGTTATATAGTTAATCATTTTTCATTATCAAATAATTTTATGTGCTGAAAGGGATGTTAGTTGTCATCTAATCAAATTTACCTCTTATTATTGGATTATGGGAATATAGATGCCCTAAGATGGAGCTACATGGTTATAAAATTGCCCTTTGGGTTCTTTGAGTAGTTTAATGTACCATAATCTAAATTTGCGTGGTTCATTTTGTAGATTAGATGATGATATTCTAGGTCTGGTTGGTATTCATAAATATATTGATATAAGAATAATCATATCTGAGTAGATAAAATGATAATAGTGTCAGTGGACATGTCTTCTTGTCTAAGATATCATAAAGAAGATTCATGTTTCAGGTATTTGATGAAGTAGATAATTTCTGAGGGTCCTTTCTAGAGTTCTAATTTCCAATATTCTGTATTTCAAGTTTTCTTCCGACTGTAACATTTTCTGATGAATTCTGTATATACTTCTCCAGTTCCAGGTAATTATATCAACTCTAAATAATAGCAATTCTTTTGTTGAAATAATTTGTTGTGGTTCATCAGAGGTGACAGTGTACTGCTGAGATTCTATTGGTTGACTTACAATCAGCCCATTCCACCCTGAATATAGGTAGAATTTAGGATATGAAGGCTGTTGTTTCATTTTCTGTTGGTTATACCAAATCTCAAAATTAATTAATTTTGTGATTTCCCTGTACTTTTGACTAAAAATGCTTTTATGTTTTATATGTATTTTTTTGCTTCCCCTTCCATGCAAAAAGAAAAAAATTGAATTCCCCTCCAAAAAACTTACTAATTATAATAGTTAGAATTTATTCAAGTAAAGATTGTCTTCTCTCCCTCAGAGAGCCTCCCAACCAAAAACATCTGCAAGATATTGTTTTAAATGCTTTAAAAAGTGACTGAGGCAATGACAGGTGGACTCCTTCCAGATTAAGTGACAAAGCTTGGCCAAGGTTGAGTTGCCTATGTCTTTCTTCAGTTTAACTTAACAAAATAGATCTCAGGGCCACCTGTGGGGACACATCCTATGATTCCTCTGAATTTGATAACAAATATCTCACTAAGTTATTTAGTTTATTGGTAGTTTCCTTTTATCACTGGACAGGTGGTTCATCTTACCTTAATTATATTTATTTTATGATCCCTCTTGGTAGAAAAACTTAGAATCCCAAAGGATGAATCTGATCATTTTCTTTAAAAAAAAAAAGTTTGTTCTTATATTAATTCATTTCTTACCTCCCCCCCCCCCCCCGCCACTGAGCTCTACTTCATAACAAAGAAAAACAAGCAAAAATATGTTATTTTGCTCTGCATTAGTTCATACAAATCTTCTTATGTTTCATTGAATTCCCCATACTCATCATTTCTCACTGAACATTCCATTCCATTAATATACTATATACCCAATTAATGAGTTCCTATTCTGTATCCAGGTTTTTTTTTTTTTTTTTTTTTAACCATGACTTATATTCCAAAGAGAAAGAATAAGAAAAAGGATCCATAACCATGAAAATACTTATAGGAGCTCTTTTTTAGTTTTAAAGAAGTGAAAACGAATGACAAGTGCCTATTAATTGGGAAATGGTTGAATAAATTATGATATATGAATGTATTGGGATACTATTTCTCCATAAGAGTGCTAAAAGGGATGGATTGAGAGAAACCTGGGAAGAATATATATATAAGCTGATGTAGAGGGAAGTGAGCAGAAGCAGGAGAACAGTTTAAATTATAACAGCATTATAAAGTCAATCAATTTTGAAAGATTTAGGAACACTGAAGGATGCAATGACTACCACAATTCTAGATGATGAAAAATGCTGTCCTCACCTGATAAAAAATTAATGAACTCAATGTACAGAATAAGATAATGCATTTTTTTTTGGAAATGGCCAACTTGGAATTTGTTTTGCTTGATTATAAATGTTTGTTTTAAGGTTTTGCTTTTCTTTTGGGGATGGAAGAGAGAGAGTGAGTGCTTGTTAATAGAAAAATATGATTAAAAATGCCAAAAGACAGGAGCAGTTTAGTCTAATTCTTGGGTAATTTAAAATCAATATCCAGAATGGTTTCACCATTATATCAATGGTGTATCACCGAAGCTTTCTTTCCTTAGTTTTTGTAACATCAACTATTTGTACGTTTTACTGATCTTAAACAATTTTCAGAATTTAAGACAAAAAAACTCAGTTATTTTATTTGATAGGTCTGTTATTTATTTGGAGATTTCTTTCAAATATGCATAAAATTATTAATATATAGGTGTTGATAGTTTGCAATTTTTCTTTTGAAAACTTCAGATTCTTTGACTAGTTATCCACTGGGGAATGGCCTTATGATTTTATGTTTGTCTCATTTTAAAAAATATTTTGGATATTAGACTTTTATTGATAAATTTTCTTTTGCAATTTCCTTCCTGTCAATGGTTCCTCTTTTGTTTTCATTGTGTGTACAAAATCATTTTAATTTTATGTAATCCAAATTATTTTTCTTATATTTTATGATTCATTCCCTGTTTGATTAATAATTATCCCTCTTCCTTGTGAAAGTCCTATTGCCACTCTTTTCTACTATTTGTATGATGTCATCTTTTTATATTCTGGTCATATATACATTTTGAGTTTATTGTGGTATATGGTGTAATATATTTATCTAACATAATCTTTGCCAAATTGCTTTCCAATTTTCTTAGCAATTCTTGACAAGTTGAGAGTTCTTTCCCTAGTAATTCATGTCCTTGAGTTTATCACACAGTAAACTATTATTTTCCATTGCTTCTAGTTTTTGCTTATCTATTTGCTTTCCTGATTTGCTTTACTGTTTGTTAACCTGTGCCAAATAATTTTATAGTTATTGGTTTATGATGTAGTTGACAATCTAGTAATGTGTGTTTGATTTTTTTTTTTCTTACTTATCTTTATTGTGGCTACCATAAGTTTACCAATATCTATTCCTTACCAATCCCCAGATTTTCTCATGATCATATTTATATTGTCTAACTGTTCTAGAGGAACCTAGGCTATATAACAGAATATTAATGCTAGATGAGGCATTAGAGTATAGCATGTTAGAATAGAAAATATTGAATAATAGCACTATAAGACACTTTGGAAAATAAGAATTTTGTTTTATGACCTTGGAAATAGTTCCTGAATATCTTCTAGTACAATCTTCTAGAAAAAAAGCACTTTTTCATAAATTACTGTTTCTGCTTTTGTGAATTTTATAGTCTAAAAGGGAGGTCTGATTATAAATAAATAATTGTAATGTTGAATTAGGAAGACTTCAATTTGAGGCCTCCCTCTGACACATACCAGAAATATAACTGCACAAGTCATAACTTCTTTATGACCCATGCAGCTTTCAAGATTGTACATTGGACACACTGATCTGCACTAATATAAGGATTTTCCATATGGAATTTTCAACAGTGTTTAAAATCACAAGTTGGGATAAAAGGTTGAACCAAACAAATATATATTAACCGATCATTCATTTATCAGTGACCGTTTTTTTTAGGTGGTTACTGGTTGCTGGGTACTGGGATATAGAAAGGCATGGAAGGGATTTGAGAAGAGTGATATGATTAGATCTCTGAATAAGGAAAATGAATTTTGGGTAGGGTCATTGGAATGAGGGATAGAAATGAACAAAAGGATTTGTAAGGAGTCCATGGTAATATTGGATGGTAATGAGAGGAAGAGTTGGATTTGAGAGCTGTTGCAGAATTGGATTTTGACATTTGCAACCAGTATGATCAGGAGCAAATTACTTCTTCTTACTAAGCATATTTCCTCCTCTCTAAAATGAGGATAGTAGTTCTCATACAAACTACCTCTTGGAGTTTTTGGGAAGGAAGTTTTTTGTGAGTTGTAAAGTGTGAGTAATTTTGTGAGTTATTGCCTGTTTCTTCAGACTCTCCATAACTATTCCCAGAGACACTGTCTAGTAATGTGCAGCATATTCATAACATATTTCTAACAGTATAGCAGGATATGGGATTATTTTTAATTACTCTCTTTTTTTTAAATTAGTTGGGTATAATTTGTTGAAAGACATTTCCATGTTTTTTTTTGAAAGTAAGGTTCTGATTGTTATCTGCTTAGATACTTAAGACAATTATGATCTTAATGGAGTGGTGCTAGACCTGTTCATTATCAAAATGCCATGTAATAGTTTGTTCTCCAGATTATTGGAATTTTAGGATATCTGTGAAATTATATCCAAGAAAGAAGTGAAGTTGTGGGAAAGGACTTTTTTATTTGTATTGGCAGATCTAGTTTCTAGTTTTAGCTTTGAATATAACTATCTCCTTGCATAAATAACTTTCTGATCTTTAGCTTTTTCTTCTATAGAGAGCTCCTATATTTAGAGTCAGATGAGCTAAGTTCAAACTTTGTCTCTGACATTTATTAGCTATGGTCTTCTTTGGTCTCTTAGACTATTCCTTCATCTCCTTTTGCCATTATTCTCCTAGTCAATCAGACTATCAAATAAAGTGTCATTAATCAACTAACTCCTCACTCCCCTAACCACCTATATCTAATTAGTGATAATTTTATTGAGAATTTTATTTTATGAATCTCTTGTATGGACTTCCTATTCTCCTTTGACACTGCCAGTATCCTGGTGAAGGCACTTATCACCTCGTGTGGAATATCGCAATAGTCTATTAGTTAGTTTCTCTCCCTGGTCCATTATTTACTCAATAGTCAAACTGAGTTCAGGTCTCATTATGTTACAATCTCTTCTTCCTTTCAATAAACTCCAATAGCTCTCTGTTCCCTCTAGGATTAAATATAAAAATCTTTAAAGCCTTTATAATTTCACCCCTTCTAAACTTTCCAGTCTACTTTTACTCCTTATTCCTCCTACATGCTCTGCTATCCCAAGTTCACTGGCCTTTTTGTTCCTCATTGCACAAGAAACTTCCATCCATAATTCTGTGCAATTTCATTGGCTATGACTATCATCTATATTTAATATTCTGTCCTCATTTCTGTCTCCTCACTTCTCAGCTAAAATACTACCTTCTTCCAGTCCTATCTTAATGAGATTTCCTATAATTTATCTTATATTTATCTTGTTTGAACATAGTTGTTTTCAGTTTCAGTGCTCAGCACTGAACAAACTGTCCAAAAACACAGCAGGTGCTTATTTAATGTCAGTTGGTTAATTGTATGGCCAAGGCCAAGTCATTTCTCTAAATTTCAGTTTCTTCATGTCTGGAATGGGAATGCAAATATCTGTAGCATCTACTTCACAGTAAATATGTTAGTATATATAATTTATATAAAATGATTGCAAACTTTAAAGCACTGTATAAATGTCAATTTAAAAAATATTTATGCTAATATTGATAATAATTATAATAATCTGTTTCAGTTTTATATTCTAAATGTTTAAGTGCAGAAGAGAGATGTTAACAAAATATGTGAAATCTTTGGAAGAAAAAATTATTTCCTTCTTGGAAGATAAAGGAAAAACTTTTGGAGGAAATGGCTTTTGAGTCAAGCCTTGAAATATGGGAAGATTTTAATTAGTAAATGAATTAGGGCCTACCATATGCCAAATATTGGGGGGACAAAGACAAAAAGGATCTTATATTCTACTAGAGCAGAAGTTCTTAACCAATTTTTTGTGTCACAGACTTTGATAGAATCTGATAGAACTTGTGAATACCTTTTCAGAATAATGTTTTTAAACACATATAATAACACCTATAAGATTACCAAGTAAATAAAATATTTTGAACTATATTTATCAAAATATTTTTAAAAATTTGTGATATTGTAATACATATGCTTCATTATCAGTGCATCAAATAACAAGAAAATAATTTAAAATAAGGCAAATTAAAGCCAAATTTTATTTTTAAAGGACATGAAAACTGCTTAGATTGAATAAGAACATCAGAGTGTGGAGTAGTCTTTGACAACATTTATATCATGTTAGACATCTTGTTGATGTTGATTTTTGTTTTATTTTGATGATTACAGGGTCCACAAAAATATTTTGTTGCAATTTGGTCCCACAACCAAAGAGTTCATCTTGACTGGATTAGTTTCTTTAATACAGTTTATATGAGGGAAAAAAAAAAAAGGATTGTACTGCCATCCAGATAAAAATAACTTTTGCAAGAGTTCCAAAGTGTTTCCAGACATTCTCAGATTTCTTTTTTCAAAGAAATTGACAGGAGTTTTGTATCCCCATTTCATCTTGATAAAGCATTTCTTTAACACCTGAAAGTTTGCAAGTATTTTGGTTATGCTCTCTTCTTCCATATGATAGTTTAGCCAAAAAAGCTTTTAATTTTTTAGTAGTATCAATAATGATGACTTTGGGATTTTGAATTAAAAGATTTATCTCATTCATGTGGTTAAAATATTTGCCAGGTAAACCAACTGATGGATAAAATCCTTTCTTTTAAAGTGTTTCAAGAGTGGTTTTTCTTCTTTCAAAAAAGGTCAAGCTTTTGTCCTTAGTTCAAACCATAGCTTTAGGATATGTCCACTTGAAAGCTATCACATTCATTGTGGTAGAGCACTTCATAAAAATTTTAAAAATACAGTGATTCAGAGATTTGTTTTTGATAAATTTGATGACTTGCGATTGTTGACAAAACTTCTTTCAGGATTGTTAGAAGTGTCTTTTCTGTCACTATAAGTTTGTGTAAAAAGCAACGTGAGTGACATTGATGTGAAGAATTTCCTTTTTCTCTTAAGTAACAAAATTGAATATATTATCAAATATTTCAGGAGTTCTATTTGTTCAAAGAATAGGGAACTTTTTTTCCAAGTAAAAGTTTTTTTGTCAAACCTCCCCCCGCATTTTTTTTCTTAAATGTTAATTTTTTTAAAAAACATTTTCAAATTGTTGATGGCTTTTGTATTTTCCAAACAATACATAAAAAATAAGAATTCTTTGGTAGTGTTAGTATGAATATAGTGTACAACAAAAACAAGCAGCTAGATACATTGAGATATATATGAATGTAATTTCATTTAATTGTATACTGAAGGATAATGGAAAACTGCCAAGTCCTTGATGACCTTTAGAATATTAAAAGAAATATCAACTATTCCAGAATGTATTACATTAACAATAGTATTACTTCCAGTTTTACCCTATTTTGCAGTCCACAAGCTAGCTCAATTTTTTCCAGTACATATGATTTTACTAAAGTCTCTCCAAATAATATGGGACTTCTTTTGTTGGGCAGTCTCATAAATAACTTTATAGAAGAGATTTATTCACACACACATATAATGGCAAACCCAAGTTTTGGAAGTGTCCCAATTTTGTTGAATGGACTTTTTTGGCAAGAAAAAAAACTTCATCTTTAGATTATTATTATTATTATTATTATTATTATTATTATTATTATTATTATTTTTGCTGAGGCAATTGGGGTTAAGGAATTTGCCCAGGATCATACAGCTAGGAAGTGTTGTGTCTGAATTGAAATTTGAACTCAGGTCCTTCTGATTTCAGGGCAGGTGCTCTATTCACTGCACCACCTAGCTGCCCCCTTTAGATGTGTTTTTAGCATGTACATTTGTGAGATGATCTTTGGGTTTTGCTGGTTTCATACTTTGATTTGCAAGAATTTTTCCACACAAAAACACACTGGTTTTTGTGCCTTATCATATAAGAGGAACCTTATCATATATAGTCATCATCATACTTCCTTTTGTCAAAGTATTAAATAAAATTAAAATAAATTATTTGATTCAATAGATATTTTTGAAACAATTTAGTATGGTTTTAGAGTGATTTGTTTGATAAATCTGCATAGAAATAAGGCATATCTTTGTTAAAGTATAAGATAATCCAGAAATTTTTATGGCATGTAAATAAAAATGAGGAAGGTTTTGCATTTTATTCAAAGTATTAACACTTTTCCTGGCTTTTAAATTCTTCTATAGTCACAATTTACACTGATAAATCAGGAGTTTAAGTCCTTTCAGCAATTTGGGTTTTTTGGTGGTATATTCAGTCATGTGGTTTTATGAGTCTTCCTAGAATGATAGTCCTCATTTATGATGTCATTCACAGTGTTCATATGAAATTATTTTTAAAACTTGTGATATTTCCTTAGAATAATAATATATGAATACTGCATGAAAAGCATACTGTATGTACATGTGTTTACTTCAGAACAGTGTACAAGAGAAGTATGAAGAGAAAAACAATAAAAAAAAAATAACTTTTATACTCAACAGAACTTACTTACTTTGTGTGTGACCTATATCATTGCTCAATTTGTTAGCAGTAGTATGGAGTTACTTCATACAGGGCTTCTTAAACTTTTCTCATTTGCAAACCTGTTGGAGTTCAAAATGTTCTTCTTTGAAATATTATAAAAATTCTCTCTGGGTGCCTTCCCTGGAATCAGGATTTTGTCGGTCCCTGTTCGGGCGCCAAAATGTGGTGAGCTTTTTCTTCTCAAAGCACAGCCAGGTGATAAACGTTCAGATCTTTTATTATCTCCAATATAGCCCAGTTAGCTTAGAGGCCTATCTCTCTGCTTGGTTCCAAGAGCTCCCTCCGAATGTCGCCAAATCCAAAGGTCTGGTCCTTCAGCCTCTGCCTCTGCTTTCTTCAGCCTCCAACCAGCACAGAGATGGAATGAATCTCTTGTTTCCTTCACTTGGGGCTCGGCTAGCTTTCTGGTGAGTCTTTCAGGCCAGCTTGGTCGCAGTGGGGGAGGTGTAGGAGCCCAGCCACCTACCACAGTGGTGTGAGATGAAGATGAATCTGGTTGTCCACTGAACTCTCCACTTGTAGCTTCTTCCTCTGAAAACTCTTCTTCTGCCACTAGCCAGCCAAGTGGAAAATATATTCTCTCTTGCCTTGCCTCGGAGAGAGGGCTTCCGGCGTAATTCCACTGAAATCTGTCAAAGTGCTCTCTGTCTGCACCAGAGTTGCTCCTCTCCAGTCCAGCTGAACTCTCCTCTGCGACCAGCCAGCCAAGTGGAAAATATATTCTGGAATAGCTCTCTCTCTTCATTGGCCTTATATGTGAATCTTCTGAGAGAATGGGATTATGGGTTTTCTCCCATAGTGCTCTCTGGCCCAAAGAGCTTTAAGGGAGGTGTGAACACAAAGGTGTGAACACAAGCCTTGTATTAATTGGTTCTACTTAGTACCTTGTTTCAGGTTCTGGCCCAAACCTTCTTGTAAGATTAGATCAACTCTAATTAGTTAGCAGTTTGTAAGGATTCCAACACAAACTCTTTTTTTTGTGAGAAGTTTTTATGTGATCTAGGCATATCAGTGTAGAAAATAGGCATGGAAATCAAACATTTACTGATAATAAATCATAATTTTGAAATCTCCAGATTCAGTTATAAGACCTCATAAAGACTGGGAACCAAGAAACTGGTTTTAAACAACACATTTTAACAGTTACCTCAGTCATTTAACATATTTGAACTTGCATGATCTATACTCATTTCCAGACCTGGGGATGTTATAACAAGAATTAAGAATTCTCATTTGAACTGCCTAGTTTTACAGAACTTTGACAATGACATTGAAATCTTGCTTTCCATATACTAATTAATAGACAATTATAGTTATGTGAAACTGAAAATAAATAGCTATTTGGATCACCAATTTGAGAATAACTTTTTTATTTTTTGGTGGCTAAATGACAGCTTAGGTGCAGAGTTGCCTCTTGTAGTAAGAGTATCTCTAGATGGGAAGCTTATGATCATTTGTGATCTAGAGTTGGGTCTAATAATTTTAGTAGTTTCAAGTAGTGATGAGTGTGAGACATCTACAGCAATAGTAACATGATGTGAAAATATTCGTGATTTCATAAAAACTTGCTGTAGGCAACTCCTGGATAAGCAAAATCCCTTGACTAATGCAATTCTGTACTTTGTCTTCACTGTAGTGTTAGACAATTACATAGAACTGAATTACATCTCCGCTGAAGATGTTGTTTCAATTAATAACTTTGATAATTTCCTCATATTTTTTAAGTAAACTCTCATTGTTTCATCATTACAGTAGGATAGTTTTATTTCCTCTTTGCCTATTTGTATATCTTTAATTTTTTTTTCCTCTTGTTTTATTGCCAGCTT
This sequence comes from Antechinus flavipes, assembly GCF_016432865.1. NCBI lineage: Eukaryota > Metazoa > Chordata > Mammalia > Dasyuromorphia > Dasyuridae > Antechinus > Antechinus flavipes. The sequence goes on along the minus strand of NC_067399.1, from coordinate 466,210,115 downwards.
TTCTAGAGCCATATTAAATGATAAAGCAGGGATTGGGCATCTTTGTTTTACTCTTGAATTTATTGGGAAAGCTTCTAGGCACATCTTCATTGCATTATGTCTGCTTTTGTTTTTACATAGATAATTTTTATGATATAAAAAAGATCTCTCTCTGCCTGTTCTTTATAGAGTTTTTAGCATAAATGAGTGGTGTACTTTGCCAAAGACCTTTTTGATATCTATTGAGATAATTGTGAAATGTTTTGTTTTTTAATGTGCTTGATTATGTTGATTGTTTTCCTAATGTTGAAGCATTTTTGCATTGTTAATATAAATAAATCCATCTTGATTATAATGAATGATTTCTTGGATGAAGCACTACAATTTGACAAGATTTTATTTTAAAATATTGAATTCATTTTCATTAATGATATTGGTCTGTAATTCTTTTGGAATACTGAGTTTTTAAATAACTTGCCCAGAATCTCACAGCCAGTTTGTGTCAGAGGAAGGATATGAATGCAGGTTTTCCTGGCTCCATACCCACTGTTCTGCCTACCACACCATTTCTGCCTCACTCTCTTGACCACACATATAAGCAAATACTCAATGTATAAAAAAATGAATGCCACTTAATTTTCAGAATAGGAATGGGAAGGAGATGAAATAAGAATTTTCCCCCCTATAGAAGGTGAACTTTAAAGGAAGCTAAGGATTCTAAAAGGAAATGAGGAGGAAATGCATTAATCATAACAAACAGCTTGTGCAAAGGCATGGAGGTAGAAGATGGAAGAAAGGTTGTGTGTAAGGAATAGTAAGTAGACTTCTTTCACTGGCTGAATTGAAAAGCAAGATGTGGAGGCAGGAAAATTCAGGCAGTGTTTTCATATGGCAATATGAATAGATATCTACAGTGGTATAGGAGACTCAAAAATAGAAGCTAATGTAGAGTTCACAAATCAAATAGAACTTTTGAGGGTCTTTTTTTCCTTCAAAATTATTTGTCAGATTTAATGATTTTGGATTTGGCATGAAGAGACTTGTAGTCCTTTCTCTGACCTTTGCTAGCTGTGTGACCCTGGGCAGGTTTCCTAACATCTCTTTGCGTTCTCATCTGTAATGAAAAATAAAAGAGAACCGTATTATTTACATTAGCTCCCTCACAAAGATTGTTGTGAGAAAAGCTCCAGAACTATGAGCTCTATTATTGTTATTTTATCACTTTAATGCTGGGTTTGTGAAAAACAACTTAATTGTCTAAATTTGACTTCCTGGAAACCTATTCAGCAAGTATCCCTTTTCCTGGACTTTTCCACACAGTTATTTCTTAATGACAGGAGATGGTGCCACATTCCAAGCATGCGTTTATCCAACCTTCCTTTCTCCCATTTGTGCTTTTGTCCATTTCATCCCTTCCTCATTTTTCTCCTTTGTACCACTTGGTTCATCTTATAAATTGACAAGACATAGGCTTTGTTGTTTTTCTATAAAGCCAGTTATTTTAGAGAGATAGTTTACCCGAGATAAAAGCTATTTATGTCATAAGCTATTGATTTTTAATTAATGTTGCCTAGGCTCTCGCATGTTGGCAGAATTGGTAACAGCTTGTGGCATTTTTTAATTCCTTTTTTCTTTTTGGTATTTTGACAATGTCATTCATATCTCATGGAAAAAGTACCTCTGTCAGGTTAAATGTGTTAAAACACCGAGCAGAAAAGGAGAGAGGAAACCCTATGCTGCCTGGAAACCTTGATCTGTTGCCAAAGTATTTAAACAATGTCATGTTTTGGTTTTCTAGTTCCAAGCTGCTTCTCAAATCCCTTGCTAATTAATCCAGTTAATTCTTTGTAGACTCACTGTATGCTGGTGCTGCTATCATTGAGAGCCTTGTTTTGTTTCTGAACCAAACCTAAGCCCTGTTAGCTTGTAGTACTAAAGTGAGTGCTCACAGATGTGAATGCAGTGTTTGGGGTCTTTAAAAAACGAGTGTGTTCACAGAGGCCTTGCTTGTGTTCTACTTGAGAGAGCTTCTTAGGTGAACATTTCCACCTGAAAATAGATAGGAGAAATTAGAATGTACCATTTTTTGGTCAAATGCTGCTTGCCTGCTTGGCTACCAAAATATGAAATACAAAAATCTTTCAGCATTTCACAGAAACATGGAACAGAATTTTAGAGCTGAAAGAAATCTCAGAACACAAAGCATTAGTGCTGAAAGGGAAGCTAGGGGTAACCTTGTTCACCTTCCCTTTACATGTGTTCTAGAGAGGAAAAGTGACTTGCCCAAGGTCATACAACTAGGCAAAGTCAGAGTTAGCACTGGAAAGTAGCATTTGAAATGGAGTCAGTCTGGGGCTTTTCCTTATTAGATCATATACCAGGTACTTGTTATGTCTTTCTTAGATTTTTATGATGATAAAGACAAAAAAGATAGTTTTATTTTCATTCATTGTTTTGTGGCACAGTGCTAAAAAGTAGATATTAAGGACTTTTCCCCCTCAAGATTCAGAAAAGGTTCTTGTGTTGTTTTGGAAAAATCAAAACTAAAAAAGTTGACATTTGTTTATTTTCCCCCTGCGCCATCCAGTAGTAAAACATCCTTCATTTTGAGAAATGAAGTTATGGTTATGTGGAAAAAAGAGCTGGGTTTGAGTCTGGATTGGAGCTATGTGATAGTATCTCTCCCTATAAATTAGGGTAACAGATTTGCACTGCTTGAATCATAAAATTCTAAAGAAAGCATATTTGTGAACTTTAAAAGTGACTTGTTTCTTAATGTTACAATAATGGAAAAGGATAATGCAATTGTAAGTTGTTTTTATTGTAACTTTTTGGTTGGTAATTTTTTTTGACTAGATAGATCTGGTCTGAAATCTAAGAAAACTTAGAACATCTTTTCAACTGATAGTATATATTTTGGACTTTGACTTGTAAACTAGTATAATCAAGAAAAGATTTTCCTTAATTTTAAAAGAAATTTTGGCTGATTACCTTTGATAGTATAAAAATATACAGTTTTATTTTATACTTAGATCCCTCTTTTCTTGATCTTCTAGTTTGCTTCTAGTTTGGGTATTCACAAAGTCACAGTATCTTATATAGAGTGTGAAGGAATCCAGTCTAATGGTTTTCATTCATTTTTTCTAATGGCATAGCCTACTTTGCCATGTGCTTTGGGAAATCCCAAAAGTATAACTGAGGGTTTTCTCAAGTCCAAATCTTCTTTCAACAATTCCTATACGTTATTCCTAGTTCTTCTGTGTTCAAGAAAAAACAAATCTGCTCCCTCTTCCAGCTTGATAGGGTGGTCTAGAACACTGACCTCTAAGTCAAAAATCTGGGTTCAGAAAGTTTTGATTGATAGTGACTATTTTGTGACCCTGGGACCAGTCACTTATCCCAGATAATTATGTAAGCTTTTAAGTTGTAGAGAATTTACTGATCTGTGTTGGTAGAGGAAGCTTCTTCAGGTATTCACTGCACCCATGAAATCATAGGTTTGGGTTAAGAAACTCAACATAACACCCACATTTTCAATGCTTATTTAGTAGAAACTCCTGCCATATTACTGTGCCATACCTTTTGAGAATCATCTAGTCCTATCCATACTCTGAAAAGAATCCCTAGTATAATATGCTGAACAAGTGATCAGTATTTTCTTGAATATCTCTAATGAGGAAAAATCTGCTGTTTGCCCAGGCAGTCTCCTTATGGATAGACTTAATTGTCATGAAATTTTTCCTGACATCAAACCTAAGCCTTCCTCTTTGCCACTTCAATTCATTACCATAGATAAATTAGGGCATTTGGGGGAGGAAATTCTTCATAAATATCAAAAGATGATATTTCTGCCATTAAGACATCAGATCCAATTGCATCTTTTTTTTTTTTTTTAAGTTTTTTTATTCACAAAACATATGCATAGGTAATTTCCCCAACATTGACCTCTGCATAACCCCCTGCTGCAAATTTCCCCCTTTTTCCCCCATCTCCTCCCCCACCTAGCAGGCAGTCCAATAATGCCAAATATGCCTAAATACATGCCAGATCCAATATGTGTATACATATTCATATAGCTATCCAGTTATGCAAGAAAAATCAGATCAAGAAGGAAGAAAAAGAAAAACTGAGAAAAAAGAAAAAAAAATGCAAGCAAATAAAAGAGAGAGTGAGAATGCTATACTGTGTTTCATCCTCTGTTCCCATGGTTCCCTCTCTGAATTCTCTTCATCACTGCACAAGTGGAACTGGTCTGGATCATCTCAATGTTGAAGAGAACACATCCGTCAGAATTGATCATCGTATAGTCTTCTTGTTGCTGTGTACAATGATCTCCTGGTTCTGCTCATTTCACTTAGCATCAGTTCATGTAGGTCTCTCCAAGCTTCTCTGAAATCATCCTCCTGATCATTTCTTACAGGACAATAATATTCCATAACATTCATATACTATAATTTACTATTCAGCTATTCTCCAATTGGTGGGCATCCACTCAGTTTCCAGTTTCTTGCCACTATGAAAGGGGCTGCCACAAACATTTTTGTACATGTGAGTCCCTTTCCCTCCTTTAAGATCTCTTTGGGATATAATCCCAATAGAAACACTGCTGGATCAAAAGGTATGCATAGTTTGATAACTTTTTGAGCATAGTTCCAAATTGCTCTCCAGAGTGGTTGAATCTGTTCACAACTCCACCAACAAATATATCAGTGTCCTAGTTTTCCCACATCCCCTCCAATATTCATCATTATCTTTTGTGTCATCTTAGCCAATCTGACAGGTGTGTGTGTGATGCTATCTCAGAGTTGTCTTAATTTGCATTTCTCTGATCAATAGTGATTTGGAACACCCTTTCATATGAGTCGAAATAGTTTCAATTTCATCATCTGAAAAGTGTTCATATCCTTTGACCATTTATCAATTTGAGAATGACTTGATTTCTTATAAATTAGAGTCAATTCTCTATATATTTTAGAAATGAGGCCTTTATCAGAACCTTTAAATGTAAAAATGTTTTCCCAGTTTATTGCTTCCCTTCTAATCTTGTCTGCATTAGTTTTGTTTGTACAAAAACTTTTTAATTTAATATGATCAAAATTACCTATTTTATGATCAATAATGATCTCTAGTTCTTCTTTGGTTATAGATTCCTTCCTCCTCCACAAGTCTGAGAGGTAAACTATCCTATGTTCTTCTAATTTGTTTATAGTATCATTTTTTATGTCTAGATCATGAACCCATTTCGACCTTATCTTGCTATGTGGTGTTAGGTATGGGGTGTATGCCTACTTTCTACCATACTAGTTTCCAATTTTCCCAGCAGTTTTTGTCAAATTGTGAATTCTTATCCCAAAAAGTGGGGCTATTTGGTTTGTCAAATATTAGATTGTGATAGTCATTGGCTATTTTGTTCTGTGAGCCTAACCTATTCCATTGATCAACTAGTGTATTTCTTAGCCAATATCAAATGGTTTTGATGATTTTAGATCTGGTACGGCTAAGCCACCTTCATTTGCTTTTCTCTTCATTAATTCCTTTGAAATTCTTGACCTTTTGTTTTTCCAGATGAATTTTGTTATTTTTTCTAGTTCAATAAAATAGTAATCAATAAATAGATTAGTTGAGGGAATATTGTCATCTTTATTATATTTGCTTGACCTATTCAAGAGCGCTTGATATTTTCCCAATTGCTTAGATCTGACTTTATTAATGTGGAAAGTATTTTATAGTTTTGCTTATATAATTCCTGAGTTTTGCTTATATAATTCCTGACTTTCTGTTGGCAGATAAATTGCCAAATATTTTATATTATCAACAGTTATTTTAAATGGGATTTCTTTCTTGCTGTTAGATTTTTGTTAGTGATGTATTAAAATGTGATATAAAAATGCTGGTGATTTATGTGGATTTATTTTGTATCCTGCAACTTTGCTAAAGTTGTGAATTATTTCTAATAGCCTTTTAGTTAATTATCTGGGGTTCTCTAAGTAAACCATCATATCATCTGCAAAGAGGGATCATTTGATTTCCTTATTACTTACTCTAATTCCTTTAATCTCTTTTTCTTCTCTTATTGGCAAGGCTAACATTTCTAATACAATATTGAATAGCAATGGTGATAGTGGGCAACCTCCCAATTGCATCTTAGTCTGGTTTGGGTGGCCCTCAAGTGTTGCGAGCTGGATGGAGGTATATAGTATATTTGACACCTGTTCCATAGTAACTATGTAGTGAATGGATGGACTTTCTCATGAAATCTCTCTCATTATTACATTTCATATTTTCAATAACACCCCAATTTTCTTGTCTTACAGAATTTTCTCTTTGGAATACATATTATTTTGCTACATAGAAAATGTAACCGATGAAGGGAAAAATCCCAAATAGCAAAATAAGATGAATGTTGTGTGGGTTGTATACATAATACATACTACATAAAAATCTATAATTAATTCTGAATGTAAGAATAATTGGTCTTGAAATCCTCCCACACAATTAAATAGTTGTACTAAGTGCTGTTTCATTGGAGAGAGTTTTAAGTCACATCTGTACTGTGTACTATTGGCTTTGATTTCATATAAGAACATTCTGCTTATGTGCAGATTATATATATAATCAAGGTAAAACAATTATTTGTAGATGGGTTAAATTTATAGCAATTCACTTCCCAAATTCATCTAACCTTTTTCTGCTGGAATTTCATTCTGGTGTTTGACTTCTGGAAGAATATGCCAGTGGAATATAAGATCTAGCAAGTTTTAATGCTGAAAATACTTTGAATACTGACTGGCTAAGTTAAAGGAAAGGCACATTGCAAAAAGTTGGCAACTAGGTATGGATATTGGGAGCTTGTTAAATAGCATTCTTTATCAAACATGAACTTTAAGCAGTATGTTGGGAAAAGCACTTGACTTGGGGTCTGGAGGCTTAAGGACTACTTTTACTGTTCATTGACCATTTAACTGTGGGCAGCCTCTGTGAACCTTTGTGTTTTTTTTTTTTTTTCTGTAAAATGAGATCAGTTATATATGAACTACCGGTATCAGAGAGTTACTGTAAAGAAAGCATTTCTTCAGCAAATATTTATTAAGCACCTAATAGTGTCCCTGCCCTGCTAGATGCTAGGGATGTAAAAAGTCTCTCTTGAGTAGGTTACAATCTAAGAGGGGGGAAGAGGAGTTCACAAATACATAGGTTAAAAGAGAGAGTGAGAAATAGATATGTTATAGGCAGGCTGCTAGATAACTTTAATAAAAGATCATGTTCATCAAGATGAATAAAGACCTTTTCTGCTCTCAAGGAATTTACAATTTAGAACTATAAAGGTGACTGATAATGATGATCATGATATTTCTATGCTTTGTTGGATTATTTTTTCCCTTTTGGAGATTAATTTTTCTTTAGAGGCAACTATGGCATTATAGGAAAACTTGTCAGAGAGAATTGTGATGCCTTGCTTCTAGTTCTAATAATTTCACTATCATCATAGGGGATCTAGAACTTCCTTGAATGATTCCATGGAGGTAGTGGTACAGTATCCTCTTTTAGAAGGAGAAAATAGGAATTTGGAGTCTTGCCTGTTCCTTAGAAGACAATACTTCATTTCTTTAGCTCTCACGTTTGTCTATGAAATGAACAAGTTGGATTAGATGACCTCAGGCTCTAAAAATATGACCCTTTAAGATTCCAGATTTTAGTTCTTTAACCAAAAGAAACTAGAGGTATATTTGTTTAGTTGTAAATGCATATTTGAACATTTGAACCACAAAAGCTTTGGTTGAACTTATGGAATGCAATTTGAGATTTCTTCTATTTTATCAAGGAAGGAAATTTAACTCAACATTGGTGAACTTAAAAAAAAAAAATTTATGTTGGAAAAGGCATTGTGACATAATGCAAAAGCCCTGTAGGTGAAATGAGGAATCCTCCAAGACCTTGGGTAGGCCACTTCTTCTCCCTGGGCTTCAGTTTCTTTATCTCTAAATGAGTAGGTTAGACTAGATGATTTCCAAAGTCACTTTCAGTTCAATCTAATGATAACTGTGCCATCTAGCAGGCTTGAATTCCTTTAAATTCCTTCTTGATCATGCTTTTTATGGCTTACAGTATCAGTTAAATGGATAAGCCATTTCTCACAGGGATACCTTTAGGGAATGTCATTCACCTTGTTGATGTTGATTCACCTTAAAATGTAACACTGAGACAAGATAGATCAGTAATACCATTGTATACACCCAGAAGTACCCATTCTATACTTGATACTGTGCAGTTTGTGAACTTTACCAAAAGAGATAAGCCATTGTTAAGTCAAATCTTAGATGATGATAATGATAACAAGAATAACAAAAAACATATTTCTTTCTTTCTCTCTCTCTCTTTCTCTCTCTTTTTTTTTTTTTTTTGCTGTGGCAATTAGGGTTAAATGACTTGCACAGAGTCACATAGCTAGGAAGGGTTAAGTGTCTGAGACCAGATTTGAATTCAGGTCCTCTTCTGACTTCAGGGCTGGTGCTCTGTGCTCTATCCACTGCACCACCTAACTGCCCCATTCTTCTGATTTTTTGAAGTCTTAAGTCTAATACCAAGTTTGGCAATGTCCCATCATGGGCCTCCTTATAATTATAAATTGCCAGTTCTTTGTGATCTTGACAGTATTATTTTTTCTTCTGCTGAGGCAATTGGGGTTAAGTGACTTGCCCAGGGTCACACAGCTAGGACGGGTTAAGTGTCTGAGACTCGATTTGAACTCAGAGCCTCCTGACTTCAGGGTCGGTACTCTATCACTATGCCATCTGTCTGTCCTGACATATCTCCTTCTGGCTGTTTGCCATAGGGATTTTCTTTTCTTTTGAATGTAGTGTTGGATTTTGATTTTGATATTCCTGGAACTTTTCTTTTTGGGATTACTTTCAAAAATAAGTAGATTCGCTCTCTCTTTACTTTGCCCTGTGATGGTAATAGATCTGGGCTTTTTTCATTCATAATTTTATATGATTTAGTATCAGCATACTATATTCCAGGAGAAAGAAATAAAGCAAAAGAAGCATCCAGGAACCCAGTGTTCAAGTTCAGGTTTGCCTAACAATACGTGTGACTACTGTTAGCCTAGCTGCTGAGTTGGAGCTTTTATCAAGCTAATTCCCAGAAAGCCTCTCTAGAATCCTTACCTGCTGGGCAGAGGGGAAGAGAGAGAATGTCAAAGGGCACAATCACTCTTTTTAGGGTCTACCCAGTAGATTGTTCTTCCTGGCTCAGTGGTCAATCCTCTTCCCTCTGCTGTTGTCTTGGGACCAAAAGTGCTCTATGAGCTCAAAGCCTTTCAGCACTGGATTGTTTGTTTCTGGAAGTGGTTTATCAATCAATCAATAAACATTTATTAAGTGCCTACTGTGTACCAAGCACATTGTGCTAAGCACTAAAGATGTAAAAAAGAGACAAAAACAATCCCTGTCCTCAAGGAGATTTTAATTTAATGGGAGAGAAAATATGCAAACAAATATATACAAAATAAGCTAAATACAGGTTAAATAGGAAAAAATTAACAGAGAGAAAGTTTCCTGTAGAAGATTGGATTTTTTTGAGACTTAAAGGAAGCTAGGAATGTCAGTAAGTTGGAGAACAGGAAAGAGAATGTTCTGGGCACTGGGGACAAAAAGAATACTGGGAACTGAGAGATGGAGTATTGTATTCATCAGTTAGGAGAACCTAATCAGTGGGTAGAAGAATATGTGTCAGGGAGTAAGATGTAAAAAGACTGGAAAGGCTAGAGGGGGCTGTTATGAGGGACTTTGAATGCCAACAAGATATTTTGTCTTTGCTCCTGGAAGCAATAGGAAATAAGTGATCTTTGACATGATTGGATCTGCATTTTAGGAAACTCATTTTAGTGACTAAATGGAGGATAGATTGAAGTAGGAAGAGACTTGAAGCAGGCAAATCCTCCAGCAGTCTATAATTCAGGCATGAGGTGATGAGGCCTATGGTCTCTTATTTCAGCTATACAAGTGCTCTGTGGAATATCCCCATGCTGCATTTGAATTGTAGTCCAATTCAAATCTTGCTATACTAGGATCTCATGAAAGCCTTAATGTAAAAGGTAGTATTTAAGTTGAGTTTTAAAGGAAACCCAGGATTCTAAAAGGTGGAGATTAGGAGGTATTGCATAATAAACATGAAAGATAGCCAGTGCAAATGTATCAAGTCAGAAGATTCTTTGACATAAATGAGTAATAACAAAAAGCCCATATTGATTGGATGATAGAGTTCATGAAAGGGAATAATATATAATAGGTCAGAAAAGGTAACTTGGTGGAGATGAAAGAAGGTGAAGTTTATAGTTGGTGAAGAAGAATATCATGGATTAGATGGATAGAAAGTCAGCAAGTAATGATGGAGAAAGTTAATAATGCAATACTTATCTCCCATTTGATATATGGCAGTATTAGCCAGGCAGTATTATAGGACATATAAGACCCGTGGAGTAGTATGTTAATCCCATCTTTGTTCCCTCTTAAATTATTTGTATTTAACTCAGATCAGAGATGAGCCCATCTTCATAGAATCATAAAATCCAAGATAAATAATTCAATAAAAGAGATATTATAGGTGATCTAATCTAAACCCTATCTGATACAGAAATAATTTCTGCATCAGTCCTAACAAGTGGGCCTCTCCCCTATACTTGAAGACCTGTATAACAAGGGATTCATTTCCTTCAAGGGATTTCTATTTTAATTTCAAAAAGCTCTAATTAGTTGAATACTAAATTTGATCTACTGATACCTACTCTACAATGACAAAATTTCAGAATTGGAGTGATGGCTTTAGAAATGAGAACTAAGGGCAGCTCTTTGGCATAGTAAAAGGAGCAGCTAGCCCTGAAATCAGGAGGACCTGAGTTCAAATTTGACTTCAAATAACTAACACTTCCTGGCTGTGTGACCTTGGGCACTTAACCCCAATTGCCTCAGGGGGGAAAAAGAAGTGAGAACCATCTATTCTGAAAAATATTTAGTAATTGAATATCTTTGTTTATTTGCCTCATATTCAGTCAGTTTTTTTTTTTTTTTTTTGAGAGCCAGTATTTTCACCAAAGATTTTGTGGGTTACTCTTCGTTTTATCTCTATTCTTCTCCTGTTGTCTTTTCATGATTTGATAGTGATTGTGACTTCTTGAAGTGTGTACCAGTCATGCATGAGTTTTTGCAGATTCTCCCAAACTGAAAATGCTTTGGGCTTGGTTATGGAGTATTTGTCACCTAAGTTTGGAGAGGCTTTTCATTAGAGATAGAACATTGCATGATGATTTTTTTTTCCCCTTTTGATCAGAACAAATTATGTAAGGGGCATTTTGTGTGTGTGTGTGTGTGTGTGTGTGTGTGTGTGTGTGTGTGTGTGTGTAGCCGTTCCTGTTTAGTATAACTTATATCTATTTTATACTTGCAATGCATCATCAAGTACTTGAAAAGAGATGAGCAAGACATTTATTGCTCTGGATAATGTATGCATAGTGCAAATGTTTCCTGGGTTATATAAAATATGAAAAGTATTAGAGGAAAATAAGCCATTATATTGGGTGACTCTTCCAGAGGATTTGTGGGGGAACATCGACAAGAATCACACAGCATGGAAGATGCAGAAGCAACATTGTATAAAAGAAAGAACACTGGTGATATTTTCAGAGGACTTAGATTTGAAGCTTGACTTTTTTCTCCCTGTGAGATCTTGGATAAACCAGAGGCTTCTTTCCTCAGTTATAAAAAGAGTGGTTTAAACTGAATGATCCTTAGAATCTTTTCTCTTTCTCAGGCCTATGAGACTATGCTCTTGGTATTAGGAGTATTTACATTGGAAAGGGATGTAGTAAATAGCCATGGAACATTCATTAAGCTCCTGGGTGCCAGGCAATGTATCAAGCATTATAGATACAAAGAAAAGCAAAAGACTGTCCCTGCCATTGAGGAGCTTTGTGTCTGAAAAGAGAGACAACATGAGAAAAAACTGTGTACAAATGAACTATATACAGGATAAATGGAAAAACAAAGAAAGTGAGATTTGAGTTGAGAACAAAAGGAAATCAGGAAAACTAAGAGGTGGAGTTGAAGAGGGAAAGCATTCCAGTCATGGCGGGGCAGGCAAGTAATAGAGTGGAGGCACGGCATGGCTTGTTTTGGTAGCAGCAAAGATGCCACTGTCATTAGATTACAGAGTATGTGAGAGGAAATAAGGCATAAGAAGACTGGTAAAATAGAGTGGTAGTAGGTTGGGATGGATTTTGAATGCCTAACATAGAATTTTGTATTTTTTCTTGGAGGTGATAGGGAACCATTGGAGTTTATTGATATAGAGTGATGATATGTCAAAACTGAACTATCAAACAAACAAACAAACAAACTGAACTATCAGTTGAAAGAGTAATAGTTTTGGAGAATCCAGATTCAGTTCCCACCTTTGTCACTTAGATTAGGTAATTTTTAATATCTTTTTTGACTTTATTTCATAACTATATGATGAAGTGACACTTATCTAAATATATCCATTATAAATACTTCAGTATGCACAGTTTTATGTATACATAAATGTTCATATGAATATTTATTTGCATGGATCTGTGGTATGATTTGTGTATATACTTTTTCCATGGTTGTAGATTATCACTCTTTCACCCCATAGTAATTAGTCTTTGCCAGTTGATGTGACAGGAAAAAAACGACCTGGTGTCAATTTTTTGTTGATGTAGCATATAGCTAGACTGGTCCTTGGAAGATAAACAAGCTCGGTTTATTAGTGAATTGATACTTGAAGTTGTCTATCTTGGAAAACCTGTCAAGTGCTTTACCATTATAGACCTCAGAATTATGGCCTATGGTTTGCTATTATAGATTTCAAAATCCCACTTTCATGCCATGATTAGGCACCAGAAGATAGGGAAGGACATAAACATATAGCTCCTACTATGTGGTAAGCACTGTACTAAGAGCTTTTTATAAATATTATCTCATTTGATAGGAATTCTTTAATCTAGAGGTATATTAAACACATTTGTCAAAATATGTGTTTATGTGTGTGTATATATACCTAAAAATCTATTTGCATACAACTGTTTACAAACAGTTCTATATTTCATGTACTACCCCTTTGCAATTACATTGAAGATTTTCTAATATTCTGAGTATATAATATGTTGGCATCTGTATCATATAAAATTTAATGCTTAGACACCTTGAATTTTTGTTTTGTAGAATCTCTCATGCTGGATTTTTTCCAATACCTTAATTCACTATAGTTGTGGTAATGGATTTTATGGACGTTAGCATTATTAGTTTGAAGTACTGTATAAATATAACAGTAACTAGACTGATACAAAGCATATTATGATGACAGATCCACACAAAGAGGGAAGAAAGCATCAGAAGATTAAAATTATATTTATTGTTGGTGTCAGCTAGTAAATGATAGTATTTTTCAGTGAAATCTTTTTGAGTATTTTTTAAAATTTGTAAATATTTGTATTATTTTTTAGCTGCCATTTTCAAGACTAGTGGTCATTTCAAAGCTTTTTGATGCCATTGACTTTCTATGCTGTAATCACTATTTTAGACTCTAATCTCTAGGGATACATAAATTATGATAATAAGTTGATGGGGACACTGGAGCTGTGGTTGTTGTAACATTATTGTCCCCTCTGGGATGATACTTTGTACGATTATGCTCTGCAGGTTGTTAGGCTGTACAACCAGATCAAGTTCCACACAATGCCACAGATGACGATTGAATATTAAATGGGTATGGGGGAGGAGGGAGCAGGCATCCATCTTAAATGCTCTGATTTGAACTCTGAAAGATTTGTGAGAATAGAATGGCGATGAGAGAATGGAGAGAGGAAAGAAGAGAGAATAGAGAAAGAAAAGGGAGAAGTTGGAAAGGAGAGAGGAGGTGAGGGAGATGAGGAAGGGAATAGGAAGAGGAAGAGTGAGAAATAAATTTAGATTCCTTCTCCTTACTTTTTAAAATAATTCAGTGATAATGACAGTATCTCATTGCTTTAAGTTTTTAATTTTTGTTTTCCTGCTTCCTGTTATATATTTTTTAAAAAGCATATTGCTATTATTGACAATACTTTAGTACTTTGAAAGATTTGTGATTTCTTTGGTGTGGGTGGTTCCTTCATTAAGGAAAATTTCAACCTTTCTTCGACTTAAAAGATGGTCTTAATGAGTAGTTGTGTCAAAAATAAAAAACAAACAAAAATACTTATTATCTTGAGGCCTTTATCCTGGTAATGAACCTTGGTGGTCCAAGTCTTTCTAAACCTTAAAAAAATTTTAAGTAAACCTAACCATCCCTATATGTCTCCTTCTTTTCTTGACTGAACTCCTGGAGAACTTACTGCCTCTGCTTCCTCGAACTCCTAATTCTGTTGCCACTTGGCTTTTCACTGTTTCACTCAAATGAAACTACTCCAGAATTACCAGTGCTCTTTTAATTGCCAGATCTTTTTTGTCAGTTTGTTCATTGTGGCTATTACTAACTACCTCCTGGATGCTCTCTCTTCTCTGGCTTTTGTGACTGGTTTTTCCTATCTGCTTGATTACTTCTCAGTCTTTGCTGATTTATCATATATATTGGGGCTCCCTAATAATCTAAGACCGACCACACTCTTCTCTGTCTATAGTCTTTTTCAGTTACTTCATTAACTCCCACGGCTTCAGTTGTGCCAATGTGCTATTGACTCTCTCTCTATAATCTATTCCTTCTTTCATATAAGCATCATGTCTGCATCGTTCCTACATTATCACATTGCCTACTGGACAATTCAAAACGGAGACCTCTAGGTGCCATAGTGGTTAGAGTCCTATACCTGGAGTCAGGAAGACCTGACTTCAAATCCAGCCTCAGACACCTACTGGCTGTATGACCTTGGCCAAGTCCCTTAGTCTTTTTGAGCCTCTGTTTGCTTATCAGAAAATGAAGATAATAACAATACTTACTTTATACGGTTATAAGGATGAACTGGGATAATATATGTAAAATGCTTCACAAATCTTACAGTTTTGTATCAAGGTTATCAACAATGATGATGATGATGATGAGGCCATTCAAACTCAGTCTGTCCAAAACAATTTGTTATCTTCTTTCTATTCCTACCCCTTCCAGACTTCCCTATTTTTGTCAAAGGCACCACCATCCTTCTAGTCTTTCAAGTTCAAAAGCTCATCCTTATCTCTTCATTCTTCTTCATCCCACATGTCTAGTCAGTTGTAAAATTTTACCATTTTTTTACTTCCATAGTATGTCCTGACTCCCTTCTCTCTATGTTGACAACTGCTGCTTCACTTGAGGCTTATCACCTCTTACCTAAATTGTTGCAATGGTTTTCTAATTGGTCTTCTTTCAATTTTCTTCCCATTCCAGACTCCATACTGATGACAGAATAATTTTCCTTGAGTACGGATCTGACTATGTAATTCCTCTATTCATTAAACTCCAATTTGCTCTGTTCTTGCCTCTAGGAATACGAACTCCTCTGTTTAGCTTTTAAATCCCTCCACAACCTGGCCACCAATCTATCTTTCTAGCTTCACTGGTCATGGGCACTGTGTAATCAGTAAATTTCTCATCTCTTTGTTACACAAAGCAATCCACATTCTACCTTCATGCCTAGAATGCACTCCTTCATCACCTCTGCCTCATAGAATCTTTCTTTTCTTTTCACTCTCTATATGAAGCCTTTCCTCATGTCCTTAACTCTGATCTTTTCTCTCACTCTTATATTTACTTATGTTTAATCTCTTCATATTTGTTCTGGATATGTTTTCTTGATTCCCATATTAAAATGTAAATTCCAGGAAAATAGTGATTGGTGTGTGTGTGTGTATGTGTTGTGTGTGCTTATAGCCTCAGTACAATGCTTGGCACATTATAGGTGGCTAATAAATTCTTATGAATTGATTAAATCTAGGCATATTGTCTCCAAATTCTTAAATGAAGTCTTTTTCTGTTGATAGCTGCCTTTATACTTTAGTATTGTAGATTTCACTATCCTGAATTCATCTTCATTTTTTGATGAGTTATTAGAAAATAATTTTTAAAGCTATCATTAATAATAAAATCATACACAATTAAAATGCATCCTGATGCAATCATGGAGATAACTATTGAAAAAAGTCCATCAAATAGTAATCTAGAATAAGGTAAAAAGCTGGGAGAATAGTACCATGAAGGATATATAATTTTTTTTCCCCAAGTATGAATAGAAGAAGGATTTTCTTTGAATTGTGAGAATCTCTAACTACTCCTATTCTTAGATGCTGGGTATAGTAACTACATTGGTTCTTAAAATCCTCCCCAGTGAAAGCTAGTCACTTAAAAAAAGATTGGCTATCAATAATAGAAAGTCAAAATAGAAGAAAATTGTGTCTAGATTATAACATGCAGTTAGAAGAGTAACCCATTGCATTAATCAATTAGGACTATATACATATATTAAAGTTGACATTCAAGTTGTCCATTAATGATTATTCCTTGTGACTGTCCATTTGTCTATTTTTGAATCCACTTAATTTCCCTCATCTAACCCAGTGGTATCAAATTGCAATAGAAATGATGGCCACTAAACTATATGTAATGCATGTTGATGTAGAACATCATATGCTAACATTATCTGTGTTTTATTGCATTTTTACTTTGTTAATCATTTCTCACATTTTAATTTAGCTATTGTAGTAGACACAAGAGAGGTGATGTGGGCAATTGAACTAGGGTTTTTTAGCTGTGTTGGTAAAGAGAAGAAGGCTTCTTGTCTGAGAGATATTTTGAAGGCAGACATGGCTAGATGTGACAGTGGAATAAATATATGAGAATGAAGACTACTGAGACCATGAAGCTGAGTCACTAGTATTTGGCAAGTGACCATAACACAGAAAAAAGCCTGGATCTGTAGATCCGGGAATCATCCAAATGGAAAGAAATCTTGAAATGGACCACAACTGGGAAACTGTGTGTATGTTCAGTAATCTGAAGCTGCTCCCTGTCACCCAAGTCAGTCTTTTTTAAGCCTGCAATATTCACTAGATGATGAAGAGATATGAATCATAAAACATTACCATCTCAGAAGAATATCCAAAGGGCAATGAAAAGACTATAGTAGCTATAAGTAGTCTCTTGCATTTTGTAATAATTACCTGCTGTTTCAGCTTATTCCTGCTATTTGGAGACTTTGCAAAAGTTTTATCTAAAAGAATCAGATTGATCAATGAATACTGAAAAAAGTAGTTTTTATTTGGCATGTTTTACCTCATTCAGGGAAGGCATGAGACTTAACACAAGGCACAGTAGAGCGATGAAGTCTTGCTCAGATGCATCTTACATGATCAGACCTGTGCTTTGACAGTTGAATAGAGTGAGGAGAGACTTGAAGGAAGCAGATTGCTTAAGAAAACTATGGCCTGAGATTCCCTGAGCCAAACTGACTCACAAGGGTGCAGTGAATTCATGAGTATCTTGGGATATTTTAAATTTTCATCTATTAGACACAGACAAACTACTGGTTTATGGAAGTTCAGTTTCAATTTTAGTGCTATGTTCCTTTTGATTTTATTCTCTATTGTTTAAGATGTTTTGGTTTACTTATATTTTCAGCTGTGCCAGAAATTTCTAAAACTTTGTCATTTGTTATGTCATATCTTTGCAAAGCTTTATGGGGGGAGGGATGTTTGCTGTTTTAAAAAGCAAATACTACTCAAAAATAAATGTGGAACAAGAAAGGGCAATGGTAGTGTTGAATCTAATTCCAAGGTATGAGAAGATAGGTATGCCCAACAATCAAACCTTTTCCCAATAGTAAGTAATTGTGGTTCTTTAAAAATCAGATAAAATAGTTTTCTTTTAACTTACATGTATTATTACTATTTAATAAATGGAACTGGTAAGTATTTCTTTTGGTTAGGAGCACTTTTAAAACATCCGGACCCTTAGAATATTATGAACTTAGAAATTTTGGGAACCTCTGAGCAGTATCTCAGAAGAGTAATGAGGGTCTGAGTGACAATTGTGATTTCATGAGTGTATAAAGGCAATCTATATATAAAAGATGTTGTCATTATTCTCTTCCCATCACTGGTCAAAGTCATGGTAACCATTGTGCAACCATTCCATTCCCTAATTGTGATATATCACGGTGAATTTGGAGTCAAACTATAATTGAGAAGCAAGGCAGTTTTGACAAAGCTTTTATTGCCATGGGGAAGAACAGAATTTTAACAAGAAAGCTAGCTTGCCAGAAAATCTTAATCTTCATTGCCGATCCCACATATTCTGAAAGTGCTACAATTCCTAATATATTTTTGAAGTAGTAGAACTGGTATACTAGGAAAAATCCGGGTTTTATGTAATGTATTATTCTCTTTTGGCACTAATTGGATGGCTTGTAGAAATTCACTATATCTCTTTAGCTCTCAATTTTCTCATCTGTAAAATTTTCTCATCTTAAAATCCTTTTCAGTTTTGCTCTCTCTATATGTATTCTATTCCATTTCTTTCATTCTATTCTATGGTTCTTTTTGGTTCTAGCGTTCTAGTACTAACAGTCTTTATTCTGAGATTTTTTTCTACATCTAACATACTATGACTATATGAATTACATTAACAATTGTGTTCTGAATTTCTAATTCTCATTAAAGTTCCAGAAATTCTTTAAGTAGAGGCAGTATAATTAGAATAACTATATAATTTTCTAGGATGACTATTTTCAAAGAACCATATTTGTTTGGATGAATAAATTCCTATTTTAACCAGTTCAAGTATTATGTGCAATTAAATATACAATTTGTGACTGCAAAATAATAAGATGGGGATATATGTAACTCAGTTATTCTTGATCTTATTTCCCTTATTTGTAAAATGAGGAGATTAGACTAAGTAAATTGAGGCAGCTAGGTGCATAGAGTATAGAAATAGAAGCCAGAAAGACTGAGTTCAAATCCAGCCTTAGATATTTCCTCGCTATTGCAAATCATTTGACCACTCTCTGCCTCAGTCTTTTCATCTGAAAATTAGGGATAATAATAACAGCTTTCTAGGATTGATGTATAGATAACAGTGAGATAATATTTATAGTGTTTTACAAATTGTAAAGTGGTATATAAATACTAGTTGTTAGTTCTTTGTGTATATATGTATATACATATACAGCTAGGCATGTATATTTAAGAAACAAACTTGGAAAAAAAGATGTGGTTTCCTTGGTTTGGCCACTGCTACTTCATGTAGTACTTGAGAGTCATTATATGTAATAAAGAATAAAAAAGAAACAAAAAGAACAGTTCAGCAAAACTAAACATTCTGTCATATGAGTCTGACAGTATATGCAATGTTCTTTACTGATAGTCGTCTATCTTTTCAAAGAAGGGAGGAAGGTACATTTTTCATTTCTTTCTTTGGAACCTAGTCTGGTCATTATAATTTCATTATAACATCTTTTAGTTTTTGCTTTTGTAGTAGTGATTATTCTTTCCATTTACATTGCTGTAATCAATTATTGTTGTGTGCATAATATATACCCATATGTACATATGTATGTACATAGAGATATTATATATACACAGTGTATTCCTACTTTCGCTTATATTGCTTTACATCAGTTCATATAAGTTTTGTCATTCTTTTCTGAGGTTTCCATATTGTTTTTTATTGGCACAGTATTATTCTATTATAAAATGTTCCATAGTTTCTTTAGCTATTCCTTAATCAGTGGGCATCTAATTTATTTCTAGTTCTTTGCTACTACAAAAAAGTGTTGCTTTGATTATTTTGGTGAATATGGGACTTTTCTTTCATTGACCTTTCCAGTGTATGTGACTAGTAATGGAATCTCTGGGTTCAAAGGATATAGGCATTTTAGTTATTTAGTTTAATTGGAGACAAACTTTGTTGGAGGCATAGCAAATATACTTGACTTTATCTAACCAAATGAATATCAGAATTGTCCCCTTGGGAGAATTTTTTCCATATATTTCAACTTTGTTGCTACTGATTCAGATACTTCTAGAACCTCTCTCTGAAGTAGCCTTCATTTGAAACTATTTTATAAGTCATACAATGTCAAAAATAAAAACATTTTTATAATATTCTACAATATATTCCACAACAGTAATGAGCATTTTACTTTACAGACATTGTTTTGTTTGATCCTCACAATAACTCTGCTAAATAGGTGCTATTAGGACTTGGATAAACAACTGTTACTAAAAATACCTGTTTTATGAGTCATACTTTCCTTAACATTTTGTTTATAATTCTCTTTAGAGGATTTAATAATATTCTGTCTTATGTTATTTTTATTTAGATTTGTGCTTTATAATCCCTCTAGAGAATAACCTCCAAAAGGGCAGGAATTCCATCTCTTGGCTTATAAAAAAAGGAATTTGCATAAAATTGAAATTAATTCAGTAAGTACTTATGAAGGAGTTTACCTGTTTCCTTTGTAATCTACTGCACTGAAACCACATTCCAGTGGGAAAGCTCTGGAATTTTCAGAAAAACCTGGGCTCAAATCCCATTAGTTTTCTGATTTTAAACAAGTTATCTTCTTTCTTTGATCTTTACTATCTCCAACTACCATGGGAATAGCAATTTTTTATTGCCTACTTTATGGATTTTTTTCTGACAAAAGTGCTTTTCAAACAGCAAAAACAGTACAATTTAATGTAAAGGTGATTGATTCATTTTATACCCTATCTATAAAGTTTTTGCAAGTGAACTAGTAATAGAAATTTAAAATTTTTAAATAGCATTTTACAATTTACAATATCAGTATCTTGTTTTTTCTTAACAGAAGCCTTGCGAAGTTGGCAAATCAGGATTATTATCCCAATTTTACAGATGAGGAAATTGTTGCTCAGAGAATGGAAATGATATGATTAAGGTCACAAATCTAGTAGGTGATAGACCTGGAATTAGAACTCGCCTGTTTGTAAGAACAGATATCTTTCCTTTCTTTTTAAAATAAAATTTCATGAATGCAAACTGTTTGCATTTTTGTTTTTCTTCTCGGGTTATTTTTACCTTCTGAATCCAATTCTTCCTGTGCAACAAGAGAACTGTTTGGTTCTGCACACATATATTGTATCTAGGATATACTGTGACATATTTAACATGTATAGGACTGCTTGCCATCTGGGGAAAGGGAGGGAGGGAGGGAGGGGAAAAATCGGAACCAAAGTGAGTGCAAGGGATAATGTTGTAAAAAAATTACCCAGGCATGAGTTCTGTCAATAAAAAGTTATAATTATTTTTTAAAAAATAATAAAATAAATAAAATTTCATTGAAATCTTGTTTCCCAGTGTACTCATCCTCCTCAGAGAGCCATCTTCTCTCATAATAAACTATACAAAAGAAGATGTAGTAAATTCAAAAAATTTTCAAGTGTAATATAGTGAAAATCTGATGTTGTATATAGAAGTCTATATCCTAAGTCCCGTACTTCTGTAAAGAAGCTAGGAAGATCCTTTTCATTTTTCTTTTTGAGATACAAGTGTTGTAATTGTAATTTTGCAGCATATAGTTTATAGGATTTGTTGTTATTCTGTCCATTTGTATTGCTACATTATTTTATGATATTATTTTCCACATTCTGCTTCCTTCACTTTGTATCAGTTCATAAAAGTCTTTCCATGCTGTATTCATAATTTTTTTAGCCTAATATTTTTTCATTATATTGATGTGCCAGGTTTTCATTAGCCTCACTCCAGTTAATGAACATCTGCTTTGTTTCTTTACTATTATAAAAAGATACTGCTATAAATACTTTGAATTTTCATTGTATTTATAGCAGTTTAAGAGTTTTTAAAAAGTTATTGACTGCCTTAGGGGTATATGCCTAGCATTGGAATCTCTTAGGGAAAGACTGTGGTATTTTGGATACTCTTTTTGCCTAATCCGAAAATGCTTTCCAAAATGATTGAACCAAGTCACTATTTCAACAACCATGCATTAATATGCCTGTCTTTTCACAGTTTTTCCTCTGACTGTTCCCATCTTTTGTCATCTTTACCAATTTTCTGGGTGTGAAATGAAGTTTCAAGAGTTGTTTTGTTTTTCATTAGTAATTTTAGAGCATCATTATTGTTAATAATAATTTGGAGTATTTTTTTCCTGTGATTTCTAATAGTTGGCACTTTATATCTTTTGACCTCTTCATCTATTGAGGAATTATATTTGGTCTTTTGTGTGATCTTTCTGTTATTTGCTTTACTGTTTTATCTCAATTGCATCTAAGTGCTGCATTTTAGAAGGAAACTGACAAATATATGTAGAGAAGAAGATGATCAGGGTAGTAGGGAGACTGGGGACTTAGCCAGATAAGAATCAGTTGAAAGAAATGGCTGTGGTTGACTCTGAGAGGGAAAGATTTATATACATCAACCCTGACTTTCCAGTGTTTGAAGGGATTTGATGTAGAAGATAATAGAAGAGAAATTATTTTGTTCTTCATGTCTCTCCCAACCCTGGAGTTATGAGAGTTATAGGGACTTAAGTTCCATATGAAGAAACGCACCTGAAAATTAGGGTAATTTGAAAAGTGGAGTGGATAGCTTTTAGTGAATGAGCTCCCTATTACTGAATGTCCTTGTGGAGATTTATTAGCCCCTTATCTAGAATGTTATATAGAAAGTATTGCTGCTAAGATGCAAATTGGATTAGTTGACATCTGACATCCCTTCCAATTTTAAAATTTTGTGATTCTCTGATTTTTTATCATGGGTGTAATTATAGTCACTGTAGTTATTATTATTATTATTATTATTAATTTTCCTGCAATAGCATCTTTTTTTTTATTCTCGAACATATGAAATCTACAGATACTTACTTTTGATATGAAAAATTTAGGTGTTTCCATGTTTAGCTGAGAGTAGGGACTGTGTTTTTCATATACTTAGTATTACAATTTAAACATACTGTACCAATGTTTTGCATCACCTGGTGGTATATGCTGGTAAATACTTTCTTTGTCCTCTTCCATATACATAAACATAATATGAATTATAAGAAGAAAGAAACTACTGAACCTTAAACTTGAAATGTTTGTAATTGTTTGTTATCCTGAAATTGTTTAAATGTGCAAATGTATATTTTCTTCCTAATTTTTAATAATGAGCTTACAGAAAGAGCCTATAATTATTAGTTTTACTTTTATTTTGAACTTTTCAGTCTACAAATATGTATTTTCTCAAGAAATAATAATGATAATATACTTATTTTACATGTAGTTTGACTATACTTATGTATGTACATATTGTCACTATTGATATGATACCCAGTAAGCACTTAATAAATGCTTATTGAGTAATTTTCAAACATCTTTTCTTACAGTTATAACCAGTGTTCAAAACTGTTTATGTTCTGATTTTTGTCTTTTAACACTATTTAATATAAATATTTTTATATATTGACCTAAGTTCTTTTCACTTTTATTTATAAAGTATTTTATCACATTAGCATTTAGGGGAGTGGGGCAGAGCAGGTGGGGTTAAGTGACTTGCCCAAGGTTACACAACTACTGTGTATTAAATTTCTGAGGCTGGATTTTGAATTCGGGTCCTCTTGAATCCAGGACTAATGCTATATCCACTATGCTATCTAGCTGCTCCATGTTAGCATACTTTTAATATAGCATCACTTTTTTATTCCATAAATTTAACATCACAGTTTTAAAAATTATTTTCCTGTTTTTTTAAATTTTAGTTTTTACTTATTCTCTATTGTGTTATTGCTATATTGAATTGACCAGTTTCTTTTGTTTGTTTGTTTTGTGAGACAATTGGAGGTAAGTGACTTGTCCAGGGTCATACATTAGTACGTGTTTAAGTCTCTCAGGTCGAATTTGAACTCAGTTCCTTCTGACTCCAGGACCAGTAATCTTATCAATTGTACCATTTAATTGCTCGGAATTGAATAGGTTTATACAAATTATTTATTTTTATTTTTATTTTTTTGGTGGCACTATAGTTGATTTGGATATGTTGATCTGGAAGTTCCTCAAATTCATTGTATACAAACAAGAATTCATTACTTGCCCTTCCAATTCCACCCTCTTCTAATTCTAGTCATGCAAGTTTATCTCAGAGACATCCTTAACTCCTCATTCTCATTCATCCCACATATCCAATCAGTCACCAGATCTTACTGATTCTACCTCTTTGACAACTCTTGCGTCCATCCCCTTCTCTCCATTCACTTAATCTACCACACTAGTTTTGTCCTATATCACCTATTTAGACAGTTAATAGCCTCTTAATAGTCCATTTTCTCCCCCTTTCAAACCATGTTCCACATGGCTGCCAAAATATTCCTGAATCATAGATCTGACTGCATCTATGCCTTGCTCCATAACCTCCAGTGTCTTCTTATTACTTTGAGGATTAATTATGGACTTCTTTGGTAATGAAAATGGATCATAGCTTGATTACAATCTACCTTTCATAGGCTTATTATGTTTTCCCCATCATAATTCCATACTCCAGTAAAATTGTTCTTGTTATTTTTCATACAGGCCATCCCATCTCTTATCTTTATGACTTTGTGCACATGGTTTTCAGTGCCTGAAATGTACTCTTCTTCATCTTTTAGAATCTTTTAAAATTTAGCTCAAATACCTCTTCTTAAATGAGACGTTTCCTTACTTCCCCTGTTCCTATTGTCTTCTCCCACCAATTACTTTACATTTACTTTGTATAGGTTACCTTATCTATTTACAAAGGAAGGACTGCTTTGTTTTTGCCTCAGTATCCTCAATGCCTAGGACAGTGCTTGACACATAGCAATGTGGTATTAATAAATGTTTCTTGGAAATTTTTGAAAGCCATAATTATTAGGTCAAAGGATATGGGATTGTAAATCTTGTTATATGCTAGTAGTTTGCTTTTTTACGAAGAGTAACAAAACCGTTTTAATTCTTTTTCCCAATTTAACCTATTATCTAAAATAAAACCTTGGAATGAAGCATTGTTTATTGTTAAATTACAACTTTCAACTAGGTAATCTTCTGGACTAGATAACCTTTAATGTCTCTTCTAGCTCTAACATACTATATTTTAAGACCTCTCTCATCTCTAGAATTCTGTGTTCTGACATATATTTTAAGATCATTTCCAGTTATACCATTCTGTTCTATTGGAGAATAGAAGAGATGTCAAAAATAGCTTATCTTTTTTATTTTTGCTAGAAATCATACAGGTGATAGAATAAAATTATTTCTTTTATTCTTGTGCAGCCAGTAAGTGTCTGCAGGCCTGAAGACAGTTGTATCTTATTAAGAGTGATCCATAGTGATGAACTACAGGTTATTTCAGAGCAAGAATAGGTCAAGATTTTGTAATTGCCATCTTTATTTTTGGCCAATTTATAGTTAGTTGTGTTTTGGGGAAATGTTGTAATTTAAACATTTGTTTATGATACAATTATAGATCCCATTTAGGTTTGTCTATAAGTTTAAAAATGGAAGATAAATCTGTAGACAATGCTTAGATCATATAAAATTGGTTTGTATAAGCATTTTCACACTGTAGGAAAGCAAATTATGTTGCAAATGTATAATTTTAAGGAGTACAGCTTTTTGTGATAATATTTTAAATCTGTCTTTGACTAATTTCATTTCACGGGCAAGGGAAATACTTTTTTTATTGGGTAATTTTCTTTTTGTTGGTCTTTTTACAGATTGTACCTTTAGAAGCTACCCATTTTCTTCAAGATTTTGCCAGTTTCAGGATCCTCAGTTAATTTTATTAGTTCTCATAGAGAGTTTTGAATAGCCTTGGCAATTTCAGAAAATTAATATCCAATGACCAACTCTTTTAAGAGATTCCTTAGTATTGATTATGATCCAGTTATATTGATGAGATCTCATTTCCTGGTTTAAATGTGTGGTTGCTTTTTTTTAAAAATTATTTTTCTATGAAGAAAATTAATATGCATTGTTTTGTGTTAATAAAAGAAGTATTTGTTTTTGAATTGAGTATGTGAACTGCATGAACTCAGGATTTTTTTTTTTAAATAACACTTTGACAACTGCTGCTTGGTTAGGGCACTTTTGTTCCAAGCTCTCTTTGAGTCAGTTCCTATTAAACTTGAAATGTGACAACCTGTACAACAATGGAAATATTCTTACAATACATTTCTTATGTTATTATTGTGTGGGTTTGAGGAAACTCTCATAGTGTGTCTAATTGAATTCATTATGCTTAATGAATTTAGAAAACCGAAGGGTACCTTTTGTTTATTTGAATTTGAAACTTGGACATAAGAAAGAAATGCTTTGTAAAAACATAAAAAAATTATAAAATATGCTACTACATAATCTATACAATGAAATAAATTAGGAAGTTTAAGTCACCCTCAGATAATATTATGTTAGTTTCAATATAACAATTACAAGCAAAGGTTGTGAAAAAGGCATGCCAAGCAAGCTACCTTTTGGATAGATGCTAAAAAAGGAAGAGGGAGGGGGAATATTAAATTATTATGTGTTTTTATTAGCAGTTCTTGTGTTCTTTGATAATGGAATTGATCATAGTACATTTCTTGGGTAAATTGTTAATATCCCTGTTATATGCATCTATAAGAATTCTTTTAAAGTAGTATTCAGAAACATATCATTAAAGTAGAATACTCTTCTATTCCCCCTTTAAAAATCCAAAAATTCAAATTTAGCCGCTTGATGCTATTTACATTATGTAAATTACTATAGTCACTATGGCATTATGTAAAATTCCTTAGTGTATCTCCACAAGGATTTTTTGAAGTGAAATAATGCTTGTTGGTTTCTATAAATTTGATGAGAACTTAGTGGTGATTGCAAGCATACCAAGTTATCCCCCCTTTTTATGAGAAAAACACTTGCTTTGAAAAATAGGCATTTACCTAAATACCTTCTCAATTCTTCTTTTCTTAGGCCTAAGTTCTGGAAAAGAAAGAGAATTATCAATTTGAAATTGTGAATATTAACAACTGTGTCTTGCCATTCTGAAAAATGTTGTTGCCTGAGCCCAAATGAATCTTCTATTTCTTGAGACTTTCTATTTTAAAAATGTAAAGGAACACTGATGGCTTTGGCTTTACACCTGTCTTTGTCTAATATGGTCATGTTAATTCTGTTTGGATTGATTTTGCTCCTTGTTGGATACAGGTGATGTAAGTCGGTTGTATTTTTCTTTCCCTGCTGGGACCAATGAAAAATCAGTTGCATCCACTACATCCCATTCTGTGAGGCATCAGCAACCATGGCTTGTCCCATTTCAATGATAGCATGAAATATTAGTTAACTCTTTCTTTGAACACTTTCAGGACAAGGAGGGCTTTGCCAGCTGCTAAGAGTGAATAGGCTGTCACCAGGCAACTCCAGTATCTGGGATACAAAGAGCCTGAAGGAAGAATGAATGTGACTATTCATGTATTGAACACTTAAAATATATCTCTATTAACTTCATATACTAGTTAAAAGATTATAAGAAAATCGACTTGTCAGAACTAGAAATTGAAAAGGACTCCCTCTATAAATATTCTCTGGATAAAGTAATCAAAAGACTAATCTACTTTAAAATTTTAATTATCTTTGGCATTTGAACCAACTACATGAGACTTCATAAAACCATTTGATGGAAAAAAGGTTGCTGTCTCCTTTATATTAGGAAGTACCTCTGTTTTTTTCCCTCTCCCCCTCCATTATAAAAAGAAGCTTTGAAAAAAGGAAGACTTGAAGGTGGGGCAGCAAAATATGGTAAAGAGAGAAATACACTTGGAGTGGAAACTTGGGTTTGAATCATGCCCTAACACATTCTAGTCATGCCATAGACAGATATTTCATTTCAGCTCTTCAGTTTAATTGTCTATAAAATGGGAGAAATAATCCTTTTACTTCCATCAAAGAGCTGTTGTGAAGAAAACACTATATAAACTTTAAGATGTTATGTAAATGTGATGATGGTTATTAATAGCAGCAATATTTAAAAGGGGGGCACAGGTTGTGTAGTTTGGCTAACTTATCAAGATTTTGCTTGAAATTTTAAACCACAGGGCACAGGAAATGGTCAAAAAAACTTTAAACAGTGCTAACTTATGTAATTTGGCACAATTAAAACATTTATGTTTAAATGTATTTGTAGTTAAATGTTAATATTGTAGATTAAGACCCAAACCAGGGATCTTACATTTATATTCTTGGTTTCTTTATTAGTGCCAAGAAGATTCTAATCACCTAAATGGTCAAAAGATATAAATAAGCATTTTTCAGTAGAAAAATCAAAATTATCAATAATCATAGGAAAAATTATTCTAAATGACTAATAATATTAGTGAAATGCAAATTAAAATAATTCTGGGATACCCTTTCACACTCATCAGATTTGTTGAAATGTCCAAAAAGGAAAATGATAAATGCTGGAGAGAATGTGGGAAAATAGGTACTCTGGTCCATTGTTGGTAAAACTATGAACTAATCCAGTCATTCTGGAGAACAATTTGGAAAGATACCCAGGCTATAAAATTTCATACCTTTGATCCAGGAATACTGCAATTAGGTTTATATCCCAAGGAAATCAAAGTAAAAGGAAAAGGACCTATATATTAAAAAACATTTATAGCATTTCTTTTTGTGGTAGCAAAGAATTGAAAACTGAGAGTATGCTTATCAGTTGGAGAATGGCCGAACAAATTATGGTATATAAATGTGATGGAATACTATGATACTGTAAGAAATGATGGGGATGGTGTCAGAAAAACCTGGGGAGACCTGTATGAAGTGGAGTGAAGTCAAGTGAGCAAAGCTAGGAGAACATTGTACACAATAACAACATCATGAAAAGCAACTATGAAAGATTTTATAACTATGATCAATACATTAATCTACCACAACTCTAAAGGGCTCATGCTATAAATTGCTATCCACCTCTAGATAGAGTACTGATATCAGAGTGCAGATTGAAGCATATTTTTTTCCTTTCATGTGACAACTGCGCTAGCCCCCCAGATACTCCAAAGTCAGCCAGAGTCAGGATAAGCAAAAGTCCTTAGTCTTTATTCTTGGTCTTTAGATGCAGGATTGAACAGGATGGAAGCAGAATCTCCGGGATTGCCTTCTTCCTCTTCCACCACAAAGAGTGACTCTGGCTAATCTTACTTCACCTAGTCCCTCCTACAGTCCTCTGTATACACCAATCATTGAGCCAGCACAGGATAGTGGGAAGGACCATTGTCTAAGCATATGCTCATAGAGTATTGTCCCATCAGTAATTAGCCCTAAGTGCTTGAACCAACCTCAGTGCAACAACTTGAGTTTCAGCCCTCTACACTTTCACACATAAGCACATACACCCCTCCTCCCCAAATATATGTATACATATATACATGTATGTGTATCATATTTCTTGCCTTCTTTGGGGGGGGGGGAGGGAGAATGAAGAAGAGAAGAGAATGGAACTGAAAATGAAAATAAAACTTAAAAAAAAATAAAAGATGGTACATTAGCCATTGGTAAGTCACTTTTGACCAACTCAGAAAAACTCATGGGAAAGAAGAAAACCTATCCAAAATGCAGTACATTATACCTAAGACCAAAGTCCAAATCTGATTCTCCAACTAGTCTCTTCTGCCCCCCATATCATAATTATTATATTGACCCATGATAGAGAGTATAAAAGTTCATTGTACAGATATTTTAGGATTTCTGAATCAGTTCTGTATTCACTTAAAAACTTTTCTTACTTGACCAGTACTTAGCATACTGTCTAGTACAAAGTTTAATAAATACTTGATTGGCTAATTTTGGTTTTATACCAGCCATTGCCTTTTAACTTTTCTTTTCCCATGGAAAGCATGTAACCAAGCTTTGTAACCAAGAATAAACATTTAAGCAAAACCAACTAACAAAGTAACTAGATCTGATACTGTGTACAACTTTGTTAAATACATCTTCTTCTATACTTTATTTCTCCAGGACTAAGATGAGTCATTATACTTAGAAGTTCAACTGTTGTATAATGTTGTTTTCATGTGTTCTCTTGCTTTTACTCAATTTAATGCTGCAAAATTTACATAATTTTTCTCATGTTTTTCTGAATTTTTGTTATGTTGATATATCATTTTATAATATACACACACACATACATACATACATACTAATAGCATTTCTGGCTAGTTGTACAGAACTTTTAGAGAAGAATACACACATGTGCAATGTAAATATATATTATGTATGGGTATATACAGTATACATATCACACATATTAGTAGAATAGTGATTATAGGCAATTTATTGATATCTACATGCATATTTACATGTGTACATATACAAGACACACATGCATATTGGTTTATGTGTATATATCACATTTATTTATTAATGGAATTGTAGCTTAAAGGATATAGACAATATAGTGATTTTTCTTTTATGATTTCATATTATTTTCTAGGAAGGGCATCGAAATTTGCACCTTCACAAACATTGTATTAATTTGTGTTGCTAAAAGACTCCAACATTTACTATTTATATTGTTATAATTTTGGTTAACTTGGTAGTAATGGTACTGTTTTGATAGATTTTTAACTTAGGTGTGTCCATCTCTAGGTGACCTCCTGGCCAAGGTACATATATAGATGAATTAAATCATTGGGCAATCTATTCAATAATATATATCATGATTTGGACTGTTTCCTTTCTTCATCTGCCCTATCTTTATGAGTTTTTCCTCTTTAATATTTACTGAACTAAATTGTGGCTTGATTTTACAAAGTATAAAGGAATGAAAATCCTACAAGGAGAAATCAAATATTGTGTCAGTGAATACCTGGACATGGAGTTAAAAATGAGAATATCAACCTGTGAGGGCTAATCTGATTGATGAAACTGAAGGAAGGGGACAATACAGTTTTCCTTGGAATGTTGTCTTGCTTTATCTTGAGTTTACTTTATCACTTTGGTGGCTGCTGCTGTTGATGCTTCTTTGTCTTTTTTGTTTGTTTGTTTGTTTGTTTTCTCCTCCTTCTCCTCCATCACCACCATTAACATCACTATCACCACCATCACTACTACTACTGCTACCACCACCACCATCACCCAAATTGGTGAACTGATGAGGTATACACGTAGAGATTACATAGAACAAAGGGCACATCCTATTCCAGACCTTAGAAGTCCCTTTCTCTCATTGTGGAGTACTTATGATCTAAGTTTCAGTTCTGGTTCTATTACTCGGTACAAAGCATCTTAAAACTGTGATCCCATATGGGGTTATGTAACTGAATGTCGGGGTTGCAAAATTACAATATATCAGTAAATGTTTGATTTGTATATGTATTTTGTATCCCTACATACCTGAGATTTTGTAAAAATTTCATGGGTAAAAAGGGATGCAAAGTAGAAAAAGTTTAAGAAATCCCGATTTAGTATACTTCATAAGCCTTTGCCCCTTTCAGTCTTTTTTATGTCTTGTACTATCCTTTCCCCCCACATAGTCTATGAACTCATGACTTTGATCTTTTTGCTGTTCCTCAAACAAGACATTGCATTTCCCAGCTTCAAGCATTTGAAACTTTTTCTCCCATGGCTGGAATGTCCTCCTTCCTCAACTGTGGAAGGTATATTGAGATACCAGAGGGCAGGGATATGAATGATTCAATGGAAGGGTGGTTGTGACTTCTGATGGCCCTTAGGGTACCATGAAGCAGCACTTGGTGAAGTTTCCATTTTTCTGGAAGGATTGTTTTTGATGTCTTCCTGCATATGTGCACTTTGAAGGTGTGTGGATAGATGAATGATTAGGATGAAAGGGCTCAGCTCATAACTAATAAGGAAGAATCATTCATCATGAACCTGAATATTGGATTGAAGGTTCCTTCTATAGAAATGCGCATTGGGAGGTATATAGGAATCTCTCTCAGGAATGGAAAAGGGAAGTGGGTTATCCATAGGAAGAAACATGGCCCGAGTGGGGGAGGAGGAGGGAGAGGAGGAAACTCCCTGCTATGCCTTTTTTTCTGGGTCTCTCATTCATTGGGATTTGGAGAACTAGTAGCTTGGATTAAAGGGGAAGGATGTCTTGGGATGTCCTTCAGGACTTCCTCTTACCCAAAACTTTTTTTTTTTTGGATGAAGTCAAAAGGTGTGTAATCTCTTGTTTAAGGTCATAGAGTGAATATGTGGCAAACTTGCTGTTTCGTCTTAGTATGTTAGCAACAACAGATTGGAAGTGCTTGTTTTTGAGGATTCTGGGCCATTTTATTAAAGGATCTCCTAAGTGTTAATTGAAAAATCTATGAATGCTTTTAGTTTTTAAAGTTCTTTTTGCTTCATTTGTTTGATTGCTTTGTAATTAGCATACATACTGAGAATTTTGATCTTTTGGATGGGAATTATATTGAATTCTCTACTATCAAATACAGGGATAGAATTCTTTTATCACGGTTTTACCAAGTTCTTCTATCAGGGAAAAGGCAATTGAATTTTTGGTTTTATCATCCTTTTCTTGTATACTCCTCTCACTTATGATTAAAAACTTTTCCTAGAACTTTTTTGTTATTGGTTTTGTCTTTTTGAAATTGCCTTGAATTAGCTTTAAAATCACTCAAATCTACTTCCTGAGGAGCAGAAGTGATTCCCATAGTAACTTTAAAGTAGGGTTGTTTCAAGGGAAATCCCTGCATAGAGCTAACTAGAGACAAATCTTTATTTGAAGAGCCTGGCTAGGATAATTCAGAATAGAATTAAATTAATAGAATTACAATCGTGAAATCTTTAAATTTAGAAAAGACTTTAAGGTTTGCTTAGACCAATTTCTACTTGAAGCACTACATCCTCTCTTTATTTAGCCTTTGATTGAAAACTTCCAGTGGCAAAGAACTCATTACCTTTTAGTATAGCCCCCTCGTTGTTGGATAGTTCTAGCCATTAAACAGTACCTTTTTTATTTTTACATTTATATTGCTATCCTTTTAAAATATATCTTTTCATGGGCAGAAGTAGCTACACCCAAAGAAAGAACACTGGGAGATGAATATAAACTGTTTGCATTTTGGTTTTTCTTCCCGGATTATTTATACCTTCTGAATTCAATTCTCCCTGTGCAACAAGAAAACTGTTTGGTTCTGCACACGTATATTGTATCCAAGATATACTGTAACCTATTCAACATGTAAAGGATTGCTTGCCATCTTGGGGAAGGGGTGGAGGGAGGGAGGGGAAAAATCGGAACAGAAGTGAATGCAAGGGATAATGTTGTAAAAAATTACCCTGGCATGAATTCTATCAATAAAAAGTCATATATATATATATATATTTCTTTTCTTCTTCCCTTAGCTAATGAACTGTCCCTAATATAAAGAAATTAAAAAAAAAAAGAGGGAAAACCAACCAACAAATAAACTTTGCTCAACAATATATGCAATGAATTTCTGTATTCACTGTCCTCCACACCTCCTGCTTCTGAAGTAAAGGAGAAGTAGATGCATTTTTCCTACTTTTATGGTGGACAAGGTTAGATGTTATAAATATATAGGTTGTTTCATTTCTTTTTTTGTTCTTTTCACTTACAATATTGTGTCATTGTACAAATTATTTCCCTGTTTCTACTTACTTCACTGTGCAGCAGTTTATACATCTTCCTGAGTTTCTCTGAATTCTTTATAATATCCTGTGGCCCAGTAATAGTCTATTATATATTTTTTATTAAGACTTATTTATTCATTCTCCAGTTGAAATAGCAAATGCTTCTTAAGACTTACAAAGTCAGACTCCATATGATGGTCTCCCTCTTTATTCATTCCATTCTGCTCCCTGGGCCTAAACACAGCTAGAGGGATGCTTCTCCTTGGCAGACCAAAGCAGTTCTTTGTTAGAGCTAGGATAAAGAGGAGTCATACTCTAATAATGGGATTGTTCTAGGTGTTCTCTAAGGTCCTTCCAACTCTAAAAACCCTATGATCTTAAATAGATGGAACCTTGAATTCCTATATTGTAAGACAAAGAGCAGTATTAAATATTTTTCACCAGTTTACAATTTCCAAAAGATTACAGTAGTGTCAGCATTCAAGGTGAATTGGAGAGGGACCTATCAGGAGGCAGAAAGCTCTGTGATCTAGGTTTAAGATGATGAAGGCCTTGGATAAAAATGCAATACATATGTGGCATTTCAAATAAAGAACAAACAAGAATTGCTGATTTTTTTTTAAAATCCTTTAGGATAAAGAAAAGGAAGAACCAAAGATTATTCCAAAATATAAAAATCTTGGTGGATAGGAGATTTGAATTGAAAAAAAGCATAAAAGTTGGGAGCTAATTTGAGGGTGGAATTAATAGGCTTAATTTTTTAAAATTATTATTAATGATGGGAAAGTCAACTGACAATTGGAGAAACTGCAAGGTTTCAAATATATATGTAGAGCCTCAATAGTCATTTATCAGAAGGGTAGAGATGTGAAGCACTGAGAATGAATTGCATGCTTTATAGGGAGACAACTTGGTATTGTGGAAAGTAGATTGGATTGGAAGACCAGAGTTCCAGTGCCCGATTCAGGTGTCACTCACATTTACTTCATAGCCTTGAGAGAAACCTTTTATCTCTGTGAGCTTTAGTTTCTTTTCTTTTGAGGCTTTATGGAGGGTTCCTTTCGATTCTAAACCTTAGAATTAAATAGAAATATAGGGTATAGGCCTGTGATTCTAGCATGGAGGGATCATAGGTTCTGATAAAAATAGAAGAAATCAATCTCTTCATATAATAAGTGACATATGGTGTAATTTCTGATACATAATTTCATATTTCTTTTTTTTTTTTTGAAAATATAAAAGTATCAGAATTTTCTCAGGGAATTCCATTCGTATCACAACATTCACATGTTGTAGAATAGTTGGGAGAACACTGCATAAATAATAACTTAGATTTCCATATTCCTGGAAGAACATTGATAGAAAGACAACTATGTACATTAGCTGTGTGGCCCTAGACAAGTTGCTTAATCTTCAGGCAACTCTCTAGGACTATATGTTGCAGAGAAAGTGCAACATCTGTGGAAGGTGTATTCCTTCTAATAGATAGAGTTTGCTAACCAAGGAATTTTCTATTCCAGTGAAATTACAGATCTAGCCTCTATCTTTGTACATCTATGTGACATTTCTTATATTTCTTATTTCAATTTTTTTTCATTATTCTGTGTAATGGGCTGAGGCTTGAGTTGATGCACTGAGGTCCCCAGCACATGAGGCTAAATAGTCATTGGACCATACTCTATTAATATGTAAGCTTGGAGAAAGAATGGCCCCCGCCCACTCTTTGTGCAAGTTCTGATGTGTTGTGACGATTTTGGTGGGTGGAGGTAGGGGAATGGAAAAGGAAGGAGAAGGAGAGACGGTGCATTGCCATTGCGACAGTTTGCTCGGTTCAGATCTCTCTCTGTTAGCTGGCTTCCCGTCGCAGCTGCCCATATTGCTATCGCAATCTTTCTTGCCCATATTGCTATCGCAATCCTTATTCATCTCTTCACTTCAATAAAGATGGAAGATTTTTCCCTTAACCTGAATTCCTGACTCTGGCTGATTTTAAATACATGGTCATTACAATTCTGAATTTAGCAACAGTAAACATATCCTTATAGAGTCATGGTGATCATGGTGAAGAAGAACAATATTTTGGGTGATACAGAGTAAAGGGTACAGGGCAATGACAGCAGTTTTTAATTAAATAATAGTAAAACAACTGGGCATGATGGCCACATCAAGGGTGTGGCCATCTCTGTGTGCAGCTGAGGTGGAGGTGGACTAGTAGATCTTGGAAAAAGTTGGGAAATTGCAAATTGAAGGTGTTTGAGGAAATATTATTATTTATATTGAAGCCTAAGAGTTTTCTGGTGTAGAACTCTCTTCATGCAAATTAGTTACTCATTATAAGGTTGTAGATTTTGATGTAGAAGAGACTTTAGAGGCCATTTGGTCTAGTCCCTTCATTTGTAAATAAGAAAACTGGGGTCTAGGAATGTTGTGACTTTTTAATGTCACACAGATATTGTCAGAGGCATAATTTAAATCTAAATGCTCTCATTCCGGGGACAATATTCTTAGTTTTAGAGAATTTAGAGAGTTAAAAAGCACTGAGACCTCATAAACGTTTCCATAAAAGTGGATCAAATTCGGGACTTGAATCAGGTCTTTCTGACTCTTCTGCTGCTTTTTATTCAATATATCAGGTCACCTGTCTTAATAAAATTTAGGAAACATAAATCAGCAGGTACATATTACCAAATATTTATTATTCACAAGGATTAATTTATTTCTGAGTTGGGTGGTTTATTTTTTATTATTATTTTTTTTTTATTTTGCACTTGCCATATGCATCAGTATTCACAGATCATTAATAGAGTTGTTGAGGATGGGAGGCAGAAACCACTGCCTGTAGAAGATATGTCTCAAATCATGATAAAGCATTCTAAAATAATATGGGGAATATTATATTTTATTTATATAAATGAATCTCATACTTTTCCCCCAATTTCCTCAAAGCACAACTTGATCTACACTGGGACTGGAATATCACTATGTTTTTCGTCTATGATAATAGACAATGACATTAGTATGCCATCATAGTTTTAGATTTAGACCTAGAGGTCATCTAATCTAGTCCCTCATCCCATCATTTTATAGATGAGGAAACTGAAGCCTAGAGAGTTTGTTACTTTCCCAAGATTCCTCAGGCACTGTCAAAGTGGCACTGTTAGGATTTGAATCTAGGAGCTATACCTTTGTAATGTTTATTTTTCTAAATAAATTTTGTTCAATTAGCAAGCATTTGTGCTCTCTCTCCCTTCACCTCCCCCCAAGTAGGGGTGAAAAAGAAAGAAGAAAACCCCTTGAATAAATATGCATAGTCAATCGAAAGACATTTTCACAATGGCCAGTCCACTTCCTCCCCCCTTTCTTCCCCCTCCCCCTCCCCCTCCCCTCCTCCCTTCCCTTTTTCCCCCTCCCCTTTCTCCTTCCCCCTCCCCTCCCCTCCCTCTCCTTCCCCCTCCCCTCTTCCTCCTCCCCTTTCTCCCTCCCCCTCCCCTCCCCTCCCCTCTTCCCCCTCCCCTCTTCCCCCTCCCCCTCTCTCTCCCCTCTTCTCCCTCCCTCCTCCTCCCTCCCCCTCCCCCCTCATTTCCTTTGCCAGTTCATTTTACAGATGGAGAAACCAAGGCAAAGAAAGGTTGTGTATTTTTTCATTGTGCCACCATAGCTGCCTTATTTTTCACTTTTCAAATTTCTCATTTCTATTTTAATTTACTACTTTATTTCCATTTCATTGTGTCTACTCAGATCTGATCTTTTTTTCAAGAATGCTTGGAAGTTCTCTGTTTCATTAAAAGTCCATTTTCAAAGTCTCAGTTCAATTGTTCAGTAACTTTTTTGTAGTGTCTTGCTCCTTATGACCCCATTTAGGGTTTTCTTGGCAAAGAAACTTAAGTGGTTTGTAATGTCCTTTTCCAGCTTATTTTACATATGAAGAATTGAGGCAAATAGGGTTCAGTTAATTTCCTAGATTTATGTAGCTAACAAGTGACTTCCCAACTCTAGGCCTAGTATTCTATTCATTGTGCCACTTAACTGCCCAAAGACCTGTGTAAGATAGGGTGTTATTTGGTTTTGGTGGATAAATTATCCTTGTTATAGGCCCATATTTTTGGCCTTCTTCCAAGTTCTTTACTGCTTTATAATGATGGCTTTTAATTATTATGTGATCCTGACTGACTTCTTGGTACTTGAAGTTTTTCTGAGGATTTGAAGTATTTTTCTTTGATCTAGAAACTCAGAATTCTGGGTATGGTGCTATTTCTTCTTTCATGAGGTGACTAACAGATTCTTTCTGTTTTCACATTTGTCTTTTGATTCTAAGTCAATAAGTATGTATTAGATATTTTCTGTATTTTAGACACTGTGTTAAACATGGAAATATAAACATACGCAGAGAAATAGACATTGCCTTCAAGGAATTTATATCTAATGGGAGAGACAATATACAAAAAAAAAAAAAAATACTCAAAAAGGAGTGGGGAAGTTGCCTATGGAAGGGACATAGTAAAGAAAGTTTAGGAAGTCAGAAGTCCAGGAGAACCTGGAGAAGAATGAAGACATGTTTATCCTAAACACTTTCCCTCTAAAAGTTTTGATAGGTGTGGGTGGAGGGGAATGAGGCAGTTAAAGGAAAGGGCTACAAAGAAGCAGGTTTCTCTCATGATTTCTTGAGATATGATGGCCAGGTTCCTCCCTTTCTCCCTTCTTCCCTTTACTTTATCCTTCTTTCCCTCCTTTCCTCCCATCTTTTTTTTTTTTCTTCCTCATCTATCTATTCTTAAATTATCTCTCCTTAATCTGTATTCTAAATCAGTTACATTGGATATAAGATACTTTATATTTTAATTTTAAAAATTTTTAAATTTTGTCTGTTGGAATCATTAACTTCTGTTTGGTTCATTCTTATTTTTGGTGAGTCTATTACTTGAGTAAGAATGTGTATTCTTTTATAAATCAAGATATTATTTTTCTTTTTAGGTCTCTTCTTTACAGCTCTCATTTCTTTTCAAAATTTTTCCTTTAAAGCTCTCATTTCATTTATAAAACTAGTACAAACTCACATTTTAACTCTTACATCATTTCTTCTAAGAATTCCAGTTAGTCTCTTATGGGCATGTTGTATTTTTTTTTTTTTTTTGAGCCTTTGTTTGATGTAAAGACTTAGAAAAGCAAGACAGAATGTTTTGTGTGATGAATAGTTGGTTGGTTAGTGTGGCTTGACTGTTAGAATCCCTCTTAGAAAGCAATTCCAGGTTGGAAAAATAGGAAAGGGCCAGGTTGTGAAGAGCATTTAATGCCAAACAAAGGAATCTGTATTTGATCCTAGAGTTAAAAAAAAAAAATTAGATTTTATTAAGGGAGGGATGGGTTGACTGTCACACCTGCACTTTAGGGAAGTCAATTTGAGAGTGTTCTAGAGGATGGATTAGAAGAGGAGAGAGAGAGAGAGAGAGAGAGAGAGAGAGAGAGAGAGAGAGAGAGAGAGAGAGAGAGAGAGAGAGATTTGAGATTAGTATTAATATTAGCATTTTTATTAGTTTTTATTAATAATTATCCCATTATAGTAATCCATATGAGAGGTTTATGAGGCTCTTTTTGATCTAGGATAATAGTTATGTGAATGGAGAGAAGGGGACATGTGAGAGTCTTATGAAGAAAGACACTGTAAGATCTGGTGAGCAAAAACTAATTTGATAATGACATTGCACATCTGGGTTACTGGGGAGAATGCTGGGTACTACTCTCTATTGTAGGATCTCTGCCTATCTCTCACTTTACAGATTAGTACACTGAAACTCAGGCAGGTAAAGCAACTTTCTAAGGTTACATCATTTGTAAGCAGAAGAGCAATGATTCCAATTCAAAATTCTTACAGAAGTCTATAACTTTTTTGCTGTCCCATACCACCAATTTGGAGGTTGTTTTTAACTGTAGTTCTGAAGAAATAATAGTGTGGTAGATTACCACACTAGGAAAGAAAAGTCCAGTTTGGGGTTTTGGTTATGTCATTGACTAATCATGTGATTTTGGCTAAGTCATTGAATCTTTTTAGGTTTCAGTTTTCTCCTCTGTCAAATGGGGATAACTGTGTTTAAGGACAGAATCAAAAGAAACAGTTTTGATGAGGTAGAAAGAGCCCTGGATTTGATTTGGGAGGTTTGAATTGAATTTGTGGTTTTGACATTTACAAGTTTGACAATTACAAGATTACAAATGCAAATCATTTTACCTCTCACCTATAGGTCCTCCATGTGTAGTATAAGCATCATTACCTATTTCTTTTGCCAAATAGCCATGATATAACACACGTTATTTGTTAACACAGTATGTGTGTTATATACACACACATAACATATACACATGTTCCATAATCAGAATTTCTCCCAGGTTCTCTCTTGTACTGCTTTCCAGAGAACTATCCCATATAACATAACATATACACATATTTATATACATTGAATTTCACTGGGGTATATAAGGAAAATGCTTTGTAAACCTCAAAACATTATAGATGTTTTATGAAAGCGTAAAATTTAAGCAATGTTATTACTTGAATTGTCTTATCAGTGATGTGGAAGAACAGAATCTGTTCATTCACTGAACACATGCTTATTGAGTGCCTACCATATGTAATACATTGAGGCAGCTATAATGATGAGTACATATTGACCTTGCTTTCAAGATTCATTACAGTTTATTTCATGATATGAAATAAGACTCCATATAGTATATGCTATCTAGTATGCAAATATATATGTGTATATGCAAATAATTTTCAGTTATTCTTCAGCAGATGACAGATGTTGTATCTATAATAATTATATGCAGTGATTTTATGTTCAAGAGGTCACAGCTCTCAATTGAGTTTAATCTTATCTATTGTAATTATAAAATGAATGGGTTAGAATGAAATAGATCTCAAGGGTCTTCTCCTCTTTTGATGTTCCATATTCGGGTTGCCTATGATTCAAGATCTTCTTTTCCATAGATATTGTGTTTTATAGTGCTACAGGTTGGTGTAATGGTGTAATATTATTATTGTCATTAAGTGAGTGGGAAAAAGAGGACCCATCTAGAAAGTGAATTGAAATTTAAGGTTCAGAAC
Source organism: Antechinus flavipes (assembly GCF_016432865.1). Lineage (NCBI taxonomy): Eukaryota > Metazoa > Chordata > Mammalia > Dasyuromorphia > Dasyuridae > Antechinus > Antechinus flavipes. The sequence goes on along the minus strand of NC_067399.1, from coordinate 466,169,444 downwards.
ACATTGTAACAAATTTCTACCTCTCCCTCAAATACATATGCATTTATATGAAAATGGGATAAAATTTGAGAATCAATAGCAAGGTTTATATTAGTTTTTAAGGAAACACATCCCTTCTAAATATGTAACCACTAAGAATAGATATCCAGTCTTAAGCTTTTTACTAAAACTTCTTCATTACAAAAACATCTGCATAAGCATATTACCTGTTCAGTTTTGTTGTTGTTGTTGTTGTTATTTCTCTCCTCCCTTCACTCTTTTTATATTTTTTGAATTCTTCTCTCGACTTCTTCCTCATTCCATTTTCAGTATAACTTGTCGGGGCTTCTGTAGCATAAAGTTTTGAGAATTATTAGGTACCCATTCTATTTTGAGACTAAAGGGGTTATGGAAAATATTTCAAATTATCAGTAATCTTTTTTGGCATTCACAGGTCAAAAATCCATCAACATGCCCAAGAAACAAAGATAAACCTCCCGCTCCTCCTCTCCCCGTCTTACCTCCCCACCCCCACCCCCCCCATTTTATTGCCTAACATCAACAGGCTCATTATTTGTACAACAGCTGATGTATTTAGTACTTGTTGATTCACTTAATTGGTAACTGTACTACATTCATAACAACTCCAACTATGGAAAACAATAGGTCAGTGTCTGCTATTTATGCATAAATAGTCACATAGAGGCAGAATATGTCTGAAAGACAGAATATGTTATTTTGAAGAGTAATCTGTTACATGAATGGGGCTATTGCTTATACCATGCTGAGGTGGGTTTTATGTGTTCCTGTATTCAATAATTGTCTGTGTGCTTACAATCTGGGAAGCTTGTAAACTATGCTCAAGATATTAGGTTACCTCTGAAATGCCAGTATTGGAGGAAATGTTAAAAAGAAGAGCGCTATGGAAAACCATGATTTTTCAGATTGGTAATAACCCAGATATTTTTTATCTACTGTATTCTTTGTGTTTTTAAAGGCCTAGAATTATTTTTTGGGGGAGGGGAGCTTGAGGGTATATATTTAAAAATGTAGCTATTGAACATATATTTAAATCCCTTGCGATTTAATCTGTCTTAAGTAGCATATTAAGATTCTGAGTTTTAAATTGGGAATAATTGTTTAATATGCCATTTATGTAGCACTTTGACTTCCCCAAAAACAGCTTTTAAAAATATTTACCTATTTTAAGTGGACAAATTAAGGAGGTGGATTTTGTTTATTTATTTGTTTTGTGGAGGTAAGTTAGAGAAGGGGAGAATCTATATTTAGAAGCTAGAATAATTGTTTAGAATAATAATATTAATACTAATAGCTCCTCTTGAAATATGTAGCATTTTGGATTTTGTCATGGTAAGCCTCTCAGGTATGCAGTATCATAGTCTAAAAAGGAAACCTGCGCCTGAATTTTACTAGTTCTTTGGATAGTTTAGTTATTGAAGGCAACAGAAAGAAATACTGATTGGGTCTTTTGATTTTTTTTTTTTTTGCTTTTAAAGTAATACAAATATGCCCCTTCAAGAAATACTTTACCTCTGAACTTGCAGACTTCAAGTTATAAAAAGGATTCATCTCTAAAAGAGTTGTGATCGTTTGGTAAGACTGAACCAATTATCGAGGCCGTTTATAATTTAGAGTAAACAAAGCTGAATTTTTGTAGCTGAAACAGTTTCTTTGAAGATTTTTATTAGTATAATTACAGTTTGTTACCATTTTCTGTCTTGCTATCAAAAACCTTTTTTGTCCTACCAAAAGTTAGCTTTTGTTTGTTTTTTCCTTTTAAATAAATTTTTAAAAGTTTAGTTTTACATATAAGACTTTAACTTGCCTTTGAAATAGACAATTTCTGTAGTTGAGTACTTTATGTGTATATGTTTTTTATTTATAAAATCATGTATTACCAAGATGATTTAAAAAGTAATATAGCAGACTTAGAACCGTTTTGCAGTATGTTCTCATCCTCTCATCTGGAAAATTAAATCAGGCTACAGTGTGGATTAGTATTTAGGTTGTGGGGAAGGAAAGATAGTATCTTAAATGCCATGAAATTAGAAAAACGAGATTATAATTTGCAACTAATTCTAAAACCCTTTTTTGTGTTCCCTTTCGAGAGAGGATGGTTAGGCTAAGTTTTAATACACAGTCTTAAAACATATCCAATTCTTTCTTAACAGCCGAGATATTGTTTTGGTTACCCAAAGATAGTGGTAAATATGAAGGTCACTGATACTTGGTATATTTTTAGTCCAAGATAAGCTTCTTAATTAGTCACATTTTTAGTGTTTTAATTTTACAGTTACTGTAGATATGATTTGCTGTGCTTTTAGAATTGTAGGATTTTTCAAGTTGTAAGAGAACTCAGAGGTCCTATAGTCTGTTACTTGACCAGCCAGAATTAAAGGTCAGTTCTTACAGTGTATATACAAAATGAAATAGATGAATGATACAGAGATGAAATTAAGTCTTATCATTATATGGTACCCACTGAAGAAAACATAATTTGAAATCTTTGCATTTCTTCTTATTTAAAATAAACTTCTCTTAAATGTGCTTAAATGTCTATGTCCTGAGCAAAACTTGATGTGATGTATAGATAATGTAGCTCCTGAGTTATAAACTAGATTTCATAAGTATCTATACGTAGCATTTCTGGTGTAAGAGAATAATGTCTGCCATGTTTTCCAGGAATTTTAAGCCTACGGCAAAACTTGGGGTTTTTGGAGTTTGTGTAAAATAATTTATAGCACCTACCCCAGTATTTCTGGCTCAAATTCTTATTCTACTAATTAAACATCCTCTGGCAAATTCTAGTATATCTTAGAGGTCTAAAAGTACATGTTAGAAGAAAGGCAAATTTGGAATAACATGAAAATAGAAAAACTTGCCCTTATCCAAAAATGTTCTAGATTCTTTCTCAATTTTTGGACTCTAGAATATCTAATCTTTTAAAGTACAGTTATATATATATATATATTTTTTTTCTTCCCCCTTAGGTTAAGTTGAGGTATCCAATCATGTCTAGTGAAAATGCCCACATTAAATTTGTAAAAACCCATTATTCTTTGTACTTTTAAAGTGCATGGGGGGAGGAGTTGTCTTTTCTTTAGGTGACTGTTACATTGGAGGTATTATGTTTAATCTATGAGGGAAGAAGCCTGCTAATTCAGGAATCTAGGCCTACTAAAGGTTAAGAGGTTTATAGATATTCTGGGCCTACTTGGTAAGAAGTTACAACTATCAAACTTTCAGTTGAAAAGTATTTTCTTGAGAAATCCTGGTATTGATTTTCAAGTCTGCAAGTATTTATCATTTAAATAAGAAATAAGTTGCAGATAGTAACAAGTCTAAGGAAAAAATAAAGTAGGGTAATATAATCATATGTCTAATACAAATTTTATCATGTTAATATTTAAAGAATCAATGCTTTCATTGATACATTTATGCACTTCATTGATACAGATGGTAACCACATTTTTTCAGCCAGAGCATGTGATGAATACATTTTCAATAGTAATTTTAATTTTCTAATTGTCTTAGTCATGGCTAATGCTGGCATTTTGTTCTAGACTTCATCTCTTCTAATGAGAAAGGATTTCTGTATATATGCGTCTTAATTTATTTTCCAAATCAGAAACCGGGACATGTGTTCTGACAAAAGATGTTACATTTGCAAAGCTTTGTTAAAAAATATATTCTCTTTTCTACAAATCAGAACCATCCTGGAAAATCTAAGACATGAAGATTTGTCATGCATTTCTTGATGTTAATTTTTTTATCATTAAGGATAAACTTTTCCTTGCCATGGTTTTCTGCTAGAAGATCTTTATAATGAAAGTTCATGGCTCAAAATACATGCATTTTTTGATGGAATATAAATATGAAGTGGCATTTTGAAAATTAGCAATTGTAATAGTGGATGATGGTTTAAGAACAGAGATATAAATATTAGACTGATGAACAGTTTTCCAGTGTATGTTATTTTCCACATAAAGATATAGAACATTTTATAAAATGGTCCCAGACCATTTAAAACTCAAAGAAATGCAGCTGATGCAATGAAATACATAGAGTACTTGTAAAAACATACAGACACGCAAGTGGATTGCTGCCAGACAGAAAATATAAAGGCGGTTTGCCTAACTGCAGGGTGCCACGTTTTGTACATGTGCCATGCCGGTGCTGTTAGTACAGAGTATGTTGTGTTGCTTGGAGAAAAGCAGATTGTATTTGGACTTTTTTAGCTTAAAAAGTCTTATATAGATCCGAAGGTGAAAATTATGGATCAGCACAAAGTGAAGAAGCCATGCAAAATAGGCATTTTATGAAAACATCAATGTAACTTGTTTTTCTTTTTGGTGCTAATTTTGTTTAAAAAAAAAACAAACCCCAAAACTCTTGCATAATATTCTGGATTGCCAACTGCCACTAAGTTTTCTTCCATTGCCTTCTTGTGGAGTCAGAGGCCCATAGGTTCTCAAAGCCTGTTAATTGAGTAAAACTTTTAGATGTTCTTCCAGGTCCACAAGGTTGATTATAGTCTATGCTTAATTGATAGGTTGTGGGTCTGTTGTCAAAGAATCAGGGAAGCTAAGTACATAGACACTTATTACTATAATGTTGATCAAGACCTGTTGAATTTTTTTGGCCAGAGTAACTTTTATAAAGATAGTTTACAATAGCATAGTGGATTGCAATCTGCATTGCTAAAGGTATATTATGTTGACACTAATAAAATCATGGATTCTAGAAATTTTGAACTGTGAAGTACTGATTGATTGCAATACTGGATATTTGTGATTAACAGGAAAAACTTTATTGATTGAATTGCCCTAATCTAATATTTGCAAAGCAATATTAGATGGACTTAAAAAAATGAATTTTAAGTTGTATGAACAGTTCTTTTCATCATAAATAATATGTATTAAGAGACTAGGAACATCAGAACTGAAAAAGCTTATAGACTGATTGTAGCCCATGATAAATTAATTATTATTGGACACTTTTGACTCTTAAGAAATCTAGAATCTCTAGAAGGATAGCCTCAGGAAAGTAAGTACACACTGATTTAGTAGATTGTATTCTATGTTGAAATGAAGCAGGATTTCATGGGAAATCCAGTTTTTATAATTAATTCTATCAATGTATACTTTTGGGAGTTCAGCAGTCTCTTTTTACTGTTAGCATTTTAAAGTATTTGATACTTTCATCAAGATAATCACTTTTTTCCTCCTTATTTTGTTGTCCTGTCATTTCAGTGGTATCTGACTCTTCATGACTCTATTGGAGATTTTCTTGGCAAAGCTTTTAGGGTGGTTTACCATTTCCTTCTCCAAGAAACTGAGGCAAATATTATTAAGCATCTTGCCCAGGATCACACAGCTACTAAGTATCTGAGGCCAGATTTGAAATCAGGAAGATGAATCTTCTTGATTCCAGCCTCTGAGCATTATCCATTGTGCCATCTAGCTGCCCTCTGCTCATTTAGCATTTAATTTTTTAGAGTTGTAGTATTTTCTGTTTTAAGAACAAACCTTGAACAATGGAAGATTAGAGCTGAAAGAAATCATACTTATTTGTCTATCAGTCTCCCTCCAACCCCTTGTTCTCCATCTATACCCCCATTAGAATCTAAGCTTCATGAAGACAGGGACTGCTTTTGTTTATCTTTATTTTTGTTACATCTTGCACATGCCTTATACCTAGTAGGCACTTAATAAATGTTTGTGGAATAGGAATATTAGAAGGTAGAGCAAAAAATGTTAGAACTGAAAGAGATGGTAAGATCTAGAATAGACAATATTAGACCAGACTTCTATAGTATTTACTTAATACTTTAAAAATTGCTAATTCTTTAGCATTCTGGTTGGCTAAAACCATGATTGCAAGTTATATGTTTAGCTGACTTTACATGATCCATAAGAATACAAGTATTTTTTAAAAAACCAAAAATGAATAGCATGTTATACATTTGAATGGAAAGTGCCTACTGATATTTATTATCAAAGAACTAATAAGAGACAAAATTTTGTAGAAACTGAGCAAGTGATTTGGAGAAAAAGAAGAAAGCTCGGAGTTAGATATTATGCTCGACTATTTTAAGGTTTCTTAATTATTTTGTGTGTGTTAGGAATTCCTTTGGCAGTCTGCTGAAATCTATGGACCTTTTCTCAGATTAATCTTTTAGAATGCTGAAAACATATAGGATCACAAAGAAAATATTGAAATACATTTTTTAAAGAAGTTCACAGACATGAGGTTAAGAACTTCTATGAAGATATTTTTCTTTTGGGGCATCAGTTTATGATGAATTCAAGTTGTCTGTCACATATGTTTTAGAAATTATAGCAATTAGCATTTATTTTTATTTTCTCATAGCAACAGTAATGTAAGTTTACATTTACATTATGCTTTAAAATTTATGTAGTAGGGAGTGCAAGTACTGTGATTCACTTCCATTAATTGATGCAAAAACATTCCTAATGAAGGGAAAAGACTTGCCTGTGGTCACTGCACAGAGTGAGCTCTGGAACCAAACTTTTTGATTTCAAGCCTGGTGCTCCTTTCACTGTACTATATTGCATGTCAATACATAGCACACATTAGAAGAGCTTTAATAGATGAAAAGGTAACTCCTTTACCTGCTAATCCCAGCTTGTATGGGCCTTTCCATTCAATAGACCATTTTTATTGCCTTGTAGGCTGCTGTCTATAGAGGTCAGATGAAATAAACTGGTTTTAGTCCTGGAAGATGCTACTCCTGAATTGCAAAAGGTTGTTGTTCTGCATTGGCAGTGATACTACAATCAATTTTGAAGAGTAGTTGGTTCCTGCATTCTGCACTTGTCCCACAAACCTTGTTCCTAATGCAATCTATTCATTGAAGAGTAAAAATTCTTCCTTTCATTAATGTGTGTTTCCCATGCCAAAGAATAATGTGGTGGTTACTTATGTGCCAGAGGTACATAAACTCTATATTGATCACAGCAAACTCTAAAGTCTTTCAATAAAAAGTTTGGTGATGAATTTTGTGTCTAATGTATGAAGACTATCCTAACTAAATTTGAAGAGATTCATCAATGAAAAACTGATGAATTCTTTTGGTCAGAGCAAATCATGCTAAGTGCCTGCTAAGGTGTGGAGGAATTGACATTCTTCTCTTGGTGGATTGAGCATTCATAATGATGAAATCTGAAATAAAGAATTTTTTTTAAACAAACCTTAAAAAAAAGATCAGAATTTGAGTAAATATAATTTGGAAGGAGACTTGCATCTGGTAAAAATGTATTCAACAAAGCAAACTTATCAATATAAAGAATAAATAGTTCAAATTTACCTGATCCCTCATGTATATTTTGTAAAAACAAACTATATTAATGATTTTAATGTCCCTCTGGAAATAAACTATATCCTTATTTTTGAAAAGCTGGCTCTTTTACTAATCAATAGCAAATGGTATCCTAATAGTTTCTAATTAGAAAGCAGTGGTATAACAGAAAGAGAATTGGATTTAGTCGGAAAATTCGCATTTGTATATCAGCTGTAACTTCTAGTTGTATGACCCTAGCAAATCAAGTGCCTCTAACATCATTTTCTTTTTTTTTGTCAATTTAGCCAATCTGAGGTGTATGAGCTGGTACCTCAGAGTTGTTTTAATTTGCACTTTTCTAATTATTAGTGAATGAAAGCATTTTTTATATTGCGATTGATAGCTTGTATTTCTTTCTCTGAAAACTGCCTATTCATATCCTTTGATCATTTATCTATTCAGGAAAAAATAATTAAGTGCCTTCTGCATTACAGTCACTGTATTCTAAATATTTTAAAAATATCATCTCTTATAACAATCCTGGGTAGTGGGTGCTGTTTATGACCATTTATACTTGAAGAAACTGAGGCAAGCAGAAGTTAAGGGATTTGCCCAACATCACCCAGCTGCTGAGGTGTCTGAATCTGACTAATATCTAGAGATTCTAATTCCTCCACTCTGCAACTTAGCTGTGTTATTGGGCTGTTGTTTGGAAAGTATTTCACAAACCTGTATAATTATTGTTTGTAGTTCATTTATCTGTTGACTTTATTGACTGGGAATTGTTTGACTTTAGAAATATAATTTTATAAAACAAATGAACTTTTATCATTTTTTTTTGAAATAGATATATTTTCCTGTAGGCTTTTGAATGAAGCCAACTGTATCAGACAAAACATAATTTCTTATATTTTACTACCATACTGTTTATATTGAAAAACGTAACCAGTAGTAGGGCCTTTTCTCATTTTTTCTAAGACATTTGATAAATGTAAGAGAAAACTTAAGTCTCTATCTTCTAGAAACTGCAGAATTGTTTTCTAAATATTTAGGAAAGTTTTCATAATAATAGCACGAGCATTATCCCCTTTGAATTAACCTTGAAAGGGTTCAGGACTTTCTGTTCTTACTCGTACCTCCCACCTCCAATTTTCCCATCCCCTCTCCCAACCCAGTGGTGTGAAAGATTGTTTTTCTAGCACACAGCTGTAATTGTGTAAAGGAGGCTTCTGATTCAAGTTGAAAAGTCAAAGCAGGTTTGGAAACGTGTGTGTGTGTGTGTGTGTGTGTGTGTGTGTGTGTGTGTGTGTGTGTCATTCTAATTTATTCTCTCTGTCTCACACACACATACAGCCCTTTCTAGCTAGTGAAATTTTTACATTAGGTAAAAGCCCAAAGTTAACAGTAATGTCAGGTTTTTTTTTTTTTTTTTTAATTTCTGGAGGAGGTTAAAGGGAGTTCCTTGAAGAGCCCTTCCTTGTGCTTATCAACATAGCAGCCTCATCTGCCCTCCTTGGATCCCCTGCCAGGGTTGCTATCATCTTCTGATCAAATATTAATGTGTGATTCTCTGCCTGCTCACTAATCCAAAGCCAATTAATATTATCTGTCAATTATTTACAGGTCCTGAGGTGCAGAGGCAATTCCCAGAGGACTACAGTGACCAGGTTTGGAATGCGTAATTAATTTTTTTACATGACAAAATTTATTTCAGAGTTGTTCAACACATTATTACCATTTTTAAAAAACCAAAAGTGGTAAGTGGATTTTTAGAAGGGAAGGAAGGCAGTGATTAGGAACTAACAAAGAAGAAACAAAAAATGAACTAGTACCAGAAAATGTTGATACTAGATTTAGAAGCTGAATGATCTATCAGTAGTATAGTGGATAGGATACTAGATATAAAGTTTAAGGGATCCAATTTTCTATATACTTTCCAGTACATATTAGCTGTGTAACTCTTGTCAGGTCAGTTTACCTTGTAAGCTTTTTCATCTGCAGAAGGGCAAAGAGAAAGTAAGGGAATACTCTTTTTATAGGGCTTACTCTAGTAGATACTGTGTTAAATGCTTTGCAATTATTATCTCATTAAAATAGGATACATTCTTTAATTTATAATATAATTATGAAGAAAATACTTTTTTCAAACTTTAAAGTCTTATAGAAATATAGAAAGTTATTACTATTAATATTAGGCACAGAGAAAGGCAGAGCATTTCTAAGGACATTCTAATTTGAAGTATGCTATGCTTTGCTACTTATTTTGAAATTCTCTTTGGGTTGTTTTGGTAAAATTTTTAACTCTGTGGGCATCTTAAAAATTGCCTTGTAAGATTTCCAAAAATTTGAAGTGGGTTATAAAAACCCAGTAAGCAGCAGTAGAATTGAATTGGGAATACTGATATGTGAAAGAAAAAATTAAAAAAAAATCCTTTAAATTTTTTTAATAGTATTTTATTTTTCAAATATATGTAATGATAATTTTCAACATTCATTTTTGCAAGTCTTTGTGTTCTATATTTTTCTCTCTCCCCATCTTACCTCCTCTCTCCTCAAGATAGGAAACAGTCTGATATAGGTTAAATATATGCAGGTTAAACATATTTTCATATTGTCATGTTATGTAAGAAAAAAATCAGACCAAAAGGTAAAAAATCAGGAGGAAAAAAAACAAACAAAAAAGAGTGTATGAAAATTCTATGCTTTGATACGTATTCAGTCATGAATGTTTTCTCTGAATGTGGATGGCGTTTTCCATCCCAAGTCTATTACAATTTCCTTGAATCATTGAATTGTTGAGAAGAGCCAAGTCTATCACAGTTGATCATCTTGTTATTATTACTAATTGTTATTGATAATCTTGTTCTTACTATGTAAAATATTCTTTTGATTCTGCTCACTGAAGAAAAAGGTTTTTTTTTTTTAAAGGAGGTTTTATATAGAAGAGAGTTTTAGTTGAGGTATTGATGAAATCTAAAGTTGTCAGGTTCGTTCTTTTAGTAAAATCAGAAAAGTCATTTTCACTTATGAGATAGCCCCAGTCACTGATGAATTTTCATTATTTCCTTTAAATACGTCCATGATGATTATTATGGAAATGTTTTGCATTATATTTTTTATATATATAAAACCTATATTCAGTTGCTTGTACTCAATGAGGGAGATGGGGAAGGAAAAAGGGAAAGAATCTGGAACTCAAAGTTTTAAAAACTAATTTTAAAAATTATTTTTACATGTAACTGAGGGAAAAATAAAATTTTAAATTAAAAAATCTTTGATGTTTTAAAATTTGACTTGGCTATCAATTTGTGGACACAATTGGAACTTTAAAAAAAAATACATTGATGTTAAAATGAGCAAAAAGATCATAGGTTTTTTTTTCCCCCGTTTATCCTTTTAATTTAAATTTTATTATATCATTACCTGAATATGTTAAGAAAAGTATCTTTAATTTCATTTATCAAACAACCTCATAAAGCTTTTCTCTTTCCCTGTTGTCCTAAGAGGCCTTAGGCATGTCTTGTTTTAGCTGTGCCTCTAATTTGTTTTGTGTCTTTGGGCAAATCATTTTATTTTTCTAAGACTTATTTCCTCGTTTTTAAAAAGAAGAAATTTGAAAATGTGATATAGACCAGTGGTGTCAGCCTCCAGTAGAAACTGGTATCACTAAATTGTATATTAGGATCCCTATGGACTTGGTTTTAAATGTAATATTATTTTTATTTTTCTATGTTTTTATTTATGTTGTTAAATATTTCCCAATTATATTTTAATCAGATTTAGGCTGTACTTGGAAGTGTTGTGGACTATATATTTGATACATCTCATTAGACCTTTTAGTTCTCCTTTATGTTCTAACATTCTATGTTCTAATGACCCTTTGTAGTTATATTATGAACTAATAATAATTTGTTATTAGGTCCCTTCTAGTACTAATATCAGTACTGGTTCTACTAGTGTAGTTCACTACTAAATATGATTCAATGCTAAGTTATTTCTGTTGAATTCACTAAATATTGTTAAAACTTTGTGAACTGTAAGTCATTAACTGGAATTGGAGATATACAAATGAAAAAATTTAATTAAAAATTTATAACAATTGGAGAAAGTCTTAGGAAATTAATATTGGCAAAACAATAGCAAAGATAGTTAAACCTTAAATATAGTTGCACTTTATTGTTGGGGGTTAAAACTAGCACATATGATAGACAATTTTTTTAGTTGAATAAGGTATGATATACATATATGCACAAATATGTGGTAAATATATATATGCGTGTATATATATGTGTATGTGTGTACATCCATACATATATATACACACAGCATAATTTGATCAATATTATGGCTAAATCATTGATATTAGGTAATTCTGTAAACTGGGATTTTATAGTACTGGTATAACTTTAACTGTGATTAACATTGTTTTGCTACAAGACCGACCCTGTTGTATCCACCTGAGATCTCACTACAAAATCATCTACTGGACATCCATCTATACTATTAATAAATAAAAAACATTATCCTTTTGAAATTAACAGTTTTTTTAAAAGAACCAATTAATATTTGGTGGAGTATGTATATATATATATTCATATATATAAATATAAATATATATATATTAGATTCCTGGAGGAAAGACAAACAACTTTCAGCCTATTTTGTCTGTGATTCAATAAAATTAAAACATTTATGTTCCCAATCCTCCTTACCTCTTCTAGTGTGTCTCAAATAACTCCCAAACCAGATCTTTTTTCACTGTAGTTTGGAGATAGAGCACTGTGCTATGGAAAGTGCATTTAATTTAAGAAGACCTGAATTCGAGTCCTTGGTCTGCTATTTAGTATATGTATGATGTTTGATAAAACATTTAACCTCCCTGGGTCTCAGTCTTACTTATCTGTAAAATGATACTTGTAGTACTTGCAGTCCTTTTCTTTTAGAGATGTACTTACAGTACTGCAACAGCTGTTAGGTATGCACACATACACATATATATGTGTATACACACAGAGAGAGAGGGAGAAAGAGAGAGGGAGAAAGAGAGAGAAAAATTTTTAAGCTCCCTCTAAGCCTTAAGAGCTTTTTTGATTTTTTATGACATTATCTCAATGAAATAATTATTTTCTTTAAGCACTATTAAAACAATATAAAAAATTTTAAAATAATTTTAAGAGTTGAATGTGAACCTTTAATTATGAGAGTGGTGTGTGTGTGTGTGTGTGTGTGCGCATGCATGTACCTAAGGACTGTTATAGCACTTTTCATACATCTCTAGGAGAAAAGGAATGCAAGTACTACAAGCATCATTTTACAGATAAGAAAACTAAGACTCAGGGAGATTAAGTGATTTTCCTTTCTGTGAAACTTCCAGCTCTTTGATCAATGAAGAAAAATGAGGTAGGGAGAAAACTTTGAATTGAAACTTGGGATTTTTTTTTTTTTTAACTTTCTATTCCATCAGATTATAGCATTTTTGCTTTAAAGTACTATAAAAAATAACAACATGTGGTTTATATTTCAACAGCATTATAACATCCTCTATACAAATCTTGCTATGGATATTGAATATAACACAGTTGTTCCTTGTCCTTTGAATTATCAAAGTAACTAGTCCCCCCTCCCCTCCCCTTCTTTTTTTCCCCAAGTTTTTTTATAGTGGGTTTTTATTTTTCAAAATAATACAAAGATAGTTTTCAATATTCAGCAAAACCTTGTATTCCATATTTTCTCTCTCCTTCCCCTCTACCCCAGACAGCAAGTCATTCAGTATAGGTTAAACATGTACAGTTCTTCTGAACGTATTTCCACATTTATCATGTTATACTAGAAAAATCATATCAAAAAGGAAAAAAATGAGAAAAGCAAGCAAACAATAACCAAAAAGGTGAAATTACTAAATTGTGATTCACATTAAAAAAAAAAAAATCCTCTCCCTGGGTGCAGATGGCTCATTCTCTCTATTGGAATTGGCTTGAATCACCTCATTGTTGAAAATAGCCAAGTCCATCACAGTTGATCATCACATAATCTTGTTGTTATATATAATATTCTTTTGGTTCTACTTATTTCACTTAGCATCAGGTTCCTATAAGACTATCCAAGCCTCTCTGAAATCATCCTGCTGATCATTTCTTGTAGAACAATAATATTGCATTACATTCATATACTATAATTTATTCAATCATTCCCCACCTGATGGGCATCCACTCAGTTTCCAGTTCCTTGCCATTACAAAAAGAGCTGCTACAAACGTTTTGCATTTGTAGGTCCTTTCCCCTGACACTGTTGCTGGATCAAAAGGTTTGCACATTTTAATAGCCCTTTGGACATAGTTTCAAATTACTCTGCTGTGTGGTTAGAGCTGTTCACAATTCCACCAACAATGTATTAGTATCCCAGTTTTTCCACATCCCCTCCAACATTTATCATTATCTTTTTCTGTCTTATTAACCAATTTGAGAGGTATGTAGTGGTACCTCAATAAGTCTAGCCTTTTTTTTTTTTTTACCTTATATGCTAATACTCAGAATAGACATCATTTATATAGTGCTTTGAATTATGTAATTGCATAACATATCTAATATGATTATATTAGATATGTTATGATATCTAATATAATAATATAATATCCCTCTGAGGAAGAATTTGAAGATCAGAAGAAGAATGATTTACCAACAAGGTATCGCATAATATTTTTACTCACATTTATAATCCATATCTTTTGATTCCCAGTTCAGTGCCTTTTCCATCACACTACACTTACTCTCAATAGCATAGATTTGTTGGGATCTAGCTTATTCTTATAGTTATAAACTTAAATCTTGAATATAATTGGAAGTATTATAGGGAATACCTGTTGGGGGATATAAGCTTGAAGTATTTGAAAGATTTTCTTTTTGATTTTTTCTTAACGACCATTAACCTAATGATTATTAGATTAGAATTTAGAAAATGACTTATGGAGCATACCTTTCCCATAAATGCAAGGATATGTAACTTTTGAACCCATTAAAGAAAACTTGATAATAGAAATAAAGCTTCTGAGTTTCCAGATTTCCTTCCTCTCTGCCTTCTCCCTATTCTCCTTGTCTCTTTCCTTCTATTCCCTTCTTCTCTCCTTGCCTTCCTCTTCCTCTTTTATTTTGTGGGATAAGTACTGCCTACTGGCAAATGAGTAAATAGATACTAAAATTTAATATGAATTTTATATTTCTTAGATGCCTATTTTTATTTGATTCTAGGAGCTATAGAAATTCAGAAGTAGAATAGTCTTTAAAGCATAATCTGTTAATGCTAAAAGGTATCTTTAAATAAAAGAATTTTAGAATATAGAAAATGATTTTAGAATGTAGAGTTGGAAGAAACTTTAAAATATCATCTAGTCCAACTGTCTGATTTTACACATGAAGAA